>NC_080553.1:14686991-15304491 GCF_028640845.1 Ahaetulla prasina | reverse complement strand
ATCACACAGCTCAGCTGGGCATGGGAGGGGAGCAGGGATTTTTGCTACCGGTTCTCCGAATCACCCACCGCAATCGCTACCGGATCGGGAGATCCGGCCTGAACCGGGAGCATTTCACCCCTGATGACTGTCTGTGATGTATTTTATTACACACCCAACTCTCTTTTCTTCTGCTCCAGAAAGCAACTGCCAATGTATTTTCTATTAAACGACCCGTTTGAGAATAAGGCAGAAAGCAAAAAGCCCGTATCACGGTTTATGAAAACATTTTCTTTTTTAATTCACATATTTACAGCGCCATAATACAAGTCAACGTGGCATCGTGCTGGCTGTGTATTTTACCTGTGCGTGTTGGAAAAAAATAATACATACATACTTTATAGATATATAAATACGGAAAAGTGAAACCCTGGCGTCTTTGTGCACCAATTCTGGATGCAGAAAAGCTGGACGAGAAGAATAAGAATGCACGTTCAAACTTAGAAGGAACAGTGAAGTGCCTAGAAGCCTATTACAACGTCAAAATGTCCTAAGGATGGCTGTGGTTTTATTTTTTACTCCAGCAAGTGCAGAAAGGTGCCCATCCTTAACTACGGGATCTCTGTGGGTGGCTTACATGTAGGATGTCAACCCTCCCAGGGTTTGGAGTCCATAGCAGCGGGGGTGCAGGAGATATCTCTGTCCCTCGGACACGCACATCCCAAATTCACTGCAACATTCTCCGGGTGAGAGAGGAGGGGAGAGCGATAGAAGGAGGGAACAACGATGGCAACGTTTCTTCCTTCGGTTCTTCCGGAGCGTCCAGCAAATGCTGCATGTAACAGGAAGTGCCCAGCAGGATGTGACCGGTGGCTTGCATGGTGAAAAGGGTCCAGCGGAGAGCTTCCCTGAGAAAAACAAAAGAAATTCTGTTTATCTGTCGCACCACTGCTTAAACAAAGAGAACAGTCACCATGTGCTTTACTGCTTAACTATAACAGGAAACAGGACCCTCTACTGGGATTGTCAGAGGAGCCTTTTAAAAGCATTTTTTCTACCAACTCTTTGGCCACGGCCACCCGGTCACGTTTACCACCACCCCTCCACCAAGCCACGCCCACAGTACCCGTAGTAACCAATTATACATTTCACCACCGTGGCAAAGGGTTACGGGAAGGGCCAAGCCAGGGAGACAAAGCAACGTACTTCATCATCCTCTTTGCCCCATAGCATTGCATATCGTAGGACATGCTGTAGGTCCCGTAGAGAGTCGCTTTGATGTTCAAAGAGCCAAGGAAATCCTGGGGGTTGGTCTTGTACAAGTCGAACGTGATGCAGGCCACGTCGATCCGACGTCGGGGCTTGTGGGAGAGCGAGAGCTGGTAGCCGGCTTTCTGGAGTCAAAAAATAATAATAATAGAAAAAAGACACTTTAATGAGAGTCGAACAAAGAGAAGGATTGGGGGGGGGACATGATAGTGGTCTTCTATTATTTGAGGGGCTGCCCCAAAGAAGAGGGAGTCAAGCTATTCTCCAAAGCACCTAAGGGCAGGACAAGAAGCAACGGGTGGAAACTCATCAAGGAGAGAAGCAACTTAGAACTAAGGAGGAATTTCCTGACAGCGAGAACAATTAACCAGTGGAACAGCTTGCCTCCAGAAGTTGCGAATGCTCCAACACTGGAGGTTTTGAAGAAGAAACTTGGACAGTCAGCTGTCTGAAATGCTATAGGGCAGGGTTGGCTAAACTTTTGGCCGTTGCGTGCCAGGAACGGGGGGAACGGGGGGTCACGCGCACACGTGCCCACACCCATAATTCTATGTGCCCCCCCACTGCTGTCGGACCGGAAGTTGGCAAATGGGCCTCAGGGCGGGGTGGTGGGTGGTGGGCATGGCCGTTTTTGCCCTCCCCAAGCTCCTAGAAAGGCTCTGGAGACTAGGGAGAGCAAAAAACGGGCCTTCCGGTCCCACTGGAAGTTGACAAAATGGGCCTTTTCCGGCCTCCAGAAGACCTCCGGGGTGTGTGTGTGGGTAAGGCCCTTTTCGCCCTCCCCAAGCTCCTAGAAAGGCTCTGGAGCCTGGGGAGAGAGAAAAATGGGCCTTATACCCACCCACCCACTCACTCCCAAGGACCTCCGGAGGCAGGAAACAGCCTGTTTCCCTACTTCTAGTGGGCCCAGAAGGCCCGAAAATCAGCTGGCGCGCCAGAGCTGAACTCACGTGCCCACCAATACCCTGTGGCATGTATGCCATAGGTTCACCATCACGAGTTTAGGGACTCCTGCTTGAGCAGGGGGTTGGATTAGATGACCTCCAAGGTCCCTTCCAACTCTTTGTTATTCCGTATTCTGTAATGATCCCTATCGAACAGAGTCTCTGCTGCACCCAAGCTTTGCACACCCAGTCAAGGTTGTATGTTGCTGTCGTTTTCTTCGCTCTTCAGGATTCTAGTCCTCATGATTAAAGAGCAATCAATTCATGACTTCATGACATTTACAGCCAAAGAGAGAAAAATCTGTTTTTCTCCCTTTTTTCTTCACCCAAGCGTCTTTCAAACCTGACCCTGAGAGTTATCAATTTCAGCGCTACCTGGTTCCATTTCTTTTCTCTAATACGGTTTTCTGGGAATTGCCTTTATCATGATGGCACTTATTTAAAATCCCTGATCACAGCGAGCTTTACAAGCAGAATAATAAAACGCTCCAGCGTTTAAAATCAACTTTCAAATGTTTCATTTCCATAAAGCCGATAAGGAAAGGAGTCATTTTTTGCTTTTCAGACCGAATTCACACCCTTCGCATCACAAGAGCTGAGCGATTGAACAATAGCATCCTTGGCTAGGTTCACATAACCTAGTGACTCAGATTAAAACTCACTTGTGATGTGTGCAAAACGGACAGAACTGTACGCTGCGTGTACGAGATGGGCGGTCATCTACGGTTACCAAATAAATATAAATTAAATTAAAAAGGAAACTTTCTGGGTTTTGGAAACACAAATCCCAACTGACAGTTGGAGTCGCTTCCCTCTTGTGGCTGTCCTTCTCTTCCTAGCCAATGGTGGCTTATTCAAGAAGCCATGGTTAAACTCCAACTTAGCTGTGGATGACTATCCCTGGAAAGAAGCCAAACCAATGGTGGCTTATTCAAGAAGCCATGATTAAACCCAACTGCGGAGGGCTTCCAACCTAGATGTGGATGACCATTCTTGGGAAAAACCCAAGCCAGTGATGGCTTATTCAAGAAGCCATGGTTAAACTCCAACTTAGCTGTGGATGGCTATCCATGGAAGGAAGCCAAACCAATGGTGGCTTATTCAAGAAGCCATGATTAAACCCAACGGCGGAGGGCTTCCAACCTAGATGTAGATGACCATTCTTGGGAAGAACCCAAGCCAGTGATGGCTTATTCAAGAAGCCATGGTTAAACTCCAACTTAGCTGTGGATGGCTATCCCTGGAAGGAAGCCAAACCAATGGTGGCTTATTCAAGAAACTATGGTTAAACCCAACAGACAAGTGCTTCCAACTTAATCGAAGATCCTTTGATCTTCCTCCCCCGCCCGTGCTTCTAACCTAACCAGACGATAGCATGTCCTTGAAATGAAAATGATCAAATCTTCCTGGGTTAAGTCTTTAAATCTGGCTCCTCACCTTGGTCGGACGCCACACCTGTCCCTCAGTTAAGGCCAGCAATACCGTTCCCTCTTCCAGAGTTTGGAAAAACTCCTCCGATTCTACGCTGGTGCCATCTTCGTCCAAGACAAGGGTGACGGGCCCCACTAAGTCCAGAGTAGTTCGTACCTGCGTCCATAAATAAATATTGCATACTTTGCCATTCCAGACAACCTAGGAATCAGGGTTTGTTAACAAGGGAGCATCTCTTGACCAAGCTGGCTTAGAAAGGCAGCTCTGACACGCATAGTTTTTCTTCGGATGAGGTGATGAGAAGATTGCCCAGTACTTCACCTAGTGCCCATTGGTCTCCATTTAAAAACAACAACAACAACAACTGAAATATTTAACACTGATGATGTTCCCTAGTTGGGTGATAAAACATCTGCAAGAAAACAACCAAGCTCAAAGAGCACCAAGGAACCCACAATCCTCCTCTTCCCTTCCACAAACCCCACCCCCTTCTAGCACTGATGATACTACCTAGTCGGGTCATGAAACGTCTCCAAGAAAAACCACCAAGCTCGGAACGCGCCAAGGACTCCACAATTCAACCCTGAGCTCCCGAATATTCCCTTCTGTCCATTCGGAAAGACTTCTAACTTTTTAATATTGCGGTGGGAAGCACATTGTGGCCAGAATTCACTCCTCCGAAAACAACAAAATACCTTATACCGACAGACTTGAAATCCTGGGATTAGAAAACTTACAACTCCGTCGACTTCGACATGACCTGTGTTTAACATACAGAATCATCTGTTGCAATATCCTTCCTATAAAAGACTACTTCAGCTTCAATCGCAACAATACAAGAGCAAAAAATAGATTCAAGCTAAATGCCAGCCGCTTCAAACTTGATTGCAGAAAATATGACTTCTGTAACAGAGTTGTTCATGCCTGGAACTCATTACCTGACTCCATAGTCTCTACTCAAAATCCCAAAATCTTCAACCAAAAACTGTCTACTGTTGACCTCACCCCATTCCTAAGAGGGCTATAAGGGGCGTGCATAAGCGCACAAAAGTGCCTACCGTTCCTGTCCTATTGTTCCCTTCATTATATCCAATTAAGATCTCAAATGGACAGCTAACATCAAAAACATCATTAAAAAAGGACAACGAAGACTGTTCTTTCTGCGCCAACTCAGAAAGCTCAAACTGCCCAAGGAGCTGCTGATCCAATTCTACAGAGGAATTATTGAGTCTGTCATTTCCACCTCTATAACTGTCTGGTTCGGTTCTGCAACCAAACAAGAAAAACACAGACTTCAGAGGATCATTAGAACTGCAGAAAAAATAATTGCTACCAACCTGCCTTCCATTGAGGACCTGTATACTGCACGAATCAAGAAGAGGGCCGTGAAAATATTTGCAGACCCCTCGCATCCTGGACATAAACTGTTTCAACTCCTACCCTCAAAACGACGCTATAGAGCACTGCACACCAGAACAACTAGACACTCCTGTTGTGACAAAAAGAAATAAAAAAAAAAGAATTTGCCAGCCCACCCTCCCCCGCCCTCCACTTACTTTCTGAAGCAGGTCGTTCAGACTCTCCGCCATGATGCCTTTTCTCAGCGTGCGCTCGTAGTTGTTTACGCGGTACGGCTTGGGACGGGGAGCAGGGCCAGCCAGCAGCTGCTGGGTCATGGAAGCACTGGCCGACATACATCTGGAAGAGAGGGAAACGTTCATTTGAGGGAGGGGAAGGATTAAAAACGCCCCCCTTCCTTGGCTGGCTTTCCCCATAGGCTTGTCTTGTCTAAGGTCGCCAAAGGAGATCGCACGATACTACAACGGTCATAAGTAGCAGTGAGTCGCCGAGCGTCTGAACTTGGATCGCGTGATCGCGGGTTGTAAGTGTGGCAAATGTCACTTTTTTTTTCAGTGCCTTTGTCACCTTGAACGGCCACCAGAGGCTGACAGTAGTGAGGCAGAGGTGGGGCCAGGGCCATCGGGAAATGAGGTGCGGACTCCAAAGCCCCCAGAGACTGATAGTAGTGAGGCAGAGGAACAGGAGAAGCCTGTTCCTAATGCAGGCATGAGAAGAGCTGCCAGAAGGCAAGAGCAGCTCAAGCAAAGAGGACGACTCAGAAGTAAGGCCAAGAGATGATTGGCCCCTCCCATAAGGCTTAAAAGACCAGCAACGGCATTTGAGCTCGTTGCCGGAAAACAATGTTGATAGCTTTGTCTTCTTGCATTTATTTTGTATCGGTGTCTTCTGAACATTTCCCAAGAAAGGCCTTTGGCAGTTTGCCTAATTGGACCAAGGTTTGTGAGATAACTGAGGAATTTATGTTTGGGAGGCATTTGTTTTACTTTGAGTTGAACGACGCTGGGAATGAAGTAATTCCCGGCTGTTTGAATAAAGTTTGTTTTTCCACGGACTAAGTTTATTACTACCTACTGGGGCCTGGGTCACAATACTACCTACATTTCTTGCCGAAGGAACCGAAAGGTGCTGGGAAAATAGGCAGAAAACCCCAAATAGCTGTAATTCAAAGACGAGGGGATACTTACTTGGAAAGTGATTTGGGGTTGAGAAGGCCCAAAGATTTCTTTGCGTAATCCATCAGGCATGCAAGAGAATATGATCCAGGCTCTAAGGGAAGAAAAAAGTGGGGTTAAGGCGTGTCCAGTTTCTTAATTTCTTTCTTTTTAGATTGTGGCATCTTGATGGATGGGGCGGCTAGATAAAAGAGGCGGCCTGGGTGTTATTGATTTTACGCTTTTATTTTTCTTTCTTTTCTTCTGTTCATCCATCTTTCCTTCCTTCCTTCCTTCCTTCCTTCCTTCCTTCCTTCCTTCCTTCCTTCTTTCTTTCTTTCTTTCTTTCTTTCTTTCTTTCTTTCTTTCTTTCTTTCTTTCTTTCTTTCTTTCTTTCTTAGTTTTTCAAATACTTCCCAGCACCTAGGGGTGAGCTGCTTGGGGAGGTTCACAGGGGTTTGGAAGAACCTCTAGCTAAGATTCTGTGCAGTTCGGAGAACCCCCAAATCCCACTCCTGGCTGGCCCCGCCCATCACGCCCACTCCGCCCCACCCCTCCCCTTCCAGGAGTCCCCACGTGGCCCTACTTTTCAAGTAGAAAAATAGGGACCACCTTTGGTGGGAAGGGAACAGCGTTTTGTGCGCCTTTGGCGTTGAGTCATGCCGGCCACATGACCACGGAGACGTCTTCAGACAGCGCTGGCTGTTCGGCTTTGAAACGGAGATGAGCACTGCCCCCTAGAGTCGGGAACGACTAGCACATATGTGCAAGGGGAACCTTTACCTTTACCTTTAACAGGATAATTAAAGTTGGAAGGGACCCTAGAGGTCTTCTAGTCCACCCCCCTGCTCAGGCAGGAAACCCTATACCATTCCAGACAAATGGCTATCCAATCTCTTCTTAAAAACCTAGAGGCAAGCCGTTCCACTGGTTAATTGTTCTCACTTTCAGGAAATTTCTCCTCAGGGAAGGCGAGGCGCTTCCTCCCATTGCTTCTTGTTTTGCCCTCCGGCTCTTTGGAGAATACGAGGCACCCCCCACCCCACACACACACCTCTACTCTGTGAGAATAATACAAGAATAATAATAACAGTAACAGAGTTGGAAGGGACCTTGGAGGTCGTCTAGTCCAACCCTCTGCTCACGCAAAAGACTTCTACTAGGGATTTGAACTGCCAAAGACAGAGTTTCTCTTCAATCCAAGGTGAGTTTAACCTGCCCGTCCGCCTGAAGGAGCCCCTTCCTTTCTCCGCACACCCCTCTTTCTTCCCAGGTCAAGACCTCCTCCCCGCCCCCCCCGCCTCAAACTTTTCTCTCCCCCCCCCCTTTGCAAAAGAAACTCCAGACTTGCCTTTCCCAGCCGATCAGCTAATCCTGCTTTCTCTTCCTGCTCGTCTGACGTGACTCCGGGTTTTATAGGAGCCCGGCCCTCGGCCGCCCTTTGGACAGGGAAGGGAGGGAGAGCCAGTAACCACAAGGGTTAGGCAATGTGTCAACCCCGCCAGGCTGTTGCGTCAGGCGGGAGGAGGTCTGCAGATGCTCAGAGGCTCTTGGGCAATTGGGACAAAGGAGAATGTTCTGACACCACTGCCCAAGGCAGAAACGTTCCCGGATTTCAGACTGTCAGGGGGGTTGGGCTAAAAACAACAGAACCTAAGTCACCCAGCTTGCTTTCATGGCTAAGGTAGAACTAGAACTCCCGTCTCCTGGTGATTGGCTCAAAGTCACCCAGCTGGCTTTCATGCTGAGGGGAGACTAAAACTCAACATCTCCTGGCAATTGACCCAAAGACACGCAGCTGGCTTTCATGCTAAGGGGAGGCTAGAACTCACCATCTCCTGGCGATTGGCTCAAAGTCACCCAACTGGCTTTCATGCTAAGGGGAGGCTAGAACTCACCATCTCCTGGCGATTGGCTCAAAGTCACCCAACTGGCTTTCATGCTAAGGGAGACTAAAACTCACCATCTCCTGGCGATTGGTTCAAAGTCAGCGAACTGGCATTCATGCTAAGGAGACTAGAACTCACCATCTCCCGGTGGTTGGCTCAAAGTCACCCAGCTAGCTTTCATGCTAAGGGGAAACTAGAACTCACCATCTCCTGGCAATTGGGCCAAAAGTCACCCAACTGCCTTTCATGCTAAGGGAGACTAAAACTCACCATCTCCTGGCGATTGGTTCAAAGTCAGCGAACTGGCATTCATGCTAAGGAGACTAGAACTCACCATCTCCCGGTGGTTGGCTCAAAGTCACCCAGCTAGCTTTCATGCTAAGGGAGACTAGAACTCACCATCTCCTGGTGATTGACCTAAAGTCACCCAGATGGCTTTCATGCCAAGGGGAAACTAGAACTCACCATCTCCTGGCGATTGGGCCCAAAGTCACCCAACTGGCTTTCATGCTAAGGGAGACTAAAACTCACCATCTCCTGGCGATTGGTTCAAAGTCAGCGAACTGGCATTCATGCTAAGGAGACTAGAACTCACCATCTCCCGGTGGTTGGCTCAAAGTCACCCAGCTAGCTTTCATGCTAAGGGAGACTAGAACTCACCATCTCCTGGTGATTGACCTAAAGTCACCCAGATGGCTTTCATGCCAAGGGGAAACTAGAACTCACCATCTCCTGGCGATTGGGCCCAAAGTCACCCAACTGCCTTTCATAGCTAAGCTGAGACTAGAACTCATGATCTTCTACTTTCGGGCCTGGAGTCTTAACCCCTAGACCAAATATTTTTTTTCCCCACCTAGTTTTCTGTGCATAGCCTTCCCCCTCTCCAACTTCCTGTGAAGACAGCCTTACACAAAATGCTCTTATTTTTTTGCAGCTCGTGCAGGTTCCGTTTGCAAAACCGACCCCGTTTGCGAGAACAAACCCAGCAAGAGATATTTAATATCACGGCTGTCACAACCTGATTTTGCTACACAGCAACGTCCAAGAACGTTGGGAGCCTTTTTTTTCCCCTTCCTGCTGGCCACCTTGCCATGAACTCTGGACTCCTCACCTTTAGCCCAGCCGTTGTCACTCCAAGAGTCCCAGCCACCATTCTCAGTTAATGAACTCTGATGCAACAGAAGCGGCTGCCGCAGGAATTCTGAATCTCGCCTCTTATGACTTAACTCTACACCTTGCTAGGTTTTAAGAAACCCTTAAGGGGAGGAAAAATCTATTTCAGATATTCGAACGCAATCGTTTTATTTATTTGTCAGCGGTTTGCTTTTGTTCAAACCCAAATTTTGGGAGACAAATGTAATTTCTGAGCCGTCCTGCGGGCACGATATTGCCGAAACCAAACCAAACAAGCAATTGTAAACCATCCAGATGGGATCGGCTGCAGTGGGCTAAAATTGACTAAATAAATTAAAGCAAGTTTCTGGTCCTTTTGGGGAACCAGTTTATTCAGTCCGCACCCGGTTTCAATGGTTATTTAGAGTTTTTAATTAGCCATGATAGCGAGACTTGAGGGAGGGAAGAGGGGAAACTCTACAAATCAAATCCCTAATAAAATTAGTTGAGGTTCTACATCATGTTTTTCCCTAAGTTGGCAGACGGAAAAAAGCAATGTTGACATAACATACTTATGTACAATAAAGAAACCAGGTTAGGGTTCACACAATATGCTAAGCCAATGTGCCTTGGGATTGGGGGATATATTCTACGGCTAGCAAGATTCCCACAACACCGACAGAAAAAAAAATAGTTTAGAAGTAACACCTGGCTTCAACAAACCATATTTAAACAGGCCACGTTTAAAGCCACGGAACAGACCATGGTTAGAACAAAACCATGGTTAGAGCCGGGTCTTGTAGCAAGTAGAAAGAAAATAGCTGACCCAGAAAGAAACCTAGGCTTATCAACAAAATCCGAAATTACGATACATTAATTCATAGCCAGGTAACTTGTTAATTGTACCCAACTGATCGAATAAACTAAGTAAATGGAATTTATGCCACAATTCACTCAGCCCCACTCCCCAAACTGACACTTAAAACTTAAAATCAGGAAGGGGCAGCAGGAGGAGGGTCTAATAAAATGGCCCCCATTCCCATTCAATTAAAAAAAAACCCTACATTTTTATATGCACTGTGCGACTTCTCCATCCTCTCCGCCACGGAGTTAGGGATCCCCCCAGGCCCCCAAGCCCACCTAACTTCATGCACATTTCCCTTGGCGAGTTTGGGTCCCCCGGTCCCCCCACCCCTATTTCTCGGTCCAATTGGGCTAGCTGGCAATGGCAGGAATAAAACTGGAGGCCAAAATGCTACAGCCCACAGAAGCAGTTCCTCTTAACCTTCGCTACAGGTTCAGAACCGGGAGCACTTGCGCACGTAACCTTCTGCGCATGTGCTAAACATCCATGATGATGTCCAGGTGAATGGCCGGAGCCTCCTGCCACCACCACTTCGCCCGAACTGGTAGGGGCGAGTGGCCGGAGCCTCCTGTCGCTGCCACCACCGGTTCGCCCGAACAGGAGCGAACCAGTAGAAACCCACCCACTGCACGGAAGAACCTGCCCAAGTCTTTGGAGCCAAAGCAAAATACGTCCCCAATGATTAAAATAAAGAAGGAACTCTGCCTGTTTCTCACTTGGGCAGAGCTTTTCTTAACCTGGCCAAGCATATGGTGCAAATAGGTGCGATTCTGGAAAGATGCGGAGAAGAGAGAGAGAAAGGTGACTGGAGGATGAAAGCCGAAAACATACGAAGAGCAACGGTTGCAGGAATTGGGTTGGTTAATAAAAAGAAGGCCACACGATAGCAGTGTTGCAGGAATTGAGGGGTTGCCGCGAAGAAGAGGGTGTGTGTGTGTGTGTGTGTGTGTGTGTGTGTGTGAATTTATTTTCCAGAGCACCCCGAAGGCAGGACAAGAAGCAACGGATGGAAACTAACCATGGCGAGAAGCAGGCTAGAACTAAGGAGGAATTTCCCCGGTGGAAAGAAGTTGGCAGACTGCTCCGACGTTGGAGAGTTTCAAGAAGAGACTGGACAGCCGCTTGGCTGACTAGACAGGGGGTTGGACTAGAAGACCTCCAAGGTCCCTCCCTTCCAACTCTGTTGAACGGGGAATGGAAAAAGGCCAAAGCCATTGGAATCCAGCCTGCTCACCATTTTGTCTGCTTAGCAGAGATCTCCTCCCCTGCCTTTCCCACTTACCAAGCAGCTGCGATAACTCGACCCCACTTCTGTTTCTTTGAGGACTGGAAACGCTCTGCTCTTATAGCTGGTCACACCCTCTCTCCTCCCCTTTCTTCCCCTCCCCTCAATTTCCTATCCCAGCCCTCCTGATCAGGGGAAGGGGTGGAACCGTTCTGTACCACCCTAGCAAGACCACACCTGAAATACGGCATCCAGTTGTGGTCACCAAGATATTACAAACGAGATACAAACAAGGGGGGGTGGGACTAGATGACCTACAAGGTCCCTTCCAACTCTGTTAATCTGTTAAAGATGAGGAGGGACCCTAGAAAGAATGCAGAGAAGAGCAACCGTGATGATTAAGAGGGCTAGAGGCTAAACCTAGGATGAAACTAGTTTAACGAAGAGGAAGACTAGGGGTGACATTGATGGCTTATTGCCTTTGAGGGGCTGTCACAGAGATGTTGGGGGGGGGGTTTCAACCTGTTGGGCAGGACAAGAAGTTATGAAGTTATGAACTGAAGCTTATTGACAAGATCCAACCTAGGAGGACTAAGGTTCCTGACAGTAAGAGCAATTAATCAGGGGAACAGATTGCCACTAGAAGTTGTGGGCGCTCCATCATTCAAGAAGATATTGGACAGCCATTTGTTTTAAGATGGTACAGGGTCTCCTGTTACGGGCCAGGGGGTTGGACTAGAAGACCTCGAAGGTCCCTTTCAGCTCTGCGATTCTAAAAATCAGATGTTGGAGAAGAGTTAATTTTCACACCATCAATAAAACAACCAGGTAATAAGAGCAAATTCTATCTAAGGTCTTCTGTTGTTAAAGGAAACAGCACCTTTAAGCAAACTATCCATTGTAGCTGCATCTCCTTAAAGCTATCTCTTAAACAAAGAGTCTAGGCAGCAATTAAGCTGTGGTTTGCTTAATCATGACTAAACCAGAGTTTAGTTTAAACCATGGCCACATGCTAAGCCCCAAGCAAGAAAATCACTTTTAAGTTCAGGTTGCCACCACATTTTCTTGCTACTACCTGAAATTCTTACGATGATTTGCTCTTGGGTCATTAATCAATTGGCCGTCTTTAGGGTTATTTCAATCATAGTCTCTCTCTGGGTTAGTTGAACAAGTCCAAGTGTCCTTAAGGCACGAATAACGCTAAGCCATCAATCATGGTTTATGTAACCATGGCATCAAATGGTATTCTGTAAACTGGATCTTTGTGCTTTAATTCTTCCGACGTGTGGACAAGACGATTTCAGATTTAAGGCAGACTTTCGGTTTTGGATTCTGTTTATTTGTAATTTTATTTTATATGTATTTTATTTATTTATGCGGTAAACCTTCCTTGCTCCCACCCGATATCCTTCCCCCAGGAGTGGGGTGGGAATGGGGATGTTGCAGTATCCTTCCCCCAGGAGTGGGGAGGGAATGGGGATTTTGCAGTATCCTTCCCCCAGGAGTGGGGTGGGAATGGGAATTTTGCAGTATCCTTGCCCCAGGAGTGGGGAGGGAATGGGGATGTTGCAGTATCCTTCCCCCAGGAGTGGGGAGGAAATGGAGATTTTGCAGTATCCTTCCCCCAGGAGTGGGGAGGGAATGGGGATGTTGCAGTATTCTTCCCCCAGGAATGGGGAGGGAATGGGGATGTTGCAGTATCCTTCCCCGAGGAGTGGGGAGGGAATGGAGATTTTGCAGTATCCTTCCCCTGCCACACCCACCAAGCCATACCACGCCCACCAAGCCACGCCCACAAAACCGATAGTAAAAAAAAAATTGGATTTCACCACTGGTCCAGAGAGATTTCACGAGAAGAGTCCTCCACTCCTCTGCTGGCAACACCAGTCTTGAAATTTTGGGCTTAGACAATTTAGCACTACGCCGCCTTGGTCTGAGCTAACCGTCGTACACAAAATTATCTGCTACAACGTCCTACCTGTCAATGACTACTTCAGCTTCAACCGCAATAATACACAAGCACACAATAGATATAAACTCAAGGTAAACCGCTCCAAACTCGATTGCAGAAAATACGACTTCAGCAATAGAGCGGTCAATGCCTGGAATGCTCTACCTAACTCTGTGGTTTCATCCCCAAACTCCCCAAAACTTTAACCTTAGACTGTCTACTGTCGACCTCACCCCATTCCTAAGAGGTCTGTAAGGGGCTGTGCATAAGCGCACCAACGTGCCTACCGTCCCTGTCCTAATGTCCCCTTTTATTCGTACCCGTTTCCTGTATTAATATCCATGTTTATACTTATATCTGTTATCTAATACGTGCTTGACGAATAAAACAAATGAAAGGAAAATAAAATAAATGAATTTGGTTGCAAGAAATGCAGCTTTCTCTTAAGCCATGCAGACCAAGCTGCTATGACATACTTCTGAAAATATCTCTGGGAAAGAGCTGTCAGCTGGAGAATAAGGCTGTAATTCTACCTGAAGGCAGTTTTTTTTCTTTTCTTTTCTCACCAGTCTTCCACCCCAAGGCTATATAAGAAATGATAAAGATGCCTTTACTTCATGTTTCATCTCCAAGAACTCTGGTGTTTTGTTTTTTCTTGCAGTTTTCTTGGCAGCTTTGCAAAAACAAAACACCTTTTTTTTCTTTTTCTTTTTTGCAGGGAGTTTGTTCAACTTTCCAGTTTAAACAACAGCCTGGGGATATCCAGGGAGAGATCTCTCCATCCAAACACCAGCTGGGGCTGACCCTGCTTAGCTTTAGAGATCAGCCAAGCACGAGAACAGCAGCAAAAGGGCAATGGAATCGGTCAATCGGAAGAGAGCTGGAAGTTTGGAGACCCCTGATACAGGAGACCGTTTCAGGATGTTTCAGGATATAGTGGCATTTGGATGCTCAGAGTGACTGCATTGGAATGGAATGGAATGGAATAAGAAAAGAAGGAAGGAGATAGAATAGAATAGAATAGAATAGAATAGAATAGAATAGAATAGAATACGAATACGAATACGAATACGAATACGAATAGGAGTGAAGTGGAGTGGAGTGGAGTGGAATAGAATAAGGAAAGAAGGAAGGAGAGTAGAGTAGAGTAGAGTAGAGTAGAGTAGAGTAGAGTAGAGTAGAATAGAATAGAATAGAATAGAATAGAATAGAATAGAATAGAATAGAATAGAATAGAATAGAATAGAATAGAAGTTGCCAAGGTTGGACACCCCAGCCTATAGTTACATCATCACTTCACATCCCATGCTTCATTTAAGAACTGCGGTGATTCACTTAATGACTGTGGCAAAATGGTCATAACATCAGATGCAACCCCTTTAGAAACACACACACACACACACACACACCGCTTAGCAACCGAAATTCTTCAACCATCGTCGAGTCCAACGCTCATTAAGCAACCAGTCCTAAATCAAGGACTATCCGTAGATCTTTTATTCCCATTTGATTTTGAAGCTTTTTATTTCGATTCTTTTTTTCTTTTTATCGCCTGCTTCTTTGTTCTTCCGATCAATGCTTTGCTGGACATAAAAGAGAGAGAGAAAGAAACAGTTGAATTGATTTATGGATTACCTGCTCTGCACCTTCCTGAAAAACGTCTGGATTTAGAGACAAATGTTCATTGAAACGGCTATATTCCTTACAGCATATTTCTCAATGTTGGCAACTTTAAGATCTGGGGACCAGGGGTGAAATCTACTTAACTTCCTACCAGTTCGGAAGCGCACTCTCTGCACACGTGCATTCGCTCCACTCACACGGGGGTATCACACACGATTTTGGACCCTCTGCGCATGCGCAGAAGGTAAAAAACAGGTTACTTCCCGGTTAAAACCGGGAAGTAATGACATCCGGGTGGCTGGGTGGAGCCTCGCGCTGCTGCCGCTACTGGTTCTCCAAACCACCACCCGCCGCTACCAGTTCAGCCAAATCGGTAGCATTTCACCCCTACTGTGGACTTCAACTCCCAGAATTCCCCAGCCGTGGGTGATTTTCACAGCTGATCCTCGGAACCTTTTAAAAACTTTTTTTAAAACATTTTTTTACTACCTATTCGCCCGAACCCGTGGTAAAAAAAAATGCTTTCAAAAAGTAAAAAAAAAAAAAAAGTTCCAACAATCAGCTGTGCCGCGCGATCCCCAGAACTTTTTTTATTTACTTTTTAAAGCATTTTTCTTACTACCGGTTCGGGTGAACCGGCCCGAACCGGTAGCATTTCAACTCTGCCTCTCTCCCCTCAACTGTTCAACGTACAATTTAGCCTCATATCCTCATGAAAGCGTATCTCGCACTCCGCGGCGTGCCAGGAGCTGAGCTCCCTTATTCCCAAGCCGCTTTGCTGAAGAAGGTGGACAATCGTGGTTCAAACCCACCTTAGAAGGGACAAAATGTTGCAAAGCATTTGCCAACGTCTGGGTATTCCCCTCCACCTAGCACAGTCACTTCTCTCCGATAGATCACGTCCCTTCCATTATGCCGAAAAGACATCTGGAAGAAAAGTACGTCCAGTTCTCTACATGTCTGCCCAGCCAAAGGGAATCAGGAAGTGTGTCCGCGTGTTCTGGAGGAGAGAATGCAAAATGATTTTCTGAAAGAAAATTGGAGAGCGTTTGGCGGGAAGCCAAACGCTCTCCGTTCGCCTTCTCTTTATTATGTAGAACAAGGGTTGGAGCCAGCGGTGGGATTCAAAGAATTTAACAACTGGTTCTCTGACCTAATGAACAGCTGGGTAGGCGTGGCTCGGTGGTCGTGTGACCGTGTGGGCGTGGCCCACTCAACGTCACTCACGTCGACGGGCGCTTCGCCTTCGCTGTTACAATGTTATAAGGGTTAACCGGAGAGGCAGTTTCGGTAAGCGGGGCAATAAAGATTAGGCTAGAAACACCACCAGAATGTTTCCTTCCTGCCTTCCTTACAGGATTAGCCCTGGAAAAAAAATAAGATTTCTTCCAACAACCGGTTCTCCGAACTGCTTAGAAAGTTAACAACCGGTTCTCCCGGATAGGTGCAAACCGGCTGAATCCCATGGAACATTCTGGGGAATGCTTCCTTCAGAAAACCTAACCTGGCAACCGAGAGAACGCAAAAGGAAAAGAGCGGGGCCATTTCTCAACATCTTTCTCACACAGAATTTTGTCCTCTCTGCGGATCCAAATATCGTGGCAATTTGGGCACGGTGTCTCATTGCCTCTCATTTGTGCCCCTCCAAGCCAGGACCATCAAGGGGACACTTCTGTCAGTTCTACGATAGGCCGAACATCGAGAAAGAGAAACCCTGAGGAGGAAAACCAGCTTGGAGGAGAGGTGAAACCTCTCCATCTTTAATGGAAAAGCCAACTAAGAACCTTGAAGCTCATAATTCTGGAGAGCAGCCTCAAAGTTTAAAACGAACCCAATTCAACCCCTTCCTTCCACAGTAGATTAGAATAACAGAGTCGGAAGGGACCTTGGAGGTCTTCTAGTCCAACCCCTTGCTCAGGCAGAAAACTGGATATGATTTCAGACAAACGGTTATCCAATATCTTAAAAACTTCCAGTGTTGGAGCATTCACAACTTCTGGAGGCAAGTTGTTCCACTGATTAATTGTTCTGACTGTCAGGAAATTTCTCCTTTGTTCTAGGTTACTTCTCTCCTTGATGAGTTTTCACCCATCGCTTCTTGTTCTGCCCTCAGGTGCTTTGGAGAATAGCTTGACTCCCTCTTCTTTGGGGCAGCCCCTGAGATATTGGAAGACTGCTATCATGTCACCCCTAGTCCTTCTTTTCATCAAACTTGTCATAACCCAATTCCTGCAACCGTTCTTCCTATGTTTTAGCCTCCAGTCCCCTAATCTTCTTGGTTGCTCTTCTCTGCATTCTTTCTAAAGTCTCAACATCTTTTTTTACATCATGGTGACCAAAACTGGATGCAAGTATTCCAAGCGTGGCCTTACCAAGGCCTTATAAAGTGGTATTAACACTTCACGTGATCTTCATTCCATCCCTCTATTGATGCAGCCTAGATCTGTGTTGGCTTTTTTGACAGCTGCTGCACACGGCTGGCTCATCTTTAAGTGATTGTCAACTAGGACTCCAAGATCCCTCTACAGTCCCACGGTACTGGGCTGTCAAATTCTTGACACTCTTATTCACTATGGTGTTTTTTTTCCCATTTGTGTGACAAGGATTGGAGGCACGGAAGCTGAGTTGAAGAGCGCTTTCTTTGAGCTGAGTCGAGGAAGGACGTTCAAAGATTCAAAGAATTTCAGTGCCTTGGAAATCACATGGACCCAAAATAAAGGGTTGTCCCATTTTGTTTTGTTTTTTTAGATCTTTTGCAGGCTAGTTCAGGAAACTTATCTTGGATGAGTAGAACTGCTGGCAAAATGTTTTTGCTACTATTTTCAGCTTTTTTTTGGGGGGGTGGGGGGCAGCCGAATTATACAATGGACTATCTAGCGCAGGGGTCTTCAACTTTGGCAACTTTAAGACTTGTGGACTTCAACTCCCAGAATCCCTCAGCCAGAAAAGCTGGGAGTTCAAGTCCACAAGTCTTAAAATTGCCAAGATTGGAGACCCCTGGTCTAGAGCAGTGTTTCTCTACCTGAACTACTTTAAGATGGGTGGACTTCAACTCCCAGAATTCCCCATGCGGGCTGGGGGATTCTGGGAGTTGAAATCCACCCATTTTAAAGCCGCTGAAATTGAGACACGCGACTCCAAAACCTCATCAGAAGCCAATAATAATAATAGGCTTAGAGTCAATAAACTCGCTTTGAACGGCAAAAGGGCTTCTTCTTCCAAATCCTTCGGGAACCGATTCATTTAAAATGACAATAATGGGAAGTTTATTGAATTCCTTGTTGCCAGCCATTTTGGAAATGCGATTAAATGTCGCTGTTACTTAGAGGCCAAAAATATATATAAATATATATATAAATAAAGTGAAAAATAACCTAAGAAGAGTGGAGGGGAGAAGGCAGACCTTCTCTGTCCATTCCTCCTGTAGATTTATGAACGTAGAAAACAGAAAGAAATTATTTTCCAGAAGAAGTGGAAAATAGAAGTGGAAAAGAACTGGGAAGGACCAATAAAACACTCATTTTCCTCAATATAATATATATGTGTGTGTGTGTATATATATATATATATATGTTTTCTGAGGTTTTCGCAGGTGTTTGTATGTAGGTCTTTGGTTATTCGGGTTTTCTCCCACGTAAAATTGGAAATGTCTTGGCAACGTTTCGACGAAGTCTCATTCGTCATCTTCAGGCTTCAGCTTCGTGCTTCTGGGAGCAAGCACGAAGCTGAAGCCTAAAGATGACGAATGAGACGTCGTCGAAACATCGCCAAGACACTTCCAATTTTACGCGGGAGAAAACCCGAATAACCAAAGACCTACATATATATACACACACACACACACACATACACAGGATAAGAGTACAGGTAGCTCTCGAATTACAACAGTTCATTTAGTGACCATTCAAAGTTACAACAGCGCTGACAAAAGTGACTAACAATCATTCTTTTCACACTTAACGACCATTGCAACACCCCCGTGGTCACAATTGACTCCTATTTACGACGATTGCAGCATCTCGGGCAGGGGTGAAATTCAGCCGGTTCGATTCGGCTCGGGCGAACTGGTAGCGGTGGTTGCGGGAGGCTCCGCCCACCCACGTGGATGTCATGATGTCGTTGTTTTGCGATGATTTTAAGTGTCTGCTCCTGGGGTGAGTTCTACTTACCTTTAATACCGGTTCGCAAAGAGCACACCGCTCGTGCACGCTCTCTTCTGCACGTGCGCAGATCACTTTCGATGACGTTTGGGTCAGTGGGTGGAGCCTCCCGCCGGTTTTACTACTGGTTCTATAGAACCAGTCCGAACCGGGGGGGCAACCCGCCACCGCTCTGCTCACGCGCAGAAGTGAATTTCACCCCTGATCTTGGGGTCTTTTGTGACCTTCCAATATGCAAAGTCAGCAAGGAAGCTGTCGTGTCCCACTCCTCCGCTGACAGCGGGGTCAGGGAAATCCGAATCAGGCTTGCCTCTGCAGCTCTGCCCAAAGTCCTAGCAAAGTCCTCAGAGCAGGCAGGAGACCAGAAAGTGACTTCAGCAAGATAAGTTCGACTTTTGCCTGACTCAGAGACTGCCAGAAAGTAGATCCTTTATATAGGCCATGGGGTGTGGCTCCATGACTCAGCACTCATTAAGGCCTGCCCCTCCCTTCCTTCTGTTGCCTCCGCCTATCCAATCTTCTGATGCGAGGGTCACACCAATCAGCTGTTGGTAATAAACCCTCCTCAGGCTCACATGCTGTGGATGAGGGGGAGGGGTCTAGCTGCTCCGTTTGCCTGGGCATGGAGTCAGGGCTGGGGCAGGGAGGTGCTCCTTCTTCTGCAGTTTGTCTGGGCATGGAGCCAGGACTGGGACCGGGAGGCATACATTCCTCAGTGTTCGGGAGCAGATAAGAAGGCCCCGGCTGCTCTGAGGGTGGGCAAGACACAACAGAAGCCCGGTTCACTTAACAACCGTGTCACTACAGTAGCAACTGCAGTGATCCACTTCCCAATTGTAGCAAGAAAGGTTGTAAAATGGGGAAGAACTCATTTAAAAAAAAATGCCTCGTTTAGCAACATAAATTTTGGGGCTCAACTGTACGTTGAGGACTAGCTGCATTTTCCCCCCCTGTGAATCAAATGAATGCTGTTCTTGAACTAGGCCGTTTCCTTGGGGACCAACAAAACGGGGCTGTGAGTCAATTTAATTCACTTAGCAAACTTTAAAACCAACTCTCGTCTCGGATGGTTAGTTATGGACTTGGTGCTGAGCGGGGTGAATGGAAACGGTCACAACCAGAGAAACGAGCAAGTTTATGGCAGGAAAAAGTTGGCAAGAGGTGACCGTGTGTTTATGTATCCCTTTCCCTTAAAATATTTATACATTACATTTGGTGCTATGCATTTCTAGAAGACGTGCAAGATACGTTTCGCTGCGCTGAAAAGGCAATAAAAGATTAAAAAACAGCAAGGCAATAAAAACACATTGAACTGCATTTTGATGTATTATGGAATGTGAAGGATGGATGGGTGGATGGGTAGGTAGATAGGTGATGACAGATAAATAGATAGATGATAGATAAGAGGATGGATGGATGGATGGATGGATGGATGGATGGATGGATAGATAGATAGATAGATAGATAGATAGATAGATAGATAGATAGATAGATAGATAATGATAAATAAATAGATGATAGATAATAGATAAGATGATAGGTAGGTAGGTAAGAGATAAATACATAGATGATAGATAAGATGATTAGATAGATAGATGATAGATAGATAGATAGATAGATAGATAGATAGATAGATAGATAGATAATGATAAAGATAAATAATGATAAATAGATGATAGATGATAGATAATAGATAATAGATAAGATGGTAGGTAGGTAGGTAAGTAGATAGATAGTTAAGATAGATGATTGATAGATGATGGTAGATAGATAAATACATAGATGATAGATAAGATGATTAGATAGATAGATAGATAATGATAAATAAATAGATGATAGATAATAGAAAATAGATAAGATGGTTGGTAGGTAGGTAAGTAGATAGATAAGATAGAGGATAGATAGATGATGATAGATAGAATTTTTTTTTTTATTGGCCAAGTGTGATTGGACACACAAGGAATTTGTCTTGGTGCATATGCTCTCAGTGTACATAAAAGAAAAGATACCTTCATCAAGGTACAACATTTACAACACAATTGATGGTCAATATATCAATATAAATCATAAGGATTGCCAGCAACAAGTTATAGTCATACAGTCATAAATGGAAAGAGATTGGTGATGGGAACTATGAGAAGATTAATAGTAGTGCAGATTCAGTAAATAGTTTGACAGTGTTGATGGAATTATTTGTTTAGCAGAGTGATGGCCTTTGGGAAAAAACTGTTCTTGTGTCTAGTTGTTCTGGTGTGCAGTGCTCTATAGTGTCGTTTTGAGGGTAGTAGTTGAAACAGTTTATGTCCAGGATGCGAGGGGTCTGTAAATATTTTCACGGCCCTCTTCTTGATTCGTGCAGTATACAGGTCCTCAATGGAAGGCAGGTTGGTAGCAATTATTTTTTCTGCAGTTCTAGTTATCCTCTGAAGTCTGTGTTTTTCTTGTTGGGTTGCAGAACTGAACCAGACAGTTATAGAGGTGCAAATGAGACTCAATAAATACATAGATGATAGATAAGATGATTAGATAGATAGATAGATAGATAGATAGATAGATAGATAGATAGATAGATAGATAGATAAATAGATACACAGAGAGAGAGAGAGATAATGATAAATAGATGATAGATGATTAATAGATAAGATAGTAGGTAGGTAGATAAATAGATAAATAAGATAGAGGATAGATAGATGATGATAGATAGATAAATACATAGATGATAGATAAAATGATTAGATAGATGATACATAGATAGATAGATGATAGATAGATAGATAGATAGATAGATAGATAGATAGATAGATAGATAGATAGATAGATAGATAGATAAGATGCTAGGTAGGTACAGGGGTCTGCAAACTTGGCTCTTTTAAGACTTGTGGACTTCAACTCCCAGGATTGTGTGAATAATTCCTTTACGCTGGCATGACAGTTTTGGTATATTTCCTGCCTTAAGTGATAGAAAACGGTGCCCATAATTCTTACCAATCACATCCCTGCCATTCAATAAAAATTTGTGGGGTGTAGAATCGTGCAGCCCATGCTATGAGATTTGGTTCGTATTCTTGATTCCTTGCTCTCTCTCTCTCTCTCTCTCTCTCTCTTTTTTTTTCCTTTTCTATCTAGCGGCTGGTAACTCAACCGGGTTTTTTCCTCTTGATTAGAAAGCACAAAAAAAGATATGTTCTATTCCAGTTTTTCTTCTGCCTGACACCATTATGTCTCGCTCGTGTCCCAAGATGTAATTTTAATTTAATTTAATTTTAATTTTCTCACAATTCTGCGGAGGAATGTTACATCAGGCCATTGTAGGAAATTCAAATGGAAGTTCTCCACCCTGCTACTGAATCAGTCTCATCGCAAACCGCCAGGCTGAGATGCTCCAGAAATTTGGAAGAGTCCTTTTTGCATGAAATCCACCACCACCACCCCCCAAAAAAAATTAGTCTAGGTACCAGTGCCAAAGATGGACAAAATCAATTACCATCCTTGAATTATCCTGGCGTAAAAATTGGCCCAAAGAAATTGCAGAAAAACAAATTCTGTCTTTTCAGCATACTGCAAAAGAGCCAAAGAAGCAGGTAACTTTACCGACCAAAGAAGCAGGCAAATTAGTTGTATGTAAGGGGAAGTTAGAGGGGTGCGGTGGTTCAGTGGCTAGGATGCTGAGCTTGTTGATCGAAAGGTCGGCAGTTCGGCGGTTCAAATCCCTAGTGCTGCCATGTAGTCCACAAACTGGCTGAGGAACTCTGGGAGTTGAAGTCCACAAGTCTTAAAGCAGTGGTTCTCAACCTTTATAGTGCTGCGACCCCTTTAATACAATTCCCCACAATGTGGCGACCCCAACCGTAAAATTATTTTTTTTTTAGGCAGCGATCTCAGCGCGCCTCAGCAGCCGCAGAAGAGGGAAAAAAGCGGCAAACTGTTTTTTTTTTTCATTTATCGCGCCTGAAGCCATATTGGCTAGCGATCTGAACTGCTTGTGATTGCCTTGAGGATGGAGGCATTAAAGCGGAGACTCCTCCCCTATTAAGTTTATCGCGCCTGAAGCCAGATTAGGCTAGCGATGGGGAGTGATTGCAGCTGGCTTGAGAGGGAGACATCAGAGCAAAGATTTCTCTCTTTTTTAATTCATCGCGCCTGAAGCCGAATTCGGCTAGCGATTTGAAGAGCCTGCAGCTGGCTTGTGGAGTCAATCATTGGAGTGCGATTCTTCGACTGGCAAGTATACTTCCCATATTTCCGATGGTCTTAGGCAACCCCTGGCAAATCGTCATTCGACCCTCAACGGGGTCGCGACCCACAGGTTGAGAACCGCTGTCTTAAAGGGACCAAGGTTGGAGACCCCTGGACTAGAAGATCTCCGAGGTCCCTTCCAATTCTGTTATTCTGTTTTGAAGTAAGCTTCCCATGGGTAACGTGGATTCTGATAAGAATCAATTCAGAACCAGCTAGATATCAACACTGCCCAGAAATTTGATCTTTAGTAACCCAAAAACTCATTATAATATGGCAAATACGCGGGTAGGAATAAACAACTGCTGGTAATAATAAAAAGAGAGGTTGAGAAGTAAATATGGGCGCTGATCTTCTCACCTGATAACCTTTGGTGGATTCCAAAATTTCATATCATGTCTTGGCTTTGCGGGACGCTGTGACTTTCAGCCTACTAAATTTTGAATCGTGAGTCACCCAGAGACATTTGCTGCGATGGGCAGTTATAGAAATCAATCAATCAATCAAACAAGCAAGCAAACAAGCAAACAAGCAAACAAACAAACAAATGAACTCAGAAGAAACTTGGAACTCCGTCGCCTACGACAAGACCTAAGTTTAACTCACAGAATCATCTGTTGTAATGTCCTTCCTGTTAAAGACTACTTCAGCTTTAGTTGCAATAATACGAGAGCAACTAATAGATTTAAACTTAATGTCAACCGCTTTAATCTAGATTGCAGAAAATATGACTTCTGTAACAGAATCATCAGTGCTTGGAATACTTTACCTGACTCTGTGGTCTCTTCCCACAATCCTAAAAGTTTTATCCAAAAACTTTCTACTATTGACCTCACCCCATTCCTAAGAGGACCATAAGGGGCGTGCATAAGCGCACAAACGTGCCTACCGTTCCTGTCCTATTGTTTTTCTTTTCTTCTTTCTATATATATGCTTATACCTCCTTATATTTACTCATATATGCTTATATACTATATAATCTTTTGTATGATTCCTACATATATTGTTGCGACAAAATAAAATAAATAAAATAAATAAAAATAAAGAAACTCCCGTTGCATTTCGCGGTGGTTTCTGAAGCTTTTAGCCAATGTTCATTTTCTCTCGCTTCCCGAGCATCCTTTCCGAAATCAGCCACCTTATCTCGTCGTAGGGCATTGCAAGTTTAAATGTCCCATTAATCAGCCGGTTAATCTACCGCAATAAAAGAGCGCTTTTGTTGATTAATTGGCAGGGGAGTCTATTAATTGGTGAGGCTGCGAATAGAACTGGAGGCTTGTTTATTCCCTGGGACTCTTCCTGCCTAGTGAGTTAATGCAACTGGGAATTACTCCAGCGAGTAACGGTAAAGGAATGTGATCGCAAATGACCTTTCCCTTTTTTAATGAGGACCGGCAATGCTGCTAATTATGTTCTTCCAGCCCATCTGAAGGTGGACACCAAGTCGATTCTTCTCTACCAGCGTGGTGAGTTGAGAAGATAGATTGTTTCTCAATCTTAGCCGCTTTAAGACAAGAGGACTTCAACTCCCAGAAGTCCCCAGGCGGCCACGCTCGATGTCAGGCATGAAAAATCAGGGCCGTCCATTAAATTGCAATCCGGAAGATTTATTGCTTGTACACAAGACTCTAGTCAACACTAAATTGGCACCAGAGAAGGGTCAAAGATTCCTACAGGGGTTGGACTTAGAACTGTTTATGAGAACATAACACCTCTAGGCTGATGACTTGTTTAACTCCACCCTTCTGCTGGCTGGGAAATCCTGGGCGTTGAAGCCCGCACATTTTAAAGTCGGTAAGATTGAGAACAACGTGGATCCCGTGGATGCAATTAGAAGTCAGGAGGATAAAGCTTCACGTAGACCGTTGTGGCTGTCATTATGGCATTTTAATCACCCCTTTTGTAGTCATCCCAAATTATTAATTCTTATCCACAGCCCGAAAAGGGGCCAATTAGACAGTAGCACTAATAGCACTTAGATCGCTTCACAGCCCTCTCTAAGCGGTTTACAGAGTCAGCCTCTTGCCCCCAACAATCTGGGTCCTCATTTTACTGATCTCGGAAGGACGGAAGGCTGAGTCAACCTTGAGCCGGTCAGGATCGAACTCCTGGCAGTTGGCAGAAGCAGACTGCAATACCGCGTTCTAACCACTGCACCACCACAGCTCTTAATAGCAATAGCACTTAGACATATATACCACTTCACAGTGCTTTTACAGCCCTCTCTAATCAGTTTACAGAGTCAGCATCTTGCCCTCAACAATCTGGATTCTCATTTTACCAAACTCGGGATGGAAGGCTGCGTCAGTCTTGAGCCGGTCAGGATCGAACTCGCGGCAGTCAGCAGAGTTAGCCTGCAATACTGTATTCTAACCACTGTGCACCATGGTTGGATGGATGGAAGGAAGGAAGGAAGGAAGGAAAGTAACAATAGCAATAGCACTTAGACTTATATATCACTTCAAAGTGCTTTTACAGACCTCTCTAAGCTGTTTACAGAGTCAGTCTCTTGCCCCCAATAATCTGGGTCCTCATTTCACCCACCTCGGAAGGGAGGGAAGGCTGAGTCAATCTGGAACCGGTCAGGATCGAACTCCTGGCAGTGGGCAGAGTTTGCCTGCCAATGGTGCATTTCTAACCACTGTGCCATCACAGCTCTTTTTTTTTTTTTTATTCAAAAAGTTTTACAAAGAAAATTTTTCCCCCCCAACCCCTCTCCCTTCACAAACCCCCTCCCCCTCCCCCCCCTGGCTTCCCGGAACAAACACAAGGTATAGTTAAAAATAAAACAAACATATGCTAAAAAAATTTTTCCCCAAAACTATTATACCAATTCTCCTCTCTAAGCTGTTTACAGAGTCAGTCTCTTGCCCCCAATAATCTGGGTCCTCATTTCACCCACCTCGGAAGGGAGGGAAGGCTGAGTCAATCTGGAACCGGTCAGGATCGAACTCCTGGCAGTGGGCAGAGTTTGCCTGCCAATGGTGCATTTCTAACCACTGTGCCATCACGGCTCTTGATAATGACGGTGATGTCACGTGTGATCACTTTGTCACGCGTGACAAAGCTGACATGCCACAGGGCTTTTGGGTAATACACCAATGTTTATCCCGGCATTCACTAGCACACAGGAACTAGTCTTGAAAGCACAACCCATTTTTTAATTAATTAATTTATTTTGTCACAACAGTATATATAAGCATAAGCATGAAAGTAACTATATAATATATAAGCATATATATAAGCATGAGTATGTAATAACTATATTAATTGGATATAATGAAAGGAAACAATAGGACAGGAACGGTAGGCACGTTTGTGCTCTTATGCACGCCCCTTACGGACCTATTAGGAATGGGGAGAGGTCAATAGTAGACAGTTTTTGGTTAAAGATTTTGGGATTTTGAGAAGAGACCACAGAGTCAGGTAGTGCGTTCCAAGCATTAACAACTCTGTTGCAGAGGTCATATTTTCTGCAGTCAAGATTGAAGCGGTTAACATTAAGTTTAAATCTATTGTTTGCTCTTGTATTGTTGTGATTGAAGCTGAAGTAGTCTTTAACAGGAAGGACATTGCGATAGATGATTCTATGAGTTAAACACAGGTCCTGTTGAAGGCGGCAGATACAAAAATCGTACAACAACCCATTGTTGTACGATTTTTGTAAGTCCTGGAGGTCTGCGCTGATCTGCAAGCTGCAACCTTTCATTTTATTCCATTTTATTTGCGGGGGGCGGGGGGGGGGAGAAAAAAATCGTCAGCGAATAAAAGCAACGGAGAGACCTCCCTAGCCGAGTGGCTGGTGAACGTGTCCCTGATGGGAGCAAAACTATGACTCACTTACCTGCTCTTCCAGCAGCCTTAAGCTTTTTTTTCTATTAGCTATTTTGCAACCCCGGGAGAAAAATGGATGTAACAGCTCTGACAGGTGAGCGATTGTTAAGTACAGTTTTATAAGGGAGAATAAAGTGGAGCACAATGGCAGTTTAAGTCCCCCAATTGCAAAGACGCGGGACCGATAACGCAGCTTCCATCACATTTGCAAGCTCAAGGTGGTTTTTCTGCTCGCAAAGATCTGCGTAAAAGATTTTTCTCTGCCTCTTTTTTGGTTGGTTGGTTGGTTGGCACAGTCAGCCAAACGTTCGGATTGGATTTGACATTTTTTGCCCACCCGTCGAGCCCTTCCCAAGATCGGCAGGTGGTGTTGTCGGTTGGCGTCGGTGTTAAAAGATCTCGTCGCAGGATGTAAGCCGTTGCAAGCTGAGCTGCCTTCTGCCATTGACCGATGGGGATTTTGACAATGCCGATGGTGCTCAAACGGTGCTCCAGATGTTTTGGGCTTTCACCAGTAGTGGGTCTCACTTACCTGCTTGCTTCGCTCACGGGCCGCACTTCTGCGCATGTGTAGAACTTTCTGCGCATGCGCAGAGCATCCGTGATGACGTCCAGGCAGGTGGGCAAAGCCTCCTGCTGCTGCCACTACCGGTTCTCCCAAACCGGGATGAACCGGTAGAACCCACCACTGGCTTTCACCCAAGGGGGCCTGTCACTATTGGAGCTAACTTTGCTTTCTTTTGCCCCAATCATTCTATTTCTATTTGCAGGGTGTGTGTTTTTTGTGTATTTTGTGAGTTTCTCCAGTTCTTTCTGTTCTGCTGTCTCCAGCTACTGAGACAATGTCCTCTATCCAGATGTTTTTTTGTCTTATTAGGGTTCATTGCCGAGTCAGCCAGATGTTTAGACTGGATTTGGAATTTTTGTCAACCGATTGAGTCATCTATAAGTGGAGTTCTTGTGGCGGGCCCCGAGCTTGGTTGTTTGCTTGCAGAAGTTTCCTCACCCAATTACATAACCTCACCTCTGTGAATCCCACCCTCCCTTATACTCAGGGGTGGGCTGCTGGGGGTTCGCACGGATCCGGGAGACCCTCTAGCTAAGATTCTGTGCAGTTTGGAGAACCCCCAAATCCCACTCCTTGTTGGCCCCTCCCCTCCCCGGAGTTCCCACATGGCCTGTTTTGGATTCAGGTAAGTCCAGGGCAGAAAACGGGCCTACCAGAAGTTCAGGAAGGCCAGAAACGGGCCCTTTTCTGGCCTCCAGAGGGCCTCCAGAGCCGGGGGAGGGCAAAAACGCCCCCCCATGGTGCAGGAGACTGACTAGGCCATGCCCACGATGGCCACGTCCACCCAGCAACTGGGCAGAGAACCCCTTGCTAAAATTTTTGAAGCCCCACTCCTGCTGATACTGATGACATTACCTAAACAGGTCATGAAATGTCTGCAAAGAATCGACCAAGCTGACCGAGCGCCAAGGATTCCGCAGTTTAAGCTACAAACATTGCTTTCTACCGGAACATCTATAAGTCCGTGAAACTTCCCAATCCTGGGAAAATTTAGAACATCGGGGCAGCTGCTGTCCAACCGCACCAAACTTTCCCCCACCCACCCACCCACCCTTGGCCAAATTGGGCTATTTGAAATCGGCTGAAGCGAACGCCCCCCAATTTTCTCCTGTCCCATCCTAACTAGCAGAACTGCCACAGACCTTTTCACGTTGTGTCACTTCCGTTCCCGCAAAAGCTGAAGATCCATCTTTTCCCCTTCCACATCTGCGCTCGCTCTTCATCCCCGTCCATTGTTGAGAGGTGGAATTTCATTCCTCTCACGCTCGCCCGGAGCCTTGATGTCTTTCCTTCCCGCTTTTTAAAGACTTCTGACAAAGCTTCCATCTGCTGCCCTTCTCTTCTTCTGTCAGGGCTCCGATAGATTCCTTTTTCTCTCTGCTAACCCCTTCCTGCCCTTTCCCCCTTTGTTCTTCCCTTCACATTGTTCCCCCACACACAATTGGAAGAAGGGTGGAGAAGGGACCAAGGATTTTCCTCCACCCGGTAAAAGTAAAAGAGTTGGTCAGCTGATTCTCCAAAGCACCTGAAGGCAGGACGAGAAGCAACGGATGGAAACCGATCAAGGACAGAACCCACCAAATTCCAGGCTTAATAGCAGTAACTCTTGAGAGGGATCTCGGAGTCTTCGTGGACAACCAGCTAAATACGAGCCAGCAGTGTGCGGAGTCAGCCCAAAAAGCCAACACAATCCTAAAATGTATTAACAGAGGGATTCTGTCGTGTCCCACTCCTCCGCTGACGGCCGGGTCAGGGAAATCCGAATCAGGAGTGTCTCTGCAGCTCTGCCAAAGTCCTAGCAAAGTTCTCAAGGCAGGCAGGAGACCAGAAAGTGATTTCAGCAAGATAAGGTAGACTTTGCCTGACTCAGAGAATGCCAGAAAGCAAATCCTTTATATAGGCCATGGGGTGTGGCTCCATGACTCAGCACTTATCCCGGCCTGCCCCTCCCTTCCTTCTGTTGACGCCGCTTATCAATTCTCCTGAAGCGAGGGTCACTCCAGTCTGCAGCTGTTGGTAATTGACCTTCCTCAGGCTCACATACTGTGGGGAGGGAGGCCTAGTTGCTCCGTTTGCCTGGGTATGGAGCCAGGGCTGGGGGCTGGAGGCACTTCTTCCTCCTCAGCCTGTCTGGGCATGGAGCCAGGGCTGGGGCCGGGAGGCATGCTAGGACATTCCTCAGCGTTCGGAAGCAGATAAGAAGGCCCTGGCTGCGGGGAAAGCGGATGAGGCACAACAGGATTCAATCAAGATCAAGTGAGGTATTAATACCACTCTATAAACAAGACCACCTCTTAGCAAGACCACACCTGGAGTACTGCATCCAGTTTTGGTCACCACACTATAAACACCTCCCCGTATTACAATCTCTGCACAAGAACTGGAGGTCATCCATGACTTTGTGTACCTCGGTTCAACTACCTCCGACACTCTCTCTTTAGATACTGAGCTGAATAAACATATTGGTAAAGCGGCCACCACATTATCCAGACGTACAAAGAGAGTACGGCTTAATAAGAAGCTGATGGAACTTACAAAGATCTAAGTCTATAGAGTCTGCATCCTGAGCACAGTCTTGTACCGCAGTGAGTCTTGGACCCTTTACGTACGGCAGGAGAGAAAGTTGAACACCTTTCATATGCGCTGCCTCCGACGTATTCTTGGCATTACCTGGCATGACAAAGTTCCAAATTGGCCTTTTTAGTCACACTAGATGCAGTTTTAGGACCTCTTTCCAGAGCACGATACCATAATCTTTTGAGACTGAAGGATGCCAACCTACATTGTTACTACTATTGGTACAATAAAACTATTGGTATCGTTACTGTTGTTGTTGCTGCTGTTGCCAAGTCTCACACAGTCTTGCTGTCGGGGTTCCGACGGATGCCCTCATTAAGTCATGAGCCTCGAGCCAAGCTTCAAAAGAAATCCAGCTATTTATTAGGCACTGTCATGTCCGCATGTTCCAAGTGAAGCCAACTCTGACCCCACGTAATTTACGGCCCAGGCATGACCCTGTTTCCCCTCTCACCCCAAGGTCTGTCATCAGTCACATTCGCCAACGGAGCAATTTCGCGGCTTGTAGAGATCACTCCCCTCTGGCCGCTGTGGGTAACCCTGGAGATAGCCTTGAGAGAGATATGTCTGGAATGTGATATGTCACCAGTTTTCCTATCCGGTTTTCCTATCCGCCTTGCCTATGGCAACTCGAGTTGCTTGCGAGTTGACGCTTCCATGACTGCAGACTTTTAAGAAAAACCTGGGCAACCATTATCCGGAACAGTATTCGGTCCCCTACTTAAGCAGGAGGGTTCCCAGGTCCCTTCCAACTCATTCTGTTATTCAGTGGAGACCAGAACAGGATTTTGCAAAAGCCAGTTTAAAGAAATCCCCGACTAACTTATCTGAAATTTCATTTTAAACGCCCTGGCTTCCCAAAACTGCTAATTTACCTTCTCATGACAGATTTACGGGAGATTTGATGATTCAGTGCAAGAGTTTCCCCTCCCCCCTCCCTCTCCTATACCACTCCAGGAGTGTCGCACCCCAAATTTGTGCGTTCATTTTATCCTTTGTGAAAAGTGACAAATGGCCCGGTGCCCTTTGCCTGCCCTCTCCCCCACCCCACCCGCCCGACAGCCGCTCGCAAGATTTATGGGTCGGCCATAAAATATGAATTTATCTCTCGTGAAATATAGGGCGATCGGGAGGAAATGGCAGCTCCGTACAAATGGAGCCGTGTTGCATGTGCCGAAAAATTACGAGGGGTGAGGGGGGAGAGAAGGCAAGGCAGGAAATGTGTCATCTTTTCAGAAACTGCCATTTATAACTGTAAATTAAGATGCTTCGTTCTCTGCACAAAAGCTCACAATTCAGGTCAGGCTGACGACGGGGTTGGCTGGAATGCTGATTTGGAAACAGGGGAATTGATATGGGGTGGGGCTTCAAAGCTTTTGGCAAGGGGGTCTCTGCCTGGTTGCTGGGTGGGCGAGGCCTAGTCAGCTTCCTGCACCACAGCGACAGGGGCATTTTTGCCCTCCCCGGGCTCCAGAGGTTTTTCTTGAGCCTCCGGGAGGGTGAAAACAACCTCCCCAGGCTCCGGAGGCCCTCCGGAGGCCGGAAAGTTCCCGAACTTCCAGTAGGCCTGTTTTTACCTTCCCTGAGCCTCTGTGCGCACCCTGCACTTACCTGCATCCAAAACGGGCTGTGTGAGGACTCCTGGGAGGGGAGGGGAGGGGTGGGCGGGGCCAGCCAATAGTGGGATTTGGAGGTTCTCCAAACTTGCATAGAATCTTAGCTAGAGGTTCTCCCGAACCCCCAGCAGCCCACCCTTGCTTGACCGTTTTTCACACTTACGACTGTTGCGGCATCCCCAGGGTCACACGATCCAAAGTCAGACTCATATTTATGACCGTCGCGGTGTCCCTTTTGCGACCTTCTGACGAGCAAAGTCGGTGGGGAAGCCAGATTCAGTGGCTTAACGGCTGCATTGATTCGCTTAACAAACGTGGCCAGGGCGGTCGTTAAAAAACCAGGCCAACCTTCCCTTAACCACCCTCTCACTTCGCGACATCAATCTGGGCCTCGGTTGTGGGTCGCAAGTCGTGCCCAGCCTGTATTTATGATGCTTGCAGCTTCCCCCGGGGTTCACAACAAAAATTGACTTAACGGATGTCTCTCCCAGGGACAGAAATTCAGGGCTGAACTGTGGTTGTAATTTCTGTGGTCCGTCTACATGGTTGGCTAGGAGTCAATAATCACATGATGGCACCTAATCAATCCGTCAATCCGTCAATCAATTCTGGCGATTGCCTATACTCTCATGCTATCTTAGCTTTCTTTTTTCCCCGATTTCCAGGTCTTTATATTTTCTTTGGGGGGGAACGTGGTGGCTCAGTGGCTAAGACGCTGAGCTTGTCGATCGAAAGGTCGGCAGTTCAGCGGTTCGAATCCCTTGTGCCGTGTAATGGGGTGAGCTCCTGTTAACTTGTCCCAGCTTCTGCCAACCTAGCAGTTCGAAAGCAGGTAAAAAAATGCAAGTAGAAAAAATAGGGACCACCTTTGGTGGGAAGGGAACAGCATTCCGTGCGCCTTTGGCGTTGAGTCGTGCCGGCCATATGACCACGGAGACGTCTTCGGACAGTGCTGGCTCTTCGGCTTTGAAACGGAGATGAGCAGCGCCCCCTAGAGTCGGGAACGACTAGAAAATATGTGCGAGGGGAACCTTTACCTATATTTTATTTATCCTCTCCCATTCTTTCTCCTCTCTTCTGCTGTCTTTAGGTACTGCCATTGTCCGTTATCCAGACTTTTTGTGTGTGTTACGTGGGTCCCAAAACACGCTTTGGTTTTCCCATCTTCTTGCGACTTTTATCCCTTGCTTTCTCGTTCAGCTAGGGAAGAAGACAAACTCGACAGGACATTACCTTACAGATGACCTCCACCCAGTCAAAGACCTTGGAATCTTCATATCCAATGACCTAAGTGCCAAAGCCCACTGCAACTACATCACAAAAAAAGGCATTAAGAGTTGTTAACCTAATCTTACATAGCTTCTTCTCCAGAAACACTACACTACTAACCAGAGCTTATAAAACATTTGCTAGACCAATTCTTGAATACAGCTCGCCTGTCTGGAACACATACCACATTTCAGACATCAATACAATTGAACGTGTCCAGAAATATTTTACAAGAAGAGTTCTCCACTCCTCTGAATATACCAAAATACCACCAGACTTGATATCTTGGGTTTTGAAAATTTAGAACTCCGCCGCCTTCGACAGGACCTATGTTTAACTCATAGAATCATCTATTGCAAAGTCCTTCCTGTTGAGGATTACTTCAGCTTCAATCACAACAATACAAGAGCAAACAATAGATTTAAACTTAATGTTAACCGCTTCAATCTTGATTGCAGAAAATATGACTTCAGTAACAGAGTTATTAATGCTTGGAACACACTACCAGACTCTGTGGTATCTACTCAAAATCCCCAAAGCTTTAACCAAAAACTGTCTACTGTTGACCTCACCCCATTCCTAAGAGGTCTTTAAGGGGCGTGCATAAGAGCACAAACGTGCCTACCGTTCCTGTCCTACTGTTTCCTTTCATTATATCCAATTTATATAGTTATTTCATACTTATACTCATATATATGCTTATATATTATATAGTTACTTCATGCTTATGCTTATATATACTGTTGTGACAAAATAAATAAATAAATGAAATGAAATGAAATAAAATAAAATAGATGCCCGTTTGGTGATCCAAGGAAGAGAAGCCACACCTTCCCTGTTCCATCGCAGCGGCAAAAGCCCTGGAACAAATAAGCCATAGATCAAAGCAACTCTGCTTGCCAAGCCAGGAAGCAGCAGGGGACAAGCAGCACATAGAAATGTCTTTTCTCCTGGATCTTTCTTCGAACAGAAAGGGCTTAGGGAGGTCAAAGGAGGCCAAGTGATTTGTTTTCCTCCCCCCCCAAAGTCTTTAGATGTGTTTTAGTTGCTGACCAAGAGAGCCTAGAACCGTGATGGCTAATCTTTTCCAGACCAAATGCCCAAAGCGCATGCGTGCACTGCCCAAACCCCCAAAATGCAATGCCCGCCCCATGCGTGTGCCGAACCCACTGTACGTGCATGGCAGGAACCCAAAGACCAGCTGGCCGGCAGGAAGCGCGCGCACATGCGCGGGGGTGATGGCTCGCGTGCCCCACAGAGAGGGTGCTGTGTGCCACCTCTGGAGCACGTGCCACGGGTTCGCCATCATGGGCCTAGAACATAGAATAACAGAGTTGGAGGGGACCTTGGAGGTCTTCTAGTCCAACCCGCTACTTAAGCAGGAGAGCCTGTCTTATCTTGTTTATGTTTTTACTGATTTCATTGTGATCTGTCTACATGGTTGCTAGGAGTCAAAAATAACTTGATGGCACATAATCAATCGACCGGTCAGTCAATCAATCCTGGTGATTCACGCTAAGTCTCCTGGCTGGCGTTTAGGACTAAGTCAGAACTAGAACTCACAATCTCCTGGTGATTGACCCAAAGTCACCCAGATGGCTTTCATGCCTAAGGAGAAACTAGAACTCCCAGACTCCTGGCGATTGACCCAAAGAAATCTAACTGGCTTTCATGCCTAAGTCGGAACTAGAACTCACCGTCTCCTGGTGATTGACCCAAAGTCACCCAGTTGGCTTTCATGACTAAGGAGAGACTAGAACTCACTGTCTCCTAGTGATTGACCCAAAGAAATCTAGCTGGCTTTCATGCCTAAGTCGGAACTAGAACTCACAGTTTCCTATTGATTGACTGCAATAGCAGAAGGAGAGAAGAGCAAGACTATTAAATAAAATGCATATTTTCCAACCCCGGAGGAAAATAATTAACGGAAAGAAAGCCGCTGGGAGAAGTAACGGAGGTTTTGCATTACTGTCAGAAGGGAAGGAATATCTAAGAGAAATAGGGAGCTCATTAATAAACCGGGCGAGGAAGATTAAATTAATGATAACTCCAAAATGCCCTTGCAATAGGAAGACTATATGGAGAACGGAGATGCATATTTTTTTTTTAAAAAAAAGAGAGAAACAGAGGAGAAAAAGCAAAAAATAAAATATGCAGCTTTAGCCTAAATATGCATTCATAAAATCTGGGAGGGATTGAAGTCCTATCGGGGGTGGGGTGGGGTCTGCGGCGGAGATAGAAAATGAAAAGATTTTACCAGAAAAGGAAGGAAGGAAGGAAGGAAGGAAGGAACAAAAAAGGAAGGAAGGAAGGAAGGAAGGAAGGAAGGAAGGAAGGAAAGGAAGGAAGGAAGGAAGGAAGGGAAGGAAGGAAGGAAGGAAGGAGAGAAAGAAAAAAGAAGGAAGGAAGGAAAGAAGGAAAGAAGGGAAGGAAGGAAGGAGAGAAAGAAAAAAGAAGGAAGGAAGGAGGGAAGGAAGGAAGGAGGGAAGGAAGGAAGGAAGGAGAGAAAGAAAAAAGGAAGGAAGGAAAGAAGGAAGGAAGGAAGGAACAAAGAAGGAAGGAAGGAAGGAAGGAAAGAAGGGAAGGAAGGAGAGAAAGAAAAAAGAAGGAAGGAAGGAGGGAAGGAAGGAAGGAGGGAAGGAAGGAAGGAACAAAAAAGGAAGGAAGGAAGGAAGGAAAGAAGGAAGGAAGGAAGGAAGGAAGGAAGGAAGGAGAGAAAGAAAAAGAAGGAAGGAAATTATATTATATTATATTATATATTATATTATATTATATTATATTATATTATATTATATTATATTATATTATATTATATTATATTATATTATATTATATTATATTATATTATATTATATTATATTATATTATATTATATTATATTATATTATAGAAAGAAAAAGAAAGAAAGAGAGAGAGAAAGGAAGGAAGGAAGGAAAGAACAAAGAAGGAAGGAAGGAAGGAAGGGAAGGAAGGAAGGAAAGAAAAAGGAAGGAAGGAAGGAAAGAAGGAAGGAAGAAAAGAAAGAAAGAGAAAGAAAGAAAGAGAGAGAGAGAGAGAAAGGAAGGAAGGAAGGAAGGAAGAAAGCTAAAAAAAATCTCACAGGAAAAAGCAACCAGTGGAAGACCGGGGGAATGACTAAAACAGTGGTTCCCAACCAGTGTGCCGCGGCACTAAGGGGTGCCGTGAGATCTTTTGAGGGTGCCGGGAACTTTTGAGCTACGGAGATTTTAAATATCTATTTCCTTATAAGGGTGCCGGGAACTTTTGAAAGGCTTTCCAAGGGTGCCTCAAACAAGAAAAGGTTGTGCCTCAAACAAGAAAAGGTTGGGAACCACTGGACTAAAAGATACAGCAGCGTCATTTAAAAGCTATCCAGGTCTTCGGGTTTTATGATAAATCTAATTAAGAAATCTATTAAGATAATGGAACAGAACATCGTAATACAGTCGGCTGGTCTCGAAAGGGGTTATGCACTTTGCATGATGAGAGGCCTCCGGCTCAGCTGAAATAACGGAATTTGTCTATTCGGTCCCAAACTGGATTCTGGAAAACGGGTCCCAACCAATGGACTTGGCAAATTGCAGAATGGTGGGGTTTCATTTCCCATTTTCCCCTCTCCCACTTTGTATTGTTATTGTTCGCTTATTTAAATATAACTGCCTTGCTTAGCATCAGAAATTCTGGTCGTAATTGGGTTTGTAAACTGAGGACTTCCTGCATTCCCCTCCCAGGATGCAATACAATACACAATACAATACACAATTCAATACGAATACAATTCAGTACGCAATACAATACAAAATACAATACAATACAAAATACAACACACCACAATACAATACAATACAATAAACAATACACAATACAATACAATATACAATACAATATACACTACAATACAATACAAATACAATACACCACAATACAATACAATACAATAAACAATACACAATACAATACAATATACAATACAATATACACTACAATACAATACAAATACAATACACCACAATACAATACAATACACAATACAATACACAATACAATAAAATACACAATTCAATACAAATACAATTCAGTACGCAATACAATACAAATACAATATAATACAAATACAATACAGTACGCAATACAATACAAAATACAATAAAAATAAAATAAAAAAATAAAAAGGGCCTCTGGTGGCTCAACAGACTAATGCAGTCTGTTATTAACACAGCTGCTTGCAATTACTGCAAGTTCAAGCCCCACCAGGCCCAAGGTTGACTCAGCCTTCCATCCTTTATAAGGTAGGTAAAATGAGGACCCAGATTGTTGTGGGCAATAAGTTGACTTTGTATAAAATATACAAATGGATGAAGAACTATTGCTTAACACAATGTAAGCCGCCCCGAGTCTTCGGAGAAGGGCGGGATATAAATTCAAATAAAAAACAATACAATACAATAAACAATACAATACAATATACAATACAATATACACTACAATACAAATACAATACACCACAATACAATACAATACACGATACAATATACACTGCAATACACCGCCATGCCATGCCATGCCATGCCATACAATACAATACATTGCAATGCAATATTTGGCCCACCACTGCCTTCCAAACAAACAAACAAACAAAGGAAAAATAGCCACTGACAAAGAGGCAGAGTTTAAGCATTACAATATAGGGAGGGATTCTATTTGTCATCTCCAATTTTAAAAACAAGCCACAAATGAACATTCAGCTAAGTGAAGGTTTAATGACAATTTTTTTTAAAAAAGTAGATTCCTCTTTAATGGGGCAAAGCTCTCTGTGCAGAGATAGATTTTGCTGCATTGGCAAAAAAAAAATATCTATCTTCCTTTTGTTTAATCAAAGCACTTTTATCTCATCTCTTCGCTAAAGACACGCACAGCCACTCCAACACAATCAGTGGGGATGAAAAGAAAATTTGGCTCTGTAGTCTGAAAGAAATGACACCAAAGGACAAAGGAGAGGAGGAGGAAGAAGAAGAAAGAGGAGGAGGAGGAGGAGGAGGAGGAGGAGGAGGAGGAGGAGGAGGAGGAGGAGGAGGAGGGGAGGAATTCAGAGAGGACATGGATAGAAGGTTAAAAAAAAGAAAAGAAAAATATATTGGAAGAAAACAAACGCCAAGAAAATTCTATAATGGTTATCCAGACAGTCCCTGATTTTAATGAACCAACATCTTTCACTTTTTCCCCCTACTGGATCTCTAGGCTGAATTCATAAAACAATGGTGACCCAGAGGCCACTGAATAAAATGTCCTGAGTTAAACCAATTGGTCTTCTGCCTTCTGGGTCTCTCAGTTCTTCCATTCCTGTTGAAGTTTTAGTCCAGGTTCAGAAAAATGGGACTTGTATCCCCTGGTCTATTCTCTGTGTGTAGCGAGAAACCATTTCTGGACAAAAGAGGACCTTCCTCCTTTCCTTTCCTTTCCTTTCCTTTCCTTTCCTTTCCTTTCCTTTCCTTTCCTTTCCTTTCCTTCCTTCCTTCCTTCCTTCCTCCCTCCCTCCTTCCTTTCCTTTCCTTCCTTCCTACAACTCTCTCCCTCCCTCCTTCCCTCCCTCCCTTACTCCCTTACTCATTCACTCCTTTTCCTTCCTTCCTTCCTTCCTCCCTTTCCTTTCCTTCCTTCCTTCCTTCCTTCCTTCCTCCTCCTCCTCCCTCCCTCCTCCTCCTTTCCTTCCTTCCTTCCTTCCTTCCTTCCTTCCCATCCATCCCATCCCTTCCCTTCCCTTCCTTCCTTCCTTCTTCCTTTCTTCTCTTCCTTCCTCTTCCTCCTCCTTCCTTCCTTCCTTCCTCCTCCTCCTCCTCCCTCCTTCCTTTCCTTTCCTTTCCTTTCCTTTCCTTTCCTTTCCTTTCCTTTCCTTCCTTCCTTCCTTCCTTCCTTCCTTCCTTCCTTCCTTCCTTCCTTCCCATCCCATCCCATCCCATCCCATCCCCTCCCAACCCATCCCATTCCATCCCATCCCCTCCCCTTTCCCTTCCGTTTTCCTTCCTTCCTTCCTTCCTTCCTTCCTTCCTTCCTTCCTTCCTTCCTTCTTCTTCCTTCCTTCTCCTCTCCCCTTCCTTTCTTCCTTTCCCTTTCCCTTCCCTCCAAGGAGGGAAAGCATCCAGGGGCCTTTTTAAACGGCTCTTAAATTATTTGTTGAGCTTGGACTTTGCAGGAGCTCCAAATACTTTGATGGGGGGGAAGCTTCCCCCCCTCCCCCGCCTCCAATCAGAAGTGCACAAATGAGCATGATGGAGAAGACCAGAGGGGCTTTTTAATAGCCTTTGAAGGAAAGCTAATTAGGTGGAGAACTTCTTTTGTTTCTCATGGTTCATTTTTATACAAACTGCTGACCAGGTTCTGTGGATAGGTCCTAGTTGCCACATTTGCCCCAGATGCTAAGCTTGGGTAATGCTAACCCACCCAGGCCCACCTTAGCAAATTAGCAAAATTTAATTGGGGCAGTAGTTTATGGTTCCATGTCAAATCCCAGCGCGGACAGTGGTTAAATGCATTATTTATGCATAAATGTATAAATGTATATAACAAATGAACATGTATAAATGTATATAACAAACGAAATTGCCGGCACCGCATTCTATGACCCAACTAGGTATCGTCATCAGTGCTAGAGGCAACCCCATTCCTTCCAGAGGCTGATGATGTAACCTAGTTGGGTCAAGAAACGTCTGCAAGAAAATAACCGAGTTCAGAGAGCACGAGGAGCCCCAAAGTCATTGTAGTCCTCTTCCTCTTCGTCCTCCTCCTCCTCCTCCTCTCCACAAACCCCACGCCCTTCTAGCACTGATGATGTTACCTAGCTGGGTTATGAAATGTCTGCGAGAAGACCACCAAGCTCAGAGACCACCAACGGCCCCACAGTTGCCCCCCCAACCCCGAGCTACCAAATATTCTCTTCTATCCGTAATTGGTTTCATATTCCCCGCCAGGGACCGAGATCTGCCAAATCATCTTTTAACCCTGATTAGGGATGGGATAGCGACGGCGGTGGGAAACATTTCCATAATTCATCCCGCCGTTTGCAACTTCTCCACCCAAAGTTGGCCACATGAATATTTCATACCAACCTCCCTGGCGGCTTTTCAACTGCAAAGCTGGAAGAGGAACGGATTGGGGGGAGGCAGGAAAATTACAAACGGGGAGAACTTCGCTGGGCAGGCCTCCAAGCACACCTACTGAATTGAGAACAACCGACGCTTCTTTTTTTTTTTTGCGATGGATAAATAGAGCCTCCCCTGGCAGGAGTACTCTATCTCTATATTGCCCAGAACTACACCCTTCCTAGGCAAAATACCTGTCCTCTGCCAGGACTCTGTCTCTGTCTCCAGATATGGATTGTTCTAGCTGTAGACTTGTTTCAAGCTGGGGCCTCTTAAAACAATTACAACCTTTAACGGAAAGTGGGTTTATTTATTAACGGCAGATGCTGCCGTTTTAAGACAGACACTGCCTCTAAAGACATAAATTTCAGCAACTTCAAGGGGAGAAAAGAGCGCACAATGAGTCCTAATCATTATCGTATTAATGCGCTATTCATACTTAACGTTTAATTGGGAGAAACCACAGCAATAAGAATGGAAGTCTTTGGTTGGTTGGTTGGTTGGTTGGTTGGTTGGTTGGTTGGTTGGTTGATAATCCAATCCCAGTGGAATTGAGTTGGCTTTAAAAGAAAAGTCTTCAAACCAGCAATGATCTACCTTCAAGACCAGGGTTAATATAGTAACCGGTTTGCTACTGGAAGACCATTGAGGTGCTACTGACTGCTTGATAGTTGGTCTGGTGTTAATCCTGGTTAGTTAATCCCTATTTATCTGGGTGTTGTTTGCTGGCCAGGAGATACCTTGGTCGTTTTCTTTTGAGGTTTCCATGGTCGCATTTCATCGTTTCATTTCGAAGGGTGTGTAAATGTTGTTTATCTCTATGCGCCTGTTGATGGCTGGTTTGTCCGAATGCCGAGCTTCCAGGAATTCCTTCGCGGTTTTGGACTGAACTAGATCTCGTTTCCCAGCTGAAACTGAGCTTAAGTCTGTCCGTGGAACTACCCGGAAGAAAACGACACTCCCACCCACACTGACACAGGAAAAGCCACTGGTACATAAAAAGAGAGCAAACCTCACTCCCTTCTAGCACTGATGATGTTACCTAGTTGGGTAATGAAATGTCTTCAAGAAAACCACCAAGCTCAGAGAGCTCCAATGACTTCACAGTTGTTGTTGTCATCCCCCTCCTCCTCTTTCTCCTCTTCTTCCTCCTCCTTCTCCTCCTCCTCTTCCTCTTCCTCCTCCTCCTCCTCCTTATGACCCTATGACTATTATTAAGTCTGGTACCTTCAGATTCTTGACAAATGTATCTTGTCTTTTTATGTACCCTGAGAGCATCTGCACCAAGACAAATTCCTTGTGTGTCCAATCACACTTGGCCAATAAAGAATTCTATTCTATTCTATTCTATTCTATTCTATTCTATTCTATTCTATTCTATTCTATTCTATTCTATTCTACTCTACTCTACTCTACTCTACTCTACTTTCTATTCTATTCTATTCTACTCTACATTCTATTCTATTCTATTCTATTCTATCCTATTCTATTCTATTCTATACCATTCCATTCTCCTCCTCCTCCTTCTCTTCTTCTTCCTCCTCTTCTTCTTCCTCCTCTTCTTCTTCCTCCTCCTCCTCCTCCTCCTCCTCTTCCTCCTCTTCCTCCTCCTCCTCTTCTTCTTCCTCCTCTTCCTCCTCCTTATGACCCTATGACTATTATTAAGTCTGGTACCTTCAGATTCTTGACAAATGTATCTTGTCTTTTTATGTACCCTGAGAGCATCTGCACCAAGACAAATTCCTTGTGTGTCCAATCACACTTGGCCAATAAAGAATTCTATTCTATTCTATTCTATTCTATTCTATTCTATTCTATTCTATTCTATTCTATTCTATTCTATTCTATTCTATTCTATTCTACTCTACTCTACTCTACTCTACTCTACTCTACTTTCTATTCTATTCTATTCTATTCTATTCTATTCTATTCTATTCTATTCTATTCTATTCTATTCTATTCTATTCTATTCTATTCTATACCATTCCATTCTCCTCCTCCTCCTCCTCTTCTTCTTCCTCCTCCTCTTCTTCCTCCTCCTCCTCCTCCTCCTCCTCCTCTTCCTCCTCTTCCTCCTCCTCCTCTTCTTCTTCCTCCTCTTCCTCTTCCTCCTCCTCCTCCTCTTCCTCCTCCTCCTCTTCCTCCAGTTCAGTACACTTCTGAACCAAAGAAGCTTCTTGGATATGAAGCGAAACATTTTCAGAGGAAAAAAACCCCTAAGAAAGTCTAGTCGGTTTTGGAAAAAAGCCCCTTTGGGACAGCCGTGACCCTGGATGATTGACGATCCCCATCTCCAATTATTCTGGATTCCTTTTCTTCTGGCTAAGAAGATCCGGAAGCCACTCCTGAAATTTCCTAGCCAAAAACACCACCTTCAGCCTAACCGGTGGAACGGATTGCCACCAGAAGTTCTGGGTTCTCTAACATTTTTTTTTTTTTTGCATTTATATCCTGCCCTTCTCCGAAGACTCAGGGCGGCTTACACTATGTTAGCAATAGTCTTCATCCATTTGTATATTATATGCAAAGTCAACTTTATTGCCCCTAACAATCTGGGTCCTCATTTTACCTACCTTATAAAGGATGGAAGGCTGAGTCAACCTTGGGCCTGGTGGGACTTGAACCTGCAGTAACTGCAAGCAGCTGCTGTTAATAACAGACTGTCTTAGCAGTCTGAGCCACTAGAGGCCCATTGGAGGTTTTGAAGGAGATTGGGCAACCAATTGTCTGAAAAGGCGTAGGCTCTCCTGCTTGAGCAGGGGGTTGGACTAGAAGACCTCCAAGGGTCCCTTCCCGCTCTATTCCGCACATAGAAGCCTCGAAACGCTGACATTGGATTGGCAGGAAGGAGAAATCAAGTTCTCCTGGCGCAAAGTCACGTGAACGGTTCTATCTGCACACACATTATAATTCGGAACTTTGCAAAATCAGCATCAGGATTCGGCTGCCAGGCTGGGGTGACCTTTATTTTTAATTAAACGCCGCCGATTGTTCCGCAGGCTGACTTAATCGCTCAGGTTCACATTTCCTAGCAAAGAAAATAAGGGTGAGGAAAACCCGGATTTGCCCGAAACAAGCAAATTCTTCTCTCCAAAGGCGTTTCCCGTCTGATTAAAAAATAAATAAAAAAAATAAATAAAGAGATCCTTTTTAGATCTTTCTCTCCCCTATCGCTAAGATCTCTGTCGGGCATTCAAGCGACAGCCAACCAGGCCCACACAATACCTTCGGCAAGAAAGCGTGTGACAGGTTTTTTTTTTCTTTCGATGTCACCTGGATCTCTCTCTCTCTGCCTAAGACGCGAAATCTCTCCTTTGTTCTGTTTGTCGTTTATATGGCCATTACGTTCTCCGTGTTTTGTCAGGAAAGCTGCTATTCCTTTCTTTTTTTTTCTTACAATATGAACGGTTCCGGCGGATTTTATTTGTCTGCATTAATTTGTCCGCTGTTTGATCAGGAAGTGGGGGGAGGATAAGGCTGTTCGTCACCCTTCAGGAAAGGAGATGGGGCGAAATGAGAGGTCCAATCAAAGCCTCTTGGGCCTCTGGTGGCTCAACAGGCTAATGCAGCCTGTTATTAACAGCAACTGCCTGCAATATTGCAGGTTCAAGCCCCACCAGGCCCAAGGTTGACTCAGCCTTCCATCCTTTATAAGGTAGGTAAAATGAGGACCCAGATTGTTGGGGGGGCAATAAGTTGACTTTGTATATAATACACAAATGGATGAAGACTATTGCTTGACACAGTGTAAGCCGCCCTGAGTCTTCGGAGAAGGGCGGGGTATAAATGCAAATTTTAAAAAAAAGCATTTGATGTCGGATTAGCAGAATAAGAGAGTCGGAAGGGACCTTGGAGGTCTTCTAGTCCAACCCCCTGCTCAGGCTTTTAGGAAACCCTATATCATTTCAATGAACGTATACTACATCACTGTGTATCTCTGTATGTGTGTGTGTGTGTCTGTGTAAGGTGTATGAGAGCCTGTTAAACCACCCGGCTAGAAACTAAAGAGGCCGTGAGTTCTAATTCTGCCTTGGCACAAGGTCATCTGGGTGACCTCCAGCCAACGGCTTCCTTTCAACCTCAGGAAGACGACAGTGGCAAAACAATTCCGAAATCTTGCCAAGAAAACTGCCAGAGCCGTGGCCGAGCAATCTCCGAGAAAGATAAATATTTGTAGCTCAAGGTTGAAAGTTGAAGGGTCCTTATTTATCTCTTGAACTCGGTTGTTTTGTTGCAGACGTTCCATGACCCAGCTAGGTAACACCATCAGTGCTAGGAGGAAGTTGGGGGAGGAGGAGGGAGAAGAAAAAGAAGAAGAAGAGGTGGAGGAGGGAGAAGAAGAGGGAGAGAAGGAGGATGACTGTGGGCTCCTTGGTGTGCTCTGAGCTTGATTGTTTTCTTGCAGACGTTTCATGACCCAGCTAGGTAACACCATCAGTGCTAAGAGGAAGTTGGGGGAGGAGGAGGGAGAAGAAGGAGAAGAAGAGGTGGAGGAGGGAGAAGAAGAGGAAGAGAAGGAGGAGGACTGTTGGGTCCTTGGTGCTCTCTGAGCTGGGTGGTTTTCTTGCAGACATTTCATGACCCAGCTAGGTAACACCATCAGTGCTAGGAGGAGGAGGAGAACGACCCTACACCAGTGATGGCTAACCTTTTCCAGACCAAGTACCCGAAGCACATGCGCTCCACTCCCCATGCATGCATGTGCCCTCTACGCAGGTTTACGCCCCACCCACGCGCCCCTCCCCCTGCATGCATCCCTCTCCCCGTGCATGGTTATCCAACAACTTCTTAAAAACTTCCAGTGTTGGAGCATTCACAACTTCTGGAGGCAAGTTGATCCACAGGTTAATTGTCCCCATGTGTGCCCCCGTGTGCTTGACCCCCTTCACATGTGCATGTCCCCCATGTGTGCCCCCCCCGCGCGCATGTGCGGTAGAAACCCAAAGCCCAGCTGGCCAGTGGGAGGCTCACACTCACGCATAGCAGGAGCTGAGCTGGGGCAACAGCTCATGTGCCCACAGAAAGTGGCTCTCCAGTTGTCTTCTTGAAAGCCTTTAGGGATGGAGCGCCCACAACTTCCAGTGGCAAGCTGTTCCACTGGTCAACGGCTCTCATTGTCAGGACATTTCTCCTGAGTTCTAGCTTCTCAGTTCGATCTCTGATGATGGATCTCATGGGGTTTTTATTTTTTCTGAGAAAATACAATTACACAACGAGTCGCGGGGCCACGGTGTGGCTCAGGCTGTAAGAAGCCTGTTATTAAAACACAGCTGCCTGCAATTACTGCAGGTTCTAGTCCCACCAGGTCCAAGGTTGACTCAGCCTTCCATCCTTTATAAGGTAGGTAAAATGAGGAGCCAGATTGTTGGGGGGGCAATAAGTTGACTTTGTAAATATACAAATAGAATGAGACTATTGCCTTACATACTGTAAGCCGCCCTGAGTCTCCGGAGAAGGGCGGGATATAAATGTAAATTAAAAAAAAAATATTACACAACGAGTATGTATTTTATTGGCATTTTAGCAATCTGCTCAAAAAAAGAAGTGTCTTCGTCCAATATATTGTAATCGGGACTTTTTTTTAACCTCCATAACCTTTTAACGACCAAATACAAGTTAGAGCTCAACTTGCAACAGTTCGTTGAGTGACCGTTTGAAGTCACGCCGACACTGAAAAAAAAATGTGACTTAGGACCATTTCCCTCACTTAATGACCACTGTAGCACGTGATCAAAATTCAGACGCTTGGTGACTGACTCATGTTTATGACAGTGTCCCGGGGGGGTGGGGTGTCATGTGAACCCCTTTTGCGACCTTCTGACAAGCAAAGTCCACGGGGAATCAAGTTTCACTTAACAACCGGGTTACTAACTTAACAGCTGCAGTGGTTCACTTAACAACGGTGGGCCAGAAAAGTCATCACATAGGGTAAAATTCGCTGAAGAAATGTCTTTGCTCAGCAACCAAAGTTTTGGGCTCAGTTGTGGTCGTAAGTCGAGGGCTATCTGTATTTATGACGGTTGCAGGGTCCCGGGGGTCACGTGATCCCCTTTTGTGACCTTCGGGCAAGCAAAGTCCATGGGAAAGCCAGATTCACTTAACAATCGGGATACCAACTTTGCTATGTATTGTAATCCACTTGGCTTTTAGGAAAGTATACCTTTCGCTAGAAACGGAGTCGAGGGTCTTCCTTGCCTAGAGGACCAAATCGGGGCAGGACTGACAGTCAGGTTGCACCACGGCGTGAGCAGGCAGAACGTCCGTGCTCGGCGCCCCATCCCTCCCGTCAACCCTGGGAGATGATCAGTGTGTTTGCAGAGTGTTAAATAAGGCAGAAAATGGATCACGTCTCGCTAAGGGAGAAGAATGAAGCCAAATGGAGGAAAATAACAGCGGAGGGTTATAACAATGAGGCAGCTGTTGGGAGACATTGAGAGGACATAGCCATTGTTGCAAAGACATGTCGACGTTTGCTGGTTCACGGTGTTTCGTACACAACCTGTTGCCGCCGGGCCTCCAAAGCACGAAAACTGGCCTTCGTCGGTGGCCCCCTTACTTTAGGGAGGGATAGAATAGAATAACAGGGTTGGAAGGGACCTTGGAGGTCTTCTAGTCCAACCCCCTGCCCAGGCAGGAAACCCTACACCACTTCAGACAAATGGTTATCCAACAACTTCTTAAAAACTTCCAGTGTTGGAGCATTCACAACTTCTGGAGGCAAGTTGTTCCACAGGTTAATTGTTCTTAACCGTCAGGAAATTTCTCCTTAGTTCTAGGTTGCTTCTCTCCTTGGTTAGTTTCCACCCGTTGCTTCTTGTCCTGCCCTCAGGTGCTTTGGAGAAGAGCTTGACTCCCTCTTCTTTGGGGCAGCCCCTGAGATATTGGAAGGCTGCTACCACGTCTAAGAAATTTGCCTCTCTGCTCATCGAATTTGGAAAAGGCAAAATCTGGAGCTCTGGCTTTTCCGTTCAGCCAGGGCTTCCCGATTGCAGAATTCATCAGTCAATCCAAATAGAGCTGGATGGGACCTTGGAGGTCTTCTAGTCCAGCTCCCAGCTCAAGCAGGACATACCATTTCAGATTGGTGGCTGTCCAGTCTTTTCTTAAAAACCTCAACTGGTGAACCATCCACAATTTCTGGAGACAAGCCGTTCCACTGGTTAATTGTCCTCACTGTTAGGAAGTTTCTCCTTAATTCCAGGGTGCTTCTCTCTTTGGTTAGTTGCCATGATATAAAAAACGATGTTGAGGCTCTAGAAAGAGTGCAGAGGAAAGCTAGAAAGAGGATTAGGGGACTGGAGGCTAAAACATATGAAGAACGGTTGCAGGAACTCAGTATGCCTAGTTTAATAGAATAGAATAGAATTTTTATTGGCCAAGTGTGATTGGACACACAAGGAATTTGTCTTGGTGCATATGCTCTCAGTGTACATAAAAGAAAAGATACGTTCATCAAGGTACAACATTTACAACACAATTGATGGTCAATATATCAATATAAATCATAAGGATTGCCAGCAACAAGTTATAGTCATACAGTCATAAGTGGAAAGAGATTGGTGATGGGAACTATGAAACGATTAATAGTAGTGCAGATTCAGTAAATAGTCTGACAGTGTTGAGGGAATTATTTGTTTAGCAGAGTGATGGCCTTCGGGAAGAAACTGTCCTTGTGTCTAGAGGAGATTATGATAGCAGTGTTCTAATATCTCAGGGGCTGCCCCAAAAAAGAGAGAGTCAAGCTATTCTCCAAAGCAGCTGAAGGCAGGAGAGAAGCAACTTTAGAACTAAGGAGATATTTCCTGACCATGAGAACAATGAATCAGCGGAACAACTTGCCTCCAGATGTTGTGAATGCAAAAAAGATGTGGAGACTCTAGGAAGAGTGCAGAGAAGAGCAACCAAGAGGATTAGGGGACTGGAGGTTAAAACATACGAAGAATGGTTGCAGGAATTGGGTGTGTCTAGTTTAATGGAAAGAAGGACTAGGGGAGACATGATAGCAGCCTTCCAATATCTCAGGGGCTGCCCCAAAGAAGAGGGAGTCAAGCTCTTCTCCAAAGCACCTGAGGGCAGGGCAAGAAGCAATGGGTGGAAACTAATCAAGGAGAGACACAACCTAGAACTAAGGAGGAATTTCCTCACAGTGAGAACAATTAATCAGTGGAACTGCTTGCCACCAGAAGTTGTGGGTGCTGCATCCCTGGAGGCTTTTAAGAAGAGATTGGACAGCCATTTGTCCATAATGATAAAGGACCGTGATGGCGAGCCTATGACACGAGGGCCACGGGTGGCACGCAGAGCCATATCGGTGGGCATGCGAGCTCAGCTCGGCGCGCCTGTACCTGCTGGCCAGTTGATTTTCAGGCCTTCTGGGCCCACCAGAAGTAGGGAAACAGGCTTTTTCCTGCCTCTGGAGGGCCTGGGAGGGTGGGGAAGGCCTGTTTTTTTGCTCTCCCCAGGTTCCAGAGCCTCTCTAGGAGCCTCTCTAGGAGCCTCTCTAGGAGAGCCTCTCTAGGAGCCTGGGGAGGGTGAAACGGCCTTCTCCACACATTCCGTAAACCCTCCGGAGGCTGAAAGCGACCCATGCTTTGGGGGGGCAGGCCGAATAGAATTATGGGTGTGGGCCCACGCCCGTGCTCCCCCTGTTTTCGGCACGCGATGGCAAAAAAGGTTAGCCATCACTGATATAGGATCTCCTGCCGTCCATTGAGGACCTGTATACTACACGAATCAAGAAGGGGGCCGTGAAAATATTTACAGATCCCTCACATCCTGGACATAAACTGTTTCAACTCCTACCCTCAAAACGACGCTATAGAGCATTGCACACCAGAACAACTAGACACAAGAACAGTTTTTTCCCGAAGGCCATCACTCTGCTAAACAAATAATTCCCTCAACACTGTCAAACTATTTACTGAATCTGCACTACTATTAATCTTCTCATCGTTCCCATCACCAATTTCTTTCCACTTACGACTGTATGACTTTAACTTTGTTGCTGGCAATCCTTATGATTTATATTGATATATTGGCCATCAATTGTGTTGTAAATGTTGTACCTTGATGAAGGTATCTTTTCTTTTATGTACACTGAGAGCATCTGCACCAAGACAAATTCCTTGTGTGTCCAATCACACTTGGCCAATAAAAATTCTATTCTATTCTATTCTATTCTATTCTATTCTATTCTATTCTATTCTATTCTATTCTATTCTATTCTATTCTATTCCTGCTAAAGCAGGGGTTGGACTAGAAGACCTCCAAGGTCCCTCCCAATTATCCTGTTAAAATCAGTAAAATCCCAAAGCATCGTTCTGTCCCAGAGAGGGAGAATTTTCAGCAAAAGCCGGGCTCCTGAAAACAGCAAAAAAATGTCAATTATTGGGGGAAAGACTCAAATCCAATAGATTTTACAAAAATAAAATTGGATGGGTTGTTTTTTTTCCTTTCTCTCACTTCCTCACATCGAGGTGTCATTTTCAGTCATTACAAATGATTGTATAGAGACCCAAGCTTTTTCTCTTCTGAATTACTGGAATGACCCATTTTCTGGCTTTTCACAACGCTGGAACCACAAGCTGAAAAACCAAGGGAGTTGGCCCAACGACTCGTTCCGCAAAACACACACACACACACACACACACACACACAAAACACACACACACATTCTGAGCTCAGCAAAATGTGTGAACAGAGTTGCTAGGATATGCCGCGGCGAAGGGGATTGCGTGACTACAGCCTCTTGGAAGTTAGGCGGCATCGCAACTCCATCCAAACCGCCTCGGATAGATGCTCAAATAGAAGTTATTGGAGACTATAATAACTTGGTCCTTAACACCGATAAGACCAAGGGGCTTATAGTGGACTATAGAAGGAATAGATCAGACATCCAACCCTTGCTTATCCATGGAGACCGAGTTGAGCAAGTGGCCAGTTTTAAGTTTCTGGGTGTGGTCATAAAAACGAGGACCTGACAAGGGGGCTCACATTGTAGCACTGGACAAAAGGGCCGAGCAGAGATTATACTATCTGAGACTTCTCAGGAAACAACAACTGAATGGAAAACCACTGGTGACCTTCTACCGCTGCACCATAGAGAGTATTTTAACTTACTGTAACTGTGTCTGGTTTGCCAATTGCAGAGGGGCAGATAGGATAACGCTCCAGAGGGTCAACGTCATTGCCCAGAGGGTCATTGGTTGCCCTCTCCCCTCTTTGGAAGAGCTTTATAGCTCCCGCTACCTTAAGAAAGTTCAAAACATCCTTAAAGATCCATCTCATCCTGGGCACCCCTTTTTTTTTTTTTTTTTTTTGAACTATTACCATCTGGCAGTCGGTACAGGATAATCAAAACAAGGACAAATAGGCTGAAAAACCGCTTCTATCCCAGGGCAGTAACTATATTGAATTCTACTGTATAGCGCAGTATTAATGTAGTACGAGGGGTTTTCAATTCAATTGTCTCGAATGCGAAGGATGGGAGTTTGTGTTTTTATTTTTATAGCTTTCTTATGTGTAATGTACATTGAAGATGGCATTTAATTTCGTTGTATGAGGTGCAGCGACAATAAAGTAAGCCAACTAACTCTACACCTCTTGCGCCCTGAACAATTGCAGTGATTCACTTAACAACGGCAGCAGGAAAGGCGGTAAAATGGGGCAAGAGCTCACTTAACAACCGTCTTGCTTAGCGACAGAAATGCGGGCCTCGGTTGTGAGCATACGTTGAAGGCTACCCATGGACGAGTCTTAACTCGGGTTATTTACGGGACCGCCTACTGCCACCGTTTGCCTCCCACCGACCCGTGCGCTCTCACAGAGAGGGACTCCTTAGGGTGCCGTCAGCCAAGCAATGTCGGTTGGCAGCCCGCAGGGGAAGGGCCTTCTCTGTGGGGGCTCCTACCCTATGGAACGAACTTCCCCCTGGATTCCGACAACTCCCTGACCTTCGGACCTTCCGCCGCGAGCTGAAGACGTACCTATTTTTCTGCGCAGGACTGGCATAGAATTTTTAGACGTTATTATTGGGTTTTTAATTTTTAATTGGGTTTTATGGTTTTTAAATGTATTTTAAATTGGGGCCAAATTTGAATAAGTTTTTTAGTTATTGTTTTATCTGTATTGCGTTATTGATTGTTGTTTTTACTTGGCTGTAAACCGCCCTGAGTCCTTCGGGAGAAGGGCAGTAAATAAATTTAATAATAATAATAATAATAATAATAATAATAATAATAATAATAATAATAATAATAATAATAATAATAATAATAATAATAATAATAATAAAAATAAAAAAAAAAAAAAAAAACTAAAAAACAACTGTCTGGTTTGGTTCTGCAACCCAATAAGAAAAACACAGACTTCAGAGGATAATTAGAACTGCAGAAAAAATAATTGCTACCAACTTGCCTTCCATTGAGGACCTGTATACTGCACGAATCAAGAAGAGGGCCGTGAAAATATTTACAGATCCCTCACATCCAGGACATAAACTGTTTCAACTCCTACCCTCAAAATGACACTATAGAGCACTGCACACCAGAACAACTAGACACAAGAACAGTTTTTTCCCGAAGGCCATCACTCTGCTAAACAAATAATTCCATCAACACTGTCAAACTATTGACTAAATCTGCACTACTATTAATCTTCTCATCGTTCCCATCACCCATCTCCTCCCACTTATGACTGTATAACTATAACTTGTTGCTGGCAATCCTTATGATTTATATTGATATATTGACCATCAATTGTGTTGTAAATGTTGTACCTTGATGAAGGTATCTTTTCTTTTATGTACACTGAGAGCCTATGCACCAAGACAAATTCCTTGTGTGTCCAATCACACTTGGCCAATAAAATTCTATTCTATTCTATTCTATTATTATTATTAACTGGAGTTCTTGCAGGTTCAAAAGAATCCTCAAATTCTCTTGATTCTTTGCACCGTTTTTAATTGGACCTTTTTCGGGTCTCCTGCATTCCGAGATAGATTTTTGGCTTCAAAATTGAGTCAGTTGCCATCCATAAAGATGGAAGATGGGCAGCACTGAGTCACACCAGCTTGGTAGATGTCTGTTAATATAATCCTACAGGCATTTTTTGCAAACCTTCCGTGCCCGTCCGAGTTTGTGCAAAGCGTGCTTAACTGGATCACGAAAAGGACTCGCATTTGACATCTCGCGCCAGACTTAGTTGCTTAGTGTCAACTTCGGCTCATTAGCGGGTAGTGCCTTTCCAGCCTAAACAGTTAGTTAGTGGCCTGGGGTGTTACATAAATGCAGAAAAATTTGATAAATACAGAGATGGTCGCTTGGGAGAGAGAATGTGGCTAGCTGGTATGCCAAAAAAGACAATACCATTCTAGGCTGCATAAACAGAGGGATAGAATCAAGATCACACGAAGTGTTAATACCACTTTATCATGCCTTGGTAAGGCCACACTTGGAATAGGGCGTCCAGTTTTGGTCGCCACGATGTAGAAAAGATGTTGAGACTCTGGAAAGAGTGCAGAGAAGAGCAACAAAGATGATTAGGGGACCGGAGGCTAAAACATATGAAGAACGGTTGCAGGAACTGGGTATGTCTAGTTTAATGAAAAGAAGGACCAGGGGAGACAGGATAGCAGTCTTCCAATATCTCAGGGGCTGCCACAAAGAAGAGGGAGTCAAGCTATTCTCCAAAGCACCTGAAGGCAGGACAAGAAGCAATGGGTGGAAACTCATCTAGGAGAGAAGCAACTTAGAACAAAAGAGAAATTTCCTGACAGTGAGAACAATTAATCAGTGGAACAACTTGCCTCCAGAAGTTACGAATTCTCCAACACTGGAAGTTTTTAAGAAAATGTTGGATAGCCATTTGTCTGAAATGGTGTAGGGTTTCCTGCCTAAGCAGGGGGTTGGACTAGAAGACCTCCAAGGTCCCTTCTAACTCTGTTATTCTATTCTATTCCATTTACATTGCGTCCTAATTTATGATCCTTTTTTTTCCCTGCAGAAGGATGTATCGCTGGTACATAACACCACAGAAACGATCCAAATGAATGTTTCAGACGAAGGTTAAAAATATGAAAAAACATGAGACGTTCAATGATGCATCGTGGAGCGGTGAGCAAGCTTTTGATACCAATTCATACAGTGGTGCAAAAGAGTTTGAAGATTAATGAAGAAAGCAGAACTCTGTTTATTGCGACTTAACGGGCAACAATGAGAACAAACTGATGTTAAGACTGAGTTTCTGGATGATAATTGCAGCAAGATTTATTTATATATAAAAAAATACTATCCTGTTTCCCCCCCAAATAAGACATCCCCTGGTAATAAGGCCGAGCGCATGGCAATAAGGCCGAGCGCTTATTTCAGGGTTCAAAAAATAAAAATAAAATATAAGGGTCTTATTTTTTTAGGAAAGACGGTATTATCTCTATAGTGGAGCAATGGACTTTGCAGAAATGCTGAGGCAGACCTGCCTGGTCAAGGGAAATAATAATAATAATAATAACGAAAAGGTTTCTGAAATACTTGAGACCTTTTATTAACTTTTTGCTGAAGGGAGGTGTCGTGTCCCACCCCCACTCTGACGAACGAGTCAAGGAAGTCCGTAACAAATTTGGCAACGAAGCCTCTGCAGCTTGCTAAGTTCCTTTGAGGTTTATCAGGGCAGGCAGGAGTCCAAGTTGTGACTTCAGCGATAGGGTCCGGTATCAGCAAACTCGATAAGACTTTGCTTGACTCAAGGTTGGAATGCCAAAAGCAGGTCCTTTATATATAGGCTGTGGGGTGTGGCTCCATGACTCAGCATTTATCCAGGCCTGCCCCACCCCTCCTTCTGCTGGCGTCGCCTCTCAGATCTCCGGAAGCGAGGGTCCTCCCACTTTGAATTGTCTTCAGCTGGATCTGCTTGTCAGCGTCTGGGAAAGGGAGGAGTCAGAGGGAGCAGGCCCGGGTAATTCTACCACCTGGCTGGCTTCCTGCTCTGAAGGCTGAGCCAAAGGAACACACGCTGTATGAGTGAGGTTTATTGGGCTTCTCCTTTCACTCCTTGAATCCTCTCCGGGCATGGGGCCAGGGCCGGGTGCTGGAGTCATGACAGGCCGTTCATCTTCATTATCAGACTCGGAGTCTGATAAAAGGCCCGGTTGGAGATGGGAGGGGCCTGGCTGAGGAGAGGAGGGAGGACGAGGCACAACGGGAGGGGGAAAAAAGGACACGATGATTTATGGACTTCAAAAATAAGAAAGATGACGATTAAACGAGAGGATGAAGGAATTTATACAATAGGAATTCATGGCAAATTGTACGCTATAAAATTGTACCTGCAATATACGTCGAAAAGCAAATTCGATCTGATCAATTTACTGTATTTGGTTCTGCAAGGAAATGCTCAAAATTTCCAGGGTTTGGCATTGAACCGGCTGCCTCTGTCCAAGGTGCTGAATCTGGGAGCTGAAATCCAATTTTTGGGCTGTGTGTGAAGACACCTGTTCGCTTACCTTTGGCCTCTGCCCGATGGGTTCTTGCACTGGGAAGGGTAGGACCGATGACCTCTGGGTTCCCTTCCAACCCTTCAAAATTGTCCAATCTTCCTACAGGTGTGTAAATGGCATTCAGGAGCTGCCACTTTCCAAGAGAGTTGATGGTATGCGTTGACCTCACCAGAGGGAACACCTGGCCGATGGTTTAAAAAGGCTGGAGGGTGAGGAGGGGAGAAGGTAAGGGGGGGGTCCTTGACTTACAACCCCAATTGAGCCCCCACGTTTCTGTCGCTAAGCGGGATGGTTGTTCAGGGACCCTTTACCCGTTTTACGGCCTTTCTCGCCACCGTTGTTAATCGAAACACTGCAGTTGTTGAGTCGGTTTCACGGTTGTTAAGTCAATCTGGCTTTCTCGCTGGCTTTGTTTGTCAGAAGGTCACAAAAAAAGGGGATTGCGTGATGTGACACACACACACACACACACCCGGGATACCGTGACCGTCTTAAAATCCACGCATTTGGCAAGCGTCCGAATTTTGATCACGTTAACCATGGGGATGCTGCAATGGTCAAAGGTTGAAAAACAGTCATAAGTCACTTTTTCCCGCCTGGTGTAGTTGTAACTTTGAACCGTCACTAAGCAAAAGGTTGTAGGTAGCCCAGTATCGGTCAGTTAGAATAGAATAGAATAGAATAGAATAGAATAGAATAGAATGGAATGGAATGGAATGGAATGGAATGGAATGGAACGGAATGGAACAGAATGGAAAGGAATGGAATGGAATAGAATAGAATAATGATAGAATAGAATAGAATAGAATAGAATAGAATGGAATGGAATGGAATGGAATGGAATGGAATGGAATGGAATGGAATGGAATGGAATGGAATAGAATAGAATAATGATAGAATAGAATAGAATGGAATGGAATGGAATGGAATGGAATGGAATGGAATGGAACGGAATGGAATGGAATGGAACGGAATGGAACGGAATGGAATAATGATAGAATGGAATGGAATGGAATAATGATAGAATAGGATAGAATAGAATAGAATGGAATGAAATGGAATGGAATGGAATAATGATAGAATAGAATAGAATAGAATAGAATAGAATAGAATAGAATAGAATAGAATAGAATAGAATAGAATAGTTTATTGGCCAAGTGTGATTGGAACACAAGGAATTTGTCTTTGGTAGATATGCTCTCAGTGTACATAAAGAAAAATAAAACACTGTTCATCAAGAATCATAAGATACAACACTTAGTGATAGTCATAACCATTCAAATTGTACTAAGAAACAAAACAATATAAATTATAAAGATACAAGCAACATGGTTATAGGCATAAGTAGGAAGAGAAAGGTACCAGGAAGGATGAGAAGAAGAATAGTAATACAGTCTTAGTAAATAATTTGAGAGTGTTGTGGAAACTACCGTGTTTCCCTCAGAATAAGATTATATGAATTTTTATAGGTCTTATATGAATTTTTGCTCCAAAAGACGCATTATGTCTTATTTTCCAGTTAGGTCTTATTTTGTGGGTGGGGGGGAATACAGTACTCAACGCCTCCATCTGGCTGACGATCTTAACTGGGGCTTATTTTGGGGGCAGGGCTTATATTACGAGCATCCTGGAAAAAAATCATGCTAGGACTTATTTTCTGGTTGGGTCTTATTTTCGGGAAAACAGGGTAGCTGTTTAGCAGAGTGATGGCATTCTGGGCGGGGAAAAAAACCTGTCCTTGTGTCCTTTTCTCACATAAATGTCCATTCTGTAACTTCACTGTCCTCCCATTCTCTCAAAAGCCGACCCAACAGGTCACGGGGTGATCTGGTGATGTATCAAAGCTTTCGGATCAAAAAGAGATCTTCCTAGCAACAAGCTAGGCTGACGGGGGGGGGGGGGGAATTCTGGGAGTTGAAGTCCGGGGCATCTTAAAGCGACCGAGATTCGTCGGAGACTCTTCTCTCCAAGGAAAGATCTTGTGTAGGATCTGGCTTGCAGATTATGAGAATTGTTTAAACGATTCTCGGTGAACAATGTCCGGTGCCTGTTTGTCCCAAATGGAGCCATCTTTCCTTTGCTCTCCCAAGGGAAGACTAACTACACCCTTTTACTGGAGCGATGGGCTTTTCCCACGACGCTCAACTTGAGGGTGAAATGTTGGAGAGACAGTTTCTCCAAGGAACTCTAGCCTGAGGATGAAGCCCAGACTCTTCTGGAAAAGTCTCTGAGAAGGATTGTTGTATGACGCTTCCTTCCTCCTTTTCTTCCTTCCTTCCTCCTTCCCTCCCTCCCTCTTCTTTCTCTTTCTCATCCCTTCCTTCTCTTTTTCTTCCTTCCTTCCTTCCTTTATTCATCCAGCCATCCATCTTTCCCTCTCTCCCCTTCCTTATCCCTTCCTCTGATCCTTGCCCCACTCCTCTTTCTTTCTCCTTTCTATCTCTCTTTCCACTTCCCTCTCCTTCCTCCATCCATCCATCCATCCCTCCATCCATCCATCCATCTTTCTGTTTCCCTGTCTCCCCTTCCTTTCTTCCCTTCTCTCTCCCCCTCTTTCTCTTCCCCTCCCTTCTCCTTTCTCTCTCTCTTCAATTCTATCTCCTTCCTTGTCTTCCATCCATCCATCCATCCATCCATCCATCCACCATCCATCTTTCTCTCTCCATGTCTCCCCTTCCTTTCTTCTCTCTCTCCCTCTTTCTTTTCCCCTCCCCTTCTCCTTTCTCTCTCTCTCTCTTCAATTCTATCTCCTTCCTTGTCTTCCATCCATCCATCCATCCATCCATCCACCATCCATCCATCTTTCTCTCTCCATGTCTCCCCTTCCTCTTCTCCCTCTTTCTCTTTCCCCCTCCCCTTTCTTTCTCCTTTCTCCCTCTCTCTCTTCACTTCTATCTCCTTCCTTGTCTTCCATCCATCCATCCATCCATCCATCCATCTTTCTCTCTCCATGTCTCCCCTTCCTCTTCTCCCTCTCCCTCTCTCTTTCTCTTTCCCCCTCCCCTTTCTTTCTCCTTTCTATCTCTCTCTCTCTCTTCACCTCCATCTCCTTCCATCCTTCCTTCCTGCCTGCCTGCCTGCCTATGACACTAGCAATGGGTAGAGAAAGACCATGTTTTTCTGGTTTCCTAGTATGATTTGATTGCTTATTAGTATCCTATGACTATCACTAAGTGTCGTACCTTATGATTCTTGAAGAATTTATTTTATTCTTTCTTTATGTGCACTGAGAGCAATATGCACCAAAGACAAATTCCTTGTGCGTCCAATCACACTTGGCCAATAAAGAATTCTACATAAAGAAAAATTACCACCTTTTAGCCACTATCCTTTCAAATAAATGCTAGGACATGTCCTTTCAAACCCGCCCCCCCCCTCCAAAACCATCTGTCCCCAAGTCTCTTCTCCTTGGAAAAACATTCCCGTCCCATCACAATTCTGAGTGAGTCAGAATTGGCCCAGGGCACACATCCAGGGGGTTCGTACAAACCGGCCGAAGCCACGTTTAGCAATTTTTCCTCTTCCTTTCTGGCCCACCAGGACATCCAACGAGAAAAAAGCCCACCCAGGTGCAAGGAAGCTGTTTTGAAGGCGCCCCTGCCAGAAGCAGAGATCCCTGCTACCTGTCCAACCCGCACTGCATAACGGGGAGGGGAGGGAGCAGCAGGAGGAGGGAGACGAGACCCCCAGGAGTGAAAATTTGAAAGGAGGGTGAGGGGTGGGGGGGTAAGACTTCCATCGGAGAATCTGCAATTATTCAGGAAACGTCGTCTTGAAAGTGTCGTGTCCCCCCCCCCCCAACACCGACCTCTAGAGGAGTGAAATTGGAGAGTGGGGCGGGGGGGGGGCAACCGGTGCGCCTCCTTCCTCTGCATGTGATACCCCCCCCACGCACCCGATTTACTGTGTAGATGCTTTGCCACACAGGCGCTTGGCTGACCGTGGAAAGGCTTGTGCGTGTTAACTGTCGTGAGTCAATTAGAGGGGGGAAAAAAAGAGAAGCCGGGGCTACCGAGCCTTGGGGGGAGTGGGGAGAAAAGGGAAGCCCCCTCCCCCCGCCCCTCTCCTCTTTAATCAGGAACTGCGAGGACAGCCGGAGAGGAATCGGGTTTGTTGGGATCTGGCGGCTGAAGAAACTTCTCCTGGGGCGGCCTGGACCCTTGGCGGCCCCCCACCCACGCCCCATCCGCCCACCCCCCCTGGCCTGCCGGCCTGCCTGCCTACCTGTCTACCTGCTGCTCTTTGAGCTCCTTTAAGGGTTTTTTTTTTTTTAAAATGAGGATGCGGAGAACCGAGGCCGGTTCAGAAAGCTGCTTGCGGCGGACTGGCGGGGATTGAAGCTTGGGGCTGGAGACCAGGAGCCCCCCCCCTCCCTCCCACGCCCCCACTCCACGAGGGACCGAACCGGGCAGGCTCTGAGTGTGAGTTTCTCCCGAGTTGTCATCCTCCCCGGGAATTGGAGCCGGGCTGCGGGAGTCGGTGGTTCTCGGCGCCCGGAGCTAGATCGGGGCTGTCTCGGCTTGCGGCAACCGACTCACGGAAAGTCGAGGCAAGCTTCGCCAGCCGTCCAACCCTGGGCGAAGGTGGGGATGAGCCACCGCTTCCAGCCTCCAGCCTCGGCCATCACTTCCAGCCTCCGATGTCTCTTCTGCGCCGCGGGGGTCGCTCTCCACGCGAGTTCCAGTTAGGACCCGCCGGTGCGTGGCGGGGAAGCGGTGGGGTCCCCCGCTAAGGCGCTTTCAACCCCGGAGTGGGCGAAAAAGGAGTCTCGGAGAGGGGGAGAGAAAAATTGGGAGGAAACACCCCCCCCTCTCTCCTCTCGCATCCCCACACGATCGCCCCTCTCGCGCGTGTGCTTTCCGGCTGCTTCCCGGGTGGCGTCCACCTCTCGCCTCTTATGACATTTGGAATTAAAGTTTGGGTTTCTACAAACCGCCAAGATGCCGTTTCATCCTGTGACGGCCGCTTTGATGTACCGGGGCATTTATACCATCCCCAACATTTTGGCAGCGGATCCCAACCCGGTGGATATCCCCGAAGACGAATTGGAAGGTACCGAGAAAGGAGCTGCGTGGAGTGGGCTGGGAATGAGCACCCGGAGTGAGACAAGGGGGCGCGCGCGTGGTGGGGCAGTCCTTTAAACCCAGGAGAAGGGCGGGGGGGGAGGGCAGCGGCTTCGGGGAAGGGGCGCTGGGTTGGTGCAGGAGGGGGACATTACCCCGCACCCACACACACACTCACCCACCCACCCACCCATCCCGATAAAGCGAAGCCGGTAAACAAGCCCCCCAAAATAAAGTGGCGAAGCGGTTCTGACGCGCGCGCGGGTGTTTTGGCGCTTCTGCCGCGATAGAAGAGGAAGGAGAGAGGTCGGGGGAAAGGGGGGGGGGTGCGAAAGGGGAGTGTAAAGAACCCTAGAGGTCTGTAGATGTGTGTATGTGTGTCTTGATCTGGTCTACCTCGCAGGGATGTTCGGAGGAGGGGAAACGCAAAGGAGAGGCGAGGCGGCGAGGCGCCCAAAGGAACAAGCCGGGGGGGGGGGTCGGCTTCCAAAAAGCACACCACCCACTCCCCCGGGATGGGTGGGTGGGGGTCAGAATTCATCTCGGGGGGAACCTGGGGATCAGAGATTGAAAGTGGGGAACGGGGAAGGGGGGAGCGGGGGAGACGCGTGGAAATCCGGCTAGAAACCATCGCAGCAGCCTGGGTCTATCGGTGGTGGTGTGTGTGTAGGGGAGACCAGCTGGAGACGTGCTGGTTGGGCATTCCGGCTTAAAGTGAGCCCAGCAGGACTCCTTCTCGTGTGGGGAAGGTGGGGGGGGGGCGGTGGAGAGGAGGGGAGCTTCCCGACCCCCCCACTCCCCAACCCGTCCTCTTTCTCTCTCCCCCCCCCCCATCGCTGTTTTTGCAACAGCAAGAGGCATTTCCTGCAGTCTGCGCGCGGGAACAGGTAGCGGCGGGGGCGGCAGTCTCCTTCCAGGCAGCTCTCTGGACTTGTGTGTGTGTGTGTGTGTGTGTGCTTGTGTGTGCGTGTGGTTGTGTGGGGAGGAGGAGGGGGGGTGTCACCCTGTGATATAAACACCCTCTCTGCGGCGCCTCGAACCGGAGTTGCAACTTGGAAAGCCGGGTGCCCACGTCGCCTCTCTTCTCTTCTACCCCTTTTCCTTCTTCCCTTCCTGACCACCTTCCCTCCCCCCCCCACCACGCTCTCAGCCCCTGAGGCCGCCGATCCTAACCCACCCACCCACCCGTCCCCCGGAGGAGAAAGCTCCCCGCTTCCCCATCCACGCGTGGCGGTGAGCCTCTTGCTCCGCCAGCCTTCGCGCGCCTGCATCGGTGCGCCAACAGAAAAACACACAAGTCTGAGCTGTCCCCACCCCCACGGGTTACATATAGTGGATGGGTGAGCGAGGGGAATCCTGCCGCTACCTCGGAAGGATTTTGGGTGGGGGGGAGATATTGGGTAGCATGTAGTGGGCCTCTCTCTTTTTTCTTCTTCTTCTCTGTTTCTCTCCCTCTTCCCCACCGCGGCAGATTTTCCCGATGGCGTCGTCTCTGGATTGGATTTTCCGAGGGGGTCCACGCGGAATTGCGGAGAGGAGTGTGTGTGTGTGAGAGAGAGAGAGGGGGGGGGGTGTCGAACTGTCAATCTCTCTTTCTCCGCCTTGACTGCCTCTTCCCCCCTCCCTCCTCTTCCTCTCCCCCGCCGTCTCCCCCACCCCCACCATCCCCAGCTCCGCATGGATCGATCGTTGGCCAAAGTCACGCAGGAGTGTGTTTATACATATTTTACAACCGATCTCGGCTGGTGAGATTGGCAGCCGCCTTGTTTTTAAGATGGGGAGCGGGAGGGGAACGGTGCGCCCAACCTGGACTCAACAGGTCCGCTTCGCAAACGGCCGGGCCAAGGACCGAGGGAGCCCGTGGGTTCGCCGTGCCGTGGAAGCTGGCCGTGGGGTCTCTTGTCTCTCGGAGCTTCGGCGCGGGACCAAAAGAGTTTAAAAAAAAAATCGCTAGGATTCAACGGGGTGGAGTGAGGTCGGCTTCGCGGGTTTTGCCACTGGACCAGACTCAGCCCGCTGCGTGGGGGAAATCTTCCCCACGCAGGACTGACCCGGGTGGGATCAAAATTGCGACCCAGAAGAGGAGGAGAGGCTCTAAGTGAGGGTGGGGGGGGGTCCCCGCAGCCTTCCCCGGAGGGCCAAAATCTCCTATTCCAAAAAACCCTCAATTCTGCAGAAAACGGGCAGCTTCCTTCCCTGCCCGCCCCCCCAAAGGGACCACAGAAACAGCTCTCCCTGGTCTATTTCCCCCCCCCCCGCCGGCAAATTTACCCCCTCCCCCTCTATTTTTGGCCCCGTCCCCTCAAGCCGCTCAGAGAGGGGTGGGGGCTTCAGTTGTATACAAACAGTCCTTTTCTCCCCCCCACCTCCGACCACCATTCAGAAACTGTCCCAGTGTGTCTAAAACTCTCTGGCTTGCATTGTAAATAAACAAACAAATAACATTTTTGGGGGAGACTTCAAGGAGTTTAACTGCCTCTAGACATATCGCTCGAGATTTGAAGTTTGTGGGTTTGGCCGGGACCGGATTTTCTTTTCCATTTGCACAAAAAAACCGGATCGGGAACTACGATTAATCTACCCGATGGGAATGTAAGGGAGCGGGTTGGACTAGATGCCCTCCGAGGCCCCTTGTGGTCCTAGGAGGGCGAAGGGAAATTTGTTCAGAGCTCCCAATGGGCCTCCAGGGTGTGCAGCGGGCTTTGAACCTCTCATCCTGACCCCCCCATTCAAAAGTATTATTTCAAAATGGGCAGAAATAGCTTTCAGGCCCCTGATTCGTTTTGTACATTCCTCTCTCCAGCCTCCCAAAGTCAAGATTGTCCCTCCCTCACAACCTCCTTTTCAGTAGGAGGGGGGGGGTCTCACCCACCAAACCTAATTTGGCTTTGGTTGGTCTGAAATCCACTGGTGTTTGTTTTTTTTAAAGGGCCTTGTTATTCCTCCACCACCCACAATTATTTCTTGACAGCTGGGTCAAATCAGGATCCCAAGAATAGAGAATAACAGAGTTCGGAAGGGACCTTGGAGGTCGTCTAGTCCAACCCCCTGCTTAGGCAGGAAACCCTCTACCACTTCAGACAAAGGGTTATCCAACCTCTTCTTAAAAACTTCCAGTGTTGTAGCATCCACAATTTCTGGAGGCAAGTTGTTCCACTGATTAATTGTTATAACTGTCAGGAAATTTCTCCTTAATTCTAAGTTGCTTCTCTCCTTGATGAGTTTCCACTTGTCCTGAGTTGCTTCTTGTCCTGCCCTCAGGTGCTTTGGAGAATAGCTTGACTCCCTCTTCTTTGGGGCAGCCCCTGAGATATTGGAAGACTGCTATCCTGTCTCCCCTGGTCCTTCTTTTCATTAAACCAGACATACCCAGTTCCAGCAACCGTTCTTCATATGCTTTAGCCTCCAGTCCCCTAATCCTCTTGGTTGCTCTTCTCTGCACTCTTTTAGAGTCTCCACATCTTTTTTGGGCATCACGGTGACCAAAACTGGACACAGTTTTCCTAGAGTGGTCTTAATACTGTCTCTTTGGGCTCCTTCTAGATATTTATTCACTGGTTGAGCAATTGTGTGTGTGGGGGGGTGTCGAACCTTGCAGAGACATAGAGTTGGTTGGCTAGAATGGCTGCACCCTGAATGGGCCAATAAAATGTCCCATCGCTGGGACTTCGGGGGTGGGGGGTGCTTTTGATGTAGAAGATCTTGGCTAAGTAGAAGTAGTGGTTGTGCATTTTTTTTTCTGGACCTCAAAAGACAGTAGATGCTGCTTTAATCCCCGATCCTCTGTGAGGGTGAAGGTAAAAGGGTTTCCTCACATATTTGTGCTAGTTGTTCCTGACTCTGGGGGGAGCTGCTCATCTCCGGTTCAAAGCCGAAGAGCCCAGCGCTGTCCGAAGACATCTCTGTGGTCAGGTGGCCGGCATGACTCAATGCCAAAGGCGCACAGAAACGCTGTTCCCTTCCCACCAAAGGTGGTCCCTATTTTTCTACTTGCATTTTTTTTTACCTGCTTTCGAACTGCTAGGTTGGCAGGAAGCTGGGAGAAGTCATGGGAGCTCACCCCGTTATACGGCAGCACTAGGGAGTCGAACCGCCGAACTGCCGACCTTTCGATCGACAAGCTCAGCATCTTAAGCCACTGAGCCACCTACCATTCGATTTGGTACGGCTCACCAAATCAGTCCTGTCTCCTTGCCGTTTTCTTAGCAACATTTTTCAGACCTGGTTTGTTGTTGTTCGTTTGTGGAGAGAGGAGACGTATTCGGTCGAAAATCACCCAGCTGCCGTCTGTGTGTAAAACACAAAAATGAATGGGCTTTGGAATCTAGAGCTGGGGTCTCCAACCTTGGCAACTTTAAGACTTGCTGGCTGAGGAACTCTGGGAGTTGAAGTCCGCAAGTCTTAAAGTTGCCAAGGTTGGAGACTTCTGATCTAGAGCCTTTAACCGTTAGCCCAGGCTGGCATAGCAGAAGACGGATGGGAGATTTGTACCCTCCGTCCGCTCTCAGTTCCACCGTACCCTCAGATGCCTCCTTCGAAATGTTCGAGGGCAGCACCGACCATCCAGGAAGATGTGAAGAGATGAATCATCTTCAGAGCGATCCTGAAGACATCCTGAAGTTTATTCTGGCTCTTCCCTTTGCACCTCTCCGGCTGTGAAAAATTCGGACTGCTTATGTTTGCATGCTACATACGTGAATGTTCTGTCCCCCCCTCACCTCCGTCTGAGCGATGGCTTAATTAGCCGGCACTATCAGCTCTGGCAGCAAACTAGCGAGCGTCTGCCAAGTGACTCTGTTATCTCCCTTGATGCCGATGAGTCATCCAGGAACAAACAGTACTTCAGCTCTAGTCAAGCAGTTGATTTGCTTGCCACGAAGAGGTATAGCAACCCTTGCTGCTTTTATATCCTGTGGGGTGTGGCTCCATGACTCAGCACTTCCTAGGCCTGCCCCACCCCTGCTTCTGTTGTTCCCGCCTCTCCTGCCTATGAAACCTAGGGTCCAGCCAGGCCTGATTGCCATCAGCCGGGTCTGGAGGCGTGGCCTGGGGGGGGGAAGAGTCAGGGGACGGAGGCCTCGTTATCTCCTCCACCTGGCCTGCCTCTGGCTCCTGGAGCTGAGCCAGGGAAGCCGGTGCTCCCGAGGTAAGTCCTGATGGCCCTTCCCCCTCACTTTCCAAGTCACTTTCTGGCAGGGGGCCCGGCTCGGGGGGGGGGGGGGGCGCAGACACAACAGTGAGACATAAGTGAAATGAAGAGCCAGGAGCTGTGTAGAGAGCCCAGGAACCCAAGAGCGTCACACGACACTCAACATCCATCTCTGGTCTGTGGTGGCATCGCTATGACTAATCCGGGCCATGAATTGTGGGCTGTTCTTTCAGCTGTTTGATTCCTATGCAGCGCACCAGCCTTCTAACTCTACCTAGTACTGTCCACAAGCAGCTGCTGGGATATTTAGAAAGATTGGAAGCCCTCCTGGCTGGCCTGAGCTTATAGTCTCAGCCTAACTTCTTATTTATTTATTTATTTATTTATTTATTTATTTATTTATTTATTTATAATTGCATTTTTATACCGCCCTTCTCCCGAAGGACTCAGGGTGGTTCACAGCCAGTTAAAAAGTACAATAAATACAAATTAAAAAACAGACTGAAATTCATATAAATAGTGGCCAAAATATTAAAAACTAACAATATGAAAAACTAAAAACCCCATTTAAAATTACTCATTCAGGCTAGCCCAGGACGATGGAATAAAAAAAGTCTTCAGCTCACGGCGGAAGGTCCGAAGGTCGGGGAGTTGGCGAAGCCCCCGGAGGCAGCTCGTTCCAGAGGGCAGGAGCTCCCCCCAGAGAAGGCCCTCCCCCTGGGGGGGTCGCCAGTCGACATTGTTTCACCGACGGCACCCCAAGGAGGCCCTCCCTGTGGGAGCGCACAGGTCTTGGCTTTTCTTTGCAGCGGTCGTGACCGTGGGGGTCCTGGGTGGTCTCTGAGCTTGGCTGTTTTCTTGCAGATGTTTCATGGACCCAACTACGTAACTGTCATCAGTGCTAAATGGAGGAGTGAGTTTGCAGTGAGGAAGAGGAGGAGGAGGAATTGGAAAAGGCGGAGAATAGTGGGCTCCTTGGTGCTCTCTGAGCTTGGCTGTTTTCTTGCAAACGTTTCATTGCCCAACCTAGGTAACATCATCAGTGTTACAAGGAAGTGAGGTTTGCAGAGAGGAGGGGGGAGGGGGGGCAGGAGGAGGGCTGTGAGTTTCTTGGTGCTCTCTGAGCTGGGTGGTTTTCTTGCAGACGTTTTATTAACCTACCAGGGAACATCATCAATGCTACAAGGGGAGTGGGGTTTGCAGAAAGGAGGAGGACGACCTTGATGCTCTCTCTGAGCTTGGCTGTTTTGTTGAAGACATTTGGTCACCCAACTAGGTAACATCATCAATGCCAGTAAGGGAGTGGGGTTACCGTCTGATCATTCGTCAACAGGGCAAGCCACTGTGTGTAAACAGAGAGCAATCACAACTCCCTCCTAGCGCTGAGGTGATCTAATTGGGCAATGAATCGTCTGCAAGGAAACCACCAAGCTCGAAGATCAGCAAGGGCCGCACAGTTCACCCCTGAGCTGCAAATATTTTCTTCTGCTGGAAGCTGCAATGATGTCATGTCGCTCTTTGATGCAGCCCTCTTGAAGTGACAGGTGAAGCTACCTTATAATCAGATCAGAATAATCCTAAGAGACCCAGTTTTGCTCGATTTAATTTTTTTTTTTAAATGGGAGCGTCACGCTGTCTTTGCCGTCCTTTGGAAGAAAAACGGGATTGTCTTTTGCGTTGGATCACTTCCTGTCCTCCTTGCTCTGCGGAGCAGATCCTTAGATCCCGTATTTTCACGCAACACCGCCTCTTCAAAACCGAGGGTGGGATTTTTCGGCTTGGCTTCTTGGAGAAGCGGCTCAGTCGTGCATCCCCCCCCCCGCCTGAGAATGTGGTGAGAAGACTAGAAGTAAATATTAAATTATGAGCATTGTTTGCGGTTGGTTGAGTTAGCCTTGAAGGCCCTCAACGAGAGATCGTATGAGGTTCCTTCATCAACGTCCTTTCCCCCCGCCACCCCTTGGGCTGTCTTCGGCCCATCCAGAGAAGGAAGGCAGAAGGATGAGGAAGTGTGTGTGTGTGTCTCATTTTTCTTTGGGTGTGAGAATTGTGAGCTCTTCCACCCTGCACAGAAAGTCAAAGAAGCTTTGTCAAGAGTGATAGTCACACAACATGTGTAACACGATTATTTGAATTTCCTAGATTTGGACAACCCATCAGCTAAACAGACGGGTGTGTGTGTGTGTGATCATACAATAGGCTAAATCTTAAGGAAAACAAAATTAAAATGATTCAGGGTTCAAGGCCAACCGAGCTTACTACGTTGTGGGAATACGGCGGCTACATCTCCAACTGACCTGGTTTGAGGGTCATAAGCGATGGACAAAGGGCACGAGAATGGATGAGTTCACGTGGCTTCGTGGGAACCACAGAGTAACTGGCCACATTTTAGGACAAGATTAATGTGGAAATCCAGCTTGTAAGATTAGCATTATTACGTATGGATCAGTGTTTTGTGGTAAATCGAGATAACGGGGGAACTGAATAACAACAGCCAACATGAATAAAAGGACTGCATTTTAAAATATATGCCAGATGTGGTCTCCGGTGGCTACTTTTGCTTTACCTTACCCAGAAATTCCACGTGGTGGCTCAGGGGCTAAGATGCAGAGCTTGTCGATTGAAAGGTCGGCAATTCGGCGGTTCGAATCCCGAGCGCTGCCGTGTCAAGGGGGTGAGCTCCCGTGACTTGTCCCAGCTTCTGCCAACCTAGCAGTTCGAAGCACGTAAAAAAATGCAAGTAGAAAAATAGGGACCACCTTTGGTGGGAAGGGAACAGCGTTCCATGCGCCTTTGGAGTTGAGTCATGACCACGGAGACACATGACCACGGAGACGTCTTCGGACAGCGCTGGCTCTCCGGCTTTGAAATGGAGATGAGCAGTGCCCCCTAGAGCCAGGAACAACTAGCATGTATGTGCGAGGGGAACCTTTATCTTTAACTTGAACTAATCCACTCTCTGGGTTCCTACAAGACTCTGAAGCACAGACCGATTAAACCAGCTGGTTTCGTGGTTGCACCCTTCCAGAAATTAACTCAGTTATCTCGGCTATGTAACACTGGACTTAATGTGTTGTCTGAATGGAGCATCTTGGGTCTTTTTGTGACCTGGGTCAGTAGAGGATGGGAGAGACCTAGCCACTTTGCAGAACTAAGTTTTGTTTTGTTTTTAGTTTATGCTTACATAAATCTAACTTGACTTAGAAAATTTGTTCCTGTTTGATGTTTGATTTGGACTAGATTTTCATTCAGAAGACGAAGGCAGAGTTCACAGTATATTATTGTTCTCTTTTCCTCCATGACAGTCCTGTGAGGTAGGACAGGCTACGAGAAAGCTCAGTCAACTCCATCAGTTTCTATAGCTGACTATGGGCTGGAACTTGGTTCTCTCCAGCACCAATCTGGAACCTTAACCACTACACTACACTGCCTCTTCCTTCTTAAAATGCGGTCAGAGTGAAATCCAAAACTATTTAGACTTAGAATGACTTTATTGGCATTTTAAATGTACACAAATCGGGATACATTAAAATGAAATTTCGTTGCACGTGGCTCTCAAAGGGTCATCCCCTTCCAATATACACTGCACAACCATGAGAAAAATATGAATAAATAAAAAAAAAATGATGCCTATACCCACATATATTGTATGACACAGAGAAACAACAAAGTCTCGTTCGAATGTATAAATGTACATAGCAAGAAAATAAACCTAAAAAATCTGCTTTCCCCCCCCCTTTTAAATAAAAAATTTGCTTAAAAATGAATGGCGCAGCTTCGGGGGGGGGAATTGACATCCCCATCTAAAATATATTTTGAATTCTGTTTACAATCCTGTTCTAGCTTGGTAATGAAAATCGTTTTCTTACGACAGTGGTGGTGTTTATTTGCTTGCCCTCAAATGCCAGTTATTTCACACAGCATCTTCCAAAGCAGATAAAATAAAGGGCAAAGTTTGGATGAGGAATGGTTTAGAAATGGAACTGGGGACTTGTCCTCAAAAAAAATAAATACCGGTAATAATAATAAAAAAACATCAGCCAGCTAAAAACAGGTTAGTTTGCAGAAGCAGCTCGTTCAATTCCGAACTGCTTTTCCGCCTTGAAAAAATTCGGTCCCACCATTTTTTTTCCTAGCTTCTTTGAAACCTGCAATGACGGCTGCTCAGCTTGGATTGAAATCAGAATAACAGATTAGGAAGGGACCGTGGAGGTCTTCCAGTCCAGCCCCTTGCTCAGGCAGGAAGCCCCATATATACCATTGCAGACAAATGGTCGTCCAATCTCGTCTTAAAAACCTCCAGTGTTGAAGTAGCCACAGCTTCTGAAGGCAAGCTATATTCACTCATGAACTGCTCATTGAATCTGCAAAAGGAAAATGGACTGGAAAGGAATGGGTTAGACTGGACTGGACTGGACTGGACTACAATAGAATAGAATAGAATAATAGAGAAGAGAAGGATGGAGAATAGAATAGAATAGAATAGAATAGAATAGAATAGAATAGAATAGAATAGAATAGAATAGAATAGAATAGGTGGAATGGAGTGGAGTGGAGTGGAGTGGAGTAAAGTGGAATGGAATAGAATAAGGAAAGAAGGAAGGAGATGAGAGTAGAGTAGAGTAGAGTAGAATAGAGAAGAATAGAATAGAATAGAATAGAATAGAATAGAATAGAATAGAATAGAATAGAATAGGAATGGAATGGAGTGGAGTGGAGTAGAGTAGAATGGAAGAATGGAATGGAATGGAATAGAATAAGGAAAGAAGGAAGGAGAGGAGAGGAGAGGAGAGGAGAGGAGAGGAGAATAGAATAGAATAGAATAGAATAGAATAGAATAGAATAGAATAGAATAGAATAGAATAGAATAGAATAGAATAGAATAGAATAAGTGGAATGGAGTGGAGTGGAGTAGAGTAGAGTGGAATGGAATGGAATGGAATGGAATAGAATAAGGAAAGAAGGAAGTAGAGTAGAGTAGAGTAGAATAGAATAGAATAGAATAGAATAGAATAGAATAGAATAGAATAGAATAGAATAGAATAGAATAGAATAAGTGGAATGGAGTGGAGTGGAGTGGAGTAGAATGGAATGGAATGGAATGGAACGGAATGGCACAGCACAGCACAGCACAGCTGGGGAAGGGAAGGGAAGGGAAGGGAAGAGAAGGGAAGGGAAGGGGACAGGAGCTCAAGCAGGAGACCCTATTACCATTCCAGACAAACGGCTGTCCAATCTCTTTTTGAAAACCTCCAGTGATGGAGCCCCCATAACTTCTGGAGGCAAGCGGTTCCACTGGTTAATTGTTCTCACTGTCAGGAAATTCCTCCTTAGTTCTAAATTGCTTCTCTCCTTCATAAGTTTCCCTCTGTTGCCGATCTCACTGTCAGAAAGTTTCTCCTTAATTCCAGTTTGCTTCTCTCCGTGATTAGTTTCCATCCATTTTTTCTTGTTTAGCTTTCTGATGCTTAACATAACAAAAATTCCCCACTAATAACAGCTTTTCTATATCGGGATCTCTATCATAACGTACATATTTACAACATTTCTAATTCTATATATCTCTGTCTTAAATTACATCCTTATTTATATTTGCAGTTACTTCTATTCTTAGCTCAATTTCATATCTTATGATTCTTCAACAATTTTGCCTTCCACGTATTATATTTAACAATATGTTTGATATGTGGTTTTTTTTTTCATCGAGCATATATGACTGTAGAGTAACAACCCTGGCCACTGGATTCCCGACATTTCTTTAGATAAGTGTTTGTCCACTTCAAGGATTCAGGGTCGTTTGGAATCTAATGTCCATCAAACCAGAATGTCACCAAACTCTTTCGTTTACTGGACTCAACGGTATTGAGTTTAGAGCTTAGGTACAAAATCTGTATGGTTCCTATATACTGTAGTAGCCGTTAGGATAAACCAATATTTAAATTAGTGGAGGCTTAGAGGCTTACTCCTGGGGAGGAAAGCTATTTATTTATTTTATTTATTTTTTTGTCCATCATAGATAAGATAAGAGGTAAAAATATAAACATAATTTGGATACGTGAAAAGAGTAAGTAAAAAAAGGAATATTATGGGGCCTCTTGTGGCTCAACAGGCTAATGCAGTCTGTTATTAACACAGCTGCCTGCAATTATAATTACTGCAGGTTCGAGTCCCACCAGGCCCTAGGTTGGCTCAGCCTTCCATCCTTTATAAGGTAAGTAAAATGAGGACCCAGATTGTTGTGGGGGCAATACAAGTTGACTTTGTATATAATATACAAATGGATGAGACTATTGCCTTACACAATGTAAGCCGCCCTGAGTCTTCGGAGAAGGGCGGGATATAAATTCCAAAAAAAAAAAAAATTAGGACAGGGACGGTAGGCGCGCAGGTGCGCTTATGCACGCCCCTAACAGACCTCTTAGGAATGGGATGAGGTCAACAGTAGACAGTTTAAGCTTAAAGTTCTGGCGGTTTGGGAAAGAATTTACAGAGTCAAGTAGTGCATTCCAGGCGTTGACCACTCTATTGCTGAAGTCATATTTTCTGCAATCCAGGTTGGAGTGGTTTACCTTCAGTTTGTATCTATTATTTGCTCGTGTATTGTTGTGATTGAGGCTGAAGTAGTCATTGACAGGTAGGACATTGGGGTAGATAATTTTATGTACTGTGCTTAGGTCAAATTGAAGTCGGCGTAGTTCTAAGTTGTCTATGGCAGAGCTAGACAGCGTACTAAAAAGCAGAGACATCACCCCGCCAACAAAAGTGCGTCTAGTCAAGGTTTTCCCAGTTGCCATGTATGGCTTTGAAAGTTGGACCATAAGGAAGGCTGAGTGCCAAAGAATGGAGGCCTTTGAACTCTGGTGCTGGAGAAGACTCCTGCAAGTCCCTTGGACTGCAAGGCGATCCAACCAGTCAGTCCTAGAGGAGATCAACCCTGACTGCTCTTTAGAAGAGGAAACTCAAATCTTTTGGTCACCTAATGAGAAGGAAGGACTCACTGGAGAAGAGCCGAATGCTGGGAATGATGGAGGGCAAAAGAAGAAGAGGACGGCGGAGAACGAGGTGGCTGGATGGAGTCACTGAAGCAGTCGGCGTGAGCTTAAATGGTCTCCAGAGGATGGTAGAGGACAGGAAGGCTGGAGGAATGTTGTCCATGGGGTTGCAATGGGTGGGACACGACTTTGCAACTAACAACAACAAAGAGGTTGTAACATCAGCAAACACAGCCCCCTGGAATAACCATTTTATAACCATTTATTTAGTCACAGTTCGAAGTTACAACAGAACTAAGAAAAAAGGCGGCTTACTCATTGCCCATTGCCACTTTCCCATGGTCACGTGATCAAAATTCAAAGTGCTTGGCAACTGGCATGTACTTATGACAGTTGCAACATTCTCACGGTCACATGATCCCCATCGGTAATCCTTCCCTACTGGCTTCCAGCAAGCAAAGTATCCAGGGGGAGAAGCCAGAATTCTCTTAACCGCTGCCCAATTCACTTAACGACCGCAGGGATCTGCTTAGCTTAGCGACAGAGGCGAAGCATGGTAAAACGGGGGGGGGGGGGAAACTGCCCAAGGAGCTGCTGATCCAATTCTACAGAGGAATTATTGAGTCTGTCATTTGCACCTCCGTAACTGTCTGGTTCGGTTCTGCAACCCAACAAGAAAAACACAGACTTCAGAGGATAATTAGAACTGCAGAAAAAATAATTGCTACCAACCTGCCTTCCATTGAGGACCTGTATACTGCACGAATCAAGAAGAGGGCCGTGAAAATATTTGCAGATCCCTCGCATCCTGGACATAAACTGTTTCAACTACTACCCTCAAAACGACGCTATAGAGCACTGCACACCAGAACAACTAGACACAAGAACAGTTTTTTCCCGAAGGCCATCACTCTGCTAAACAAATAATTCCCTCAACACTGTCAGACTATTTACTGAATCTGCACTACTATTAATCGTTTCATAGTTCCCATCACCAATCTCTTTCCACTTATGACTGTATGACTATAACTTGTTGCTGGCAATCCTTATGATCTATATTGATATATTGACCATCAATTGTGTTGTAAATGTTGTACCTTGATGAACATATCTTTTCTTTTATGTACACTGAGAGCGTATGCACCAAGACAAATTTCTTGTGTGTCCAATCACACTTGGCCAATTAAAAAAAAAATTCTATTCTAATTCTAATTGAAACTCGTTTAGCACCCGAAATGTGGGGCTCGGTTTACGGTTGCAAGTTGAGGCCTGTCGGTAAAAACCACACAGCAGAATGGAGCTGTCGGCCTGACATCCTTTCAGGACTTCAGCATTTCCAGCTTTTCTCTAATTTATTTTTTATTTGCAAGTTAAGGACCTCGGAGGGGTCTCTGGAGGCTTCAGAAAGCTGCAAGAAGCATTGCCTCTCCTTGATTACGTAACCTCTCTTCCATCCATCTCATTAAAAATTATTCTGATTTGCTTGCCGTGGCTCGGGGAGCATCGCAAGCAGGTCAGATCTCCCCACCCCTTCCGCCTCCAAAATAAATTTCCCGACCCCCGCTGCCATCCTACAACAAGAAAGTTGTTTGTGTTTGTTATTTCCAATCGCAGCCGCCGGATTGAAATGTGACAATCCACGCATTTCGCGCTTATACGAGCCGCACAATATTTTCTACGATCTGGAGGGCTGCCGTATGTCTTCATTTTTTTTATTTTATTTTTTTTGTTTTTGCAGTAAACCTACTCAGAAAAAAAAAACTTGCAGTTTTTTGATTTTTTTCCCCCCCCTTAAGACTCGAAACGAAGGGCACCGTTTTCAGATTTTGGCTGCTGGATATTTTGGAAGGAGGAATGAAATGAAAAGGAGGAAAATAAATAAATAAATAATGCAAGGGGTAGCCAAAGGGAATTCTGACATGCCTACGTTTTTTTTTTCAAACGGGGTTTGGGAAAATCGTTCCCAAACCCCGTTCACAGGGAAAATATTTGACCGGGGAGTGGGGAAGACAACGAACAAATTTGGGGTCTTTAGCAAGCCAGCTTCTAATGGAATCGCCTGGCCTGGGAGGATGGAAGCCATAGATGGAACATTTTCAGCTGTTGGAGAGTGCAGTGCCCCCCCAAAAAAAACACAAAAAAAAACACCCATGTAGGAAAGTCATGTTTATTTAGGAGAGGTAAAGCCGCTTTTTTAAAAACCAACTGTTCCCCCCCAGATAGAACAGCTGAAGCAACCTCTAGTGCAAACAAGAAAGTGCATTAACATATCCATTTCGAATTTCAGACCGCACTGGCAAGCAAACAGGCGGGCGGTGTGTTTAACTTGATTGAAAGCTTTGGCAGCCACATTTTGCTAATGTGCAAAAAGTCCTTGCTTGGTTTTTAAACATGGGTTGTGGGCTGAGAGAGAGAGAGAGAGAGAGAGAGAGAGAGAGAGAGAGAGAGAAGGCACTTCTCCAGGAGTAGGTATGGTGATATGGTGCACAGCCAGCAAAATAAATAAATAAGATAAATAAATAAAAATAAAACCAAAGGATGTGTTAATTGAATTAGCCGGGGGGTGGGTGGGGGTGGAGATAGGCTGCGATTGCAGCTGGAGTCTTCATGCACAAAGGTTGGAATGACGAAGGTTGGAATTCGATAAGGCGTTCCTCCGCTCTCCAATTGCTTTTTGCATGCAGTTGTGGCTCAAGGCCTCTGCACGGGTGGGAATATATGAGACAACGCTTGGATTCTGAGCTACAGGAGAACAAACTGGCTTGATTTTAGACTGGACCAAGATTCTTAGGTTGAATGGATGTTGGACTGTTTTTCCGTGAGTTGAGGTCTTAGTAAAACAGAGAACAATAGGGGTTGGAAGGGACACTTGGAGGTCTTCTAGCCCAACCCCTTGCTCAGGCAGGAGACCCTAAAGCATTCCAGACAAATGGCTGTCCAATCTCTTCTTAAAAACCTTCAGTGATGGAACATCCATCACTTCTTCGATGAAGGTATTTTTTTTCCTTTTATGTACACTGAGAGCATATGCACCAAAACAAATTCCTTGTGTGTCCAATCACACTTGGCCAATAAATTCTATTCTATTCTATTCTGGAGGCAAGTCGTTCCGTTGATTAATTGTTCTCACTGTCAGGAAATGTCTCCTTAGTTCTAGGTTGCTTCTCTCCTTGATGAGTTTCCACCTATTGCTTCTTGTCCTGCCTTCAGGCGCTTTGGAGAATAGCTTGACTGCCTCTTCTTTGGGGCAGCCCCTGAGATATTGGAAGAACTGCTATCATGTCTCCTCTAGTCCTTCTTTTCACTGGACTAAACATACCTAATTCCTGCAACGGTTCTTCATATGTTCTAGCCTCCAGTCCCCTAATCATCCTCATTGCTCTTCTCTGCACTCTTTCTAAAGGATCCACATCTCTTTCGTATCATGTTGACCAAACCTGGATGCGACATTCCAAGTGTAGCCTTACCAAGGCATTCTAAATTGGTATCAACGCTTCACGCGATCTGGAAGCGCAAAGCGGAGCAACTAAGATGATTAAAGGCCTGGAGACTAAAACATATGAAGAACGGTTTGCAGGTTTGGCCAGCCTAGAAATAAGAAGGACTAGGGGGGGGTGACATGGTAGTGGTAGTCCAGTATTAGAGAGGCTGACACAAAGAAGAGGGGGTCAACTTATTTTTCAAAATATCTAAAGGCAGGAACAAGAAACAATGGATGGAAACTAATCCAGGAGAGAAACAACCTGAAATTAAAGAGAAAACTTCCTAACAGGGAGGACAATTAACCAGTGGAACAGCTTGCCACCAGAAGTGGTGGGGGCTTCATCACTGGAGGTTTTTAAGAAGAGACTACACAGTTACTCGTCTGAAATGGAATAAGATCTCCTGCTTGTGCAAGGGGCTGGACTAGAAGACCTCTAGGGTCCCTTCCAACTCTGTTATTCTGTTAATTAATCAGCGGAACAGCTTGCCACCAGAAGTTGTGGGTACTTCATTCCTGGAGGTTTTTAAGAAGAGACTAGACAGCCACTTGTCTGAAATGGAATAAGATCTCTTGCTTGAGCAGGGGGCTGGACTAGAAGACCTCCAAGGCCCCTTCCACTCGATTCTGATTCTATCCCTCTCTTGATGCATCCTAGGACTTGATACGTCCTGGTGTTAATCGTAACAGAGTTGGAAGGGACCTTGGAGGTCATCTAGTCCAACCCCCTGCTCGCGCAAGAGACCCCCGTCCTAGGGATTCGAACCACGGAACTGCCGACCTTTCTGATCGGCAAGCTCAGTGTCTTAGCCACTGAGCCACCTAGCCAGGGTGCTGCTAAGCTGGCTGGGGAATTCTGGGAGTTGAAGTCCACAAGCTTTCAAGTCGCCACGGTTGGCTATCCCTTGCTTGCTTTCCGCTTTTTTCTCTATAGCCTTTATATATATTTTTTTTACCTTGAAGTTCTCCCCTAACCAGGAGCAATGAAGGCAGAATGTTTATCTCTCTTTATCTCCTGTTTTTCTTTTCTTTTTTTTTTTTTTTAAGGGAGAAGGTGACAAACTCCAAGGACATCTCTGAATTGAGCCATCTCTAAATTGCCTTTCCAGGGGGTGGCAGAGCCAGCTTTCGTCTCACTGATACCATCTGCTTTTGAATGAGTTTAACATACGTTTGTTTTTTTCCTCCTGCGTTTCTTTCTTTCTTTATCTGTTTCGAAGCAACCGATACGCTAGTAAACTGTAGCCGGCTTTGTCGGAGAACTTGATGCCAGAAGGCAGGAATTAAACTTCTGAAATTAAAAAAAAGAAGAAGAAGAAGGAGAAGGAGAAGAAGGAGAAGGAGAAGAAGAAGAAGAAGAAGAAGAAGAAGAAGAAGAAGAAGAAGAAGAAGAAGAAGAAGAAGAAGAAGAAGAAGAAGAAGAAGAAGAAGAAGAAGAAGAAGAAGAAACGGCACAGCCATCCTTCATAACCATTATCTGGATCTCCCAAAAAGAAAAACTGCCCCAGTTTGTGGAAGTTTCATTTATTTTCTCCTTCTTTCTTTCTTTTTTCTCTTTCTTTCTTTCTTCTTCCTTCCTTCCTTCCTTCCTTCATTTCTTTCATTCTTTCTTTCTTTCTTTCTTTCTGTCTGTCTGTCTGTCTTTTTTCTTTTCTTTCTTTCTTTCTTTCTTTTTTTTTTTTTTGATAAAATACAGGCCATCCTCAATTTATGATCATAATGGAGCCCAAAATTTCTGTTGCTAAGTGAGAGGAGAAAAGGAGAGGAAGGAAGAGGAGAGGAGGGGAGGGGAGAGGAGAGCAGGAAGGAAGGAGAGAAAGAAGGGGAAGAGAGGGAGGGGAGAGGAGAGGAGAGGAGAGGAGGGATGAGGAGGGGAGAGGAGGGGAGAGGAGATAGGGAAAGAAGGAAAGGAGAGAGGGAAGGGGAAGAGAAAGGAGAGGAGAGGAAAGGAAAGGAGGGAAGAGGAGGGGAGGGGGAAGCTCCTATAGTGAAGAAGAATTTGGACCTTTGAACTCTGGTGCTGGAGAAGACTCCTGCGAGTCCCTTGGACTGCAAGGCGATCCAACCGGTCAGTCCTAGAGGAGATCAACCCTGACTGCTCTTTAGAAGGCCAGATCCTGAAGACGAAACTCAAAATCCTTTGGCCATCTAATGAGAAGGAAGGACTCACTGGAGAAGAGCCTAATGCTGGGAACGATGGAGGGCAAAAGAAGAAGGGGACGGCGGAGAACAAGGTGGCTGGATGGAGTCACTGAAGCAATCGGTGTGAGTTTCAATGGACTCCGGGAGATGGTAGAGGACAGGAAGGCCTGGAGGAACCTTGTCCATGGGGTCACGATGGGTCGAACATGACTTCACAAATAACAAAAACAAAAGCAACCTGCACAAACACACCTGAATGGAGGAGATAAGTTCTCCAAAGTTCTCCAGGAAAAGAGATAGACCTCCTCCAGTTGTTTCTCCAACAAGGACCTCTCCAACCAAGGCTCTCTCTCTCTCTCTTGATGTCTTCCTTAATGTAAGATGGAAGGGTGGAAAGTCCAGGAGGTAGAAGATCACGGGACAAAGGACCAGACCAAGGCCGTTCATGGTCGCATTTTTGCCTACTACCTCATCTCCAGAAGAATTCTCCAAGATTGTCTTCTCCTTTGAAAGGAAGTGAAGAGTTCTTCTGAGGAGAGGCACTATAACGCATTGCAGCATTCAGGCAGGGAGAAGAAGAACTAGTTGAAGCTCCGGTCCCTCATTTAGATCTTTCGATTCTGACAGTATCTGGCCAAGAAAATGATATTGTTGTTGTGCGTCTCTATTATTTTGCTGGGATGATTTACAGCTCTGGATGTCAAAGGAGATGAAAAGGAGAGCAACCAAGTAGAGAGAAAACCAGGTTAGCTTATCCTCCAGGCACAGCTTCAATTCTCCTGGTAGGGGCAGAATGTGTCATGGTTGTTAGGCTACAGTTTTCATCGTTCGTCCTCAATCGTTCATCACAGCCCTTTGTGCTGTGCTGTGGCAGATGGGAGCTGGAGCCTCTCATTGTTGTTGTGGTCCGCCAGCAGCCTGCAGAGCTGGCAACAGAGTCAGACAGCGATGAGTGAGGAAGAACATGGGCCAGTCCTGGAAGCTGGGGAAGGCCCGGATGAAGGCTCTGTGTCGGAGGCTGAGGTGGGGCCAGGGCCATCTGGGAGTGATGTGCAGACTCCGGAGCCTCCAGAGGCTGACAGTAGTGAGGCAGAGGAACAGGAGGAACCTGTTTCTAATTTACGCATGAGAAGAGCTGCTAGAAGGCAAGAGCAGCTCAAGCAAAGAGGACGACTTGGGAGTAAGGCCAAGAGATGATTGGCCCCTCCCATAAGGCTTAAAAGACCAGCAACGGCGTTTGGGCTCTTTGCTGGAAAACAACGTTGATAGCCTTGCTCCTTGTCTTGCTGCATTTATTTCTTGTCGGCATCTTCTGCTTTTGAACCTTTGCCAAGAAAAGCCTTTGGCAGTTTGCCTAAGTAGACCAAGGTTGGTGATAAGACTGAAGAATTGTGTTACGGAGAATTTGCTTTGATTTAGTTTGGGCTACGCTGAGAATGAGTTAATTCTCAGCTGTTCTAATAAAGTCTGTTTGTTTTTGAACTGATTGCTCCCTTGGACTGCAAGGCGATCCAACCGGTCTACTACTACCTACTTGGACCTGGGTCACAACAATTGTCTAGCTAGCAGACCCTCATCCTGTTGAAAGTCACCTGCGGAAACGGTTTGCTGTTGTTTCTTAGACGTCCCACCTTGGTATTTTCTGGTGGTCTCCTTTTCAAAATGGGATGTAAGGACTTCCTGTAAGCTATTTCTATAAGTCTTGGTCAATATTGTGATGATTAATAGATTGTGAGAAAGTTTGCTCTTAATCATCATCTTTTAACGACCCCATAATCTCTTGCAGGGTAGAGTCTAGGCAATTGAATGAAGCTAGTAGAATGTTTTAATGGCCAGATGCCTTTCCTGTCGCCAGTACAGAGTTTTGTTCAGCAGATATATTCTCAGTGCGCCGAGAGAGAGAAATATCTGCCTCTACCTAGGATTGGACCCCATAGCCTCCTGATTCCACCTCTGGGTGGAACGTCACTAGGGAACGTCTCCTCTTAATGACCGTGGCCGTATCCTGTTCAAATCCAGATTCCCTTAAAGGGTCCTTGAAGCCCCCTCCCCAACATTAACTCTAGATAGAGCGGATTGAACAAGCAGGATGAACCGCCTCAAATTATCCTGGGGCGCATTGTGCTCCGATTTCAATTTATAGCAATGGCGCCCGCTTTGCTTTCCCGCAGATGAAATAAATCGGCAAATGTCATGGAGATGTGCTTTCTCTCGTTTGGATCCCCCCTCCCTCCCCTTCGCCACTGCGTAAAATGATCTCCCACACTTATGGGAAACAGCGGCATAATTCGGCTGAATTAATGCCTTTCCCAGGGTCCGCTGGTAGAAATTGCTTATTTAAGGAACAGCCTAATCAAGCGTAAATTCTTAAATGAACTTAAAAAAAAATAAACCCAGATTCATCCTGTTCGTTATTGCTCCGGAATTGACTTTCTAATTATTTCTTTTTTTTTAATTGAAGACGCTCAAATCTTCATTGCCCTAAATTGTACAGGTGTAGAAGGAGTGGCCTAGGAGGTGGAGCTCTCGCCTCACAATCAGCAGGTTGCGAGTTCGATCCTAGGTAGAGGCAGCTATTTCTTTCTCTCTGGGCACACTGAGGATATATCTGCTGAGGAAAACTCCGTACTGGCAACAGGAAAGGCATCTGGCCATTAAAACACTCTGCTAGAGCCGTTCAGCTACCCAGACTCCACCCTGCATGGGATTGTGGGGTCGTTAAATGAAGATGATGATGATGATGTTTGCAGGTGTAGAAACGTGAGATAGGGATGCGCGTGTGTGCTTTAACTCAGGATATAAATGGAAGTGGACAGTGGGGTGAGGAGGAGTACCCTCGCGGGGCTCCTCTTGACGTCTCCCTTGATTTCCAGCTCTGTCACCTTAACCAGAGGAAATGGCAGGGATGTGGTTAAATATTTTCAGGGAGGGCTGATTTTTTGGGGAGGACTTATTTTTTTTGGGGGGGGAGGGTTTATTTTCAGGATAGGTCTTATTATCTGGGGAGGTCTTATTTTCGGGGAAACACGGTACATTAATATGTACTAGCAGCTAGCAAAATAAATCACACAATTATAACAATCAAACCTGCATTACAGTGTTAATACAATTCAGTAGTGAAATGTAAAATTTGTTACTACCGGTTCTGTGGGCGTGGCTTGGTGGGGGGGGGTGTAATGTGACTGGGTGGGTATGGCCAACTTCTTCTTTTTTAACTTTTAAAAGCATTTTTTTCTACAACCTCTTCGGCCGAAGAGGTTGTAGAAAAAAATGCTTTTAAAACACTCTGGCGATCCCAGCTGAGTTGCCTGATCGTCAGAGTCTTTTAAAAGCATTTTTTTTTACAACTTCTTCAGCCGAAGAGGTTGTAGAAAAAAATGCTTTTAAAGGGGCTTTTTTTAAAGGCTGCGCGATCATCAGACGCTTTTTTTTTTTTTACTTTTAAAAGCATGTTTTCAGCCGAAGAAAAAATACTTTTAAAAGTTTTTTTTAAAAAACCTCTGATGATCGCGCAGCTCAGCCGGACATGGAAGGCACAGGGATTTTTGTTACCGGTTCTCCGAACCACCCATCGCCATCACTACCAGATCGGGCGATCCGGTCCGAACCGGGAGCATTTTACCCCTGGTACAATTGCTATCCAGGAGAGAAATCTAAATCGATATAAAATAAAAACAAAAATGATTTATCCTCTACAATGAATGGTCAAGATATAACAAACCAAGTAATATTTTAACGCAAAGGTAAATTTGTCTTTGACCAATTATACCTTGCCTTCATCATTAGTGACACGACGTTCGGCTGCGGCAGATACAATGAATGGTTTTAAATCCCGAAGGAGAAAGTTCGTGTAAAATTTATTGGGTCTCCTAGGGAAGTGATCTAGCGGGGGCGCAATGTAAATTGACCCCAGGCCTCTGTAAAATTTACAATGTAGGATTACGTGTGACACGGACGGTTCCAGCCACCGCCAAGACAGCTATAGGGATTTTACAAGGACTGCCTTGGAGAAGTGTGGATGGAAGGAAGGAAGGAGAATCTTTAGAGAATCTTTTTCTCAGCTTAGGGAAGGTCAGAGACCACAAAAAAATCTGGAATTTTGTTGTTAAGGAGTATTTTGGCTTAACAATCACGCTAAAATCTAAAAGATTCTTGGTTGAGCTCTCTGCCTCTCTTCTCCTCCCCTCCCCTCCCTTCTCTTCTCTTCTCCTCCCCTCCCCTCTCCTCTCCACTCCTCTGCTTCCCTCCCCTCTCATTCTCCCTCTCCCTCTCCCCTCCTGTCCCCTCCTGTTCTCCCCTCCCATTTCCTCCCGTCCTCTCCCCCTTTCTCCTCTCCTCTCTTCTCCTCCCTCCCTCTTCTCCTCTCTCCCTCTGTCTCCCTGTCCTCCTGTTTCCTCCTCCTCTCCCTTTCTCCTCTCCTCTCCTCTCTTCTCCTCCCTCCCTCTCTCTCCTTCTGTCTCCCTGTCCTCCCATTTCCTCTCCTCGTCTCCCTCTCTCCTCTCCCTCCCTCCTGTTTCCTCCTCTCTCCCTTTCTCTTCTCTTCCCCTCCTCTCCTCTTTTCTCCTCCCCTCCCCATTCATTCTCCCTCTCCCTTTCTCCCTCTCTCTTCCTGTCCACTTCTCCTGTCCTCCCCTCCCATTTCCTCCCCTCCTCTCCCGCTCTGTCTCCCTGTCCTCCCATTTCCTCCCCTCCTCTCCCCTTTCTCTCCCTCTCTCCTCTCCTCTCCCAGCAGAGAAAGAAATTCAGAAAACACCCTCCCTATCTTAACCAATATAAAAGGAGAGGCAAGGGCCATTGTTACATAGAGACCTGGCAGACCCAACAGGAAACACAACTCAGCCGAGCTAATTGTACTCTATTATTGTAAGGCAGCATTAAAAAGAATCTTGCAAGAATCTGAAAGTACAAATCTCCCACCGTCTATTTTTATAGCTTGAGAGAAATCCGGGAGTTTCTTTCTCGGGGCTCCGTTATGCAGCTGCAGGCTCTGCCCTCTCTTATCTTACCCTTCCCTAACAGCCATTCTTCCCTCCCAGCTCCCAAGGACATTCACACACACCATTACATTCCGCCTATCCATTTGGCTACTAGGCAAGGGCTTCCCAGTTTTCCTCTCTCCTTCCTTCTCATCCTGCATTCAGCCCAAGCTAAGCTATGAATGGTAGGATATTCCTTCTCCTCTGAGGTTGGCAACAACAGGTGACCGTGAATCACCCATGCGGTGGGGGGGGGGCTTATCTCTGCACTGCATGCTGCCTCCTGTAAAACCCACCGTACAGGACAAATGTCCCCCTCAACAACCCAGTCATCTTTGCCCCCCCCCCCCCCCGTGAATCAACAGACAGACGGAGGCTGGATCAGAAGTGCGTTGCTACCTCTGCTGTCCTCCGAACAGAACTGCAGTAGTAAATCTCTCCGTCGCAGCACATTTGCAAAGATTTTGAGTGACTCTCCTTACTTCGAGGTTGGGTCTCTCTTTGATGAGCTTCCACCTGTTAACTTCTTTTATTTATTTGTCGAGTACGTGTTAGATCATATATATATATATAAGTATAAGCATAAAGTGAATACAATTAAAGGGAACAGGGACGGTAAGCACGCTGGTGCGCTTATGCACGCCCCCTTACAGACCTCTTAGGAATGGGGTGAGGTCGACATTAGCCAGTCTAAGGTTAAAATTTTGGGGGTTTGGGGATGAAACCACAGAGTCAGGTAGTGCATTCCAGGCATTGACCGCTCTGTTGCTGAAGCCGTATTTTCTGCAATAGAGTTTTGTGCGGTTCACCTTAAGCTTGTATCTATTGTGTGCTCGTGTATTGTTGTGGTTGAAGATGAAGTAGTTGTTGACAGGTAGTGCATTGCAGTAGATAATTTTCTGTACTATGCTTAGGTCAGTCTGAAGTCGGCGTAGTTCTAAGTTTTCTAAGCCCAAAATTTGGAGTCTGGTGGCATAAAGTATTTTATTTATTTTATTTTATTTTATTTTATTTATTTTGTCACAACATCATACAAAAAGATTATATAGTATATAAACATATATATGAGTAAATGTTAGGAGGTATAAGCATATATATATATAGGAAGAAGAAAAGAAAAACAATAGGACAGGAACGGTAGGCACGTTTGTGCGCTTATGCACGCCCCTTATGGTCCTCTTAGGAATGGGGTGAGGTCCATAGTTGAAAGTTTTTGGTTAAAGCTTTTAGGATTATGGGAAGAGACCACAGAGTCAGGTAAAGTATTCCAAGCACTGATGATTCTGTTACAGAAGTCATATTTTCTGCAATCTAGATTAAAGCGGTTAATGTTAAGTTTAAATCTATTGGTTGCCCTTGTATTATTGCAATTAAAGCTGAAGTAGTCTTTAACAGGAAGGACATTACAATAGATGATTCTGTGAGTTAAACTTAGGTCTTGTCGAAGGCGATGGAGTTCCAAGTTTTCTAAGCCTAGGATTTCAAGTCTGGTGGGATAGGGTATTTTATTGTTTTCAGAGGAATGGAGAACTCTTCTTGTAAAATATTTCTGGACACGTTCAATTATATTGCAGGTAGAGGAGTGGAGGACTCTTCTTGTGAAATATCTCTGGGCTCTCTCGATTGTATTTATGTCCGATATGCAGTGCGGGTTCCAGACAGATGAACTGTATTCAAGAATTGGTCTGGCAAATGTTTTGTATGCTCTGGTTAGTAGTGTAATATTACCGGAGAAGAAGCTGCGCAAGATTAGGTTTACAACCCTTAATGCCTTCTTGTCCTGCCCTCAGAGTACAGGTTGACCCCCGCCCCCCGGTCTCTTCTCTGGAACGACCCCTCAAATATTGGAAGAGTTTTATCAAATCACACCCCCCCCCCTCATCCTTCTCTTTGTTACGCTAGACATTACGTCCACCGTTGAGCTCAACGTTTCTATTCTTCCAGCCAAACCTAGCTGTAGCATCTTTTAGGGATAAAGTCCACCATCCAAGCGTTGCAACCATAAAACACTTCACCTAACTCTAAATTACTTTCTGAGCCCAACATGTCTGTCACTAAGCGAGGCATTTGTTAAGGGAGATGGACCCCCCTTTTACGACCTTTCTTGCCACCGTTGTTAAGTGAATCAGTGATAAGTTAGTAGCCCGGTTGTTACCTGGCTTCCCGGTCAACTTTGCTTGTCAGAAGGTCCCAAAAGGGGATTATATAACCCTGGGACACTGCAACTGTCATAAGTCCATGCCAGTTGCCAAGCATTTGATTTTTAAACACATGGTCATGGGGATGCTACAAAGGTTGCAGCTCAGAGGTGGTATTCACTTACCTTCGCTACTGGTTCGCCAATGTGAGCGCATCCGCAGAGCCTTCCGCGCATGTGCAGACAGTCAAAAATGGGACGTGATGACATCTGGGTGGGTGGGTGGAGCGTTCCGCAGCCGCCGCTACGGGTTCACCCGAACTGGATACAACCGGCAGAATACCAACACTGTTGTAACTGTCGTAAGTCACGTTTTTCAGAGGCATTGTAACTTTGAACGGTCACTAAATGAACTGTTGTAAGTCAAGGACTACCGGCAGCCAGTTCTCGCAACCATTCATTGTATGCTTTCGTGTCCAGTCCCATAATCTTTGTTGCTCTTCTCTTATTTTATTAATTTAAATTTAATTCTTTTAGTCTGTTATTTCACCAGTTATTGAGGGGATATTGAAGGTGGGGCTGCATCTCTGCCATCCAATCTAGAACGAAGGACAAATTTTCCTGATACTTGGAACAATCAATCAGTGGAACGGCTTGCTTCCTGGAGTTGTGGGTGCTCCATCACCGGACAGAGACTGGACAACCATTTGTCCAAGATGATAAAAGGTCTCCTTGTTGGAATTCATTGTTGGAATGTATTTTTATGCAGCAGCTACAGTAGTATTCAGCCAGTAGATGGCAGTGTTTAGAAATTTGGATCTATGGCATATACTCTATGCTCTTTTGTTCTAAGTAGAGTTTCCTGTTTCCCATTACAGTTATACAGTTGAGCAGTAAAGCACATGGTGACTGTGCTCCTTGTTTGCTCTGTGGCGCTGTAAATATACAGAATTTCTATCACTCCTATCTTGGACAGGGGATTGAACTAGAAGACCTCCAAGGTCCCTTACAACCCTATAATTCTATGTTCTGTGTTCAATTTCCATCCTAAGTAAGGAACTGTTCTTTGTATTATGGAACTGGTGGCAAGCATCTTTCCACAGTGCGCCAAACTGTATAATTTGGCAGTCACAAGAGCCGATACACGTTTGCAGTGCAAGTTATGTCCTAATGAATTAAACCACACTAAGGTTTGACGTGCTCTGATTCACCCCACTTGTACAAACATCTGGCATCTCACAGTGTGATAAACCTGATTTTACTCAGCCTCTTCTTTAGTCCTTGCTAATGAATGGTGACAGGCCCAGAAAATTAAAATTAAAATTAAGACTAGAGTCTTTTCTTGTGATTACGAGGAAGAAAATGCTTCCGGTTCTTATCTCTACAGAAATGTCCACAGGAAGCACTGCAATATAGATATACTACAGGAGGTCACATTCCCAGAACTCAGGATGTTTCCACACAGCCCATTAACCAGGTCGTTACAACACAAAAGACTAATGAGCACAAACTAGGACCACACTCACACAGGATGCTACGAAACAGCCGATTAATCTGCAAATACCCACTCCACCTACCAATCAAGATATAACCACACAGCCAACCAACCTGCTTACAGCAACAAAGCCTACACTCCCCACCTCCCCACCAGTATTTATAGAGAGACGGCAGCTCCGACCACACTTTGCTCGCACAAGCACAAAGCCGCAAGCACCAGCCTGAAGGTGACGAGTGGGACCTCATCGAAAGGTCGCCAAGATACTCTCAACCTTATATGGGAAAAGCCCCAAATACGCCAAGACCTACTGATTTTTGGTAATTTCCATTCTTTCTTTTTTAAAAAAAAAAAGTTATTAAACAGTTTTTCTTTAAAAACAACACAAAAAAACAATCACACATATATAAAAACAAAACACGTGAAGACATAACGTATTGAACATTACATAACATTAGTGGTAATTTTACAGCATTCTGTATCGACATAACGTATTTTGCTTTCGTCGTTCTCTATTCCATCATTTCTATTGGTCACTTATTCTCATTCTAGTCATTCTAGTCATTCTCATTAACAATCCTTCTGGAATTCTCTGTTATTATTAATGGAACAGAGTTGAGAGGGACCTTGGAGGTCTTCTAGTCCAACCCCCTGCTTAGGCAGGAAACTCTTACACCACTTCAGACAAATGGTTATCCAACATTTTCTTAAAAACTTCCAGTGTTGGAGCATTCACAACTTCTGGAGGCAAGTTGTTCCACTGATTAATTGTTCTAACTGTCAGGAAATTTCTCCTTAGTTCTAGGTTGCTTCTCTCCTTGATTAGTTTCCCCCCATTGCTTCTTGTTCTACCCTCAGGTGCTTTGGAGAATAGCTTGACTCCCTCTTCTTTGTGGCAACCCCTGAGATATTGGAACACTGCTATCCTGTCTCCCCTAGTCCTTCTTTTCATTAAACCAGACATACCCAATTATCCCAAATATTCTCTTTTTATTAATTCCTGGCTGCACGGGCTGGGGGACAGTAGTGGCTGTTATATTATTCCAAGCCAGAGATGGGGAAAATTTCGCTACAGACAGAAAAAGAGACATGTACTTGGCAGGTCATGTTGAAGGTGGCTTTTAAAATACTGCAAGATAATGATCAGATGGAGAGCTGGAGTCGAGACAAGATCTATCTTGAGACGAAAAAAGACTCATCAGTGTCAGGTCTTGGCATGTGGTAACCTGGCAGGAAGGAAACAGATGTGATCTCGGGCAACAGCGCCAGTCCATCGTTGTCTTAAGGTGTTCTTGGGTTTTTTCCCCCCCCCGCTATCAAATTCAGCGTTTTGTGGCCTATTTCTGTAAAACTGAAACAGAGGAAACAATAAAACCGCGACTTCTCTTCCTACATCCAGCCCTTGCTTATCAGTGTGACAGTAACCGAGTGGGAAGGGACCTTGGTCCAACCCCTGCTCACGCAGAAGACCTAGACTAAGGATTCGAACCGCCAAACTGCCGACCTTCCTGATCGACGTATCAATGGAGACCGAGTGGAGCAAGTGGCCAGTTTTAAGTCTCTGGGTGTTGTCATAAAAAAAAGGACCTGACCTGGGGCGTTCGCATTGCAGCACTGGTCAAAAGGTTCCCAGCAGAGATTATACTACCCGAGACTTCTCAGGGAACAACAACTGAACGGAAAACGGCTGGTGACCTTCTACCGCTGCACCATAGAGAATATTTTCACTTACGGCACTTGTGTCTGGTTTGCCAATTGCACAGTGGCAAAAACAACAGCTGTTGTGCCTCATCTTCCCTTCTCTCCTCAGCCGAGCCCCTCCCGTCTTGTCCCGGGTCTGCTATCAGACTCGGAGTCTGATAATGTGATGTGAGAAGGCACATCCTGCTGCACACGTGAGGAGCAAGCAGCAAGGAAAATGCGGGTACACTGTAAAACTAAGCGCCTTTTTCTCTCTCCGTTTTGGGGTTCTTTTTTTTTTTTTTTTTTGTGGCTAAAAACAAAGAGAGGCTTGTTCACATCCTTCACTGTTCAGCTTAGAATTTTGTAGGAAAATTGTTGTGCCTCGCCCGCCCTCCTCTCCTCAGCCAGGCCCCTCCCATCTCCTGCTATCTGAGCCAGAGTCTGATAGTGAAGAAGAACGGCCTGTCATGCCTCCAGCCCCCGGTCCTGGCCCCATGCCCGGACAGGATGTCAGGAATGAACAAATAAACCTCACTCATACGGCGTGTGTTCCTTTCGCTCCGCCATTGGGGGAGGTCGGCCACAGATTGGAATTGCTCGGGCCTACTCCTTCTGACCCCTCCCTTTCTCAAACAGCAGAAGACAATTCAAAGTGGGAGGATCCTCGCTTCCGGAGATCTGAGAGGCGACGCCAGCAGAAGGAAGGGAGGGGCAGGCCTGGATAAATGCTGAGTCATGGAGCCACACCCCACAGCCTATATAAAGGACCTGCTTTTGGCATTCCTTGAGTCAAGCAAAGTTTCATCTAGTTTGCTGAAGTCACAACTTGGATTCCTGCCTGCCCTGAGAAATCTGAAAGGAATTTGGCAAAGCTGCAGAGGCTTCGTGGCCACGCTTGATACGGACTTCCTAGACCCGGTCGTCGGAGGGGGAGGGGGACACGACAACAGCACTCCAGAGGGTCAACGTCATTGCCCAGAGGATCATTGGTTGCCTTCTGCCCTCTTTGGAAGAGCTTTATAGCTCCTGCTGCCTTAAGAAAAGTTCAAAACATTCTTAAGGATCCATCTCATCCTGGGCACCCGTTTTTGTTTCTTTTAACAATTACCATCTGGGAGACGGTAAGGTAAAGGTTCCCCTCGCACGTATGTGCTAGTCGTTCCCGACTCTAGGGGGCGGTGCTCATCTCCGTTTCAAAGCCGAAGAGCCAGCGCTGTCCGAAGACGTCTCCGTGATCAGGTGGCCGGCATGACTCAACGCCAAAGATGCACAGAACGCTGTTACCTTCCCACCAAAGGTGGTCCCTATTTTTCTACTTGAATTTTTTTTACCTGCTTTTGAACTGCTAGGTTGGCAGAAGCTGGGACGAGTCACGGGAGCTCACCCCGTTACTCAGCGCTAGGGATTCGAACCGCTGAGCTGCCGACCTTTCGACCGACAAGCTCAACATCCTAGCCCCTGAGCCACCGCGTCCCTTTTCCAGAGTTACAACCTCTTTTTCATATTGTGACGACCGGTTGTTTGTTTGTTTTTTTATTTGCATTTATATCCCGCCCTTCTCCGAAGACTCAGGGCAGCTTACACTATGTCAAGCAATAGTCTTCATCCTATTTGTATATTTATATACAAAGTCAACTTATTGGCCCCAACAATCTGGGTCCTCATTTTACCTACCTTATAAAGGATGGAAGGCTGAGTCAACCTTGGGCCTGGTGGGACTTGAACCTGCAGTAATTGCAAGCAGCTGTGTTAATAACAGACTGTCTTAGTAGTCTGAGCCACCAGAGGCCCTTTTAACAGCGCATTGCACGTTGTGTTATGCAAAAGGTGGTTTGGGGCTTTTTTTTTTTTGCCCTTTTCAATCATCTGAAATGTGATTATGCATCGCACCAGCCTCCCCCTCCCTCCCTCCGCCCCTCCCTCCCTGGTAGTTGCTTTCCATCATACCTCTATGTCTTGGATGCTTGTCAAATGCATTATGCATTGGATTTTAGGTGTCTGCCACGCAGCAACTCCACCAGGTGGTGAGTGGGGGGGGTTTGGATGTGTCCATTGTATTCATATCTGGGTACTTGATTGGTCTTTGTCCTTGGTTAAGTAAGGCATAGTCACAACAAGAGAAGGGCAAGCATTTTGAGATGTTGGTCATTTTCAGGGGGATTTTAAAGTCTGCAGAGGTGCGAAGGAGGAAAACAAATGAATGAAAAAGTTACCATGCGGTATTCGGGTAAAGGTAATCCTCAATTTACGATCATTTTTAAGTGGCCATTCAATGGAGTGGAATGGAATAGAATAGAATAGAATAGAATAGAATAGAATAGAATAGAATAGAATAGAATAGAATAGAATAGAATAGAATAGAATAGAATAGAATAGAATAGAATGAGGAGGAGGAGGAGGAGGAGGGAAGAAGGAAGGAGAATAGAATAGAATAGAATAGAATAGAATAGAATAGAATAGAATAGAATAGAATAGAATAGAATAGAATGAAGAGGAGGAGGAGGAGGAGGAAGAGAGAAGAGAAGAGAAGAGAAGAGAAGAGAAGAGAAGAGAAGAGAAGAGAAGAGAAGAGAAGAGAAGAGAAGAGAGAGAGAGAGAGAGAGAGAGAGAGAGAGAGAGAGAGAGAGAGAGAGAGAGAGAGAAGAGAGAGAAGAGAGAAGAAAGAAGGAGAATAGAATAGAATAGAATAGAATAGAATAGAATTGAATAGAATAGAGAAGAGAAGAGAAGAGAGAGAGAAGAGAGAGAAGAAGAGAGAAGAGAAGAGAAGAGAAGAGAGAGAGGAAAGAATAGAAGAAGAAAATAGAATAGAATAGCATAGAATGAGGAGGAAGAAGGAAGGAGACTAGACTAGACTAGACTAGAATAGAATAGAATAGAATGAGGAGGAGGAGGAGGAAGAAGGAAGGAGAATAGAATAGAATAGAATAGAATAGATAGAATAGAATAGAATAGAATAGAATAGAATAGAATAGAATTAGAATTAGAATTTAATAGAATAGAGAAGAGAAGAGAAGAGAAGAGAAGAGAAGAGAAGAGAAGAGAAGAGAAGAGAAGAGAAGAAGAAAATAGAATAGAATAGAATGAGGAGGAAGAGAAGGGAAGAAGGAAGGAGGCTAGACTAGACTAGACTAGAATAGAATGAGGAGGAGGAGGAGGAGGAGGAAGAATGAAGGATAATAGAATAGAATAGAATTAGAATTAGAATTAGAATTTAATAGAATAGAGAAGAGAAGAGAAGAGAAGAGAAGAGAAGAGAAGAGAAGAGAAGAGAAGAGAAGAGAAGAAGAAAATAGAATAGAATAGAATGAGGAGGAAGAGAAGGGAAGAAGGAAGGAGACTAGACTAGACTAGACTAGAAGCAGTGTTAACCACAGAAGTTGTGGGTACTCTGAGACGCTGCAACCATCACAACTATGGGGGAGTTGCCAAGCATCTGGATTTTGATCCCATGGACCGGGGGGGGGGATGCTTGCAACGGTCGTAAGTGTGAAAAAACGACCCTAAGTCCCTTTTTTCCATATGCCGTTGTATACTTCAAACAGGTCACTTAAACGGACTGCTGTAAATCAAGGGCTACCTGGTACCCCACCAGAATCGAGCCAGAATTCGTCTGACTCTCCTCCTCACCGTTTCTACCGCCCCAGGCCAGGATTGAGTTGTGTTTCTTCTCCTTTAATGGTTTCTCTTTTTTTAACCAACCATTACCTCCCTTTAGATCAGGCCACTCAAACTCTTAGCAGCTTTATTCCAGAGAGTCGGGATATGAATCACTAAGCTGTCAACATTCATCCGACTTCGTATTAGAACGACAGCTCCATTTTTAACCGCTGTCCGTTGAGGGACAGTTCTGACAGGGTCCTGTGCCTGCTGCCATTTTATTTTTATTTATTTTTTTGGCCGATTGAAGGAAATGTCTTCTCGGCAGGGAATAACGCCGACAACGGCAAACTTCTTGGTGGCTTTAGCTCAGGGGTCAGCAACCGGTGGCTCTGGAGCCGCGTGTGGCTCTTTCATCCCTCTGCTGCGGCTCCCTGTTGCTGGTCGGCTCCACAATTGATAGGGCTCTCAAGTGTTCTGCCCTCCTCCGCCTCCGTCCGAATGATGGCTTAATTAGCCGGCACTATCAGCTCTGATGGCAAAAGAGCCAGCGTCTGCCAAGAGCCCTCGTTATCTTCCACGACGCTGGCGAGTCACAAACTTCAGCTCTAGTCAATCAGTGGATTTGCCTGTTACAAAGAGACACAGCAGCTCTGGCTGCCTTTTATATCCTGTGGGGTGTGGCTCCATGACTCAGCACTTCCTAGGCCTGCCCCACCCTTGCTTCTGTTGTTCCCTCCTCTCCTGCCTACGAAACCTAGGATTCAACCATGCCTGATTGCTGTCAGCTGGGTCTGCAGGCGTGGCCTGGGTGGAGGGGAAAGAGTCAGGGGATGGAGGCCTCGTTATCTCTTTCACCTGCCTTCTTCTGGCTCCTGGAGCTGAGCCAGGGAAGCCGGTGCTCCCGAGGTAAGTTCTGACGGCCCTTCCCCCTCACTGTCCAAGTCACTTTCTGGTAGCAGGCCCGGCTCTGAGTCACTTTCTGGCACCAGGGCTGGCTCGGGGGGCACAGACACAACTCAGTTAGGACAAGTAAAGGAAAAAGGACACTGCGCTAGGAGGAGACTCTGATGGGAGAACTGAACTTCTGTTCGGTTGCAGAATTGAATGGAGGCTTCCGGTGCCGACCTTGAGTGTTTCAGGTTGCCGACCCCTGCCCTAGCTAAATTCAACGCTGCTTGTCCAGGAGTCTCTTGTGAGGAGTCTCCAACCTTGGCCATTTTAAGACTTGTTGTGGACTTTAACTCCCAGAATTCCCCAGGCAGTATGGCTGGCTGAAAAATTCTGGGAGTTGAAGTCCACAAATCTTAAAGAGGCCAAGGTTGGAGACCTCTGGATCATTAGAAAATCTTCTTATCTGCCTGGCTTATGGCTGTTAAAAATAAAGACCAGGAAGAAGGCAGAAAAATCCAGCAAGGCTCCAGGATTCTCCTCACTCAGTTCATTCATTTCAAGCTGGCTGGATCTGAGTCTTATGATCTAGTGGTTAAGGTGCCAGGCTAGGAACCAGGTGCTTGTGAGTTCTAGTCCCACCTTAAACATGAAAGCTGGGTAGGTAATTTTGGACCCATCACCAGGTGAATGGTGAGTTCTGGTTCCTCCTTAGGCATGAAAGTCAGGTGGGTGACTTTGGCCCAATCCAGGGGTGGATTCTATTTACCTTTACTACCGGTTTGCAACGGGACCAGTGGTGGGATTCAGCCAGTTCGCACCTATTCGGGAGAACCGGTTGTTAACTTTCTAAGCAGTTTGGAGAACCGGTTGTTGGAAGAAATCTTATTTTGTTTTTTTCCACTTTACAGGGCTAATCCTGTAAGGAAGGCAGGAAGGAACATTCTGGTGGTGTTTCTAGCCACATCTTTATTGCCCTGCTTACAGAAACTGCCTCTCTGGTTAATCTTTATTACATTGTAACAGCTAAGGCGAAGCGCCCATCGAAGTGATGTTGAGTTGACCACACCCGCAGGGTCACATGACCACCAAGCCACGCCTACCCATCTGGTCATTAAGGCAGAGAACCAGTTGTTAAATTATTTGAATCCCACCACTGAACGGGACCTTCTGCGTGTGTGCTTCTGCGCATGTACAGAAGCTTCCTGAAGACGTCAGGGTCGGTGGGCAGAGCCGCCTGCTAGTTTTACTACCGGTTCTCAAGAACCGGTCCAAACTGGGGGCAACCCACCACTGGCCGAAACACTAGGATATGTTGAGTTCCAGTCTCACATTAGCCAAGAAAGCTGGGCCAATCTTCAGGTGATAGTGAGTTCTAGTTCTGCCTTAGGCATGAAAGTTGAGCGAGTGACTTTGGTCCAATCACTAGGAGACGGTGAGTTATAGTCCCACCTTAGGCATGAAAGCCAGCTGGGTGACTTTAGGCCAATCACCAGGAGACAGTGAGTTCTAGTCCCGCCTTAGACATAAAAGCCAGCTGGGTGACTTTAGGCCAATCACCAGGAGACAGTGAGTTCTAGTCCCGCCTTAGACATGAAAGCCAGCTGGGTGACTTTGGGCCAAGCACCAGGAGACAGTGACTTCTAGTCCCATTTTAGGCATGAAAGTGGCTGGATAATTTTGGCCCAATCACTAGGAGACAGTGAGTTCTAGTTCTGCCTTAGGCATGAAAGCCGGGTGGATGACTTTGGCCCAATCATCAGGAGATGGTGAGTTCTAGTCCCAGCTTAGACATGAAAGCGATTGGGCCAATCGCCAGGAGATAATGAGTTTTAGTCTTGCTTTAGCCATGAAAGCCAGCTGGATAATTTTAGGCCAATCACTAGGAGATGGTGAGTTCTAGTCCTGCCTCAGTCATAAAAGCCAGCTGTGTGACTTTCTCTCTCAGCTCAACTCATCTCACAGGGTTGTGATTGTTGTTGTGGGAAAAATAGGAAGAAGCATTTTGTGTCTTCGCTGCCAACGCTGGTGGGATATAAATCAGTTAAATAAATCCATTTGCGTCCCTTTGTTCCTTAGTTTATGAAAACTATCTTAGTCTTACCAAGGAATGTCACAACGAATTTGTAGACAGAGTCTCTTGTGACTTTTATTTTCTTGTATACAAGATCTCTGGGGTACGCGCAGTCTAACTCATTTTCACCTCTACGTAAGATCACTTTGGAAGAAAAAAAATGGAGTCTATGAAACGGGTTTAAAAATGGAAGGAAACATTTCTTCGGTTCCCAAGGGAATCGTCTCTCGGGCCGAATTACCAAACACCTGAACTGCAGCGAATTCTGAATTGCACAAACTGAGCTCTTGTCATCGTTGCGGTCTTGCCGATTTAGCTCGGGCGATTTGTCAACAATAATGTGCATATTTAGAGACGCGTCGGGGAAGAATTCGCGATCCTGGAAACAATCCGATGCGTTCTCTTAAAGAGAAAACCGTTCAGAGAAAACACGGGCATTGTTATAAATTTAGAAGCATGTTTGGGAAAGAGGGAACAAAAGCACTCCCCAATTAGAGAGCAAGCGTTTTGTTTTGTGGATAAAAACCGCACACACGCACAAAGACAAATCTTCAGCTTGAACGTACTTGCAAACATGAGCATCTCTAAGCAAAAAGGCCACATGCCGACTCAAAAGAGAAATCGACAAAGGTTGTGCATTCTTTTGAATTCCTCAACCCGAGAACCTGTGTCTTTATTCCTGTCAATGTGCTGGTGTTGGAAAGAAATGTCCAACTGGGTTTGACTTCCAAGTGGGGAAGGAAGGAAACATCGTGGCTGGTTGGAAAGATGGTTTAATGATGGACAGGATCGCATGCCTTGAAGATGTTGGGTGAAGGAGAAAAAAGGGGAGAGATGCTGAGAGCGACTGGGTTTTATGCTCTCTCTGGGCTTTTGAATTTGAGCTTGCGTTCTGATTGGTTGTCAAGACTCCCGTGGGGCCACGCGGGGGTAACTTTGTAGGTTGTCTTTTGAGTCCCTGGCTTGGTTGACTCTTGCTGGGTGATGATGTAATGAAAGGGCTTTGGGCAATTCCTACTATGGCTCTGCCTGAAGGAGGAAGATCTTGGTTATGTAGAATGGACTGGCTCAGGCCTTAATGGCCCATTGACAAAGATGGAGGGGGAGGGCTGAGTTTCTGCCTCCCTTTTAGGGGAAATATTCTATTCTATTCTATTCTGTTCTATTCTATTCTATTCTATTCTATTCTATTCTATTCTATTCTATTCTATTCTATTCTCCATCCTTCTCTTCTCCTCTCCTCTCCTCTCTTCTCGTCTCCATCCTTCTCTTCTCTTTTCTTTTCTTCTCTTCTCTTCACCATCCTTCTATTCTATCCTATCCTATCCTATCCTGTCCTGTCCTGTCCTGTCCTATCCTATCCTATCCTATCCTATCCTATCCTATCCTATCCTATCCTATCCTATCCTATCCTATCCTAATTTTCTTCTATTCTATGCTATGCTATGCTATGCTATGCTATGCTATGCTATGCTATGCTATGCTATGCTATGCTATGCTATGCTGTGCTGTGCTGTGCTGTGCTGTGCTGTGCTATGCTATGCTATGCTATGCTATCCTATCCTATCCTATCCTATCCTATCCTATCCTATCCTATCCTATCTTCTACTCTACTATACTATCTATTCTAAATTTTGGAGCTCATGAGTGGTGAGTTGGCCATGTCAAGAAGTCCCATTCTGTTCGGGAGAGGTCCTCTCTTCAGCGGTCTCTGGAATGACCATGGAGAACGCAGGAAGAAAGATCCCTCCAAAACCCGGCTTGGCTGTAAATATATGGGACTTTATTTTTAAAGGATTAGACAAAGCTAGAAGAGACCTCTTACTCTGGAGGGGAAGGGCCCTTGCTCGGGGCTGACTTTAGCCGTGCCTCAGATTCTTCTAGCAGCCCCCTCCCTCCCCTTCCTCGTCCCCCAAATTAATGGGAGAAATTACTTAACATCCCCGAGGCGCGTGTCACTCTGATGCAAGAGGAAGAAATAAGCTTCAGGGAGTCGTATAATGACACCAATTTTCAACTCTTCATTAAATGGAGATTGGGGGAGGGGGGAGAAGGATCTGTGAACAAGGTGACTCATATTTTATTTCATTTTATTTAACGCTGTCCGGAGGCAGAGAGATTTCTTACAAATTGGCTTGGGGAAAAAAGGGTAGGAGAATTAACTCTCTAATCCCCCCCCAATTTATATATATATATATATACCGTACGGAAAACAGATATCTGCGGCATCTTTATGACCTCGCACAGTGGCTAGGCATGTGCCAGGAGGCCAATTAAAGAATTAGCAGATACCTTAACCTTGGTAGGTTCGTGGCTTAGCTAAATGAAATGTGCGATAACAAATTGAGCCACAGGATTAAATAGCAAGGAGTCCATTCATAAAACCACATGACGTAGCTCAACTCGGCCACCGTCCAGATGAGTGGATGAAACTCATATGCAGGGCGGGCGGTTCTCGGCCGACGGCCACAATGGCAAGGCCTAGGGAGTCCTCGACTTATGACCACAATTGAGCCCGACCAGGGGTGAAATCCAGCAGGTTCTGGAGAACCGGTAGCGGAAATTTTGGGTAGTTCGGAGAACCGGCAAATACCACCTCTGGTTGGCCCCAGAGTGGGGTGGGAATGGAGATTTTGCAGTATCCTTCCCCTGGAGTGGGGAAAGAATGGAGATTTTGCAGTATCCGTCCCCTGGAGTGGGGAGGGAATGGAGATTTTGCAGTATCCTTCCCCTGGAGTGGGGAGGGAATGGAGATTTTGCAGTATCCTTCCCCTGGAGTGGAGACGGAATGGGGATTTTATAATGTCCTTCCCCTGGAGTGGAGACGGAATGGGGATTTTGCAGTATCCTTCCACTGGAGTGGGGAGGGAATGGGGATTTTGCAGTATCCTTCCCCAGAAGTATGGACAAAAACGGTCTTAAGTCACTTTAAGTGAATACTCACTAAACTGTATCGCTTAGCAACAGAAATCCGGGGCTCCACAGTGCTCATAAGTTAAGGACTATCTATACCTGTATTTCTGACAACCTTTTAGCTCCTTCAACCATCTTCGAAGACATTTCTCTCTCTGACTACAGTAGCGGCCAAAATTGTGGAAACCTTTTGGGAAAAGTTGTGTTTTCTAAAACTAGCTAATAACACCACTTTTTTTTTGGGGGGGGGAGTAGTACCGTAAAATTATATATCAATGGAAAGATAATTTAATCAAGAATGTAATGCAATCACTTTTATGAAGGATTTGCTATTGGAATCGCAGTTACAGCTTAAAGAAGAAAAGTGAAACTCTTAGAAAAAACAAGATATACCAAAAAAAAAACGAGATATGCAAAAATAAACACCATGTCAGTTAATACTCAGTAAGCTCAAACTGCCCAAGGAGCTGCTGATCCAGTTCTACAGAGGAATTATTGAGTCTGTCATTTGCACCTCTATAACTGTCTGGTTCGGTTCTGCAACCCAACAAGAAAGACACAGACTTCAGAGGATAATTAGAACTGCAGAAAAAAACAATGGCTACCAATCTGCCTTCCATTGAGGACCTGTATACTGCACGAATTCAGAAGAGGGCCGTGAAAATATTTACAGACCCTTTGCATGCAGGACATAAACTGTTTCAACTCCTACCCTCAAAACGACACTATAGAGCACTGCACAACAGAACAACTAGACACAAGAACAGTTTTTTCCCGAAGGCCATCACTCTGCTAAACAAATAATTCCCTCAACACTGTCAAACTATTTACTGAATCTGCACTACTATTAATCGTTTCATAGTTCCCATCACCAATCTCTTTCCACTTATGACTGTATGACTGTAACTTTGTTGCTGGCAATCCTTATGATTTATATTGATATATTGACCATCATTTGTGTTGTAAATGTTGTACCTTGATGAAGGTATCTTTTCTTTTATGTACACTGAGAGCATATGCACCAAGACAAATTCCTTGTGTGTCCAATCACACTTGGCCAATAAAAAATTCTATTCTATTCTATTCTATTCTATTCTATTCTATTCTGTTCTGTTCTGTTCTGTTCTGTTCTGTTCGGTTCGGTTCGGTTCGGTTCTGTTCTGTTCTATTCTACTTCGTTGGGTAACCTTTAGCACGAATTACAGCCTTCCAACGTCTTCCCATGGAGCGAACCAAGTCTGAGTTCTGCAACTGTTATCATGTGAAACCAAGATTGAATGATGGCTTCTATGAACCGGGTTTTATTGCTGGGTCGCTTCTGACTAACCAGTTTCTTTAGCCAGCTCCCTAGATTTTTCAATTGGGTGAAGGTCTGGGCTCTTCCCAGGCCATTCCAGCAGTGGAATAGGATGATCTTGAAACTCCCCCCCAAAAAAGTGGTGTTATTAGCCATCAAACCTCAAAGATACATTTTCCCCAAAAGGTTTCCACAATTTTGGCCACCGCCGTATACAGAAGTTTTCTTTTCTTTGTGCTCCTGAATGCCTGGTGGGTCCAGCTCGTATTTCCTTGCGGTCAAAATGAAATCAATTTGATTATGAGACTTTTGCAAAACACTTGCTCTGTAAAAAAACACTTCCCTAAATGCTTCTGCTGGATTATCTGCCGTCCGATTCCCCTCCTCGATTAATTTCACAGCGCTAATTTTAACGAGCCACCCATTAAAGCTTCTTTGGCAATCCTCGGACGCGATCACCCATGGTGCTTAATTGCTCGTAAAACCATCTTGCTAAAGTTCTCCCTCTCGGGTAGATTCAAATCAGGGGCTGAAATGAGACGTGTCCATCAAACGTGCCGCTTCCTTCGGGAGGTCTTCATCTTATCTGGAAACAGAGCTTGGGTTTAGTTGCTGGCGGAAGAAGAGGAAGGGGGTCAACTTATTTTCCAAAACACCAAGAAGGCAGGACAAGAAGCAACGGATGGAAACTAATCAAGGAGAGAAGCAACTTAGAACTAAGGAGAAATTTCCCGACAGTTAGAAGAATTAATCAGTGGAACAATTTACCTCCAGAAGTTGTGGATGCGCCAATATTGGAGGTTTTTAAGAAGTGATTGGACAGCCATTGGTCTGGAATTGTATAGGATTTCCTGTCTGAGCAGGGGGTTGGACTAGAAGACCTCCAGAGTCCCTTCCAACTCTGTTATTCTGTACTCTCTCTCAATTGCAAGCTACCAAAATAATAATAATAATTTAACTGTTAATACAGACCAAATTCCAGTCCTTGGACTTGCCTTGATAACCATACTATGGGGTTTTTGTTTTTTTTTCTCTTCAACAGATCAAACTCTTCACAACTTTACAGTATGTGCTCTTTTTCATTTTCCATGGTCTTTTAAAATACTTTTTTTTTTTAAACAAACTTTCGCCAGTTACAATAGCTGAAGGAACAATATTCAAAGCCCCCAGGCTGGAACTCAAAAGTTCTTTTATACTTTTATTTTACCTGACACTTTTTGTTATATATATATATATATATGTATATATATATGTATATATATATATATATATATATATATATATATATATATATATATATATATATATATATATATATATATATATATATATATATATATATATATATATATATATATATATATATATATATATATATATATATATATATATATATGTAGGTCTTTGGTTATTCGGGTTTTCTCCCACGTAAAATTGGAAGTGTCTTGGCAACGTGTCTTGGCAACGTAGCACGACCACAAACACGAAGCCAAACAACAGCAATGCAGCTCACCAGCTCAAATCCCCCCCCAACCCGAACAACTCTGAACACAACCAAGCCCCCACCCAAACAGGACACACCCCCAGCCAATCAGAGCACAAAAAAACCCCCATCCAATCAGAGCACAGCCAAGCTCCCACCCAATCAGTTCAAACCCCCACTAGCAGTTAAAAAGGAAGAAACAGCTGCAATCACACATTGCTCCCAGAAGCACTAAGCTGAAGCCTGAAGATGACGAATGAGACTTCGTCGAAACGTTGCCAAGACACTTCCAATTTTACACGGGAGAAAACCCGAATAACCAAAGACCTACATACAAACACCCGCAAAAACCTCAGAAAATATATATATATATATGTATGTATGTATGTATGTCTTGGCATATTCGGGTCTTTTCCCGTGTAAGGTTGAGAGTATCTTGGCGACGTTTCAATAAGGTCTCACTCATCAGCTTCAGGCTGGTGCTTTTGATTTCATGCTTGTGTGAGCAAAGCGTGGTTGGAGCTGTCGTTTCTCTATAAATACTGATGGGGAGGTGGGGAGTGTTGCTGTGAGCGGGTTGGTTGGGAGAGACGGCAGCTCCGACCACGCTTTGCTCGCACAAGCATGAAGCCGAAAGCACCAGCCTGAAGATGATGAGTGAGACCTCGTCGAAACATCACCAAGATACTCTCAACCTTACACAGGAAAAGACCCGAATATGCCAAGACCTACATACCTATACCTGTGAAAACCTACAAAAGCATATATATATATATATCCCAGAAAACCATACATAACTCTATCTCAGTGTATGTTTATTTAATATTACCCAAAACAGTTATGAACCGGTAAGTTCATTTAACAATAAAGAGAATTAAGTATATAAAGTAACATATTGAGCCCGGAAGATCTAATTAGTCCTCGGGAGCCAAAAACAGACTTTAAATCTTTGAACCGTTATAAAATTGATGGAGAATGAATATTTGTCCCCCTATCACTTTGCAATAATGAACACATGTTGAAGAATCTGTCCTTGCGGTCCCCCCCCCCCCCGCCCCCCGTTTAGTTTTCAAATTGCCAGAATATAATTCAGAAGAACTGACATGCCTGCAGGAGAGGGGTGGGTGGAAGAGAGAGGGTCTTCTAAGCAAAATTAATAAGAGAAATAATAGCACATTACATGGACAGATGGTGTGTTTGGAAGCCCCTCCAATTGTTGCAAAATCCAACAAGCAAACAAACACACATAGATCAGGGATGGGTTCTATTTACCTTTACTACCGGTTTTGCAACTGGTTTGCAACTTCTGCACATGCACAGATCTTCCATGATGACATCCGGGTGGGAGGGCGGAGCCTCCCGCCGGTTTTACTACCGGTTCGCAAGAACCGGACCGAACCAGGAACAACCGACCATTGGTATAGATCAGGGGTGGGTTGCTGGAGGTTCGCAAAGGTTCAGGAGAACCTCTAGCTAAGATTCTGTGCAGTTCGGAGAACCCACAAATCCCACTCCTGGATGGCTCCGCCCCGCCCCTCCCTGGAGTCCCCACACGGCCCATTTTGGATACAGGTAAGTGCAGGGAGCACGTGGAGCTCAGGGAGAGCCAAAAACGGACCTACCAAAAGTTCGGGGAAGGCTGCAAACTGGTCTGTTTCCGGCCTTCAGAGGGCCTCCGGAGCCTGGGGAGGCTGTTTTCGTCCTCCCGGAGGCTCAAGGAAAGCCTCCAGAGGCTAGGGAGGGCAAAAAAACACCCCTTGCTGAAATTTTTGAAGCCCACCCCTGGTCTAAATACAACTTCACTTCCTTTTAAACATTGGATACCCACGTAATGTAATCGCTCTGGAATTATGTTTTTCAGGTGGTGCTAAAATTTGCACTGGGGTTGTTCAGAAGTTGTGGTTGGTTCATTCCCCCACTCCACCCCGCCCCCCCCATGTTCCATCTTTCTCAGGCTGGCTGAGAATAACTTTTTCTTGTTTCGGTTTGGGGTTTTCGGTTAACAGTGACAAACGTTAAGAGATACCCATTGTTTCGTTGATAGAATCACCTAGTGGCCTACTTTTTCATGACTCCTGCTATTGTTATATACCTAATAAAAGGGTTAGTTGAGTCATCTCCATTCAGTCAAGGGCCAGCAGAAACCAGTCCTTAAATTGCGAATGCTCCAACACGGGAAGTTTTTAAGAAGATGTTGGATAACCATTTGTCTGAAGTGGTGTAGGGTTTCCTGCCTAGGCAGGGGGTTGGACTAGAAGACCTCCAAGGTCCCTTCCAACTCTGTTATTCCGTTCTGTTTGTTAGAAGGTTCCTAATTGCTTCTTGGCTTTGGGGCTAAGACCAGGGGACGTAAAAAAAAAAAGGTTAAATCTGGATTAATTGAAGATTTTTTGGGACTTCTCGTAGTATAAGGGACACGGTGGCTCAGTGGCTAAGAAGTCAATCGAAAGGCCGGCAGTTCATCGGTTTGAATCCCTAGTGCTGCCGTGTAATGGGATGAGCTCCCGTGACTTGTCCCAGCTTCTGCCAACCTAGCAGTTCGAAAGCAGGTTAAAAAAAATGCAAGTAGAAAAATAGGGACCACCTTTGGTGGGAAGGGAACAGCGTTTCTGTGCGCCTTTGGCGTTGAGTCCTGCCGGCCACATGACCACGGAGACGTCTTCGGACGGCGCTGGGCTCTTCGGCTTTGAAACGGAGATGAGCACCGCCCCCTTGAGTCGGGAACGACTAGCACATATGTGCAAGGGGAACCTTTACCTTGAAGGGGAAATTATGGTTAATACCAATGGAAGCAAAACATAAACAGATAAATAGACGGAATGTTACGGTCTCGCCTGTAACTTATGTTTTCCTTGCTTTTCCTCCTGTTTTTCTAGTTAAGTGATGTTGATGTTTGCTAATGTTTAATAAATAAGCATCGTCTACCGAGCTGCCCGCCGAACGGAGTAATGCGCTCGCTCTAATTGGAACATAAGGATCGACAGCGAGTGTAGTGTATAGAGGGCGGATCTATAGGGAATCCGTCCAGCGTCGTGTTTTTCAACAACAAAAGGAGGGGAAATCCGGCGCTGTTTTTTCGATTGTCAAATTGCGGTTCTTTTTCTCGTTTTTCTGCTCTGCGCTTGCCGGTTCTTCAAAAAAAAAAAAAAAGGCCCGGGGGAGGGAGGATTTGCATCTTATTTTGGCTTCTCACTGGGGATTTAAGAAGAATATAGGCACCAGCAGGATTCAAATTGCTGGAGAATCTGCACCCCCTCCGTTAGATGCCTGGTTGGTAAATGAGCGCAAATCAAAGGCCGCTTGCTTTGCCCAGGAGGGTTTCAACAAATCCTTTCCTCCTCCTTTTCCTCCTCCTCCTCTTCTTCTTCTTCTTCAAAAGCAAATTCTTTTCATTCATCTGAGAACTGGAGAGGAGGGAAAGGAGGAGGGGCCCTTCCTAAGCCCTGCTCTGGTTTGTTTTTATTTAATTCTTTGGGGTCTTCATGAAAAGGACTTTCATCTAGCTATCATCTCTCTCTCTTTCTCTCTCTCTCTATCTCTCTCCATCATATATATGGTATCTATTTATCTATCTATCTATCTATCTATCTATCTATCTGTCTGTCTGTCTGTCTATCTATTTATCTATCTATCTATCCATCCATCCATCATATATACTCTATCTATCTATCTATCTATCTATCTATCTATCTATCTATCTATCTGTCTGTCTGTCTGTCTATCTATTTATCTATCTATCTATCCATCCATCCATCATATATACTCTATCTATCTATCTATCTATCTATCTATCTATCTATCTATCTATCTATCTATCTATCTATCTATCTATCTATTGTCTGTCTGTCTGTCCATCCATCCATCCATCCTATATATTCTATCTATCTATCTATCGGTCTATCTATCTATCTATCTATCTATCTATCTATCTATCTATCTATCTGTCTATCTATTTATCTATCTATCCATCCATCCATCATATATACTCTATCTATCTATCTATCTATCTATCTATCTATCTATCTATCTATCTATCTATCTATCTATCGTCTGTCTCTATTTATCTCTCTATCTATCCATCCATCCATCATATATACTCTATCTATCTATCTATCTATCTGTCTATCTATCTATCTATCTATCTATCTATCTATCTATCTATCTATCTATCTATCTGTCTGTCTGTCTGTCTATCTATTTATCTATCTATCTGTCTGTCTGTCTGTCTGTCTATCTATCTATCTATCTATCTGTCTGTCTGTCTGTCTGTCTGTCTATCTATCTATCTATCTATCTATCTGTCTGTCTGTCTGTCTGTCTATCTATTTATCTATCTATCTATCCATCCATCCATCATATATACTCTATCTATCTATCTATCTATCTATCTATCTATCTATCTATCTATCTATCTATCTATTGTCTGTCTGTCTGTCTGTCTGTCCATCCATCCATCCATCCTATATATTCTATCTATCTATCTATCTATCGGTCTATCTATCTATCTATCTATCTATCTATCTATCTATCTATCTATCTATCGTCTATCTATTTGTCTATCTATTTATCTATCTATCCATCCATCCATCATATATAATCTATCTATCTATCTATCTATCTATCTATCTATCTATCTATCTATCTATCTATCTATCGTCTATCTATCTGTCTGTCTGTCTGTCTGTCTGTCTATCCATCCATCTATCCATCCATCCATCATATATACTCTATCTATCTATCTATCTATCTATCTATCTATCTATCTATCTATCTATCTATCTATCCATCCATCCATCTATCCTCTATATTTATTTCTAGATCTATCTCCCATCACTATCTCCTCTTTGTATGTCTCTATCAATTTCTTTCATTTCTCTTTATTACTCTCTCTATCATCAAAGATTATCTCCCCCCTCGTCTCTCTCTCTCTCTCATCCCTCTTTATCTCCTCTCTCTCTCTCCCTCTCTCTCTCTCTCTCCCCCCTCTCTCTTGTCTCTCTTTATCTCCTCTCTCTCATCCCTCTCCTCTCCTCTCTCTCTCTTCCGCTTTTGCAAATAGAATGGCTATTTGCAAAAGCGCAGAGATCAAAGCAACATGGTGCTTAATAGATTCACGGGGCAAAATTCCATATCCGAGTGCAACAGTTTGACCTTGAAAATGGAGTCTTCCAATATTTGAGGGGCTGTCCCAGAAAAGTCAAGCTATTCTCCAAAGCCATCCGAAACTGTGGTGAAATGTAAAATTTGTTACGACCGGTTCTGCGGGCGTGGCTTGGTGGGTGGGTGGGGTAATGTGACTGGGTGGGCGTGGCCAACTGCTTTTTAAAAGCATTTTTTTCTACAACCTCTTCGGCCAAAGAGGTTGTAGAAAAAAAATGCTTTTAAAAGGCTCCTCTGGCGATCCCAGCTGAGTTGCCTGATCATAAGAGGCTTTTTTCTTTTCTTTTAAAAGCAATTTTTTTTTTTGCCTTTAAAAGAAAAAAAAGCCTCTGACAATCAGGAAACTCAGCTGGGATCGCCAGAGGAGCCTTTTAAAAGCACTTTTTTTTTTTTACAACCTCTTCGGCCAAAAGAGGCTGTAGAAAAAATGCTTTTAAAAGGCTCCGACGATCCCAGCTGAGCCGCACGATCATCAGAGGCTTTTTTATTTTTTTTTACTTTTAAAAGCATTTTTTTCGGCCAAAGAAAAAATGCTTTTAAAAGTAAACAAAAAAACGAAAACACCTCTGATGATCGCGGGGCTCAGCTGGGCCCGGAGGGGGAGGGATTTTTGCTACCGGTTCTCCGAACCATCCGCCGCCATCGCTACCGGATCGGACGATCCGGTCCGAACCAGGAGCATTTCACCCCTGACCCCAAAGCAGGACAAGACGCTGGCAGGATGGAAACTAATCAAGGAGAGAAGCAACCTGAAAACGAAGGAGAAATTTCATAACAATGAGAAGAATGAACCAGTGGAACAACTCGTCTCTAGAAGTTGTGAATGCTCCATCACTGGAGGCTTTTAAGAAGAGATGGGACAACCATTTGGCTGAATTAGTATCGGGTCTCCTGCTTGAGCAAGGGGTTGGACTAGAAGCTCTCCAAGATCCCTTCCAAGTTTGTTAGTCTCTTATTTATATTTCTGACATGATTAGTTCGGATCCTGTTGAGCTCTGTCCAGTTTTTCCTCAAAGATCAAAGCCGGAGGGGCGTTATACTGGATCGGACGCGACATTAAACGGACCTGGGTTAGAAGTTATCCGATCCTTGCTCTGTGCGATCTCAATATCAAAGCCAAAGTTTTCCGGCTGGCTCAGCTTCTCTTGCTTTTCTTTCTCTCTGCAGAGATCCGTGAGGCCTTCAAAGTCTTTGACCGAGATGGCAACGGCTTCATCTCCAAGCAAGAACTCGGCACCGCCATGAGATCTCTCGGCTACATGCCCAATGAAGTGGAGTTGGAAGTAATCATCCAGAGGCTGGATATGGATGGTAAGGTTGTCTGGAGGTGGTAGGAGAGGCTAGGACTTTCCTTCCTTCCTTCCTTCCTTCCTTCCTTCCTTCTCTCTCTCTCTCTCTCTCTCTCTCTCTTTCTTTGTTTCTTTGTTTGTTTGTTTCTTTCTTTCTTTCTTTCTCCCCCCCCTTTTGGATGTTTTTTTTTCTCATCAACCTTCTTCATCTACAATATTTCTTCATTCTCTAGTATTGGGCTGACTGTGGTGGCTGGGATTGTTGGAAGTCATAACCCAACTTACCTAGATGGTGGTGTGAAGAAGCCTCACCTTCCTACCTTCCTTCCTTCCTTCCTTCCTTCCTTCCTTCCTTCCTTCCTTCCTTCCTTCTCCTTCCTTTTTCCCTCCCTCCCTCTCTTTCCTTCTTCCCTTCCTCCCTCTTTCCCTTCCTTCTTTCCTTCCCCTTCCTTCCTGTCATGGTGGCGCAATGGTTAGAATGCAGTATTGCAGGCTGGCTCTGCCCACTGTCAGAAGTTCAATCCTGACCAGTTCAGGGTTGACTTCCATCCTTCTGAGGTTGGTAAAATGAGGACCCGGATTGTTGGGGGCAAGATGCTGATATTGTAAATCCCTTCCTTCCTTCCTTCTCCTTCCTTCTTCCCTTCCTCCCTTTTTCCCTTCCTTCTTCCTTCCCCTTGCTTCTTTCCTTCCTTCCTCCTTCCCTCTTTCTTTCTTTCTTTCCTTCCTTCCTTCCTTCCTTCCTTCCTTCCTTCCTTCCTTCCTTCCTTCCTTCCTTCCTTCCTTCCTTCCTTCCTTCCTTCCTTCCTTCCTTCCTTCCCATGGACACTGCAATCATCATGAATATATACTAGTGGCCAAGCACCCAAATTTTGATTTCATGGCCCCAGGGATGCTGTGATAGTCACAAGAGCAAGAACTGGTTGTCGGTCATTATCATTATCATCATCATCATCATCATCATCATCATCATCATCATCATCATCATCATTATTATTATTATTATTATTATTATTATTATTATTATTATTATTAATTAAATTTCTATACCGCCCTTCTCCCGAAGGACTCAGGGCGGTTTACAGCCAACATAAAACAGTATTTATAAATAAAATTAAAAGACAATATAAAAATCTAATTCAAATTGGCTAGCACCTATTAAAATTCTTTATTCCAGTGCTGTTGTGACTTTGAATGGTCATTAAATGAATGGCCGTAAGTCCAAGACTGCCTGCATCCTCTTTCACAAATAAGCGACTCTTCAACTGGATGCTTCCTTCAGATCACCTGTCATTGCTCCTCTCATTTCTAGGCGATGGGCAAGTAGACTTTGAAGAGTTTGTGACGTTACTTGGACCCAAACTTTCCACGTCCGGCATCCCCGAGAAATTTCATGGCGCTGATTTTGACACCGTGTTCTGGAAGGTAAGGAGGGTCCCCGTTCCAGATCTCTGTGACCCTCTTCTTAATTTCCTTGCAGATGTTGGTACTCCATATCTAGATAGCTTCTCTGAAGGACCAAGGAGTGAAGATGTTGGGTTCTTGATGTTCTCTGAGCTTGCAACCCCATGAACCCATCCACTCCATATCTAGATAGCTTCTTTGAAGGACCAAAGAGTGTTGGGTTCCTGATGTTCTCTGAGCTTGCAACCCCATGACCCCATCCACTCCATATCTAGATAGCTTCTCTGAAGGACCAAAGAGTGAAAATGTTGGGTTCTTGATGTTCTCTGAGCTTGCAACCCCATGAACCCATCCACTCCATATCTAGATAGCTTCTCTGAAGGACCAAAGAGTGAAAATGTTGGGTTCTTGATGTTCTCTGAGCTTGCAACCCCATGACCCCATCCACTCCATATCTAGATAGCTTCTCTGAAGGACCAAAGAGTGAAAATGTTGGGTTCTTGATGTTCTCTGAGCTTGCAACCCCATGAACCCATCCACTCCATATCTAGATAGCTTCTTTGAAGGACCAAGGAGTGAAGATGTTGGGTTCTTGATGTTCTCTGAGCTTGCAACCCCATGAACCCATCCACTCCATATCTAGATAGCTTCTTTGAAGGACCAAAGAGTGTTGAGTTCCTGATGTTCTCTGAGCTTGCAACCCCATGACCCCATCCACTCCATATCTAGATAGCCTCTCTGAAGGACCAAAGAGTGAAAATGTTGGGTTCTTGATGTTCTCTAAGCTTGCAACCCCATGAACCCATCCTCTCCATATCTAGATAGCTTCTCTGAAGGACCAAAGAGTGAAAATGTTGGGTTCTTGATGTTCTCTGAGCTTGCAACCCCATGAACCCATCCACTCCATATCTAGATAGCTTCTCTGAAGGATGCAGTGTAAAAGAGAAGAGCAGGTTCACCAAGGGGGAAAAAAAAATCCCGACAGTTTCTCCATCCAATCTTGTTTCCATGGGTCTCCTCAACATCAGGCTCACTTACGGCACCAGAAGTTGTGTAATGGCTCTTTCTTCTCTCTGCAGTGCGACATGCAGAAGCTGACGGTGGATGAGCTGAAGCGGCTGCTGTATGACACTTTCTGTGAGCACCTCTCCATGAAGGACATTGAAAACATCATCATGACGGAGGAGGAAAGTCACATGGGAAACGCGGAGGAGTGTCCAGTCGACGTGGAAAGTAAGTGAACTTCATCTTGGGACTCAGATCATTAGGGGGGAATGACGACCAGAGACCAATTGGCCATCAGATTCCTGCTGTTCTGTCCCCACTCGCCTCAGTCGGAGCGATGACTTAATTAGCTGGCACTATCAGTTCTGGCAGCAAACTAGCGAGCATCTGCCAAGTGTCTCTGTTATCTCTCTTGATGAGTCAACCAGGAACAAAAAGTACTTCAGCTCTAGTTAAGCAGTTGATTTGCCTGCTACGAAGAGGTATAGCAGCCCTTGCTGCTTTTATATCCTGTGGGGTGTGGCTCCATGCCCCACCCCTGCTTGTGTTGTTCCCGCCTCTCCTGTCTAAGAAACCTAGGGTCCAGCCAGACCTGATTGCCATCAGCTGGGTCTGAAGGCATGGCCTGGGGGGGGGGGAAGAGTCAGGGGATGGAGGCCTCGTTATCTCCTCCACTTGGCCTGCCTCTGGCTCCTGGAACTGAGCCAGGGAAGCCGGTGCTCCCGAGGTAAGTCCTGATGGCCCTTCCCCCTCACTTGCCGAGTCACTTTCTGGCAGGGGGCCCAGCTCGGGGGGCGCAGACACAGCACCTGCTCATCAAAAGCCCCAAAGGAGCTTCTAGCTTCTACCTCGAAGGTGTCCAACCTTGGCAACTCCCCAGCCAGCAATTTTGGGAACGCATCTTAAAACTACCAAGTTCGAAAAACACAAACTGTCAGGATCCTAAGTAGCACAACCCCAAACAAAAGAACTCCGAGGCATGAGGTCTTCTCCAAGAACATTTTATGAAAAGGTGAAGGTTCCCCTCGCACATCTGTGCTAGTCATTCCCAACTCTAGGGGGCAGTGCTCATCTCCATTTCAAAGCCCAAGAGCCAGCACTGTCCGAAGACGTCTCCGGGGTCACGTGGCCGGCATGATTCAATGCCAAAGGCGCACGGAACGCCGTTCCCTTCCCACCAAAGGTGGTCCCTATTTTTCTACTTGCATTTTTTTTACATGCTTTCGAACTGCTAGGTTGGCAGAAGCTGGGACAAGTCACGGGAGCTCACCCCATTACACGGCAACACTAGGGACTCGAACCACTGAACTGCCGGCCTTTTGATCGACAAACTCAGCGTCTTAGCCACTAAGCCACCGCGTCCCTAATATTTTATTAGGGCCTGTCAAATTGGCATGATGCTGGTGAAAACCAGATCTTAAGTTCCCACTGGTTCCCCCCCCCAATTAAAAGCAGACGTTTGTTCACTTCCCCAGAGCAGGGGTGAAATCCAGCAGGTTCTGACAGGTTCTAGAGAACCGGTAGTGGAAAATTTGAGTAGTTCGGAGAACTGGAAAATATCACCTCTGGCTGGCCCCAGAGTGGGGTGGGAATGGAGATTTTGCAATATCCTTCCCCCAGAAGTGAGGACAGAATGAGATTTTGCAGTAACCTTCCCCTGCCACACCCACCAAGCCACACCCACCAAGCCACACTGTTAAGGGTAATCTGGGTTCACAACCAAGGTTGTGGACTGTTGAGCAGAGCACCCTACGCATGAAAACAACTGAGACTGGTTGTATACAATAACAGTCACTTGCAGACAAACTGGGGTTTGATATTCCTTTACTTTTAGGGAAAAGGCAAAGTCGTAGTCCAAAAACAATCCAGGTCATACACGTATAAAACCAGTCAAGGATGTTACAAATATCAGGTCTTATTACCAATGTGGACTTGCACAACAAACAAGGTCTTCTTTCAGTTCGGCAAAACACAGTTCAATTCACAACAGTCAGTATCTTGAGGAATCAGTAACTAGCCACGATCAAGCAACGATCATAAAGCTCAAATATACAGTTGCAGCATGTCATCAGGTTACAATGCTGTAGCGTCCCTGTAGATTCCCCACAAGCCATAATTTAGTAGTCCTTTTATACATTGGCTACAGAGCTCAACCAATCAGGATGCTTGCAATGATGCAGCACAGCCTTAAAGCAATATCATGCCTTTCTACAAACATACATAGTTAGTTTATATATTGCCTGGCCAACTAGTCAGGCAAATAACAATTTCCTGACACACACCATGCCCACAAAATCGGTAGTAAAAAAAAAATTGGATTTCACCACTGACCTCACCCCATTCCTAAGAGGTCTGTAAAGGGGGCGTGCATAAGTGCACCAGTGTGCCGTCCGTCCCTATCCTACTGCTCCCATTTATTCGCACCCGTTTCCTGTGTTCATATCCATGTTTATACTTATTCCCTATTATCTCGTATGTTTGACAAACTAAATAAGTTTATGTTTGACAAACTAAATAAGTTGAAGAGGGGTGGACTTCCAATTCCCACAATTCAAAGCAAAGCTGGCTGGGGAATTCTGGGAGTTGAAGTCCACCCTTCTTCGACCTGCTGAGAAGCTCTGCGATAATCTCTTCTTCTTTTCTTCCTCTTCCCCCATCTTTCTCGCCCTTTCTCCTTCTCCTCTGTCTCTCTCTCTCTCTCTCTGCTCTTCCTCATGACCTCACCCCCGTTGATCCTCCCCTCATCCTTCCCACTTCCTCCTCAGCATGCTCAAACCAACAGATCAGGCAGACCTGCGTCCGAAAAAGCCTCATCTGCGCCTTCGCCATCGCGTTTATCATCAGCGTCATGCTCATCGCAGCCAACCAGGTCCTGAGAAGTGGGATGAAGTAACGTCTGGGGAAGGAACCGACGATGCCTGGGTTCGTGGGCCGTTTGGATTTCCTCGAAGAACCCAGGGAAGAAGACGATAGACCTACCTATAAGTTCCCTCTAAGCCACCAGGAGCCGTTGGCTGGGAAGGAAACTGTCATTCCTCCACGACAAAATGGGTTGCGTACACACACAAACACAAAGTCACCTTCTCCCCCTTTCGCCTCTCTTTGGGGTTTCCACCCACCCAAACTGGAGAGAAAGCTGTCTTCTGAACAGATAGCGTGGTTTTCCCGAGACAGGGTCCCGCTCGGGCACCTGCATGGTGAACTTTTTAAATTACAACTTTGAAAGCATGTCAACGTGCATGGAGACCCTTTTCCAGCACTCCCTTCCTGATCTGAGTTAATGCAATACCCTGTGCTTTTATAATCCGATAGTAGGATCTTACAAAATATATAAAATATTCTCTCTATATAAAAATATAACATATATATATATATATATATTTATGATAAACCGAATAATCAGTTAAGCAATATATACACACGCGCGTCAGGATTTTTTTATCCAAGATTCAGGCATTTGCATGACCATCAACACAACAAGGGCTGGACCGCAAATCAAAGTTGGTTTGTGTAACCTCCTCCTACCTCCTCTCGGAGGAGGTTCCCCCTCCCCCTCCCAGCATCTATGCACCTTTTTCTTCTGGGATGGGGGGTGGGGTGGGAACGAGGGAGTTTACTGGAGCCTGTTGAATGTCGATCTGGGGTTGTTTGGATTGAAGGCACCAGAAATGTTGGCTTGGGGGGAGGAAAAGGAGGAGGAGGAGGAATTGGAGGAGGAAGAGGAGGAAGGAAAAGGAGGAGGAGGAGTTAAAGGAGGAGTTGGAGTTGGAGGAGAAGGAGCAGGAGTTGGAGGAGAAGTTGGAGGAGGAGAAGGAGGAGGAGTTGGAGGGAGTTGGAGAAGTTGCAGGAGGAGTTGTTGAATGTCAATCTGGGGTTATTTGGATGGAAGGCACCAGAAATGTTGGCTTGGGAGGAGTTCGAGAAGTTGGAGGAGGAGTTGGAGGAGGAGGAGGAGGAGGAAAAGGAGGAGGAGTTGGAGGAGGAGTTGTAGAAGGAGTTGCAGGAGGAGGAGTTGGAGGAGGAGGAGCAGGAGTTGGAGGAGGAGGAGCAGGAGTTGGAGGAGAAGTTGGAGGAGGAGAAGGAGTTGGAGGAGTTGGAGGAGTTGGAGAAGTTGCAGGAGTTGTTGAATGTCGATCTGAGGTTGTTTGGATGGAAGGCACCAGAAATGTTGGCTTGGGAGGAGGAAGAGGAGGAGGAGGAGGAAGGAAAAGGAGGAGGAGTTGAAGGAGGAGTTGCAAGAGGAGGAGGAGTTGGAGGAGGAGTTCGAGGAGGAGGAGTTTGAGAAGTTGGAGGAGGAGAAGGAGGAGGAGTTGGAGGGAGTTGGAGAAGTTGCAGGAGGAGTTGGAGAAGTTGGAGGAGGAGGAGGAGTTATAGAAGGAGTTGCCGGTGGAGTTGGAGGAGTTGGAGGAGTTGCAGAAGGAGGAGAAGGAGGAGGAGAAGTTGCAGGAGGAGTTGCAGGAGTTGCAGGAGGAGTTGCAGGAGGAGTTGCAGGAGGAGGAGGAGGAGAAGAAGTTGGAGGAAAGGAGGAGGAGTTGGAGGAGGAGAAGAAGACTGGTCCACTCAGGGGTTGACTTAGTGGACCCTTTCTTCTTCATTGCTGGTGGATTTTCCACGGTAGGTCACACGAGTTGTGGAGAACTTCTGAAGTGGTCAAGTGGTGTGGGGAGGGTGGGCTCTGTTCCTGAAGATCTCAGCGCCTCCACTTCTGGCTGAGCCTTCTACCTTCAATTTGCAACATCAGCAGAAGCCAACCTTCCTCAACTTGGAGAATCCTCCCACGATCTGGACCCCCTTCGACCCAACCGTTGTTGTTTTTTTCCTGCTGGCTGAGGAAGGCCGAGAGCTTTTGAGGTCCATGCCTCTGGACCTCCGAACCGGGTTGAGGAAAGTTGCAGCATTGTATATAAAAGATCCCAGGGGGCGGTAGCCGCTCCCCCCCGAAACCATTTGTTCCGCCATCTTCAAGCCCGACGTCGCGTCACCTGGCTTAAGCCGGTTTTGCGTCACCGGAGGCTTTGATCACGCGACGGAGAATTTGGATCGCCCCCCACTCCTGTCTTCTGGGCTGCCCGTCCCAAGTGGGTGAAACATTGAACCATTTCAAACCGACGAAACTAGCTATTGTGCCTTATTTCTCATTTGACTCTGTATACTGGCGTCGAACCTTGCGAGCGGTTGGTTCATGTACTAACTGTGGCCAGATAAAAGAAACCATCACACACTTCCCATGCTTTCTCGCCATGAATGTATCGTTGTGCCACGATGAATCAATTGTTAAAACTGGAGAAAAAAAAAAAACCACCCACAAAAACAAAACTGCTGATCGGAGTTTGTTTGTTAAGTCTGTCTCTAGATCTTCTCAAATTTTATTATTATTATTATTTACTTTATTCATTAAACATGAAACTCGGTCAACTGAACATTCAAAAATACATCACAAATCGCACTGACTGGTGCTGATGGTTGATACAGGTGGCTGCCAGCGTCGTAGGTATCGATCAAGTACCTTCTTAAGATGTACGATGTTCCAAGTAGCGCAGTTTTTTGCAGTTCTGCTGGTGTTATTGCAGGAAGCTGCAATCTGTTGATGTATCTTATAAAATTTTTGAATATGGTACCAAGTGCCCTGATGACAATGGGTATCACTGTTACGTGTTTCATCCATAGGCGTGTAGTTTGGATGGCCAGGTCACGATATTTCGTGGTTTTTTTCCCAGTTCTTGTTGTGTCTGCGCCCCCCGAGCTGGGCCTGCTGCCAGAAAGTGACTTGGACAGTGAGGGGGAAGGGCCGTCAGGACTTACCTCGGGAGCACCGGCTTCCCTGGCTCAGCTCCAGGAGCCAGAAACAGGCCAGGTGGAAAAGATAACAAGGCCTCCATCCCCTGACTCTTCCCCCCCACCAGGCCACGCCTGCAGACCCAGCTGACGGCAATCAGGCTTGGTTTCGTAGGCAGGAGAGGAGGGAACAACAGAAGCAAGGGTGGGGCAGGCCCAGGAAGTGCTGAGTCATGGAGCCACACCCCACAGGATATAAAAGGCAGCCAGAGCTGCTGCGTCTCTTTGTAACAGGCAAATCCATTGATTAAGAGCTGAAGTTTGTTTCTTGGTGACTCACCAGCGTTGTGGAAGATAACGGAGGCTCTTGGCAGACGCTGGCTATTCTGCTGCCAGAGCTGATAATGACGGCTAATTAAGCCATCATTCGGACGGAGGCGAGGGAGGACAGAACAGTTCTTTATCTTCGACTCTGGCATCTCCTGGTACCACGATGTCAATAAATTGTACATTTCGGTTTTCCACAACTGTGATATCTGGTGTGTTGTGTTCCAAGTGACGATCCGTCTGTATTCGAAAGTCCCACAAGAACTACAGACAGATTGTCACTTGGAACACGACACACCAGATATCACAGTTGTCGAAAACCGAAACGTACTATTATTATTTTATTTACACAAAATGACAGTATACACAGCAAACGAGATAACTATGCCGGATTTCGTATCACAGATCGCTAGTCGAACACTTCCCAAGCGTTTAGGACTGCGTAATGTATCGGCGAATTATGCGAGCAGATCCCAGTAAGGTGGCCAGTTGTTGTTGTTGTTGTTGTTGTTGTTGTTGTTGTTGTTGTTATTATTATTATTATTATTATTATTATTATTAGAACGAGGTCACGAGAGATGGATTCAGGTGCGTCTAACAGCAATCTTCTCAGAAAAGGCCAATCCCTTTCCTACCTTCTTCTTGGTTACAAGCGACTTAGATACAGATAGATGCAGATTAATAGAGTTGGAAGGGATCTTGTGGGGATCTAGTCCAGCGGTCACCAGCTGGACCATTGGTGGTCTGCGAGAAAATTTTGGTGGCTGAGTGGGCTTGGCTAGGTGGTCGCTCCTCTTCTGTTTCCTATGGGAGGGGCCAATCACCTCCAAGGCGTGGCTTTACTCCCAAGTCGACCCTGCTTTCTTAGTTGTTCTTGTCTTCTGGCTGCTCTGCGCATGCGCACACTGGGAACGGGCTCCAGCTGTTCCTCTGCCTTGCTGCTGTCTAGCTCCCGCTCTGCCTCCAACGCAGAGCCCTCGTCCGAGCTTTCCCCAGCCCCCAGGACTGGCCCATGTTCCTTCCCAACCTCCTCACTGTCCGATTCTGCTGCCAGCTCCATTGGCCGCCGGTGGGCCATAACAGATGGACTTCAATTCCCAGAATTCCCCAGCCATGTGGAGGATCATGGGAGCTAATCTGTGTGCCTCTTCAAATGGTTTGAACTGAGTAAGACTGGGTTAGATCCATCTTCACTTTCCACAAGAGAGGTTTGGAGTTTAATATAGAGGGGGTTTTTTTCTCTCTCTCCCCTTGGCGGAAGGGTTTCTCATTTTCATTTTATTGTCAGGGGTGGGTGGGAGTTGGGGGGGAAACAACGCAGAAATTATTTTATATTGGTCTGGGTGGTGTTTTTGAGCTTCATAAGAGAGCGCGACCGTGTTGTTTGTCAAATTGGGCGATGTCAGTTCACCAAAGGTGGCTTAGTGGGTAAGACGCTGAGCTTGTCGATCGAAAGGTCGGCAGCTCAGCGGTTCGAATCCCTAGCCCTGCCACTTAATGGGGTGAGCTCCCGTGACTTGTCCCAGCTTCTGCCAACCTAGCAGTTTGAAAGCACGTAAAAAAAATGCAAGTAGAAAAATAGGAACCGCCTTTGGTGGGAAGGGAACAGCGCTCCTTGCGCCTTTGGCATTGAGTCATGCCAGCCACATGACCACAGAGACGTCTTTGGACAGTGCTGTTTCTGGCCTCCAAAGTTCCTCCGGAGCCTGGGGAGTCCGTTTTCACCCTCCCGGAGGCTCAAGGAAAGCCTCTGGAGCCCAAGGAGGGTAAAAATGCCCCCCCCCACCTACCATGGCCACACTCACCCAGCAACCGGGCAGAGAACTCCTTGGTAAAGTCAAGGATGATCTGCACGTGTCGTCCTTATATCTCGCCTACATTATTATTATTATTATTATTTTACAAATAACCAGGGATGTCGTTCCTAATTACATTTGAAGAAGACAAGGAGAACTTTTCTCTATTGGTGCTCTGAAGAAAACTACGTGAAGGAGTCTAGCTCGGTAGCAGAACCATTTTATTTTATTTTATTTTATTTGTCACAACAGTATATATAAGCATAAGCATGAAATAACTATACTATATAAAGCATATATATAATCATAAGTATGTAATAACTATATGAAATTGGATACTATCAAAGGGAACATTAGGACAGGAACGGTAGAGCTCGGACCTTCCCCCTGGCTAGGGATTGCAAGCAGATGGGGTTAGGGCCCAGAGGCCCAGGCTTATGGGCTTGGTGGTGCCAGAGCAAAAGGCTGGACGTGTGAAATGGCAAAGATTGCTTCTTCCTCTTCTATATGGGCTCCGCATTCGGAGTGAGGGACCTTTGCTGGTGAAAGCAGTCTTTAGTACCTGGCTGAGTTCCAAATTCTTAAAAGCTTCTGCAAAAGCAATCAATTTCGATGTCTGGTGTAAGAGGTCGTTTCTGGCTTCTCCACAGCTGCTTTGGGGAGGGGAAAGAGAGGGAGGAGGAGGAGAAGCAGAAGGACGACGAGAAGGAGATGGAGGAGAAACAGAAGGAGGAGGAGGAGGAGGAAGAGGACAAGGACAAGAAGGAGAAGCAGAAGGACGATGAGAAGGAGGAGGACGACGAGAAGGAGAAGGAGATGGAGGAGAAGCAGGAGGAGGAGAAGCAGAAAGAGGAGGAGGAGAAATAGGAGGAGGAGGAGGAGGAGGTGGAGGAGGAGGAGAAGAATGAGAACAAGAAGGAGAAGCAGAAGGAGGAGGAGGAGGAGGACGAGAAGGAGAAGGAGGTGGAGGTGGAGAAGCCAATGGAGGAGGAGGACGAGGAGAAGAAGAAGGAGGAGGATAACGAGAAGGAGATGGAGGAGAAGCAGAAAGAAGAGGAGAAGGAGGACAAGAAGCGAAAGAAGAGAAGCAGAAGGAGAAGGAGGAGGAGAAGGAGAGTCGGAGAACGTCAAAAAGAATAGGATTTCTTTCTCCTCCCCATCCTCCCTACGGCTACCTATCCCATCTGCGCAACTCAGGATGTCTCACAGCTCTTCCCTATCCTCAGATACGGTCCCAGCGGTTGGGAATTAAGGGAAACCTCCTCCCACATCTGGAGAGTGATGGGTTGGGGGTGGGTGGGGGACAGGGGCCCACGCCCATCTCTTGGGGCTAACCCCTTTTTCTTCCATCCCTTCCATCCAAGCACGCAGCCCACCGATGCTGGGAAACAATTCACAGAAATGACAGGGTATTTAAAAGAATAGATGCAGCGGCCCCCAAGATTTATGGGAAAACCAAGCCAATGGATTATGCATGGCCTTTTTTTCTTTTCTTTTGTGTGTGTGTGTGTGTGTGTGTGTGTGTGTGTGTTGCTGTTAAAATGTACCCGATAGACAAGAGCACAATGTTCCACTCTTACAGTCCAGGGACAGAACTGCTCAACGGCATTTATAATAAAAAAGGGAATAAATCATACCCTTTATTTCTTCACACAAAACTCAGGGTCCCTTCCATAAATTACCAAGCAGTTCAGCTGCTTTGCACCCTCACGCAATTCATTTCTACACATCGATTATTTATTTATTTATTTATTTATTTTTATCCCTATTGTTCCTGTTCCGAAAAACCAGACCCCTGTCAATCTGATGGGCGGGCAGGCTGCCTGGGAAATGGGATTACAGGTAGTCCTCGATTTATGACGAAAACGACTTACGCGGTAGTCCTCGACCTACGATGAGAGGGGCCAAAAATTCCCGTTGCCCAAGCAAGACGGTTGTTAAGTGACTTTGGCCCCACCTTACGACCTTTCTTGCCACCGGGGTTAAGTGAATTGAGGTGGTCGTTAAGTGAGGACTGGGGGGTCGTTAAGTGAATCTGACTTCCCCGTGGATTTCGCTTATCCCAAGGTCGCAAAAGGGGACCACATGACCCAGGGACACTGCAGCTGGCGTAAGTACATGCCAGTTGCTAAGCCTCTGAATTTGGATCGCGTGACCACGGCCGTAAGTGCAAAAAAAACGGTCACAGGTCGCTTTTTCCCGCATCGTCGTAACTTCAAACGGTCACTAAATGAACCGTTGTAAGTCGAGGACTACCTGCCATGTTTCTGAAGTCTGTTTCTGGGCCCGGTCCACCTAAAAAGTTAACAACGTTAGCATCCGCGCTGTTTGAGAATATTTTAGAGGCTCTGTAGTCCTTTTTTTTTTCTTTTCCATTTCCACGGTTATCAATTTTATTTATTTGCTCGCTTGTACGTCCTTTATAGCGTTGTAGCCCTGGGAGATTCTGAGCGGGCAGCTTTCGTCTTATTTCCGTGAAAAGAAATGAAAATAGCAAAATTCTATCACGGAAGGAACCGCAATCGATAACAGGCAAAGGTTCTGCGTGTTGACGCTTGGTTGATGCCGTCTTATTTATTTGAACTTCGCTATGATCGATGGGTATAGCATAATAACAGAGACACGTCCAAGCCAAGCGTGGCTTTTGCCTGAGAAAAACTGTGGTGTGCTGCAAAATTTGGTGTGTGTGTGTGGCTTCTATTTTGGGCCAACTTCTCCCCTGATATCATACTCCTGATTTTTTTTTTTTTTTTACGGTACTAAAAATAAAAATTAGAAGTGAGTTCGCTTTTCAAGGCAACCCGCTATTTGGACCAGGGGCGAAATCCAGCAGGTTCTGACGAACCGGTAGCGGAAATTTTGAGCAGTTTGGAGAACCGGTAGCGGAAATTTTGAGTAGTTCGGAGAACTAGCAAATACCACCTCTGGCTGGCCCCAGACTGGGGTGGGAATGGAGATTTCGCGATATCCTTCCCCCAGGAGTGGAGAGGGAATGGAGATTTTGCAGTATCCTTTCCCTGCCATGACCACAAGCCACAACAGACAATTTGACGGTTTATCAAAAGTCTTCTCCAATCTGGTTTCTGAACCCAGTTTCCAAGTATCCAGACCAAACCCGACTTTTCAGATGGATCCAAAAGATCAGAGTTTGATCTGAAGCCCTCAATCGGTGTTACGGTGTATCTCTGGAGCTCTCCATGGTCCTGCACCTATTAAAAGTAATCCTTGACTAACCATCATTTGTTTAATGACCGTTGCGATGACACTGGGGGGAAAAATGACTTATAACCGTTGCAGCATCTCCATAGCCATGTAAGCGAAATTCAGAAGCTTAGTGTCGTGTCCCACTCCTCCGCTGACGGCCGGGTCAGGGAAATCCGAATCAGGCTTGCCTCTGCAGCTCTGCCCAAAGTCCTAGCAAAGTCCTCAGAGCAGGCAGGAGACCAGAAAGTGACTTCAGCAAGATAAGTTCGACTTTGCCTGACTCAGAGACTGCCAGAAAGCAGATCCTTTATATAGGCCATGGGGTGTGGCTCCATGACTCAGCACTCATTAAGGCCTGCCCCTCCCTTCCTTCTGTTGCCTCCGCCTATCCAGTCTTCTGATGCGAGGGTCACTCCAATCAGCAGCTGTTGGAAATAAACTTTCCTCAGGCTCACATGCTGTGGAGGAGGGGGAGGGGTCTAGCTGCTCCGTTTGCCTGGGCATGGAGCCAGGGCTGGGGCCGGGGGGTGCTCCCTCCTCTGCAGCCTGCTTGGGCATGGAGCCAGGGCTGGGACCGGGAGGTGCCCCTCCTTCCTTCTGTTGCCTCCGCCTATCCAGTCTTCTGATGCGAGGGTCACTCCAATCAGCAGCTGTTGGAAATAAACTTTCCTCAGGCTCACATGCTGTGGAGGAGGGGGAGGGGTCTAGCTGCTCCGTTTGCCTGGGCATGGAGCCAGGGCTGGGGCCGGGGGGTGCTCCCTCCTCTGCAGCCTGCTTGGGCATGGAGCCAGGGCTGGGACCGGGAGGTGCCCCCTCCTCTTCAGCTTGTCTGGGCATGGAGCCAGGACTGGGGCCGGAAGGCATACACTCCTCCGTATTCGGGAGCAGATAAGAAGGCCCCGGCTGCTGTGAGAGCGGGCAAGACACAACACTTAGCAACTGGCATGTACTTATGACCTTTGCCAGACCAATTCTTGAATACAGCTCATCTGCCTGGAATTCACACTGGATATCGGACATTAATACAATGGAACGGGTCCAGGGGTATTTCACGAGAAGAGTCCTCCACTCCTCTGCTCACAACAGAATCCCTTATGCCACCAGGCTCAAAATTTTGGGCTTGGACAACCTGAAACTACGCCGCCTACGGTCTGACCCAAGTATAGTACACAAAATTACTCGCTACACTGTCCCACCTGTCAACGACTACTTCGGCTTCAACCTCAACAATACACGGGCAAACAATCGATACAAACCCAAAGTGAACCGCTCCAAACTCGATTGCAGAAAATACGACGTCAACGACAGAGCGGCCAACGCCTGGAATGCTCTACCTGACTCGGTTGTTACATCCTCAAACCCCCACAACTACAACCTTAAATTGTCTACCGTGGACCTCACCCCATTCCTTTTTTTTTTTTGAACAGGTTTTTATTGATTTTTTTCAATTTCCACCCCTTACACACATACATGATTTATGAACAGAGTATTGGCCATATCAAGTCTTATACAATTCAATATATTCAAATATATTCTACTTAGTTACAATGTTTGCCAACATATTCTTTTCTCATAATTTTTATTCATATCCTAATATTTCCTTGCTCATTTCACTAAGTCACATCTTCTTTTGCCCTCAAATTCTAATTTCTCCACTTTGATTGGTATGCATTCTCTTTCATTCTTTTCTTTAACGGTTTCAATTTTTATCCTAATATATTCAAATATATTCGGGGTTGCCTTTCTTCCAGTTCATTTTTTTCCTTTTCACAGCAATCCTTTCTTCTTCTCATTCCTCTTCCTCCCTTCTTTCATTCTACCTATTTTCTTCTCTCCTCTCCTCACCCCGTTCCTAAGAGGTCCATAAAGTGGGCGCGCATAAGCGCACCAGCGTGCCTACCGTCCCTGTCCTACTGTCCCCATTTATTGGTATCCATTCCTTGTTCATGTCCATGTTTATACGTGCTACCAGCTATCTTGCACATGTCCGACAAACTAAATAAAATAAAAACAAAACTCCGTAAAATTCATTGCCGGGAACTGGCTATTCATCCTGCACTTTCTTCCGAAGTTTTAGCATTTCTGAATGCCGCTGGTTTCTCTCTGGCCTTCGAATGGTGGTTTATGATGAAGTTCCATTTCCGGATCCAACCTAATCAGGGACCCAGCCAACTTCTGCCCTTGGGAAGGGCCATGGGAGTAGAAATCTATTCTTTTGTGGATTTATTTCCGTACGTTTGTCAGCCACCCCATCACAGGCGTTAGCCTGCTCCCCATAAAATATAAACCACTAATGATAAAAGCGGAATATTCCAATGTAAAACTGTCAAGCTAAAATTCAGAGGCGTATATCAACAACAACAAAAAAAATCTATCTTCCAGAAATCTGGGAGGAAAATAATAATCACTTACCAGGCATGCATTCTGCAAAGAACATGCTTCTGAGCATGGGCAGAGTGCTACTTTAGTTTCCTGACGGATGCTGGGTTGTTTTATGCTATGGAGGTGGGGGGGGTCTTGTAAAAGCAGCCAGGGGGCTTTTCTTTAAGAGGGCTGATTGGGGGCAAAGGAGCCCCAGGGGGTGTATCATGCATCTGTCAGAAATGGTGTACGGTCTCCTGCTTGGGTGGGGGGTTGGACTAGATGACCTACAAGGTCCCTTCCAGCTCTGTTATTCTGTATCTGTATCTGTATCTCTTTTGGTACAAGAAATTGTGAACATCTTCACCTTGAGTGTACAAAATGCCTCAAGGGGCCAGGATAGCACCTGAGGAAGGCCTGCAGAAGGTCCAAGCTCCCACCTCTGGAGGCAATTACAAGTAATCCTCAAGTTATGAGGACAATTGAGCCCAACATTTCTGCCGCTAAGCGAGGCAGTGAGCTTTGCCCCATTTTACAGCCTTTGTGGTCACAGTTGCTCAGTGAATCACCGCCGTTAATAACACGGTCGTTAAACGAATCAGGCTTTCCTGTTGCTCATCCGAAGGTCGCAAAATGGGATCACGTGACACTCTCCCCCTCCCGGGAGACTGCAACTGTCGTAAATATGAAACTGGATTTTGTCTCCGGTGCTTGGCTGCTGAACGTTGGTCACCTCAGAACTGGAAGCCTTCCAACCACTAGTTCTTACTCCCACTTGTACAGTTATTTGCAAACATTCTGAGCGGTGTGAGTTTTGAGCCATCGCGCTGCGTATTTCTGCAGAGCGGTGCGGTGGCCTCAAAGGGGAGTTCTCGCCTCGCAATCAGGAGGCTGTGAGTTCGATCCTAGGTAGAGGCAATTATTTCTCTCTCTCTCTGGGCACAGTGAGAATATATCTGCCGAATAAAACTCCGCACTGGGGACAGGAAGGGCATCCGGCCAGTAAACACTCCGCTCCATTCAATTGCCAAGATTCTACCCCGCTAAAGGATTATGGGGTCATTAAAAGATGATGATGATGACTCTACATATTTGTGCCTTCCCTCAGCGATCTCGCTGGTTAAAACGGTCATTAAAAGGAAGATTTAAAAAAAAATAATAATAATAACGCTTCCAATGATTAAAACTCTTTTCCCTCAGGACTTTATTAACAAGAAACACACACACACAAGTTAAATAGGGTTTCTTTAAACAGAAACACAATTAAAATAAGGTTGTTGCATTGGCCAGCTGACGAAAAATGTTGTGAGTGGAGATTTGTAGAAAGCAAGCCGTATATTTTCCTAGGAGTGACAGTTCAGTATTTGCCAATTCGCGGCTCGCGGCAATTTTATAGCAATAACAAGAATTTACTATATGTATGCTTTCGTCCTTAGCAGGTGTCCCGATGCCTGTTAAAAGAGAATTAATCCTCATTAATATGTAACTTTCCTTTGCTGATGTTTAAATTGAGCAGCTCCTGGGGGTGAGGAGTGGGTGAGAAATAGAGAGGTTGTAAGGCAATAAAACCTCGAAGCAGCCCATCGAAAGCAACTTCTTTATATCATATTTTTTGGACTACAAAATGCCCTTTTTTGTCTCCCAAAAGGGGGTGAAAATGTCTGTGCGTTTTATAGATCGAACATTGCCGAAGCTCTGCCCACCTGCCGGCCGTTTTTTGGCCTCCGCATGTCCCGTTTTCAGGCCTTTTTTCAACTCGTTTTCTAGGATTTTTTTGGCCTGTTTTTGAGGCTTTTTGGGGCTGTTTTTGAGGCATTTTTGTCCCGTTTTTGAGGCTTTGTCAGGCCGTTTTTGAGGCATTTTCGGCCCATTTTTGAGGCGTTTTCGGCCCGTTTTTGAGGCGTTTTCGGCCTGTTTTTGAGGTGTTTTTGGCCCGTTTTTGAAGTGTTTTCAGCCCGTTTTTGAGGCGTCTTCAGCCCATTTCTTAGGCATCTTCAGCCAGTTTTTGAGGCGTTTTCAGCTGGTTTTTGAGGCGTTTTCAGCTGGTTTTTGAGGCGTTTTCAGCCCGTTTGTGAGGCATTTTCAGCCCATTTTTGAGGCATTTTCAGCCCGTTTTTGAGGTGTTTTTCAGCCAATTTTCCCCCCCAAAAAATGGGCCGAAAAACGCCTCAAAAATGGGCCGAAAATGGGGTGCGCCGAGGCCAAAAACTTTTTATTGTTGTTTTTCCTCTTCTAAATTTAGGTGCGCCTTATAGTCTGAAAAATACGGTTAAGCTGAATTTCGGAGACTATCCTTGCTGCTCCGGCTCAGCACCGCAGATCGAGGGAAGCCCCCTGGCGCTGGGAGTAATTAACGGAGACCATTTAAATAAATTTATTCTAATGGTTTGTTCGGTCCTTGGATGTGCTTCGGTTTCGGTATCCTTCCTGCAATTTCTAAATTAGCCGGCGGCGGTGCAGGAATTTCTGGAAATGTCTTCGGCGAAATTCTCTTTGTTTTCTTCCAGAGGGCCCGCCAAGAATCCGCAGCCAGACATGGTCCGTCGGTTCATCTCCCGCCGCTCTCAGCCCCAATGGAGACCCGGAGGGATCATCCATCCGCCAGGAGGGGGCGCTCTCAGGGAGGGTGGCAGTTCCTGGACCGGGGGCCAACCTGGCGGATATTGGAAAACCAATTCTTCTTCAGAAAGAGGACTAGGAGGAAAGAAGAAAAAAATACCTGATTTAGGGAAAAAAAATGTTTTCACAATGCCACTCTTTACGCAAAAATTGGGGCTGCTGCAAAGGTTATAACGGCGAAAAAGGTCGTGAAGTCCCCTTTTTTCAGTGCTGTTGTAACTTTGAACGGTCGCTAAATGAACGGTTGTAAGTCAAGGACTACCTGTATACCCTCCAACAATAAAGCCGAGTTCCGAAATTTCTTGCAGTATCCGTTTTGTGGAGCTGGGATACCTCAAAAGGCCGGACAACTTTCGGCTTCCCTTGCCGATGGCGGAGAACACATACCTGTCTCTCTGAGCTGCCCGTAGCCGCTTGGCGCGTTTCTCCAACCATTCTTCGATGGTGCCCGCTGGGAGCACTGTGCCATCCTGCTGCTGCTCTTTCGCTCTCCTCTCCTCTGTTTGGAGGGTAAGGGAAGAAGATATGATGAGATGATGAGACGAGACGAGACGAGACGAGACGAACAGAACAGAACAGAACAGAACAGAAAAACAGAACAGAATAAAATTAGTTGGAAGGGACCTTGGCGGTCTTCTAGTCCAACCTCCTGCTCAGCCAGCAAAGCCTAGTGCAGGACTAGTGTTCTGTCCCCCCTCGCCTCCATCCAAGCGATGGCTTAATCAGCTCTGGCAGCAAACTAGCGAACGTCTGCCAAGTGTCTCTGTTATCTCCCTTGATGCCGATGAGTCACCCAGGAACAAATAGTACTTCAGCTCTTATTTAAGCAGTTGATTTGCCTGCTATGAAGAGGCACAGCAGCTCTTGCTGGTTTTATATCCCGTGGGGTGTGGCTCCATGACTCAGCACTTCCTAGGCCTGCCCCACCCCTGCTTCTGTTGTTCCCGCCTCTCCTGCCTACGAAACCTAGGGTCCAGCCAGGCCTGATTGCCATCAGCTGGGTCTGCAGGCGTGGCCTGGGTGGGGGAAGAGTCAGGGGACGGAGGCCTCGTTATCTCTTCCACCTGGCCTGTTTCTGGCTCCTGGAGCTGAGCCAGGGAAGCCAGTGCTCCCAAAGTAAGTCCTGATGGCCCTTCCCCCTCACTTTCCAAGTCACTTTCTGGCAGGGGGCCCGGCTCGGGGGGCGCAGACACAACAACTAGAACTTACCGTCTCCTGCTTTCTAGCCTGGTGCCTTAACCACTAGACTGACTGTCTCTCCCCTTTCTACCTACTGAAGTTCGGCTCCTCTGCCCTCTCTGCTTCGCCCCCTCCTTCTCTGCATGCCGGAAGTCTGCCCACCTTCCCAATATTCCAGCCACCTGTGCGAGCCCAGCCAGGCCTGGATGTTGAAAATGGTAAACATTTCCCGACAGGGTGTGAAATTAACGCCGCTGTTCAAGCCGAGTGACGGATTGTGCCGGTTTGACAGTGGCAGCCAATTCATCTTCTTGCCCGTTGAATAATAATGAGAGCCAAGCGCCGGGAGATCGCTAGCATGTTAGAGCTCTGTGAGGTTTTATAGAGGAGCCAGCCTGAGGCGAGGCTGAAATCGCTATCCCAGATATGAAAGGGACGCAGTGGCTCAGTGGCTAAGATGCTGAGCTTGTCGATCGAAAGGTCTACCTGCAAAAAAATAAAATAAAATAAAGTAAAATAAATAAAACAAAATAAACAAAACAAAATAAATAAAATAAAGTAAAATAAAGTAAAACAAAATAAAGTAAAATAAATAAAACAAAATAAATAAAAAAATAAAATAAAGTAAAGTAAAATAAATAAAACAAAATAAATAAAGCAAAATAAACAAAACAAAATAAAGTAAAATAAGTAAAATAAAGTAAAACAAAATAAAGTAAAATAAAGTAAATTAAAATAATAAAGTAAAATAAATAAAACAAAATAAATAAAATAAATAAAATAAAGTAAAACAAAATAAAGTAAAGTAAAGTAAAGTAAAATATAATAATAAAATAAAATAAATAAAACAAAATAAATAAAATAAAGTAAAATAAAATAATGAAATGAAATGAAATGCTACGGGGGTGCAGCTTGATAGTGAAGTAAACCTTGTTCCCATATTTTTCCTGGGAGAAATTCTATATGCTTCCTGATGGGGTGGGGATTAGGGGCAGGATACCCACGTCGGCTCTGTTTTAATGATTGCCATTAAATTGCCATTTATCGATTTCTGTCCTAGCAACATAACACACAGTTCCCTGGGCGGCTTGCAACCCAGAGCCGTATAAATTAAAATGCAACCATCAGTCGAGGCGGGGAGGGTAAAAAAAAACTCACGCAGCCTATAAATTGCAGCAGCAGGCAGTAAAATCAAGCCACCGAAGCCACCTTCCTGGCCCAGAGCAGAAATAAAAGCGATGGGAAAGTGAAGGAGGGGAAAGAAAGAAGCTGAGCTGCTTAAAAAAAAAACCGAGAAGAGGTTTGAAGAGGGCAGATAAGAAAAAAAGTCAATCCAAATTAAAACCATCAGGGATGTGATTTAAAGCAAAGCCAATGACTTCTGATATTAAGCGAGTGGGTTCATTTTCAAGATATTTTAACACGAGGTGTAAAAAATATTTAACCATTTAAAGGAAGGCTGGCGGCTGGCGGAGAGGGTTAACGTTGTACTGGATTAAAAATATAAACAAGTGTTGTTGTTTTCTAAACTTGGCCGCTTTAGAATTAAAACTTTCACTCGGAATAATGCATTCAGTTTTGGTCGCCACGATGTAAGAAAGATGTGGAGACTCTAGAAAAGAGTGCAGAGAAGAGCAACCAAGAGGATTAGGGGACCGGAGGCTAAAATATAAGAAGAACGGTTGCTGGAATTGGGGATGTCTAGTTTAATGGAAAGAAAGACTAGGGGAGACATAATAGCAGTCTTCCAATATTTGAGGGGCTGCCACAGAGAGGAGGGGGTCAAGCTATTCTCCAAAGCACCTGAGGGCAGGACAAGAAGCAATGAACAGAAAGTAATCAAGGAGGAAGGAAGGAAGGAAGGAAGGAAGGAAGGAAGGAAGGAAGGAAGGAAGGAAGGAAGGAAGGAAGGAAGGAAGGAAGGAAGGAAGGAAGGAAGGAAGGAAGGAAGGAAAGAAAGAAGCAAGCAAGTAAGCAAGCATTTTTATCTATCCATAGTTTAATGAAAATAAGGTCCAGGAATGACATGATAGCAGTCTTCCACTATCTCAGGGGCTGCCCCAAAGAAGAGGGAGTCAAGCTATTCTCCAAAGCACCAGAAGGCAGGACAAGAAGCAATGGGTGGAAACTAATCAAGGAGAGAAGCAACTTAGAACTAAGGCAGAATTTTCCTGACAGTTAGAACAATTAACCTGTGGGACGATTTGCCTCCAGAACTTGTGAACGCTCCAACACTGGAAGTTTTTAAGAAGATGTTGGACAACCATTTGTCTGAAGTGTTGTAGGGTTTCCTGCCTGGGCAGGGGGTTGGACTAGAAGACCTCCAAGGTCCCTTCCAACTCTGTTATTCTATATTCTAATCAAGGAGAGAAGCAACTTAGAAACTAAGGAGAAATTTAGTGACAGTGAGAACAATTAATCAACGGAACGACATGCCTCCATAAGTTTTGGGTGCTCCCACACTGGAGGTTTTCAAGAAGAGACTGGGCCGCCATTTGTCTGGAACGGTCCAGGATCTCTGCTTGAGGAAGGGGTTGGACTAGAAGACCTCGAAGGTCCCTTCCAACTCTGTTTTTCCCTTAACTGTTTCTCACTTCACCTTCTCTTACCTTGTACCTGCATGTTCAGCTTCTCCAGATCTACCCCCGTCATGTGAGAAAATCTACAGTTGGAGCCAAAATCGCAGTGGCCTGCAAGGAAGGGATCGAGGCAAGCATTAAGCATGAAGTCCTTCTCAAAACGTTTTCCTCCGTCAACCCCAAATCGCTTACGGAAAAGAAAAGAAAAAAATCTTCACGAACTTGAAGGACTGGTAAGCGCCTTCCTTCAGCCCCGTCGTAACTTCCATGGGGGTCACTGAACGAGCGGTCATAACCCGAGGACCACGTGCGTTATAAAAACGAGACGGCGAAATTATTTGGATGTCCGTTTCCATAAATTAGCAATTTCATTCATTTTCATATCTCAACAGAAATACTTGGGGAGGTTTTTCAAATATGTTTTAGTACACTTTAAAGGTGAATGTTCCCCTCGCACGTACGTGCTCGTCGTTCCCGACACTAGGGGGCGGTGCTCATCTCCGTTTCAAAGCCGAAGAGCCAGCGCTGTCCGAAGACGTCTCCGTGGTCATGTGGCCGGCATGACTCAATGCCAAAGGCGCACGGAACGCTCTTTCCTTCCCACCAAAGGTGGTCCCTATTTTTCTCCTTGCATTTTTTTACCTGCTTTCGAACTGCTAGGTTGGCAGAAGCTGGGACAAGTCACGGGAGCTCACCCTGTTACACGGCACTAGGGATTTGAACTGCTGAACTGCCGAACTTTTGATCAACAAGCTCAGCATCTTAGCCACTGAGCCACCAGGCCCTCTTCAGCATACCTGTTTGCAAAAATTTCCGACAGGGTTTCTTTGTCTGTTCCTCCTGTAAGATGGTTGCAGCATCTGTAGAGAAAAAAGAAAATCACAAACAGGAGGAGGAGGAAGAAAAAATGTGAAGAGAACAGCTGGTGATTCTACAACAGACTCTCTTTCTGGGCATAAAAGCAGGTGGGGCTACACGCAGTTGTAAGTTAAAGGCTACGCGTAGCTCCTCGACTTACAACCCTCGAACCCAACATCTCCGCTGCTAAGCAGGACCGTCGTTGAGTTCTGCCCCGTTTTTACGACCTTTCTTGCCAGAGCAAATCGTTCAGCGAAATCGCTGCGGCGGTTAAGTCACACGGTCATTAAGTGAATCTGACATCCCTGTTGTGACAATAAGGTCGCAAAACGGGACCGTGGGACCCCGGGACGCTGCCAACGTTCATTAGATATGACTCGGTTGCCGAGCGTCCAAATTTCAATCGGGGATGCTGCAACGGTGCGAAAAACGGTCCTAAGTCATTTTTCTCAGGGCTGTTGTAACTTTTGAACGGTCACTAAATGAAGGGTTGCAAGTTAAGGACTCTCTGTACCTGTATGTCCAAGATTTTGGGTGCACACCGTGTATATTGTGACCCAGGATCAAATAGGTAGTAGGAAACTCAGTCGGTGAAAAAGGAAACAAACTTTATTCGAACAGCTGAGAATTAACTTCATTCCCAGCGTGGTTCAACTAAATTAAAACAAAGTCCTCCCAACACAAATTCCTCAGTCCTATCACAAACCTTGGTCCAATTAGGCAAACTGCCAAAGGCCTGCCTTGGCAAACGTTCAGAAGACACTGATACAAAATAAATGCAACAAGACAAAGTTATCAACGTTGTTTTCCGGCAAAGCTCAAACGCCGTTGCTGGTCTTTTAAGCTTTATGGGAGGGTCCAATCATCTCTTGGCCTTACTCCTGAGTCGTCCTCTTTGCTTGAGCTGCTCTTGCCTTCTGGCAGCTCTTCTCATGCGTGCATTAGGAACAGGCTCCTCCTGTTCCTCTGCCTCACTACTATCAGCCTCTGGAGGCTCCGTAGTCTGCACCTCACTCCCCGATGGCCCTGGCCCCACCTCAGCCTCCGACGCAGAGCCCTCATCCGGGCCTTCCCCAGCCTCCAGAACTGGCCCACATTCTTCCTCAGCCTCATCGCTGTCCGACTCCGTTGCCAGCTCCGCAGGCTGCCGGCGGACCGCAACAGCATAATCCCAGGTGCAGGAGAATGATCCATGGCTATTCCACCCCCCCGGCCACCTCCCTGCCCCCCGGTCCTACTGACATACTTTGCTGAACCAGATGTTCATACAGAGAGACAGGGCAGAATAAACATCTGGAACCCCCCAACAGCTCTCCTTGAACCCCTGCAGCTCTCCCTGTACCGCCAAAACACCAGAGCAGCTGTTCGGTTTTCTTACCTCGAAAGAGATCGTACCAGACTTTCTTGGCTCTTAAATGTTGCACCCCGTTCAAGTGTTTTTTCCTGTTGTGAAGGTTGTCCTGGAAAGTCCGATCGCAGTAATCGCAAAAATACCGCTTCCCCATTCTGAACCTGCAAATAGCAATAGCAACGGCGTTTAGACTTATATGCCGCTTCGCGGTGCTCGACAGCCCCTTGCAGAGTCAGCCTCTTTACAGAGTCAGTCTCTTGCAAACCCCAACAATCCGGGGTGCTCATTTTACAGAAGGATGGGTCAACTTTGAGCCAGTCTGGATCGAACTCCTGGCGGCGGGCAGAGTTAGTCTGCAATATTGCATTCAGATAGATCGAAAGACAAGAGACAGAGAGACAGACATAGGTAGATAGGAATAGCCCTTAGATTTATATGCCGCTTCACAGTGTTTTACAGACCCTCTCTAAGCGGTTTACAGAGTCAGCCTCTTGCCCCCAGCAATCTGGGTCCTCATTTTACCCACCTCGGCAGGATGGAAGGCTGAGTCAACTCTGAGCCAGTCAGGATTGAACTGCTGGCAGTCGGCAGAGTTAGCCTGAAATATTGCATTCTAATCATTGTGCACCATGGATGGATGGATGGATGAATGGATGGATGGAAGAAAGGGAAGGAAGGGAGGGAGAGAGGGGAACAGCAACAGCAATTGTCCGTAGACTTATATACCTGTGAAGCGGTATATAAGTCTAACTGCTATTGCTATACCGCTTTCCAGCCCTCTCTAAGCAGCTTACAGAGTCAGCCTGTTGCCCCCAATAATCTGGGTCCTCATTTTACCCACCTCGGAAGGATGGAAGGCTGAGTCAACCTTGAGCCGGTCAAGATAGAACTGCTGACAGTTGGCAGAGTTAGCCTGCAATACTGACTTTTAACCACAGGGAGGGAGGGAGGGAGGGAGGGAGGGAGGGAGGAAGGAAGGAAGGAAGGAAGGAAGGAAGGAAGGAAGGAAGGAAGGAAGGAAGGAAGGAAGGAAGGAAGGAAGATATCAATAGCACTTAGATTTATATACCGCTTCACAGAGCTTTCCAGCCTTCTCTAAGCAGTTTACAAAGTCAGCCTCTTGCCCCCAACAATCTGGGTCCCCATTTTACCGACTTCGGAAGGATGGAAGGCTGAGTCAACCTTGAACCTGGTGAGAATCGAACTGTCAGATTGCAGGCAGCCAGGAGTCAGCAGTAGCAGCCTGCAGTCCTGCGCTCTGACCACTGGGCCACCAAGGCTAAAGAAAATATACCTTCGCAAGATCTTTTTAAGATGCATGTTGGACTTCGATTCCCAGAAGTCAACATTTTAAGTTTACTTTCTTTCTTTCTTTTTTTCTCTCTCCTTGCACACTTTTATTGTAAAATTCTGATAGAAATGGTTTAAAAAAAAACACACACACACACAAAAAAAGAGCCACACAATCAGCTTTGGTTGCCCTGGCTCGGAAATCATTAGCTAACCCAAAGGGCGATTGTGTTCCAATTTTCTTGGGCTTCGATGTAAGTGGCAAGTTTGGGATTTTGACATGTCGGAACCGCTGCTCCTAAATCGAGTTTTTCCTAACCACCTGCAGGGCCGAAAATTGAATCTGGAACTTCCTGCAGGCAAAAGTAGAAGTTACAAACTCTTTGGTCAGGATTACATTACATTTTTTTAACCCATCTATTCCTCCGAAAGAAAACCCTGAGCATTTATGTGTAGGTTAGCTAGATGCACAAACGGATAGATTTGTATTATCATCCTTGTTCTAATTGTACGGAGGATTTATCGGGTGTATTAACAGCAGTCTCGATTTCAATTTCATGGGTAAATAAATAAAACGGTGCATTTCGGTGCAGCGTTGAACGGACGTTCGGCCCTGACACGGCTTCTAATTTAATCAATGCATCGAAGTGGGATTTTTTTTTTTTTAATTTACATTTCTACCCCGCCCTTCTCCGAAGACTCAGGGCGGCTTACACTATGTTAGCAATAGTCTTCATCCTATTTGTATATTATATACAAAGTCAACTTATTGCCCCCAACAATCTGGGTCCTCATTTTACCTACCTTATAAAGGATGGAAGGCTGAGTCAACCTTGGGCCTGGTGGGACTTGAACCTGCAATAATTGCAGGCAGCTGTTGTTAATAACAGGCTGTTTAGCAGCGTGCGCCACTCATTTACAAAAATGAATAGGAATCGGGCGCAAACAACCAGATCCGGAGGGTGAAGAGTTCGATGAGCTATTTTATTGTTCATGCCTATAGCACAGGAATCTTCTCAGACCGACCGTTTGCTCCTGGGCCAGACTAGCTGAGCCCCGGGGAGTGGTCAAAGGAAGAATTAGTCTGGAATCTCTACATAGGCATCAGAGGGAAACCAGAAACTGCCAAAGAAGCCAACAGCAAAGACCCCAACCAAAAGAATCCCTCAGACCGTCCCCCACCGAAACTGACAAGGCAAGACCCTAGAATATAAAGTGAGAGCAAACAGCACTCCTAACTAGCACTGATGATGCTACCTAGTTGGGTAATAAAACGTCAGCAAGAAAACTGCCAGGCTCAGAAAGCACCTCCTTCTCCTCCTCCTCCTCCCTGCAAATCCCACTCCCTTCTAGCACTGATGATGTTATCCAGCTGGGTCATGAAACGTCTGCAAGAAAACCACTGAACTCAGAGATCACCCAGGAGCCCACAGTCCTCCTAGCACTGATGATGTTACCTAGGTGGGTCATGAAACGTCTGCAAGAAAACCACCAAGCTTAGACAACAGCCAAGACCCCACAGTCTTCCTCCTCCTCCTCCTAGCACTGATGATGTTACCTAGCATGGGTCCTGAAACATCTGCAAGAAAACCACTGAGCTCAGATATCATCCAGGACCCCACAGTCCTCCTTCTCCTCCTCCTTCCCTCTTCCCCCTTCTCTTCCTCCTGCAAATCCTAACTCCCTTCTAGCACTGATGATGTTACCTAGCTGGGTCATGAAACGTCCGCAAGAAAACAGGCAAGCTCAGAGATCACCCAGGACCCTTCATTTCAACCCTGAGCTTATAAACATTCTCCTTTATTTAATGATGGGAGCTGTAGTACCTGCCCTACCTCTCCAGGACAACCCACAGAGTGGGGTCCAAGCAGACCCTACTACTCACCCTCCGGGTTTCTCCCTCCGCTTGTTTCAGCATTCAAATCCCAGAGGCCTCCGCGCTCGGGCTTCAAGGCAATTAACGGGCGGGGCATCTTGGGAAACGTAGTTCAACTTCCTTAAAGGAAGAGCGCAGGCGCAGCTTGATGGGGGGTGGGGCGGGAACCGGACTTCAAAGCCCAGAATTCAGCGCGGTGCATTTCCCCCCCTCTTTCCGGTGGCTGAGTCTCGAAGTGCGCCTGCGCAGTAGCCTCAAGCGTCCAAGATGGCGTTGGTGCAGCAGCTGTACCGGTTCGTCTTCCGCCGCACGTCCACGCTGGTTTTCACGGTCGTGGTGGGCGCCGTGATTTTCGAGCGGGGCTTCGACCAGGCCACGGAGGCGATTTTCTGCCGCCTCAACGAAGGGGTGAGTCAGCCCCGGGTCGGGTGGGCCTGCGCAGGCCGCAGCCGGGGACTTGCGTGAAAGGCGGGCCGGAGTCAGTTGAAGGTCAGGCGGGCTGGCGTTTCACTCGAGGCCGAGGCTTCGGCCTTGCCGCGCTGCTTCTAGGTATAGTAGGGGCAACGCGCGTTTTTGGGAAGCAGGTGCTTCGCTGCGGCCTGCCTTCCTGGGCTTGCCCAGAGCTGTGCGCTTTCGGCTCCTGGTCTTTTGCAGGCCGCGTTGCAAGGCCCCCGAGGCTGGGTGTCTTGGGGTGAAACGGGGCGTGGGTGGGAATCACGGCTGCAAGAAAACAACCAAGCTCAGAGGGCACCAAGGACCCTACAGTCCTCCTCCTAGCACTGATGAAGTTACCTAGCTGGGTCATGAAACGTCTGCAAGAAAGCAATCAAGCTCAGAGCACATGAAGGACCCCACAGTCCTCCTCCTCCTCCTCCTAGCATTGATGATGTTACCTAGTTGGGTCATGAAACGTCTGCAAGAAAGCAATCAAGCTCAGAGCACATGAAGGACCCCACAGTCTTCCTCCTCTTCCTCCTAGCATTGATGATGTTACCTAGTTGGGTCATGAAACGTCTGCAAGTAAATAACCGAGCTCAGAGAGCACAAAGGAGCCCATAATCCTCCTCCTCCAGCACTGATGATGTTACCTAGTTGGGTCGTGAAACATCTGCAAGAAAACAACCGAGTTCAAGAGAGCACCAAGGACCCTTCACTTTCAACCTTGAGCTACAAATATTTATCTTTCTCGGAGATTGCTTGGCCACGGCTCTGCAGTTTTCTTGGCAAGATTTCGGAATTGTTTTGCCGTTGTCTTCTTCCTGAGGTTGAAAGGAAGTCGTTGGCTGGAGGTCACCCAGATGACCTTGTGCCTAGGGCAGAATTAGAACTCGTGGCCTCTTTGGTTTCTAGCCGGGTGGTTTAACTGGCTCTCATATACACACACACACACACACACACCTAGAGAGATACACAGTGATGTAGTATATGTACACTGAAATGGTATAGGGTTTCCTAAAAGCCTGGGCAGGGGGTTGGACTAGAAGACCTCCAAGGTTCCTTCCGACTGTTATTCTATTCGCACATATATACATGCACAGAAATGCACGTAGAACCATACGTATACACATAATCTTTTTACCCTTGAAGGTACTTTCCTCTTTTATTTACCTTAAGTACTTTGGGGGCTGGCAGGGTGTTGGGTAGGTAGGTAACAGGCTAGTGAATTCCATTCTGCATCTTGAGTGGGCTGAGATTGAGGAATGATGTTTTGTTTAGTGACAAGCAGGTGCTTTCCCAAGTGTCCTCCGTATCTTTAACTCCATGCTTGTTTGTGTCTCTGCAGAGACTCTGGAAAGACATCAAGCACAGATACGAAGTCAAGCAAGACTGAGGCACAGCAGGTGAAACCTTGGATTCCGGTTGGATCCTCCGCCATCTTCACCCAGCGGCCCTTTGGTTTGTGGCCAGCTGTTCGTCCAGCAGCTGTTCATCCTTGTAAGATGGCCCGGTGTGCGCTACTCCAAGTGATGAAAAGATTCAAATGACTTTTTTTTTCCCTTTTGGGCTGAAAAAACAGCTTAATAAAATGCGCTCTCTAAGACGAAGCGTATTGTGTACTACCTCTGTCACTTGGAAGTTGCGGAATGCTTCTAAGGGGGGGGGGAGGTGTTTGACAAATGCTTTGTTGTGGGTTTTGTGTTGTGTTTTTTTTTTCCCTTTCAATCCATTCATATAGGAGCGAAGTTGTAGCGCAAGAGGCAACAAAAGTCATTGTATATCTTGTTTGCAACTTTGGGTTGGAATGGTAGTGAGATATGGCAGCGCTTGTCATATAAAATTTTGATTTTCCCATTTTAAGGGGTTACTTTATCAACCTTGTACTAATCGGCTGAAATAAATTCTGCATTAGTTCGAGTGGGAATCTGCCCTATTATGTGTTACTAAGAACCCTAAATCGGTAGTTACATGCAGAGGTGTAGAACCTGGGCCCTTGGGTTTTCTGTTTTCTGTTAGGCTGCAAGAAAATGTCCGCTGAAGCAAAGATCCCAGCAGAAGGGGATTGAATGCGATTTGCTTACTTGGGAGCACTTTGAGCCAATGGAAACAGTCCCCATTCCACTCGGGATCACAATGTTGAAATTTATTTATTTGCTGCCCGCCTCGCCGTGGAGCTTACAAATTAGACCGCCAGAAGCCAACATCTTGCAGCGCAATAAGTTGAGGTGGAAGTTTCACTCTGCTAGAAAAAAAAAACCCCACAGTGGAAGAGACGTGATCCAGCAAGGCAGCTGGCTTCTTAAGGACTGGCGCCTTGCTAGTGTCCTGCCATCAATCGGGGAAGGGAGGTGGGGTGGGGTGGGGGGAATAAATGGGCAACAAAGCTGTAAAGCTTTAGGATGTGGGGAAACTGGAAAGGGGGAATTGACGGTTGAAGAAGAGCGGTTTAGAATCCGGTTCGTGTTGGCACGCTGGCATCTTCAAGGCCGTTTACCGTGAGAATGGAATTTCACCAGCTCAAACACCTCAGCGTTTCCCAAAAATCTCCGTGGTGCTGCATTGGATACACATGGGTGGACTATTGGGGGGGGAGGGTTGGGAGAACCAGGGGGGGCGTTCTGTATTAGCGGCACGCGGGAACGTCAGGTTCCACCTGATTCTATTGCAATCAGCAGCTCGGTATAAAAGTGCCTTCCCACTTCCATCAAAGGGAGTCGAGGGTTTCCCTTTTCTAGGAGATCAGACAGGGGCAGGCCTGACAGAGGAACATGTAGGACAACTCAAAAACGGCAAAAAGTTTCCAGAGGAGCAAGTTTTAAAGAAAAGCCTTTCTCAACAACGCATCAATTTCCAAAGTCGCTCAACCCAACCCTACTGCAGGTCTGTAATCGCGGGTGGATTTGTGCTTCCCAAGGAAAATCATCTTTGCAAAAGGCAAGGTGCTTTTTCTCTCCCGGGGTGGCCTCCCTGGCGCGCCACTGTTTCAAGACGGGATCATGCCTTTACTGCGCTTCCGGTCAGCCATTGCACGCCTGTTATGGTTCGCCCTCGTCCCCTTGCTGGCTTCTTTCTTCCGTCGCTCCTGTACTGTCTCTCGGTTTTGGCCACGGCCCTTGGCACCGCCCGTCAAGGCTGCCGAGTTATCTGGCTTTTGCCTGCAAGAGAAAGCCGAACTGGGTATGTCTACTTTAATGAAAGGGAGGACTAGGGGAGACGTGATAGCAGTGTTCCAAATATTCGAGTCAATTAACAGATGAACAGAGTTGGAAAGGGACCTTGCAGGTCATCTAGCCCAACCCACCCACCCAAGCAGGAGACCCTACACCATTTCTGACAGATGGCAGTCCAGTCTCTTCTTGAAAGCCTCCACTGATGAAGCTCCCACAACTTCCGAAGGCAACTTCAGTTCCATTGGTTGATTGTTCTCACTGTCAGAAAATTCCTCCTTATTTCCAGGTTGAATCTCTCCTTGCTCAGTTTCCATCCATTCTTCCTTGTCTGGCCTTCAGGTGCTTTGGAAAATAAGTTGACCCCCCTCTTCTCTGTGGCAGCCCCTCAAATATTGCAAGACTGCTATCCTGTCTCCACTGGTCCTTCTCTTCACTAAGCTAGCCAGGCCTGTCGTATGTTTTAGCCTCCAGTCTCTTATCCAAAGAAAGGCAGGTGTTGAAGAGGAGGCCACTTGGAGGAAGAGAGAGAGAGAAGTTGAAGTAAGGACCAACACTGCAAGATGGAATTTCCAATTTGCAGAACCACCACCATGCTGGAGTAGTTTGCAAATGGACTCTTCCAAGCGCTTTGAGGGACTGCCACAAAGAAGTGGGGGGAGGGGTCGAGCTATTCTCCAAAGCACCTGAAGGCAGGACAAGAAGCAACGGGTGGAAACTAATCAAGGAGAGAAGCAACTTTAGAACTAAGCAGATATTTCCTGACCGTGAGAACAATGAATCAGCGGAACGACTTGCCTCCAGATGTTGTGAATGCAAAAAAGATGTGGAGACTCTAGAAAAGAGTGCAGAGAAGAGCAACCAAGAGGATTAGGGGACTGGAGGCTAAAACGTATGAAGAACGTTTGCAGGAATTGGATTATGTCTAATTTAATGAAAATAAGGACCAGGGGAGACATGATAGCAGTGTTCCAATATCTCAGGGGTTGCCACAAAGAAGAGGGAGTCAAGCTATTCTCCAAAGCACCTGAAGGCAGGACAAGAAGCAATGGGTGGAAACCAACCAAGGAGAGAAGCAACTTAGAACTAAGGAGGAAGTTCCTGACAGTGAGAACAATTAACCAGTGGAACTGTTTGCCTCCAGAAGTTGTGGGTGCTCCATCATTGGAGGTTTTTAAGAAAAGACTGAACAACTGTTTGTCTGAAATGGCACAGGGTCTCCTGCTTGGGCAAGGAGGGGGTGGACTAGAAGACCCCTAAGGTCCCTTCCAGGCCTATTGTTCCATGTTCTAAATATCTGGTGCCCTCTTAATTGGGTGGGAACTGCGACTCCCAGACTACCAAGCCAGCTTGGCAAATCGCAATCCTTGGTTGGACGCCTGGAACTCGGGACAAAGGTCAGGAGAGGGGACTGGGGTGGGGGGTGAGGGGCTTTGGAGGAATCCTTACCCTTTTCTTGCCAGGAAGGTCACCCGCCTGGCCTCAGCTCGCTCCCGGAGGACAGCTGGATCTTGAACAAAATGATCCTGTTACCAAGGAAAAAAGAAAGATCTTTGAGAAGCAGGGACCCCTTTCATCCATTCCCCTGGAACAGCCGGCAAAGTGAGGAGAACCTGTGGCTTAGAGGTTAATACATCTGCCTAATATGCAAGCAAGCCCCGGTTCGAATCCCAGAAGGGAACGGCTAACTGATGAGAACTAAACAGCTTGAAATAGATCTGTACTAGTCTCCCTTTATTTCTTTGTCAGTAAATATAAAATTAACACAAAAGAGTTTGTCGTGAAAGCGACTTGCCTGCGAGGGCTCCTGGATTGGGGCTGAAAGGCGAAAGGGAAGCAGTAGGTTCCCTCCCATATTTGGGTAGACCAGGTTGCTTCGATAGGAAAACAAAATCCATTATATATACACTGCTCAAAAAAATAAAGAGAACACCTACACAACACAATGTGCTGTATTTAATAAGAATATTTCATTCCTTCAGATCTAGGATGTCTTACAGTATTTTTGTGTTCCCTTTACTGTATATATATATATATGTAGGTCTTGGCATATTCGGGTCTTTTCCTGTGTAAGGTTGAGAGTATCTTGGTGACGTTTCGACGAGGTTTCACTCATCATCATCTCTCTCTCTCTCTCTCTCTCTCTCTCTATCTATCTATCTATCTATCTCTCTCTCCCGGTTCAAGACGAACTGGCCCAAACTGCTAGCATTTCACCCCTGCCTGTATGTTTATGGTATATATACATACATATAAATATACACATACACACACATACACATATATATAAAACACAAAATTTCTTTTTCGTATCTACCAGTTCCTCCAGAGACAGAGCGACCTTGAGAATAGGGGACTTCATAAAACGTTAAGTGCCAGCCTTTGAGTGTCTACCATTACAATATTCTCCCTCCACGGACCGGAACTGTCAACTCCATGGCATGTGGACACCGGACACCGGGACTCAAGGGACAACTGGTACGGCCACCCGCTGAGCCAGCTGTCTCGCCTCTCCTGGAAATTCTAGCTTTTCCCCAGGTGGATGGGCAGCAGAGCTGTGCTCTGCGAGAGGAAAGACCTTCACGATTGCTTTGTCATGCTGGCCGCCAGAGACAAGAGGAGGAATCGGACATGGTGAGCCGAGTCTTCCAATGCTCCTTCTTGAGACATGGCTGAAAAGTTTCAGCCATGTCTCTTCCTACCTTCCTACCTCCAAGCTCCTGCCATACCAGGGTCTACCACATCATGCTGTGGCTACTTAAGAGACAATGCTTCCCTAACAAGAGGGAAGGGAACCATTTCCTTGTTGCTCATTTTTGGAAAATTGCCGCAAAAATTGAGACAACCTGGAGTAGCCGCGGCTTCTGATCTCTTCCAATCTCTCCGGAGCTGCCTATCTTTTTCCCCTGTCCGAACCGCAGGATTATTCCATAACCTCTTCCCTCCCTCCAGAATTCCAGATCGTCACCTTTGTCGCCTCTTTGTCCTCCATCTCTTCCTCTTCCTCCTCTTCTTCCTCCTGCTCCTCTTCTTCTTTCGACCTCAGGACTTGAGGGATGGTGAACGGCCTTCAGGAAGACGGGACAACCACACAGTCAGGTTCCTCAAGGGCGGAATGGGACAACTTGCCACGGCCAATTAAAGTAAAGGTTCCCCTTGCGCGTATGTGCTAGTCGTTCCCGGAGCTCATCTCCGTTTCGAAGCCGAAGAGCCAGCGCTGTCCGAAGACGTCTCCGTAGTCATGTGGCTGGCATGACTCAACGCCAAAGGTGCATGGAACGCCGTTCCCTTCCCACCAAAGGTGGTCCTTATTTTTCTACTTTTTTTTTAATTATTATTTGAATTTATATCCCGTCCTTCTCCGAAGACTCAGGGTGGCTTACACTATGTTAAGCAATAGTCTTCATCCATTTGTATATTATATATAAAGTCAACTTTTTATTGCCCCCAACAATCTGGGTCCTCATTTTATAAAGGATGGAAGGCTGAGTCAACCTTGGGCCTGGTGGGACTTGAACTTGCAGTAATTGCAAGCAGCTGCTGTTAATAACAGACAGACTTAGTCTGCTGAGTCAACCAGAGGCCCTACTTGCATTTTTTTACCTGCTTTCGAACTGCTAGGTTGGCCGAAGCTGGGACAAATCACGGGAGCTCACCCCCGTTAAGTGGCAGTAGGGACTCGAACCACCGAACTGCCAACCTTTTAATCAACAAGCTCAGTGTCCCCTTGGTCTAAGATCACCGTTTAAAAGCCTGGCTCACCTCCTGCTGATTAGCTCGTCGTCAGAGTCCGCATCGTTGGCTCCCACCTGGTTGCCATCGTAGGTGTCGTCGTATTCGTCCTCGTAATCCTCCTGGGAGAAGAGGCGACCCCCGCTCGGTTCGGGGACCTCTTCGACAATCACGGAGTATTGGTTGTAGCGTTCTCGCTGCTCCTGCACCAGGCGCTTGTCGTTCAGCAGGCTTTTCGTGGTGGCTTTGTCGCTCCTGCGTCCGTGGAGAGGAATTACGGATAAAAGTCAGGGGGACAGAACTTGGGGGAACTGGGGGAATGGGAGGCTGCCTTTTATTCGAACATTCGGCTTCTGCCAATTGGAAAAAAAGAAAGAGCTCCAGGTTGAACTGTGGGCTCTTTGGTGCTGTGTCCTGAGCTTGGTTGTTTCCTTGCAGGCGTTTCATTAGCCAGATTCGGTAACATCATCAGTGCTAGGAGGGAGTGGGGTTTGCGGAGAGGAGAAGGAAAGGGAAAGTGGAAGAGGAGGAGGAGGAGGAGGAGCAGAAAGAGGAGGAAGATTGTTGGGTCCTTGGTGCTCTCTGAGCTTGATTGTTTTCTTGCAGGCGTTTCATTACCCAGCTAGCTAACTGTTGTGACTTGTCCTCCCTCCTCTCCTCAGCTGGGCCCCTCCCGTCTCCAGACGGGCCTTTTATCAGACTCTGAGTCTGATAATGAAGATGAACGGCCTGTCATGACTCCAGCCCCCGGCCCTGGCCCCATGTCCAGAGAGGATTCAAGGAGTGAAAGGAGAAGCCCAATAAACCTCACTCATACAGCGTGTGTTCTTTGGCTCAGCCTTCAGAGCAGGAAGCCAGCCAGGTGGTGGAATTACTTGGACCTACTCCCTCTGACCCCTCCCTTTCCCAGACACTGATAGCAGATCCAGCTGAAGACAATTCAGAGTAGGAGGACCCTCACTTCCGGAGATCTGAGAGGCGACGCCAGCAGAAGGAAGGGTGGGGCAGGCCTGGATAAATGCTGAGTCATGGAGCCACACCCCACAGCCTATATAAAGGACCTGCTTTTGGCATTCCAATTTTGAGTCAAGCAAAGTCTTATCTAGTTTGCTGATACCGGACCCTATCCCTGAAGTCACAACTTGGACTCCTGCCTGCCCTGATAAACCTCGAAGGAACTTTGCAAGCTGCAGAGGCTTCGTTGCCAAGTTTGTTACGGACTTCCTTGACTCGTTCGTCGGAGTGGGGGTGGGACACGACAGTAACATCCTCAGTGCTAGAAGGGAGTGGGGCAGAGAAGAAGAGGAGGAGGAGGAGGAGGAGGAGGAGGAGGAGGAGGAGGAATAGGAGGAGGAAGAGGAGAAAGATTGTTGGTTGCTTGATGCTCTCTGAGCTTAATCGTTTTCTTGCAGGCGTTTCATTAGCCAACTAGGTAACATCCTCAGCGCTAGAAGGCAGTGGGAAAGGAGAGGAGGAGGAGGAGGAGGAGGAGGAGAGGATTGTGGGGTCCTTGGTGCTCTCTGAGCTTGCTTGTTTTCTTGCAGACATTTCATTACCCAGCTAGGTAACACCATCAGTGCTAGTAAGGAATGGGAGTTTTCCCTTGAAGGGCGGGGGGGGGGGGGGGCAGGACAACCCACAAGTGGCCGCTACATGTTTGCCCAAACTAGTCCGAACCGGCTGGATACCCCCTCTGGTCCCTCATCTAAAACCTGATACGGTGGAGCAAACCTGGATCGGATGAGAACAGCGCACACCTCACCTTTTGCCTTTCTGAATCCGAGAGACGTCCACCACATCCTTGCTGAAAACATCAAACTCGTCATCCTGGAACACGTTGCACCGGGAAGTGACAAGCGGAGTCGGGTCTGGTTTCACAGGCCTGGCAAAAAGAGTTGCGGTTAAAAGAAGAAGAAGGAGAAAAAAGAAAGAAGAAAGAAGAAAGAAGAAGAAGATGGAAGAAGAAGAAAGAAGGAGGAGGAGGAGGAGGAGGAAGAGTGGAGGAGAAGAAGAAGAAGAGGAGGAGGAAGAAGAAGAAGAAGAAGAAGAAGAAGAAGAAGAAGAAGAAGAAGAAGAAGAAGAAGAAGAAGAAGAAGAAGAAGAAGAAGAAGAAGAAGAAGAAGAAGAAGAAGAAGAAGGAAGGAGGAGGAGGAGGAGAAGAAGAAGAGGAAGAAGAAGAGGAAGAAGAAGAGGAAGAAGAAGAAGAAGAAGAGGAGGAGGAGGAGGAGAGGAGGAGAAGAAGAAGAAGAAGAGGAAGAAGAAGAGGAGGAGGAGGAGGAGAAGAAGAAGAAGAGGAAGAATAGGAAGAGGAAGAGGAGGAGGAGGAGGAGGTGGAAGAAGAAAGAAGAAGAAGAGCAGCAACCATTTCACTTCCAAAAATAGAAGTCACAAATCTTTCAGGAAACACGCCACGGTTTTAGGGCTGCAAAACAGGTCCCTGAATGGGAGCCTATGGGATTCAGACAAATTGGCCATCAACAGGCACATAGAGATAAAGGACATCTCCATACTACTCAAAAGAGATTCACATCCCTGAATTAAAAAAACAAACAAACGAATCCTTCCAACTTTACCTAGGCATGGTTCTATCAAGCGTCTGTAGGGAGGCCGCCAACTTGTCCTCTAGAAGGTTGTTGATGACGTGCTCCACGTTGTAGTTGTACTCCTCCAAGCAGGCCAGGACAAAACCTTCTCCAAGGTCAGGGAGCAGATCCTTTACCTGAGAGATCAGGGAATCCAGCTCTACTCCAGAGACAGGGGCTACGGGAGCTGCAGCTGCTCCTGCACACTAGGCAGATCAAATCAATAAGCCATGTTACATATACCAAGAGGGATGAAAAAGTTCAACCGAGAAGCACCCCGAATACATCGAAATCAAACGCAGCAACCATCCGTTAACCCAAATTCTGATATATATTTTTTGTCCCACTGCAAACCAGCGTCTATCCCTGGATGGTTTTTGCTCCACAAGGTTAACAGAACAGAGTAACAGAGGGACCTTGGAGGTCTTCTAGTCCAACCCCCCTGCTTAGGCAGGAAACCCTACACCACTTCCGACAAATGGTTATCCAATATCTTCTTTAAAAACTCCCAGTGTTGGAGCCTTCACAACTTCTGGAGGCAAGTTGTTCCACTGATTAATTGTTCTCACTGTCAGGAAGTTTCTCATTAGTTCTAAGTTGCTTTTCTCCTTGATTAGTTTCCACCCATTGCTTCTTGCCTTGCCTTCAGGTGCTTTGGAGAATAGATTGACTCCCTCTTCTTTGTGGCAACCCCTGAGATATTGGAACACTGCTATCATGTCTCCCCTGGTCCTTCTTTTCATCAAACTAGACATAATCCAATTCCTGCAACCGTTCTTCATATATTTTAGCCTCCAGTCCGCTAATTATCTTTGTTGCTCTTCTCTGCACTCTGTCTAGAGTCTCAGCATCTTTTTTACATCGTGGCGACCAAAACTGGACGCCGTATTCCAAGTGTGGCCTTACCAAGGCATTATAAAGTGGTATTAACACGTGATTTTGATTCTATCCCTCTGTTTATGCAGCCTAGAACTGTGTTGGCTTTTTTGGCAGCTGCTTACGGTATGAAGGCGGCAAGTGTTATTTTCTCTAAGACTCGCACAAACTTTCAGATATATATTAAGACTCCTCAGTCCTGCCACCCTGCTTGAAATGGCTTCTTCTCAATTGGCCAATGGTTGACCTAGATAGGTCTCCTTCCTAGGAGAAAGGCCTAAACCAGCCATCTTTGTTGTAGGTTGATGCTCTGCTCCAAACAACGTACCTCCAGGGGATCCGGTTCCTCAAAGTGTTCCATTCGCTCTGAGGCACCGGGGAGTGTAACGGCCCCGGTTGCGGTTTCAGGGAGGGGTGGATCTTGGATCGTTTTTCTCCTTCTGTCTGTTTTGTCCCAGGCACTTTCCACAGCTTGCAAAATGTAAGACGTTCGAGTTTCATCTCTGACCAATGGTGTCAAGGGCAGATTCCCAATTCTCCATAGACACAGAACAACCAATAGCAATAGTGCTTAGACTTATTGTTGCGACCCGCCAGCAGCCAGCGGAGCTGGCAGCAAATTCGGACAGTGAGGAGGTTGGGGAGGAACATGGGCCAGTCCTGGAGTCTCAGGAAGGCTTTGATGAGGGCTCTGCGTCTGAGGCAGAGAGGGGGACAGGGCCGTCTTGACAGTTATCAGCTGCCTTCGGAGTCAGACATCAGTGAGGCAGACGAACAGCTGGAGCCTGTTCCCAGTGTACGCATGCACAGAGTGGCCAGACGAAGGGAACAGCTAAAGAACAAGGGTCGACTTGGGAGTAAGGCCACAGGTGGACGATGAATGGCCCCTCCCAGAGGGAATAAAAGAGGAGCGAAAGGGGAGTGGAGTTTGCAGGAGACAATTACTTTGCTTAATTGGTTTGTGACTCCTTGCCAAGTTTTGAAGATATCGGCCTGGCAGCTCTCCAAGCCCGATAAGGTCTGTGACTATAAATTCTCCCTTGAAAGACTTTGCTGGATGTGAATGAGAGGAATTTCCAGTAACTTAATATAAAAAGGGGGTTTTGTCCGGACAAAGACTCTGCTTTGTGCTCTTGGGAAGCCAAGGTCAGAACACTTATAGACCGTTTCACCCGTGCTTTTACAGCCCTCTCTAAGGGGTTTACCGAGTCAGCCTATCACCCCCAACCATCTGAGTCTCCTCATTTTACCGACCTCGGAAGGATGGAAGGCTGAGTCAACCTTGAACCGGTCAAGACTGAACTCCCGACAGCGGGCAGAGTTTGCCTGCAATGCCGCATTTTTAACCACTGCCCCACTGGGGCTTAAAATAGCCACTCTGTTGCTACAGGTCGTTCTCGATTTACAAGAGTCCGTTTAGTGAGCGAAGTTACAGCAGCGCAAAAGAGACCATTTCTCGTGCTTGCGGCCACTGCAGCATCCCCACGGTTACGGGGTGAAAATGGACAGAACTAAAGCGTTCACATCGGTGCCAAAGGATACAGGGCGGAGGAGGCTTGTTGGAGGAGGCTGACATCATCGGCCAGAGGGAACAGCTCATCGTAATCTCGGAGAAACCTGAAAACAGAGAGAGGCAAATCCCCCCCACCCCGTAATTTATAAGGAATAGCAGATTAACAGAATAACAAGGTTTATGAACCCAGCCTTTTTTTTTTAATTCACCGGATCGCGTAAATTTAAGAAAGGGATTAGTTTGATTACGGGTGCGGAATATGACGGGGCCACGTTCATCTCCCGAGACCAAAATGGGTAGCAAGGCAGAACATTTTCCACGTTACCGACGTTCCAGAGTTGCGCCCGGGTCGCTCACCTCGTCTCCTGAAGCACGGAGGTGAAAATCTGCAGGAACTCTTCAATGTAGGCCTGGATGTTGTCACAGCTGTTAAGAACAAGGTTAATTGTGGCAAGGTGATCCGTGAAAAATCCATGTTTACATACTTCTAATGCTTTAAGGGAAAGGTTCCCCTCGCACGTATGTGCTAGTCGTTCCCAGGGGGCGGTGCTCATCTCCGTTTCAAAGCCGAAGAGCCAGCGCTGTCCGAAGACGTCTCCGTGGTCATGTGGCCGGCAGGACTCAACACCAAAGGCGCACGGAACGCTGTTCCCTATCCACCAAAGGTGGCTCCTATTTTTCTACTTGCATTTGTTTTACCTGCTTTCGAACTGCTAGGTTGGCAGAAGCTGGGACAAGTCACGGGAGCTCACCCTGTTACGCAGCACTAGGGATTCGAACTGCTGAACTTCCGACCTTTCGATCGACAAGTTCAGCGTCTTAAGCCACTGAGCCACCGCGTCGCTTTAAGGAAAGGGGGATACTAATTCTAAAACGGAGGTCAGGGCTGCTGCTGGTTATTTTCCCCCAACTGCTGAACTGGTCCATTAAGTCATTTAAGGCCATGGCTACAACTTCCAGTATCTCCAGCTGCACTAGAGAGGCAGGTTTCCTCTGCTTACTGATGATAGTCAATTTGGGAATGCTTGGGACACAAACATAAGAACAGAATAATAGAGTTGGAAGGGACCTTGGAGGTCTTCTAGTCCAACCTCCTGCTTAGGCAGGAGACCCTATACATTTCAGACAAATGGCTGTCCAATCTCTTCTTTAAAAACTTTTGGAACTCTCTGTTTTGGAATTAATTTGTACTAAGCTGGGAATGACGTCATTCTCAGCTGTTATAATGAAATAGTTTTGTTTGAGACTAGTTGTGTCCTGTAATGACCAAGTGAGCCTGGGTCACAGCAATGAATACCAATGGATGTTGGTAGGCAGAGGCAGAATTTATTTATTTTTTCTTGTCTTCCTCCCTCCAAACTAAGGTGCGTCTTATAGTCCGGAGCAGTCTTATACTCCGAAAAATACGGTACCTGCTTTCCAAAATGGGTTGAAGGCACAGCTGGTGGACCACCATGTGAAACATCTCCACCATCTTCTTCCGAGAATGAGACAGCCTCCTCCATAGATCCGACAGTACTCTAAAAGGGCAGAAAGGGAATCTAGCGACGGTCGTGGACGTGACGACGAGACCTTCGCGGCTTTCAAAGGCAGGAGAAACCAATCCAAACGTGTGCCCCGCCCCATAAACCCCCCCAAACAGATCCCTGGTACCCTTCAAAGCTGGTCAGAGAGAAAAAAAACGACAGATAGGATGGGAAAATGAGGCGGTCGCGCCAAACCACGGACCTGATGTTTTCGTGGTGCCGTTTCTTGATAGCGGATTCCAACTCGGGGACCACCAGCTCGTAAAAAGCAGCCAGCCTGCCGACACAAGGAACGAAGGAGTGAGTGGGCTTTTATCGGACGGCTGATCGAATGGCCGGAGGTAGATGGCGAGGAAGGAAAGATTGGGGATGGGGGGAAAGATGGATCTCAGAAGATGCCAGAGAAACCGAGAGCGCAGCTCTACAGGAAGTGACGTTCCGGGTCTCTCCTTCTGAAGACGCATCTCGGCAGGCAAAGAACAGCAAGGCTTAGAACAGAGTTGTTCTTTAAAGACTTGTGGACTTCAACTCCCAGAATCCCCTATCAAATTTAAAACTTGTGGACTTCAACTCCCAGAATTCCCCACCAAGTTTATGACTTGTGTACTTCAACTCCCAGAATTCCCCACCAAGTTTAAGACTTGTGGACTTCAGCTTGCAGAATTCCCCCACCAACTTTTAAGACTTGAGGAGTTTAACTCCCAAATTCCCCACCAACTGTTAAGATTTGTGGACTTCAACTCCCAGAATTCCCCCATCAAATTTAAAAGCTGGCTGAGAAACTCTGGGAGTTGAAGTCCACAAGTCTTAAAAGAGCCAAGTTTGCAGACCCCTGGACTAAACGAATACCTGAAACAGAAGTCGTGCTTCTGGAAAGTCTGGCAAGCCGAAGGAAAGATGTCGAGAAAGGCCCACAGGGTGATGCAGCTGTCACACACGTAGAGGATAATATCTTTCAGCTCCTATGAGGAGAAAGAGAGAGAGAGAGAGAGAGAGAGAGAGAGAGGGAGGGAGGGAGAGAGAGAAGAGGCATTTCCTGAATTTGAGTTCCAAATAGATGGGGGTGGGCTCCAAATCCCAGCCTTGCAAGTTGCCATGTGTCTCAATAGCAATAGCAACAGCCCTTAGATTTATATGCCACTTCACGGCGCTTCTCAGCCCGCTCTGAGCAGTTTACAGAGTCAGCCTCTTGCAAACCCCAACAATCTGGGTCCTCATTTTACCCACCTCGGAAGGAGAGAAGGCTGAGCCAACCTTGAGCCTGGTGAGATTTGAACTGCCGGCAGTGGGCAGAGTTAGCCTGCAATACTATATTCTACCCACTGGGGAGGGAGGGGAGAGGGAAGGAGGGAAGGAAGGAAGGAAGGGCAATAACACTTAAGATTTATATAGTGCTCTTCTCACTCATTTGGCATTTCAGACTCACTCTCCGCTCTTTGGACCCCCCCAAAAATCACTTTTTAACTTTCGAAATGCTCGTGGCCTGTGCCAACAAGGGCAAATCCTCCCCCCTGAGTCTCTCATCGGCTTCCGTGCATCGTTCTGACGCGCACTTGGTGCAACGTCTCGATTGCAAAAGTCTTTCAGTAAATCTGCGCTATTGAGGGAGAAGAGCAGCGAGTGGGCAGATAGTATAATATAACATAACAACAGAGTTGGAAGGGACCTTGGAGGCCTTCTAGTCCAACCCCCTGCCCAGGCAGGAAACCCTACACCATCTCAGTCAGATGGTTATCCAACATTTTCTTTAAAATTTCCAGTGTTGGAGCATTCACAACTTCTGCAGGCAAGTCGTTCCACTTATTAATTGTTCTAACTGTCAGGAAATTTCTCCTTAGTTCTTTCTTTGATCAGTTTCTACCCATTGCTTCTTGTTCTACGCTCAGGTGCTTTGGAGAATAGCTTGATTCCCTCTTCTTTGGGGCAGCCCCTGAGATATTGGAAGACTGCTATCAGGTCTCCCTTTGTCCTTCTTTTCATTAAACTAGCCATGCCCAGTTCCTGCAACCGTTCTTCATATGTTTTAGCCTCCAGTCCCCTAATCATCTTTGTTGCTCTTCTCTGCACTCTTTCTAGAGTCTCAGCATCTTTTTTACATCGTGGCGACCAAAACTGGATGCAATATTCCAAGTGTGGCCTTACCAAGGCATTATAAAGTGGCATTATAAAGTGGCACTAACACTTCACATGATCTTGATCACGTATGGGTGAAGGAAAAAAAGCCTGACCAAGCACAAGAGGGAGAATGAATGGTTGGGAGAGACGTAGGCAGGCTGAAGGGAAAGGGTTTGAGATGGGGGAGGGAGGAGGGGAGAGAGGAAGGCGGCCTCCATGCCATTGGACGGTCCTCACCTGCAAAGGTAGCCCCTTTGGAGTCATCCTGACCCTTTCCTCCAGCTTCTGTGGACTGGCTGAAGCCTCTTCACCTTGCAAGCCACAGGCACGCAGGATATTGCTGAAAACCTGGAAGGCAAAGGACAGGCGGATAATGAATGAAGAGAATATCTGCAGTAGAGCGTATTGAGGGTTGAACTGTGGGGTCCTCGGTGCTCTCTGAGCTTGGCTCTTTTCTTGCAGGCATTTCATGACCCAACTAGGTAACATCATCAGTGGGAGGAGGAGGAGGAGGAGGAGGAGGAGGAGGAGGAGGAGGAGGAGGAGGAAGAAAAGAAGAGGAGGAGGAGGAAGAGGAGGAATAATAATGGTATAGGGTCTCCTGCCTGAGCAGGAAGATGGACTAGAAGATCTCCGAGGAGGAGGTTGGAAGAAAACCTTCCAACTCTGTTATTCCGTAGATCTTCTAACTTTGTTATTCTATATTCTGGTGGGGGAGGAGGAAGAAGAAGAGGACGACGAGGAGGGGAGAGAGGAAGGCGGCCTCCATGCCATTGGACGGTCCTCACCTGCAAAGGTAGCCCCTTTGGAGTCATCCTGACCCTTTCCTCCAGCTTCTGTGGACTGGCTGAAGCCTCTTCACCTTGCAAGCCACAGGCACGCAGGATATTGCTGAAAACCTGGAAGGCAAAGGACAGGCGGATAATGAATGAAGAGAATATCTGCAGTAGAGCGTATTGAGGGTTGAACTGTGGGGTCCTCGGTGCTCTCTGAGCTTGGCTCTTTTCTTGCAGGCATTTCATGACCCAACTAGGTAACATCATCAGTGGGAGGAGGAGGAGGAGGAGGAGGAGGAGGAGGAGGAGGAGGAGGAGGAAGAAAAGAAGAGGAGGAGGAGGAAGAGGAGGAGGAATAATAATGGTATAGGGTCTCCTGCCTGAGCAGGAAGATGGACTAGAAGATCTCCGAGGAGGAGGTTGGAAGAAAACCTTCCAACTCTGTTATTCCGTAGATCTTCTAACTTTGTTATTCTATATTCTGGTGGGGGGAGGAGGAGGAGGAAGAAGAAGAGGACGACGAGGAGGAGGACGAAGAGGAGGAGGAGGACCAGGAGGAGGAGAAGTGAGGAGGAGGAGGAAGGAGGAGGAAGGAGGAGGAGGAAAAAGATGAAGAAGAGGAGGAGGAGAAAGAAGGAGGAGGAGGAGGAAGAAGAGGAAGAAGAAGAGGAGGAGGAGGAGGAGGAGGAGAAGAAGAAGAAGAACAACAACAACAACCAACAACAACAACAACAACAACAACCAACAACAGGTATTATATATTGTCTCTGAGTAACTCTCAAATATCTCCAAACCAACCTGAAGAATTGTGGGCATGGTTTCATCCAAATCACTGAAGTAACTTGACTGTTGGGTGAAGATGTTTCCTGAGGACAGGGCAGAGAAGCAAAGGAGAGAGAGAGAGAGAGAGAGAGGGAGGGAGGGAGGGAGAGAGACAGAGACAGAGACAGAGAGAAAGAGAAAGAGAGAGAGAGAAGGCTAGTTAAATGTTCAAAGGTTCCACGTTAGCTGCGACCTGAAATGGTTTCATGGAAACAAGGAAGACCGAATACATATCCCGTAGAAGGATAACCTCTCAGAGAGCTGAAGAAGCTTCTGGGTATGACTCAACCACCAAAGGCGCCTGGAACGCTGTTCCCTTCCCACCAAAGGTGGTCCCTATTTTTCTACTTGCATTTTTTACCTGCTTTCGAACTGCTAGGTTGGCAGAAGCTGGGACAAGTCACAGGAGCTCACCCCGTTACGCGGTGCGAGGGATTCGAACCGCTGAACTGCCGACCTTTCGATCAGCAAGCTCAGCGTCTTAGCCGCTGAGCCACTGTGGCCCCTTATTTGATAAACAAGGGGAGGTTTTTAAAAAAATACATCTAGTATCTTTCAGATAGATGAGGCCTGTTTGAAGAGACGCTCCCCCTCCCGTAGTCTTTCGCCCTTATCTTCCCCCATCCTGTGAACTAACCAATCATCTTCTGGAGCAAGGTGCCGTTGCCTTTTCCAAACAGGACGCACAGATCCAAGATCTTGGGGATGTCGAATAAGAAGTTATTGTAAAGGACCTCTCCAAATACCGACGGTGTAATGAAATGATCCTGCAGGAGAAAGGAAGTGCGGGGGAAGGGGGGGGAGGGGAGGGAAGGGAAGGGAGAGATTGGAAGACATTTATCGACAGCTGCCAAAAAATGGTCTCTAGTGTAGCGATCAGTGAAGAGCAACGTCTATTTTTATTTTTATTTTTTTGCATTTATATCCCGCCCTTCTCCGAAGACTCAGGGAGGCTTACACTATGTTAGCAATAGAAGAGAATATTTGTAGCTCGAAGTTGAACCGCTCTCTGAACCTGCTGGTATTCTTTGCAGACGTTTTTTTACCCAACCAGGTAACAGCATCAGTGCAAGGGTGGGTGGGGTTTGTGGAGGGGGAGGGGGAGGAGGAAGAGGAGGACGACGACGATGATGACTGTGTGGTCCTTGGTGCTCTCTGAACCTGGCAGTTTTCTTTGCCGACGTTTCACTACCCAACTAGGTAACATCATCAGTGCATGGGAGGGTGAGGTTTGCTCCTGAGCAATGTTTGCGAAACAACCACCAAATGTTTGCTTTTTACCCTCTGCACATGTGCAGAAGAGTTTGCGCATGCGCAGAAGGTCCAAGTGTGGACATGATGTGCGGGCGCACTCCCGAACCGGTAGGGAACGTAAGTAGATTTCACCCCCGCCTTCACCCCTTCTTTCTCCTCCCCACCCCACCCTTATCTCAACAGAAACATGTCTAGGTCGCATGCTTTCGAGATGTCTTTAATTAAGGAGAAAGAACAAACTGATTATTATATGAGATGGGAAGCATTTTACCAACGGTTAGAGAATAAAAATTGGAAATTGGAAATAAAGCAAGAAGAAAATAAGAAGAACGGAAAATACATTAAGATAGAGATAGGAATAAAAATGGCAATTGGTAATGTATGCATGATGAGAATAGTCCTATTTAATGTTATTATTGTATTTTGTATTTTCATTAGAAGATACGTTAGGAAGGAAATGAAGAGTTACACAAGGTGGAATTGTTCGATGTATGTAATTTGCGGAAGGATGTTGCACAGAAATATTTGTACCCAGGCGAGACACTGCTTAAAGCAGGGGTCTCCAACCTTGGCCACTTTAAGACTTGTGGACTTCAACTCCCAGGATTCCTCAGCCAGCTTTTGCTCTGACGACCGGGTCTAGGAAGTCCGTATCAGGCGTGGCAACGAAGCCTCTGCAGCTTTGCCAAATTCCTCCGAGGTTTCTCAGGGCAGGCAGGAGTCCAAGTTGTGACTTCAGCAAACTAGAGGAGACTTTGCTTGACTCAAGGTTGGAATGCCAAAAGCAGGTCCTTTATATAGGCTGTGGGGTGTGGCTCCGTGACTCAGCATTTATCCAGGCCTGCCCCTCCCTTCCTTCTGCTGGCATCGCCTCTCAGATCTCCGGAAGCGAGGATCCTCCCACTTTGAATTGTTTTCTGCTGTTTGAGAAAGGGAGGGGTCAGAAGGAGTAGGCCCGAGTAATTCCAATCCGTGGCTGACTTCCTCTGATGGCTGAGCCAAAGGAACACACGCCGTATGAGTGAGGTTTGTTTGTTCATTCCTGACATCCTGTCCGGGCATGGGGCCAGGGTCGGGGGCTGGAGGCATGACAGGCCGTTCATCTTCATTATCAGACTCAGAGTCTGATAGCAGGCCCAGGAGGGGCCGGCTGAGGAGAGGAGGGAGGATGAGGCACAACAGGAAGTCCACAAGTCTTAAAGCGGCCAAGGTTGGAGACCCTCTGGCTTAAAGAGAGATGAAATGTTTGTTTGTTTTTTAATGGAAAAGAAATAAAAAACTTTATTTAAAAATAGGTGGCGGGGGGGAAAAGAAAGAAAAGCTGCATTTACTTTGGATTCCTTGTGGGTGGACATGCGGAGGAAGGTGAGGAAAACGCTCCGATGGAGGTGCTTCTCCAGGTCTTTCACCTCAGCAGGGAGGTCCGTCCTGGTGTCGAATTTGCGGGGGGCGTAGCGCAGGTACGAATCCAGGCATTTCTGGAGCGTCTCGTCGAAAACGACCTGTCAGGAGAAAGCAAAGGCTTCCTGGGAATTTAGTTCAGGGAGAAGAAACACGACAACAAACTAGCCATGTGAGGTTTCCATCTTGAATCTCCCTTCGTGTATGCTTCCGAATTAATTGACTGGCGGGGAGGAGGGGCAGGGGGTGGGGGGAATTGCCAGGCCACCCCCATCAGAGGTCTTCTCTCTTCCATTCTTTCAACCAATGAGAAACTAGACTGGGACCTTTGTCAAAAGACTGCTTAACTATCCTAAAAAGGGATCGTGGGCGCTCTCTTGAATTGGCTTGTTTGCTCGCAGACGTTTCATGACCAAACCGGGCAGCGTCATCAGTTTTAGAAGGGAGTGGGGCAGAAAGGAGGGGGAGGAGGATGACCGTGGGGTCCTTGGTGCTCTCTGAGTTGGCTTGTTTGCTCGCAGACGTTTCATTACCAAACTGGGTAACATCATCAGTGCTAGAAGGGAGCGGGGAGGAGCAGGAAGAGAGGAGGACAATGACTGTGGGGTCTTTGAATAGAATAGAATAGAATAGAATTTTTATTGGCCAAGTGTGATTGGACACACAAGGAATTTGTCTTGGTGCAGATGCTCTCAGTGTACATCAAAGAAAAGATACGTTCATCAAGGTACAACATTTACAACACAATTGATGGTCAATATACCAATATAAATCATAAGGATTGCCAGCAACAAGTTATAGTCATGCAGTCATAAGTGGAAAGAGATTGGTGATGGGAACTATGAAACGATCAATAGTAGTGCAGATTCAGTAAATAGTCTGACAGTGTTGAGGGAATTATTTGTTTAGCAGAGTGATGGCCTTTGGGAAAAAACTGTTCTTGTGTCTAGTTGTTCTGGTGTGCAATGCTCTATAGCGTCGTTTTGAGGGTAGGAGTTGAAACAGTTTATGTCCTGGATGCGAGGGGTCTGTAAATATTTTCACGGCCCTCTTCTTGATTCGTGCAGTATACAGGTCCTCAATGGAAGGCAGGTTGGTAGCCATTATTTTTTCTGCGGTTCTAATTATCCTCTGAAGTGCTCTTCACTTCACTTGGTGCTCTCTGAGCTTGGTGGTATTCTCGCAGACATTTCATTGCCAAACTGGGTAATGTCATCAGTGCTAGAAGGGAGTGGGGTTTGCAGAAAGGAAGAAGAGGAGGAATGTGGGGTCATGAAACGTCTGCCAGAAAACAAGCGAGTTCAGAGAGAGACCCAGGACCCCTCGCGCCAACCCCTCGCTACAAACATCCTCCTTTCTGATCCTAAAAAGTCTTAATAGCTCGCTTCACAACCTGGATGCCCTCCAAAGGTCACCTTAGCCTAACTGGGGCTTATAAACACTCCAGCCTTACCAGAGACCATCTGTTGTGTCTCGTCCGATTTCACCGCAGCCGGGGCCTTCTTATCTGCTTCCGAACGCTGAGGAATGTCCTAGTATGCCTCCCGGCCCCAGCCCTGGCTCCATGCCCAGACAGGCTGAAGAGGAGGAAGTACCTCCAGCCCCCAGCTCTGGCTCCATGCCCAGGCAAACGGAGCAAATAGACCCCTCCCCCTTCTCCATAGCATGTGAGCCTGAGGGAGGTCAATTACCAACAGCTGCAGACTGGAGTGACCCTCGCGTCAGAAGACTTGATAGGCAGAGGCAACAGAAGGAAGGGAGGGGCAGGCTTGGATAAGTGCTGAGTCATGGAGCCACACCCCATGTCCTATATAAAGGACCTGCTTTCTGGCATTCTCTGAGTCAGGCAAAGTCTAACATAACTTGCTGAAGTCACTTTCTGGTCTCCTGCCTGCCCTGAGGACTTTGCTAGGACTTTGGCAGAGCTGCAGAGGCACACCTGATTCGGATTTCCCTGACCCGGCCGTCATTGGAGGAGTGGGACACGACACCACCAGGAGAGGGAAGGCTGGCAAGGATACCTAATGGATGTCCAATCTTTTCATGATAACGGAGCATCGGCAACTCTGGGAGAGACATTTCTTCCACTGGGTTTCCCTGCTTCCGTCAACTGGTTCACTTGCCTCTAGCGTTCTCCCCGGAAATCCTCTTCTCCCTTCCCCCTTTTCTCATTTACGACAACAGCAACGACAACGCCGACAAAAAAAACAGTACCTGGCACCAGAATTTATCGTGAGGCAGAGCCAGGAGCCAATCCAGATCCCCCGCGATAAACCTGGCTCGTTCGGAAAACTCCTCCACCAGGGCTGGGTCTTCGGTGCTCGGGAGGGGCTTGTACACCACAAAAGAGCGGTCGGTTTTATTTCGGGGATGCTGAAAAGACAAAACGGTCGGCCTTGGTCTTGCTTTCCCCGCGATCTTCGCCGAGAAAGCAAGTTTGCGTGTTTGCAGGAAAATTTAGCCGGGTGTTTTAACTAGCAAACTGGGGTTTGGTCTTTTTTGAGACGCTGGCGCACCTACCTGTCGGCCTCATCCCAAAGGCCCCGCTGATTAGCATTTTTAAGGTGACAGGTTAACAGAGCTGGAAGGGGCCTTGTAGGTCATCTAGTCCAACCCCAACTCTGCCCAAGCAGGAGACCCCCACACCATTCCTGACAGGTGGCAGTCCAGTCTCTTCTTGAAAGCCTCCAGGGATGAAGCTCCCACAACTTCCGAAGGCAACTTCTCTGTTCAATGGGTGGATTGTTCTCACTGTCAGAAAATTCCTCCTTATTTCCAGGTTGAATCTCTCCTTGTTCAGTTTCCATCCGTTATTCCTTGTTTGGCTTTCAGGTGCTTTGGAAAACAGCTTGAACCCCCTTCCTCCTCTCTGTGGCAGCCCCTCAAATATTGGAAGACTGCTATCCTGTCTCCCCTGGTCCTTCTCTTCACTAGACTAGCCAGGCCCAGTTCCTGCAACCGTTCATCGTATGTTTTAGTTTCCAGGCCTTTTATAATCTTAGACAGATTCAGATTAACAGAGTTGGAAGGGACCTGATAGGTCATCTAGTCCAACCCCCCACCCAAGCAGGAGACCCTACACCGTTTCCGACAGATGGCTCTTCTTGAAAGCCTCCAGTGATGAAGCTCCCACAACTTCTGAAGGCAACTTCTGTTCCATCGATTGATTGCTCTCAATGTCAGAAAATTCCTCCTTATTTCCAGGTTGAATCTCTCCTTGATCAGTTCCCATCCATTGTTCCTTGTTTGGCTTTCAGGTGCCTTGGAAAATAGCTTAACCCCCTCCTCTCTTTGTCTCATTTAACAACAGAAATTTCGGGATCAATTGTGGTCGAAAGTCAAGGACTACCTCCGGAGTCATGTGATCTCCAGACAAGCAAAGTCAATAGCGAAGACGGATTCACTTAATGACCGCATTGAGAACGGCTGTAATAGGGGGCAAAACTCCCTTAAAAAAGCATCTCATTTAAACAATAGAAACGTCGGGATCAATTGCGGCCGTAAGTCGAGGACTACCTATGTTTATATCCAGGAATGCCGCAACGCAGCTCAAACCTAAGCAAACCGAAGGCTCATCTTATATGGTGGTTTTATAAACAGGCAGCGGGGACTATAAATCCCTGGCCCTCGAAATACAGATGTCTATTTGTGTATATATTTATTAACTTGACTGCAGTGGCTTCTGCTCAAATGGTCTTGGCAGCTGCCCCCCCCGATTTATGGCAGCCTCCGAGACAGGTTGGGAGAGCCCCTTGCTGAAGCCTCGGAGAGAGTCAACAGAACGTAATAATTGCCGTTTAAATCAATGGGCTCTTCAGTCTCGCAGCCTGAAAAACAACTTCGGCGAGACGCCGGAGTGTTTTCCAGGTTTGTGAGTAGGGCTTCAGTTTTTCCTGCGCCTCATCCAGCATAAATGTACATCAGAGCCAGAGAGGAGGATGCTCTGCAGCTTGTCTTGTCCTGTTTTATTTTTTTAAAAAAACAAAAAACAAAAAAAACATGGCTAAGGTGGCTCAGGGGCTAGGACGTTGAGCTTGTCGATCGAAAGGTCGGCAGCTCGGCGGTTCGAATCCCTAGTGCTGCCGTGTAACGGGGGTGAGCTCCCGTGACTTGTCCCGGCTTCTGCCAACCTAGCAGTTTCGAAAGCACGTAAAAAATGCAAGTAGAAAAAATAGGGACCGCCTTTGGTGGGAAGGGAACGGCGTTCCGGGCGCCTTTGGCGTTGAGTCGTGCCGGCCACATGACCACGGAGACGTCTTCGGACAGCGCTGGCTCTTCGGCTTTGAAACGGAGATGAGCACCGCCCCCTAGAGTCGGGAACGGCTAGCACGTATGTGCGAGGGGAACCTTTACCTTTAAAGAGGAGCAAAGTGGATGGCTATTTATGTAACAGAATAACAAGAGTTGGAAGGGACCTTAGAGGTCATTTAGTCTAACCCCCCTGCTCGAGCAGGAGATTCTATACCATTTCAGACAAATATTTTTTTTTCATAAAATAAGTTTTATTTTTACAATCATATCAAACAATTCATCCAATGTACAGTTATATACAATTAGTCGGGCTTGCCCGGTCACCACCCCCCTTTTTAACACTCTTCCCTCTTCTACCTTCTTTTACTTTCCAGACCTTCCTCTCCTTCTCTTATCTACATCCGCTCCTCCCTCCACCCTCCACCTTCCTTCTCCCTCTTCTACCCCTCTTCCTTCCTCTTCTCCTCTTTCCTACCTCCTACTCTCTCCTCTTTTCTCCCTCCCCACCATTCTAAAATGGTAACTGGGCAGACCCGACCCTACATTAATTATATTTATACATCTTCAATAATCCCTGTACATTAACCATCACTCCATCTCTACCCTCAACCCCCCAATTCCCCTCCCCTGAAATTCCATTTCAGACAAATATTTGAGGGGCTGCCACAAAGAAGAGACGAGCCACTGTCTGTCCAGGAGGGGCTCAGTCTGAACCCTTGCAAGAAGAGGAAGATAGAACCGATGGGCTCAGCATCGCTTTCTGATCCTTTAACTCCTGCTCGACACTTAACGTGGGGGCATCTTTGGATTAAAGAAATGTTGATAAAGGAAGAGCTCAAGAGACTAGGAGGGCAGGCTCGCCATAAATACTTAAGCGGAAGAAAGCGAAGTGACAAAAGATTCTTATCCATTTCTGAAACTGCAGACCTAGACTTTAAGACCCCTCAAGCCTAAACGACCATGGCAGCATCTCCAACGGTCACGTGATCAAATTTCAGACCCTTGGCAAGTGGTTCGGGTGCAATTTGCTGGTCGTAACGCGAGGACCGCCTGTGGGCTGGCACAACATGGTCAGTCAACCTTTTGTCCATTTAAAAAGGTAAAGGTAAAGGTTCCCCTCGCACATACGTGCTAGTCGTTGCCGATTTACTTCTTTGGCATCATTTTTGGGCCAAAATACCTGACTTCCACACGCTGTCAGCAACTAACCTTACTATCCTTCGGGAGAAGGGCGGTTTATAAATCCAATAAATAATAATAATAATCCTGTTCCTGGTCTGGATTTCCATATATAACTTGCAGGAGGGCTGGTTCCACACATTCAAAGTCCCCTAAAAAATACACAACTCACAATCTAAAAGGATCGCTGCGCCCTTCAAGCACTCTTAAAGGTAAAGGTTCCCTCGCACATACGTGCTAGTCGTTGCCGATTTACTTCTTTGGCATCATTTTTGGGCCAAAATACCTGACTTCCACACGCTGTCAGCAACTAACCTTACTATCCTTCGGGAGAAGGGCGGTTTATAAATCCAATAAATAATAATAATAATCCTGTTCCTGGTCTGGATTTCCATATATAACTTGCAGGAGGGCTGGTTCCACACATTCAAAGTCCCCTAAAAAATACACAACTCACAATCTAAAAGGATCGCTGCGCCCTTCAAGCACTCTTAAAGGTAAAGGTTCCCCTCGCACATAGGTGCTAGTTGTTCCCAACTCTAGGGGGCGCTGCTCATCTCCGTTTCAAAGCCAAAGAGCCGGCGGTGTCCGAAGACGTCTCCGTGGTCATGTGGCCGGCATGACTCAACGCCAAAGGCGCACGGAACGCTGTTACCTCCCCACCAAAGGTAATCCCTATTTTTCTACTTGCATTTTTAGGTGCTTTCGAAACTGCTAGGTTGGCAGAATCTGGGACAAGTCACGGGAGCTCACCCCGTTACACGGCAGCACCAGGGATTCGAACCGCCGAGCTGCCAATCTTTCAATCGACAAGCTCAACGTCCTAGCCCCTGAGCCACTGCATCCCTGCCAACTGGGGAATTCTGGGAGTTGAAGTCCACCTATCTCGAAGTCGCCAAGGTTGAGAAAACACTGCGCTCGATGGGCGAGATTACAATTTTTTTTGAATTCTTCATTTAGAGGGGGACTTGTTGACTGGGGGATTCTGAGAGCTGTAATGTCAAGGTTTGTGACAGCCGCACTAAGCCATAAACTAGATCTAAAAAGCAATTTGTTGAAAGTTTTTAAAAAATCAGCTAATGGAAATAAAAAGAGAAAGGGAGCATTATTAAGAGGATCGCACCCACCCCACTTTCATTTCATCAAAAGAAGGACCAGGGGAGACATGATAGCAGTCTTCCAATATCTCAGGGGTTGCCACAAAGAAGAGGGAGTCAAACTATTCTCCAATGCACCTGAGGGTAGAACAAGAAGCAATGGGTGGAAACTGATCAAGGAAAGAAGCAACTTAGAACTAAGGAGAAATTTCCTGACAGTTAGAACAATTAATAAGTGGAACGACTTGCCTGCAGAAGTTGTGAATGCTCCAACACTGGAAATTATTAAGAAAATGTTGGATAGCCATTTGTCTTGAAATGGTGTAGGGTTTCCTGCCTGGGCAGGGGGTTGGACTAGAAAACCTCCAAGGTCCCTTCCAACTCTTATATTATTATTATTATTATTATCCACTGTGAGATGGTTTTTAATCGCAAAGAGGCCCAATAGTTAGAAGCTACCGAACGGCCGAACAACGGCTTTTAAACTCTGCTTACCAGCGCTGGTAAAGTTTTTATCTTCCCCGTCAGTAAATCTTTCTCCGTAAACTGGAGTTCATCCAGAGGCAAAGCTGGCATGGTTCCGGGCTCTTTTCACCTGAAAAGACAGATACGCACAAGATCACATCAGGAAGCGCTTCAGGAATTCACAACCCAAACCCCATGTTGATCCCCAGGATGGGAACCACACCTAGAGACTCCAAAGTGTTTTCGTGCAAACAAAGAATGTGAGAGAAAAATAAAATTCTCAAGGATTTTTTTGGCACGAAGCTTACAGAGCAGAAGGTCAACCACCACAGTAGAGCAGAGCAGAGCAAAGTAGAGCAAACTAAAAGGTAAAGGTAAAGGGTCCCCTCGCACATATGTGCTAGTCGTTCCCGACTCTAGGGGGTGGTGCTCATCTCCGTTTCAAAGCCGAAGAGCCAGCGCTGTCCAAAGACGTCTCCGTGGTCAGGTGGCCGGTAGGACTCAACGCCAAAGGCGCACGGAACGCTGTTCCCTTCCCACCAAAGGTGTTCCCTATTTTTCTACTTGCATTTTTTTTTTATCTGCTTTCGAACTGCTAGGTTGGCAGAAGCTGGGACAAGTCACGGGAGCTCACCCCATGACGCGGCAGCACTAGGGTTTCGAACTGCTGAACTGCCAACCTTTCAATCGACAAGCTCAGTGTCTTAGCCACTAAGCCACCAAGTCCCTTTTAGAGCAAATTACAGCATAGCATAGCTATAAATACTGTATTAGTATAGTATAAGTATAGTATAATATTAGTATGGTATTAGTATAATATAGTGCAGTGATGGCTAACCTTTTCGAGACTGAGTGCCTAAAGCGTGCATGCGCACGGACCCATAACGCAATACGTGAGCCCATGCGCCCTGCCCCGCACATGCACATGAAACCCCCACTTGCACCCAGCCCCTCGCGTGCATGCGCAAGCCCCGCAACTCCCTGCGCATTTGCAAGCGACCCCCCGCATGCAACCCCCTCGGCATGTATGTATGATTCCCCGTGTGCAACCCACCCCTCCCTGCGCATGCGCGCGACCCCCCCTTACACATACAACCCACCCCTTGTGCATGCACGGCAGAGACTCCAAAACAGCTGGCCGGTGGGAGGGGCGCGCGCATGCATGGCGGAGCTAAACTGGGGTTTGCCATCATGGGTATAGTATAGTGTGTGTGTATATATTTGTGTGTGTGTGTGTATGTACATATACATACAGAGAGAGAGAGAGAGAGACGGAGCTTTGAAGATGTGTGGGCTTCAACTCCCAGAACGACCATTTCCCCCACTTACGACCGTTGCAGCATCCCCGTGGTCACGACTCACATTTATGAACACTGCTGGCCATGTGTTGTGACTCGTCCTCCCTCCTCTCCTCAGCCGGGCCCCTCCTGTCTCCAACCGGGCCTTTTATCAGACTCTGAGTCTGATAATGAAGATGAACGGCCTGTCATGCCTCCAGCCCCCCGACCCTGGCCCCATGCCCAGAGACGATTCCAGGAGTGGAAGGACAAGCCCGATAAATCTCACTCATACAGCGTGTGTTCCTTTGGCTCAGCCTTCAGAGCAGGAAGCCAGCCAGGTGGTGGAATTACCCAGGCCTGCTCCTTCTGACCCCTCCCTTTCCCAGAAGCTGCCAGCAGATCCAGCTGAAGACAATTCAAAGTGGGAGGACCCTCGCTTCCAGAGATCTGAGAGGCGACGCCAGCAGAAGGAGGGGTGAGGCAGGCCTGGATAAATGCTGAGTCATGGAGCCACACCCCACAGCCTATATAAAGGACCTGCTTTTGGCATTCCAACCTTGAGTCAAGCAAAGTCTTATCGAGTTTGCTGATACCGGACCCTATCGCTGAAGTCACAACTTGGATTCCTGCCTCCCCCGATAAACCTCGAAGGAACTTGGCGAGCTGCAAAGGCTTCGTTGCCAAGTCTGTACGGACTTCCTTGACTTGTCCGTCGGAGTGGGGGTGGGGGTGGGACACGACACCACGTGTCCCAGGGGTCACGTGATCGATCCCCTTCGGCGCCCTTCCGGCCAATCAAGTCAATGGGGGAAGCCGGATTCACTTAACAACCGTGTGGCTAATTTCAACGACCGGAGGGATTTGCTTAACAAACGTGGCAAAGGAGGTCGTAAAATGAGGAGCCACATGGTTGGGGTTTGCAAGAGGCCGAGTCTGTAACCCGCTCAGAGAGGGCTGGAAAGCACTTTTAAGCGGTATATAAGTCTAAATAGTATTGCTATTTTCCTTCCTTCCTTCCGTCCCTCCCAGTGCTTAGAATATAGTATTGCAGGCTAACTCTGCCCACTGCCGGCAGTTCAAATCTGCCTTCATTCATTCATGGGAACTGTAGTCCAAGGAAGCCTCTTTAACTGCCCTTCAAAAGTTCATAATTTCAAAATTCCCCCCCTCACCCCCGGCTTCCCCAGTAAACCACGTCACCTCTCCAACAGGTCTCCGCTACACAACAACCCTGCAAGGCGGATGAAGGAAGCGCCAGCTGGCATTCTCCAGCCCCACCCACAACTGCCTGTTAGCTCCGCCCGGACCACGCCCTCCCCCGCAGCCAACCAATCCCCTTCTAGAGCCGTGACGTCACCGCGCACCGTTCGGGCAGCTCCGCCACGTCGCGTCACAGCAGGCCCCGCCCTACATCCGGGTCTTCTGCCTCCAACCTCGTCTATTTTTACTCCAGGCCGAGTCCGGAATCATGGAAGGCGGGCCCGGGAGAGAGAGAGAGAGAGAGAGAGAGAGGGAGGCGGATATGCTGGCCGCGCCACCAAGGCCCTCCGGAGCCCTTTAGTTTTTTTTCACCGGTTCTCTTCCTTCCTGCCGGGGCATTCGAGAAACACCCCGCAATTACCTGGCAACCGCCTCGGTGATAACGTCCTGTCGCCCTCTCACTTCCGGTGCTGGGAAAAGCACTTCCGGGTCGAGAAGGCCGTCAGTCCGTTGCGAGGCGCCCTTGGTTGCTTAGTTACGGGGGAGATTTTTTTTCCGGGCCTATTTTATGATGTTGTTATAGTTATTGTTATAATAACTATAATATTATATAATATATAATATATTAGTAACTATATTACTAATATAATAACTTATTATATATATATATTATATATATAATATATAATAAGTTATTATATTAGTAATAACTTATTTTTATATTTATTTTAATTGTTTATTATATACTTTATTCATTAAATATGAAACAGTCAACTGAACATTCCAAAATGCATCGCAAATGCCATTGACTGGTGCTAATGGTTGATACGGATTTATTATCATTATTAACTATTTATTATTATATTATTATTATTATTATTATTATTATTATTATTATTATTATTATTATTATTATTATTTTACTGAAATGGTATATGTTTTCCTGCTTGAGCAGGGGGCTGGACTAGATGACCTCCAAGGTCCCTTTTCCAGCTCTATTCTATTCTAAAAATATTCTCCTTTTTATTCAGTCATGATTATTATTAGTGGCCAGGGCTGAGGTTCTTCCTAGCCCTTTTTCCTGGTGGGTTTGGGGAAGAATGGAGGTTGGGACTACAAGACCCATTGTCCCCAGCCTTTCTTAAGTTTCTCGATGCGTCAGTGACGAGGCAGTCCTCTTTTCCCTTTTCAAAATTAAAAGCGAAAAACAATACAAAATTTAAAGGCAAAAGAAAAACAAATCTATGTGTTGTTTTTTTCCCCTTTAAATTAAAGGAATAGGAATTGGGAGGGCAATAGACTACCTAAGAATACAGGTGAGATCCTGGGAGTTTATATCAAACCTCTGTTCTTTATAGTCATATCTATACGGAATGCATTTCTACATACAGCGTTACATAATATATAATAATTCTAATTATAATATTTTATTCTTGTATGTTGTATATTGTATTTAGATCAGTGGTGAGATCCGAATTTTTTACTACCGGTTCTGTGGGCGTGGCTTGGTGGGTGTGGTGTGGCTTGGTGGGCGTGGCAGGGGAAGGGTACTGCAAAATCCCCATTCCGTCTCCACTCCAGGGGAAGAATATTGCAAAATCTCCATTCCAAACCCACTCCAGGGGAAAGATATTGCAAAATCCCCATTCCCTCCCCACTTCTGAGGGAAGGATACTGCAAAATCTCCATTCCCTCCCCACTCCAAGGGAAGGATATTGCAAAATCTCCATTCCCTCCCCACTCTGGGGCCAGCCAGAGGTGGTATTTGCTGGTTCTCCAAACTACTCAAAATTTCCACCACCGGTTCTCTTCCTTCCTGCCGGGGCATTCGAGAAACACCCCGCAATTACCTGGCAACCGCCTCGGTGATAACGTCCTGTCGCCCTCTCACTTCCGGTGCTGGGAAAAGCACTTCCGGGTCGAGAAGGCCGTCAGTCCGTTGCGAGGCGCCCTTGGTTGCTTAGTTACGGGGGAGATTTTTTTTCCGGGCCTATTTTATGATGTTGTTATAGTTATTGTTATAATAACTATAATATTATATAATATATAATATATTAGTAACTATATTACTAATATAATAACTTATTATATATATATATTATATATATAATATATAATAAGTTATTATATTAGTAATAACTTATTTTTATATTTATTTTAATTGTTTATTATATACTTTATTCATTAAATATGAAACAGTCAACTGAACATTCCAAAATGCATCGCAAATGCCATTGACTGGTGCTAATGGTTGATACGGATTTATTATCATTATTAACTATTTATTATTATATTATTATTATTATTATTATTATTATTATTATTATTATTATTATTATTATTATTATTTTACTGAAATGGTATATGTTTTCCTGCTTGAGCAGGGGGCTGGACTAGATGACCTCCAAGGTCCCTTTTCCAGCTCTATTCTATTCTAAAAATATTCTCCTTTTTATTCAGTCATGATTATTATTAGTGGCCAGGGCTGAGGTTCTTCCTAGCCCTTTTTCCTGGTGGGTTTGGGGAAGAATGGAGGTTGGGACTACAAGACCCATTGTCCCCAGCCTTTCTTAAGTTTCTCGATGCGTCAGTGACGAGGCAGTCCTCTTTTCCCTTTTCAAAATTAAAAGCGAAAAACAATACAAAATTTAAAGGCAAAAGAAAAACAAATCTATGTGTTGTTTTTTTCCCCTTTAAATTAAAGGAATAGGAATTGGGAGGGCAATAGACTACCTAAGAATACAGGTGAGATCCTGGGAGTTTATATCAAACCTCTGTTCTTTATAGTCATATCTATACGGAATGCATTTCTACATACAGCGTTACATAATATATAATAATTCTAATTATAATATTTTATTCTTGTATGTTGTATATTGTATTTAGATCAGTGGTGAGATCCGAATTTTTTACTACCGGTTCTGTGGGCGTGGCTTGGTGGGTGTGGTGTGGCTTGGTGGGCGTGGCAGGGGAAGGGTACTGCAAAATCCCCATTCCGTCTCCACTCCAGGGGAAGAATATTGCAAAATCTCCATTCCAAACCCACTCCAGGGGAAAGATATTGCAAAATCCCCATTCCCTCCCCACTTCTGAGGGAAGGATACTGCAAAATCTCCATTCCCTCCCCACTCCAAGGGAAGGATATTGCAAAATCTCCATTCCCTCCCCACTCTGGGGCCAGCCAGAGGTGGTATTTGCTGGTTCTCCAAACTACTCAAAATTTCCACTACCGGTTCTCCAGAACCTGTCAGAACCTGCTGGATTTCACCCCTGATGTACATGTACATTTATAAGGACAGATCAATCGATCTACATACTATATCCATGTATGTAAATATTACAAATACATGCACATACGGGAGTACTAATTATATAATAAATAGCATTCTCCATTAGTTGAGCTACCTCAAACCATCTTTCCAAATAATCTCCTCTTTGTAACAAAACAATGTGATAAAAAAACAAAGTTACAGAGGGAAAAATAATGTTTCTATCTCCCGTATTTAAAACACACTTTTAAATTTATGACTAAACAGTCCCCAAACCAGAAAGGCAGGTTCACTCATTTCAACACTTTATTTATCTTTGGGCAGCATCAAAAGTAAATTCCGCACAGGAATTGTACGTGTTGGAGTTTTATGCGTCCTCTCCTTTAAGAACATCTCTGGCTAAACTTGCTCACTCTGCTGGCTTGGTTTTTCTTTAATTCAAGCTGCTTGCTAGACATTTCTAATTACAATTTCCCCATTTCCAATTTCCCATCTAATTATCTCAATAAGACATACGGATACCAGTGTGGAGATGGCTGGTTTAATTTTCAATTTCAAGTAATCCTCTGGTTCTAGGGGATTGAATTAACGTAGTGTAAGCCACCCTGAGTCTTCGGAGAAGGGCGGGATATAAATGCAAATTTAAAAAAAAAATAGATTGGAACATGTATACACAAATACAAACAAGATATGAAAAAAATGCTAAATTATATGGTTTTTACTTAGAAAAGGCAGAGCTGGACAGGATACTCACGGGAACAGAGAATAAATTAATTTTAAAAATCTATAACTTTTCATTGGGTATTGAGTTAGAAGATGAACAAGTAAAGAATAGAATAAATAGAATAAAATAGAATTTTTATTGGCCAAGTGTGATTGGACACACAAGGAATTTGTCTTGGTGCATATGCTCTCAGTGTACATAAAAGAAAAGATATGTTCATCAAGGTACAACATTTACAACACAATTGATGGTCAATATATCAATATAAATCATAAGGATTGCCAGCAACAAGTTATAGTCATACAGTCATAAATGGAAAGAGATTGGTGATGGGAACTATGAGAAGATTAATAGTAGTGCAGATTCAGTAAATAGTTTGACAGTGTTGAGGGAATTATTTGTTTAGCAGAGTGATGGCCTTCGGGAAAAAACTGTTCTTGTGTCTAGTTGTTCTGGTGTGCAGTGCTCTATAGCGTCGTTTTGAGGGTAGTAGTTGAAACAGTTTATGTCCAGGATGCGAGGGGTCTGTAAATATTTTCACGGCCCTCTTCTTGATTCAAAGGAAACAATGATAGCATGGGCCAAAAATTTTGGATACTCAAGAGATCTAGATAAATGGCAACAGTTATGGGAGGGGAACTGCAAATTAACAATGTGCACTGCATATAAGGAAAATCAATATAAAATGTTTTATAGATGGCATATGCCTCCTGAAAAACTGCCAAAAATGTTTAAAGATAATCAGCTAAATGTTGAAAATGTCACCGGTTACCAGCATGTCCATCACATACGATATTGTGGTAGACATGCTCAGGTCTTCATTGATCTGCTATAGTCACTGGTGTAGTTTCTTGGCTCAGTCTATTGTACAAAAATGCAAACATGATGGGAGCTTGTAGGGCATAAAACTGACCCTTGACCTTCTGTTATTTTATTATTTTTCATGTTCCTTAAAAGGCTGCCCTCTCAGAACTTACTAACTTCAGCAGGATGTCTGGAATCCGAAAATGGTTGAGGACATTTGGAACGTTGAGGGTATGTGGAGTGTTGAGAAAGTTTTGAGCAGACCACAACCATTCTCTCTTATCATTTTGTGCTGTAAGACAGCAGCCCCCAAACTTTGGGGCACCAGAGACCAGTTCTGTGGAGAGAGATTTTTTCACGGACCGGAGGGTCCACACATTTGCCCCCCACCCCCCACGCACGAACCCCCGCCCCGTTTTGGCTTCCAGGTTGGTGCAGGAGATTTCCAGGACCAAAATGTGGCTAGGGGGAAGCTCGCGCAGCGCCCCTATGTCCCTTTTGGCTTCCAGGTTGGTGCAGGCGGCAGAAATAGAGTAGAAAGGTAGGGCGTGCTGCGGGGAGGGAAGAATGCAATGCCTCGCCCCACCCGCTGCACATGTGTGGCAGAGCCCCGAAGACCAGCTGGCGGGAGGCACGCACACATGTGCGGTGAAGCTGAGCTGGGGCGACGCGTGCCATAAGTTCGCCATCATGGACATAGGCCAATAAAGGCTTGCTAGCTGTTCTAAATCTCTACCTCGCTATTTATGAAGCCATGCGTGTCCGTTTTGCTATGTGTGTTGCCAGGCCTGACCTTGCCATAAGATTGGGTGCCACCTCAAGTTGCAAATACCAGATGTAGCAACAACTTCCCACTGTCCCTTATAAATCGTAGAATTAGTTGTGTGTTTCGCCACCGATGCAGGTGAGACAGATGTGGTCAAAGGAGACAACGCAACTTCCTCAATTAACAGGAGATAAATTCCCATGATGGCAACAAACCAGTCTAGGAGCTTGGGAATGGAATGTCCGGGCGCCACTTATTCTCAATCCCAATGCAAACTGAACCCTTATTTGCAAATTGAATAGGTAGAAAAATTCCCATTTCTTCTCTACAGATGCTGTCCATCCATCGTACAAATAGCAGACAGCCATATTTCAGCCAAGAACTGTAATAAGGGCAAATTATTATAGGTAATCCTCAACATAGGATCACAATGGATCACAACTGACATTGGTCCAAAGTCACCCAGCCGGCTCTCATGGCTAAGATGGAACTAGAACTCACCGTCTCCTGATGATTGGTCCAAAGTCACCCGGCTGGCTTTCATGGCTAAAACAGGACTAGAACTCACAGTCTCCTGGTGATTGGTCCAAAGTCACCCAGCTGGCTTTTGTACCTAGGGTAGGACTTGAACTCTTGGTCTCTTGCTTTCTAGCCTTTAACCCCCAGACCAAACTGACCAACTGTATGAAAGTATTATTATTATGATAAAATACTAAATGATTTGAACCGCAGTGTGGCTAGGTTGCCCCAAGAAATGGCACAGAACCATTATATAATTGTTCCAAAAGAACGCTTACCTTAATATTTAGAGGAAAGATGTTCACGTATCTCATATTTGGGCATGACTGAGACTTGGCCAGAATTTTAATAGCATTTAAATAAATGAACTTATAGACAACAGCACCATTGATATACAATCTCTTCTTGGGGACGGATAGATTTTTGGGAAGTTTTTAGGGCACAACTCTTGAGTTGTTAGTCGCGCTCTGCCAGTCAATGCTTCAGATAAACGCCTCGATGGGTAAGCTTGACAGATGTATGCCACCAATCTTGGCTCTGTTTTAAGTGTTGGGAGAAACTTCCTGGCCCAGCCAGCAACAGGGTACAAAGCGGCATTTTCCTTCCAAAGAATTGTCAAGAGCAGAAACACAGAACGACAGATTTAAAGCCGGCATTTTATTTATGCATTATCTGCTAAAGAAAAGAGCACACACACACACACACACCCCAAAAAAAACCCCATTCAAACTTTCTAGGCCATTTCGAGCGTCAGAAGAGTCCGCAAGACCCATTTCCATAATGTTAAGAGATAAACCTTATTTTCTGTCCATGCAGGAAGATGCTCTCCTGTTTCTCCTGCTGCGGTCAAAGGATGACCTCCGTTCCTGAATGCACAGAAGCCACCAGTCGACTTGGCTCGCTTCTCCTGTTCCTCTTACTTTTATCTTCAAAGGAAATGACAAAAGAAACACTGGCAGAGCAGAAGGGTTGTGAGTCATTGTGAGGCTTTGTCCCTTCTTCTTTTTTTTTCTCCTCCTTTCCACAAACTAGGTCAGGGAACCTGGAAAGCATAAACAAGTCAAACTCTACATTTCAACTGGCAAGCTAGGTTATAAAACAACACATTCAACAATGGCGGGAGGACAAATTCCATGGAATTACAGAAGCTTTTCCATGGCTAGCTGGGCTTGTGCCAGCCGGGGTGGGAGAGTCTAGAGGGAAACCATTGGCCAAAAGCAAAGGTTGTTTTTTATTAGGGTTTCTTTTCCAGTGACCCTCAAGGGGAAGGAAATTAACAACGCCCGCAGCTTTAGGGCTGCATAGTTTGTTGGTCCTTTTTCATTATATACAGGTATGTGCGGTGAAGTGGGGGGGGGGTTTGCATTCTCTGGCATCCCCTGGTTTTGCAATAAGACTGTACCAATGGTGAAAGTTGCATGCGTGTGTTTACGGGTGTATATAGGAATACGTTCAAAAGAAAGCGATAGTAGGGAATATCCAATGTAGCAAGACAGGGTTCCAATATTCGAACACACAAAAAAGAGGGAGTCAAGCTATTCTCCAAAGCACCTGAGGGCAGGACAAGAAGCAATGGGTGGAAACTAACCAAGGAGAGAAGCAACTTAGAACTAAGGAGGAATTTCCTGATAGTGAGAACAATTAATCGGTGGAACAACTTGCCTCCAGAAGTTGTGAATGCTCCAACACTGGAAGTTTTTTAAGAAGACGTTGGATAACCATTTGTCTGAAATGGTGTAGGGTTTCCTGCCTGAGCAAGGGTTGGACTAGAAGACCTCCAAGGTCCCTTCCAACTCTGTTATTCTATTGTCCCGGGGATCAATTGCACCACTTTGTATAGCCTACTACGATTCATTTTAATGCTAGAGAACTGACAGCAGAAAAAAGACCTAGTGATCCATGGAGTCTCCCCTTGGAGTTTATTTGCTTTTTTGTTTTTCTTTGCAATTAATTATTTTTAACTATTACTTTTATATTTTGTTACCTTTTATTTTTAATTTTTGTCAGATGATGGGCATGCTCATTTAAACTCGGTGACTGACAACTGACCCACTATCTCCGCTGGAAGTTGGTCTCAAGCTTCCACCAGTCTTTCTGCGAAGTCATACTTTCTCAACATTAGTTTTGAATTATACTTGTTTGGTTTCCTATCAAGCGTGGCCATATATCTCTTTGCAGAAATACTTTTAGCAGAACCAGACGTTGGGGCCTTTTGCTCTTTGCTTTTTTTTTTTTTTTTTTTTGGAAAGTGTTTTGAAATCTATTCTTGCAACGATTCGTGTCATCTTGGTGCAATCCGGGTTCTGCTTTCCTTCCTGTTCCTCCTCTTGCCTTCAGCCGCTTTTCTAAAGAGCGGTGAATTTTAAGAGTTCCCAGGTTGCAAGTGTGGAATCCACACTTTAGAAGGTGAGCGGTTGACTCCTATCTTCGACTGCTCCTTGGACCTGAAAATATTCGCCTGATTGTGTTATGCAACAGACTTCTTTGACAGTCCACAATTACTTTTTTAAAAAAAAATTTATTGAATTTCCAAAAGTTAAAATACACAATACCAAAAAAAAAGCACAATACACACACAAAAAAATTAAAATAAATAAAACACACAAGGACAAACGTGTCAAAATTACATTATTCATAACAGCTTTTCCTGCATCGGTATCTCTTATCCTATTTAACCTTTATGTACAGATTCTACTTCTAAGTATCTCTCTAAACCAACCTTCTTATTTAAATTATTTTAACCTCTATTCAGAATTCAGTCTCATAACAAAAATCTCTCTTAAGTTTTATGCTTGCTCTCCAGCCAGGAATACCATCTATTCCATATTCATAACATAACGTAACATCAGAGTTGGAAGGGACCTTGGAGGCCTTCTAGTCCAACCCCCTGCCCAGGCAGGAAACCCTACACCATCTCAGTCAGATGGTTATCCAACATTTTCTTAAAAATTTCCAGTGTTGTCCATTCAATAGTATCTTCCCTCTCCTTCTATTCCATCGATAATCTGTTCATTTCTGCACATTTATATATATATATATATATATTATAATTTGATCCAGTAGGATAGCCGGATGTTTCCAATTCTGTGCTATCACAATTCTACATTCTACAGTCCACAATTACTTCTATCTTGTAGACAGAGCATCGCAACCAGGATTATTTGGCGTTTTAAGAATAGATGGAGTGGGCCGTACAAGTGCTAGAAAAATGAATGGGAAGGCTGTGTTTGATTTTGGGGTTCAACTCCTCTATTAATGTTGCCCAAAAGTATTTAAGGACAGAGCTGCATCAGCAAGATTGCCTTTGAGGGAGATGGACCATTCAGAAATATAAAAACATAATTAAATAAAAGTATTCTTTAGCTGTTCCTTTCGTCGGGCAACTCTGTACATGGGCACACTGGGAACAGGCTCCAGCTGTTCACCTGCCTCACTGATGTCCGACTCCGAAGGCAACTCATAACTGGCCTACGGCCCCCTCTCTGCCTCCTCCGACGCAGAGCCCTCATCAGAGCCTTCCCCAGACTCCAGGACTGGCCCAACCTCTTCATTGTCTGAATCTGCTGCCAGCTCCGCTGACCACTGGCAGGCCACAACACTTGGAGGTCTTCTAGTCCAACCCCCTGCTTAGGCAGCAAACCCTACACCACTTCAGACAAATGTTTGTCCAATCTCTTCTTAAAAACTTCCAGTGTTGGAGCATTCACAACTTCTGGAGGCGAGCTGTTCCACTGGTTGATTGTTCTGTCAGGAAATTTCTCCTTAATTCCAGGTTGCTTCTCTCCTTGATTAATTTCCATCCACTGCTTCTTTTCCTGCCCTCAGGTGCTTTGGAGAATAGGTGGAACCCCCCCCCTTCTTTGTGGCGGACCCTCAAATATTGGAAGACTGCTATCATGTCACCCCTTAGTCTTTTTTTTTCACTAGACTAGACGACTAGACTAGACAGATCATAGATAGAGGCAGATTAGATAGATAGATAGATAGATAGATAGATGATAGATAGATAGATAGATAGATAGATAGATACATACATACATACATACATACATAGAGATAGATAGTGATAAATGATAATGATAGATAGATAGATAGATAGATAGATTGATAGATAGATAGTGATAGATGATAGAGATAGATAGATGGATGGATGGGTGGGATGGGTGGGTGGAGTCCTTCTTTTCATTAAATCAGACATCCCCAATTACAGCCGCCGTATTTTATACCTTTTAGCCTCCTAAATCACCTCTGTTGCTCAACTATTGTGGAATTACCTTAAACGACCTCAGGTCCGGGATCTTTCTTAAAAAAAGTTTTCCCTGACCTACTAATCAGACAGACACACACCTCTGCAGTCTTGGTGCGCCCGCTAATTCATGGCCAGGATTTGCACGGAAAAAAAAACCCAAAAAACAACTCTTGCTGGCTCTAAGACAGCAGTCCGCTTATTGCTGCAAACCTACCTCTGGCTGACAAACCTTCCCGCCTTGATCCAGGCCATTTCAGGACTGCTTCCATAAATCAGGTTCCTGAAGGGGGGATCGTTTGTCTGGCTTAGCTGTGAGCTTGTCAAGAGCCGAAAGCGGAGCCAAGAATTCAGCCTGGAAAAACATTATTGGTCAGGAAGTCCCGGAGTCCAGCCAGAAAGGTTGTTTTTTTTGACACTCTTTCCTATCCAAGGGCCACCAATAGCCGGCCTGGATGAGTAGGGCGAGTCCAGTCTAAGGAATCATATCGGAGGCGCAGCTCCGAGAGCAGATTGAAAGACGCATTCCCACCCCCCATTTGCAAGGCTAGTCCTCGATTTGCAACTGTTTGTTTAGCGACCGAAGTTAAAACGGCACGAAAGAAGTGATTTAGGATTGTTTTTCCACCAACAAGTGGAAATAGAACTGACCACAGAATCTGAGGTCGGTTTCAGCAGGTTCTGGACCAGTTCTTGGAGAACCGGGAGCGGAAATTTTGAATAGTTCGGAGAACTGGTAGTAAAAATTTGGACTTGCCCCGCCCGCATCTATTCTCTGCCTCCCAATTCCCAGCTGATCGGGAGGGAATGGGGATTTTGCAGTATCCTTCCCCTGGAGTGGGGTGGGAATGGAGATTTTGCAATATCCTTCCCCGAAGAGTGGGGCGGGAATGGGGATTTTGCAGTATCCTTCCCCTGGAGTGGGGAGGGAATGGGGATTTTGCAATATCCTTCCCCTGGATTGGGGAGGGAATGGAGATTTTGCAATATCCTTCCCCGAAGAGTGGGGAGGGAATGGGGATTTTGCAGTATACTTGCCCTGGAGTGGGGAGGGAATGGAGATTTTGCAATATCCTTTCCCGAAGAGTGGGGAGGGAATGGGGATTTTGCAGTATCCTTCACCTGGAGTGGGGTGGGAATGGAGATTTTGCAATATCCTTCCCCGAAGAGTGGGGCGGGAATGGGGATTGTGCAGTATACTTCCCCTGGAGTGGGGAAGGAATGGAGATTTTGCAATATCCTTTCCCGAAGAGTGGGGAGGGAATGGAGATTTTGCAGTATCCTTCCCCTGCCACGCCTACCAAGCCACGCCCAGAAAACAGGTAGTAAAAAAAAATGAAACCCACCACTGCACAGAATTCATGATTCAGATTGAGTACATTGTTATTGTTATGTATATAAATCAATCTTAGAATCATATGTATAAACGGTAAATTGAAGTGAGGAAGAAAAATGGATATGTAAGAAATGATTACTGATGGGGAAAACCTTGCAAAGAAGAAAATCGTAAAAATTTCTTTTGTTTGTGTTTTTAAAAACTGTTTAATAAAAAATATTTTTAGAAAGAGGCATTCCCATATGCATGGCAGTCCTCGATTTGCAACCATTCATTTAGTGACCAAAGTTAAAAACAGCTTCTTTTTCTCATTCTCTTCTCTTGCTTGAGCTGGACTGGAGGAGTCCCTGAGGTCCCTTCCAGCTCTGTTTTTCTCTTCTCCTGCTTGAGCAGGGGCTGGGCTGGACTAGATAACCTCCGAGGTCCCTTCCAGCTCTATTATTCTCTTCTCTTCTCTTCCAGCTCTGTTTTTCTCTTCTCCTGCTTGAGCAGGGGCTGGGCTGGACTAGATAACCTCCGAGGTCCCTTCCAGCTCTATTATTCTCTTCTCTTCTCTTCCAGCTCTGTTATTCTCTTCTCCTGCTTGAGCGGGGGGCTGGACTAGATGACCCTCCGAGGTCCCTTCCAGCTCTATTATTCTCTTCTCTTCCAGCTCTGTTATTTTCTTCTCTTCTCCTGCTTGAGCAGGGGGCTGGACTAGATGACCTCCGAGGTCCCTTCCAGCTCTATTATTCTCTTCTCTTCCAGCTCTGTTATTTTCTTCTCTTCTCCTGCTTGAGCAGGGGGCTGGACTAGATGACCTCCGAGGTCCCTTCCAGCTCTATTATTCTCTTCTCTTCTCTTCCAGCTCTGTTATTCTCTTCTCTTCTGCTGGAGCAGGGGGCTGGACTGGATGACCCCCCGAGGTCTCTTCCGGCTCCTCTAGCGATTCCACTTCTTCCCTTCGAATTACAATCCAATTTCCTAACACGGAATAGCGGGCCACGCCCTCCCAGCCCCGCCCCTCTCCGCTCCCATTCGCTCCCATTCGCGGGGGAGGGGCCAGACGCTCCCCGCCCACCCACCCACCCGCCGCCGGCGGCACCGCCCCTTCTTTCACCCCCCTCCCCTCCCCGCGCGCTCGGCCCCGCCCCTCGCCCGCCCCCGGCGTGTGGCCCCGGCCGCCATGTTGTTTGGCTTGTGAGGGAGGCGGAGGCTGGGCGGGCAGCGAGAAGACGCGGCCGCCGCCGCCGCCGCTGCTGCCACGGCCGACCCGCAGGGGCTGCCCAGCCGTCGCCGGGACCGGAGGGCCGCCGCGCCATGGCCGGGACCCCACGCCGACGCTGCTGCCCGGTGAGCTTTACCGGGCCTGACGGCGGCGGTTATGAGGGGGGGGGGGGAAGGGGGGGTTGGCTGGGGAGGCCGCGCGGGCCTGGTGGGGGGGGGAGAGGGGAGGCTGGGAGGGCGAGTCTGTGGTCGCTCGGGCCCCCCAGGTGGGAGGGGAGAGGGATGCTGCGGGCAGAGGGGGGGTGGGGGTGGGGGTGGGGTGAGAAAGAGCCCCTTTGGCCCATGAAGGGTGATCTTAATTCCCTGGGGGGTGGGGAGGATGAGGAGGATGAGGACGGTGGAAGAAGAGGAAGAAGTCTGGTTCATTGGTAGAATAGAATAGAAGACACTGTAGAGAAGAGAAGAGGGTGTAGATTATAGAAGACAATCTAGAGAATAGAAGACAATATAGGGAATAGAGAATACATGGTAGAGAATAGAATATAGACTATAGAAGATAATATAGGGAATATAGACTATAGACAAGATAGAGAATATAGAATACATTATAGAGAATAGAATATAGACTATAGAAGACAATATAGAGAATAGAGAATGTAGAATACATTATAGAGAATAGAATATAGACTGTACAAGGCAATATAGAGAATATAGAATACATTACAGAAAATAGAATATAGACTGTAGAAGGCAATATAGAGAATATAGAATACATTATAGAGAATAGAATATAGACTATAGAAGACAATATAGAGAATAGAGAATGTAGAATACATTATAGAGAATAGAATATAGACTAGAAGACAATAGAGAGAATAAAAGACAATAGAGAGAATATAGAATACATTATACAGGATAGAATATAGACTGGAAGACAATAGAGAGAATAGAAGAGAATAAAGAAGACAATATAGAGAATAGAATAGAAGACAATATAGAGAATAGAATAGAAGACAATATAGAGAATAAAATATAGAAGACAATATAGAGAATAGAATAGAAGACAATATAGAGAATAAAATATAGAAGACAATATAGAGAATAGAATATAGAAGACAATATAGAGCAGCGGTCACCAACTGGTGGTCTGCGGACCACTGGTGTTCCACCGGAAAATTTTGATGGTCCGCAGAAAAATTATTTGCATATTTTATATTGCACTAAATAAATAAATACTATTTATCTTTTTAAAAGATTCATATTAGTGGTCCGCGGGATTTAAAATTATGAATTTAATGTTCCCTGAGGTCCGAAAGATTGGCGACCCTTGATACAGAGAATAGAGTAGAATAGAATAGAGAATAGAATAACTTTATTGTCACTTTGAATGTACACTAATCGGCATACATTAAAATGCAATTTTGTTGGCATGCAGCTCTCAAAGGGTCACCACTTCCAATATGCACTACATAACCATGACAGAATGAATACATACATAAATAAATGCAAAAATTATGCATGTAACCACCTATATTATTCTGTGACACAGAGAAACAAGACAGTCTAGTTCGGATGTATATTGCAATACCAGGTGATGCACGAATTGAAGAGAAATGACTAGGGGGGAAAAAAAAGAACGAAATACCGTGAACTGCAGGTTGAAGTTGGGCAATGGTGGAAGAAGAAACCAACCAACAGTTGTATCAAGAGTAATAGGAGCCCTTGGAGCAATACCCAAAAGGGCTGAATAGATACAGGGAAATTTTGAATTTATTGGACCTGAATATTCTGACTTTGCAAACAAAAAACCTTATTATATATTTACATGGTACCTTATCAGCTCTTAGGTTTTTTGTTGGCACCTGAACTGTTTAAGCTTTTACCTGTCCCAGACTGTGAATCGAATTGAAGATTAAATCTATAATAATAATAATAATATTTAGACCTTACCTTAATAGGTCCTTGGTTAGGACTTGAACTGCTAAGTTTTTGCCAGCCTCAGACTGTGAATCAAATCGAAGATTAGATCTAAATAGTAACAAAACAAAACAAAACTTCTGACCATTAATAATTAGTCACCAGAAGGAATAATAATCCCCCTCCCCTATTTTGCCCTTGAATGAGAAGAGCCACCAGAAGGAAGAGGAGGAGGAGGATGGGGATGAAAGTCTGGAGGGATGCTGGAGTCGGTCTGCCCCTGTGAAGGCTGAGGTGGGCAGAAAGGCCTGGTCCCCCTCCTGCGAGGGGGATCTATCCATCGTGGGGAGATGGACTCCCGTTCCCATCATCCCCAACCAGGGGACAGATTGGGGAGCATGGTGGCTGTTCTGGAGGGGAAAAGGGGCGGGGGGTTGGGATGTCTTGGAAATGAGGTTAGCAGCCCTGTGGACTGGTCCAGGAAGGAAAGTTATGGGTTGGGGAGTTAGATGGGCTGATGGGGGCTGGAGTTGAGAAGCATCAGTGGGGGGGGGGAGGTGTCCTTATCAAGATAGGTAGCTAAGCTCTGAAGAGAAACCCCTAAAACTTTTTTAAGGGGGGCCCATGCCCTGACTGGAGCACACAGGACTGCTCCTTTCCAGCCCAGGCAAATGCACATTTGCGTAGAAGTCCACAATTTTAGCCAGGAAGCGGGGATGCTACCTCTCTGCTTTTGTGCTGTTGTTGTCTCTGTAGAAATTGGTAAGTAAAGAAGAGCTGTAATTTTGCCTCTGCAGCCAGATTTGGGATCTGCCCTCCTTCATCTCTAGGGCAGGAAATTGAGTCTCTCTGCCCTCTTTGCTTTCTTTCCCCCACACACGCTGCTGCGGGTGGTCGCAGCTTTCCTGTTTTGGTTTTCCCAGCTGGTCCTAACTCCAGCCAGCCAGTATTTCCTACCATTTAAATCACCCTTGAGCTCAGCCATTTCCTCGCTTCCATTCATCATGCAGATTAGGCTACCTGGGAAAGGGCGTGGGGAAAATTTGTCCTCCTTTGCCTCTCACTGTAATCTGGGCTGCGATTATTATGATTTAAGGGATTGAAACGGGTTTATCAAAGCGCCTCTCCCCGAGTTGCAGGTGGGGGAGTTTTAATGCTGCGGGAGTTGGAGCAAAAGTTAAGCTCCTAAAATCTTACTGACCACAAACGACTTAAGCGCGAGTATCGGCACTAAATACTGTGATAATCACAGGTAGTCCTCGAATTACGACGACAGTGGAGCCCAGGGTTTACGTCGCGTTTGTTGAGGTTTGCTCCGTTTTGCGACTTTTCCTTGCCACCTTTGTTAAGTGCATGGCTGCGGTTGTTAAATTAGTCACGCGGGTGGTTAAATGAACCTGGCTTGCCCGTTCGCTGTGCTTGCCAGAAGGTCACAGAAGGGGATATGAGTCAGTCTGCAAGCATCTGAATTTGGATCATGTGACCACGAGGATGCTGCGACGGTCATAAGCGTGAAAAGCCGTGGAAAAAAAGGCTGTTGTAATCGTTTTTTCACACATGATGATCGTTGCAACATCCCTTTGGTCCCATGATCCAAATTCAGAGGCTTGCAAACTGACTTGTACTTATGACGGTTGCAGTGTCCTGGGGTCACCTTCTGACAAGCATTCACTTAACGAGAGATTCACTTAACGACAACCGTGGCAAGAAAGGTCGTAAAATGCGACAAAACTCAATTTACGTTTCACTTAGCAAGGGATGTGTTGGGCCCTGTTGTGGTTTAGGGGGAGAAATTGGAAGTTGATTCAGGGCAGAGAGAGAGAGGACTTGAGTTTAGAAGACAGCTGATATTTTATTCCAGCCTTCAGTCTGTTCTTCAGCAGTGTCTTAAAAGTGGGACGGTAGCTTGGGTTTCGTGGTATCGTGCCGTTTAATGGCAAAATACTTCCGATTTTGGTTACCTCTGTCGATTCCACCTCGTACGTTCTGTACGGTAGTCTTTTCTTGCCTCTCTGCCTAATTGTCTCTTTAAACAGTCCCTTTTAAAATGAATCCTTGCTTGGGGCCTGCAAGGCGGGATGAGTTTTGCAACTTAAATCCGAATAAAACGAGAGCACGTCTGGAATTGGCCTTTCAGCTAACAATGGGCAGTTCTTGGAAATGCCCCTTCTTATAAGAAATTCTCCAGGCTTTTCCGAGCTGCTTCCTTTCAGCTGACCGGAAGTATTTGCAGATGCCTTAAATACTCAGTTCAGGTTCCCGATCGACTCGGTTCTCTCCGTGCAGGCTGCTGAATTTTAACTGCCACTTGCTATTTCTTTAGGTTGCTCCTTTAAAAATCCAGAATGGGAAATTTGTAGGGGTTTGAAAACAGCGGAGTGATTCCAGAATTATCTGAGAAGGGGAAGTTAATTGGGTGAGAACAGAGAGTCTTTTTGTGGCTGGGGGAAAAAAACAACAACCCGTGGCTAACAGTTGGAAAAAACAGCAGAAGTAACAAATGTTTTGAGGTTTGGGGGTTCAAAGTCACTAGGGACATCAAGGTTTTGCAGGGCTTCGAGGACCGAATGTTAAATCGGTTTACGGAAAGCTTGGGCTAGCAAAGTGCTGTGTCATTTTCATGTGGCAGAAAGCAAAATATCTCCTGGTGCCATATTGAGTTGTGCATTGCAATTATATAACTGCAGAGGTGTTAAAGAGGGAGGGAAGGAGGCAAAAAAAAAAAAAAAGAGCTAAGATGAATTCAAAAGGGATCCTTTTTTTTTTTCTTTTTGTTCAAGGGCAAAATTGCAGGTTGCTATTATGCTTATGGGACTGTGTAATGAGGTAAGAGGAAGTAAGACGCTCTCCTCCTTTGATTTTTTTTTCTTCAAATAAATTATACAGCTCGTTAAAGAGCTATTCCAGCTGGTTCTCATGTGATCTATCATGCTCATGTCGAAGCATTCCAAAAAAAAAAAAAAGAAGAAAGAAAGAAAGAAAAGAAAAAACAATCTTACTAGGTTTTGGATTTTTGCAGGAACCTGTTTCACTCCAAATTAAACTGTTGTCACCTTTACTTTATGACTTCCTTCAAGTGATTTTTTTCGGATCGCAGATCTTTTCCCTGTTCCGCAGTAGGAATTGTTTTAGGGAAAGTCTAAAAATCGGAAAACGCCCTGTAATAAATATAAATATATTGACAAAAATGCTTATTATGTCAAGCTGTACTAGGAAGAATGTAGTTCTTCACCACCCAGAGTCACTTTATAGAGATGAGTGGCATAAACATTTAATAAATAAAATAAACAGTTGGGTTTATAAAACATACTACAGTAGTTTGTGGATCATACCGTGTTTTCCTGAAAATAAGACCGGGTCTTATATTAATTTTTGCTCCAAAAAATGCATTAGGGCTTATTTTCTGGTTAGGTCTTATTTTTGGGGAAATACAGTACTAAATGCACACATCTGTCTTGGAAACTTAACCGGGGCTTATTTTGGGGGTAGGGCTTATATTATGAGCATCCTGAAAAATCACGCTAGGACTTGTTTTCCAGTTGGGTCTTATTTTTGGGAAATACAGTACTAAATGCACACATCTGTCTTGGAAACTTAACCGGGGCTTATTTTGGGGGTAGGGCTTATATTATGAGCATCCTGAAAAATCACGCTAGGACTTGTTTTCCAGTTGGGTCTTATTTTTGGGGAAACAGGGTAGTTTTGTAGGAATCCAATTATTGCTTTAACATGGTATGAACCGTCTCTATATATAGAGCTGTGTTTCTCAAAGCGGGTAAAATTATGTGGCCTTCGATTCCCAGAATTCCCCAGCCGGACATGGTTGACTGACTTAAGAAGTCTACGCTTCTTAATGTTGCTAAGGTTGAGAAACATGAATGCGAAAGTTAAAACGTTAGACTAGGAAGATCTGTTCCATTCTTAGCCATATCACTGAGTGACTTTCTCTCTAAGCCCAATCTGTCTCACCAGATTGTTGGGGTGTTTTGTTTTGTTTTTTGTGATGGGAGGGTGGAAGTAGGAGAAGAGACTACTGTGCGTGTTGCCTTGAGCTCCTGAAGAAAAGGTATATAAATCCATCAGGGCTATGATTAAGGGGAGGCCATAAAGCATAATGGGAACTTAGCCGTGCTGGTGTGTTTTTTTTGGGGGGTTTTTTTTGAGGCTCGCTCTGTGCGAGCCCAGACACTGCCATTGAGATTTTACGTTGCCTATTTAGCATGTCTGACATGGCACAGGCGAGCTTATTACTCTAAATGACTGACAGAAGTAGGCTAATGAAACAGTTTTAAATTAAAATGGTATTTAAGGAACGTCAGCCTGGATAGAATGTAAATATTTCCAAAAACCCTTCTGGGTGTCACATGTGCTGCAATGCCGCAGTCTTTGAAGTGGTGGCGGGGGGGGGGCGGTGCAAGAGAAGAGCTGCCTCCAAGAGAGGAACAGGAAGTTCTGGTAACATTATTGGAGAGGACAAGACCCATTTTCCTCCCACACCCTCCCCTTTTTTTGGGTAGATTTAAGAACGGGAATGGGAGGCCTCTGGGAGGCCTAGTTTTTCTAATTGAGCTCCTTAAAAGATCCCAAACTCCTTAGTACAGACGTTCTCTACTTACAGCCATTTATTTAATGACCATTCAAAGTTACAATGGCAAAAAGTAACTTACTGTTTCCCCCCCCCCCCAAAAAAAAATGACATTTGCAACATCCCCCTGGTCGCATGCTCAACATTCAAACACTTGGCAACCGATTCCTATTTATGACGGTCGCATGTTGAGGTCATGTGATCCAACTTTTGCAAACTGTGCTGCTAACTTTAACAGCTGCAGGGATTCGCTTAACAGGGAAGGTTGTAAAACGGGGCAAAACTCACCCAACGAATGTTATTTGGGGCTGGCTCGGTTGTGGTCATAAGTCGAGAACTACCTGCGTGGCTTGAAACGTGCAGCTGAAAATTGGCCGAAATCAAGGTATCGGGGGTCTGCTAGTTGCCCATCCTAGGTGTGCCATCTGACACAGGAGTGAAAGGGGGGGGAAATGAAATAGTGTATTTTTCAGACTATAAGATGCACTTTTTTGTCTCTCAAAAGGGGGTGAAAATGTCCGTGCATCTTATAGACCGAATATTGCTAAAGCCCTGCTCACCCGTCAGCCAGTTTTTGGCCTCCGCATGCCCTGTTTTCAGGCTTTTTTTAGGCCCATTTTCTAGGCTTTTTTGGTCCGTTTTCAGGGCTTTTTTTGGCCTGTTTTTGAGGCTTTTTTCAGCCCGTTTTTTTCTGAAAAAACAGGCCAAAAAACCCTCTAAAAACATGCCTGAAAAACGGGCCCTGAAAAAAGCCCTGAAAACGGGCCGAAAAAAGCCTCCAGAATGGGCTGAAAAAAAGCCACCAAAAACAGGCTGGAAAAAAAAAAGCCTTGAAAAATGGGCCGAAAAAAGTCCCAGAAAAAGGCCAAAAAAAAAGACTGTAAAAGGCCCAAAAAAAGGGAGGCCAAAAACGTTTTTGTTGTTTTCCTCTTCTAAATTTAGGTGCGTCTTATAGTCCGAAAAAATACAGTCATTCTGGCATTACCTCTGCTTAGGTCATACTCAACTTCTTCCTGCCCACAGAGAGAGAGAGAGATGCTGAAGTGTCCCGTCCCCCGTCCCCCCCCGCCCCAGGTGAGGTTGCTGAGGCCTGTTTCAATTGAACAAACTCCCTTTCAGTGTGTTTACACAAACCAGAAGGTCTTCCTTCAGGACCCTAAATATGGATACCAACATCGCTGGTGGAGCAAAGGCCTCGTCTTTCTTTCTTTCTTTCTTGGCTTCTGCGCGTGTTTATTCTCTGAAGTTCTGTCCAGTGTTTGGGAATTCTACTTCGCTCCCTTTTCCGACCACGTTTATGGCCAGCTCAGGACTGGGTTCCCATTTGATGCACAAGCCACCTTCTTACGGTGTTACGTCACTTATGTTACAAATGCTACGGCTGTGAATGGTTCTGAGTTGGCAGGGTCTTATTTATTTTCGTTCCGTTCAGCGCCGTGATTTATTTTAAAACGTGTCTTGTTTTGGTCTGGGAAGACACACTTAGTTAATTTAAAAATTTGCCTGTTAGGTTATATATCCAAAAATAGGTATTAAGCAATGATGTTCATAAAAAAGTGATTTAGAACGTGAGGACAGCTCTCTGAGGAAATATAAAGGAAACACCAGCGGAAAAGAAGGGCATTTGAGTCAGAATAAATATTTCTACACGTTCCTGCCACACACATACCTTGCTCTTGCTCATAAACCTAGTAGCAGTTCCTATCTCTTTGTTGAAGTTGTGATCAACTTGCCTTAACTAATTTACGCTCACATTCCAATCCTGGATCCTGTAGTGCTTTATGTGTGTGTATGTGTGTCTTTGTGTAAAACCAACTTTTGCAAACTGCTTCTGGTAAGGTTGAAAAGTCCAATAATCATTTGTTGCTATTGAAAGGCAGCAGTTGAAGGACCTTCAATTATTTCCTATTTCCCAACATTTTCCTGAGGTTAGAAAGCAGGTAGAACCAACCTTCTCACCCCTCCTAGTGTCATAGCCAGTCCCTTTCCCTAAGGAATGTGAATTTAAGAAAAAGTATTTTTTTTTTTTTAACTTCTGAATTTGCCATTCCAAAGTCCTTTCTCCAAGAATCTCTGGAAAGCCCGATGCAAGATTTTAGGGTAGCTCACCAAAGACAGCCATGACAGAAAAAGGAAGGCCTTTCCTTCATGGTATGTGTTTCCTGGAGATAAAAGATTCCCTTGCTTATGAAATTAGTATGAGCATTTAAAGGAACAGAGCAATTAATAGCAATCAGCTTGAACATATATGTTAATAGCAAACCTGTCCCGATTTAATTCCTTCCGATGATAGGTTAAATTGGCTGTGGGAAACTCTTACAAGCTGTTTGCTAAAAGTTCACGCGAATTAAAAATGCTAGGGGAATTTCCATTTAGAGTTGATCGCTAGTGAGCGGACTGGATGAAGGAAAATGTACGAGATAGGCCTGTGATGGCAAACCTATGACATGTGTGCCTGAAGTAACACACGGAACCATGTCGCCTGGCGTGCACGGTATCGCCTGTTCCTCTTCCAGGTTTCTGGCACGCATGTGCGCGCGACGATTAGCTGGCCTTTGTGCGTGTGGCAGTGCTGGAAACGGGAAGAGCTTGTCTTCAGTTTTCCTATGTGATCATGTGCTGATTGTCGTACGCGCATGCGTGTCAGAAACCCAGAAGACTAGAAGTTCATTTTTGGGCACGCACATGTGCCCTGGGCAGCTCCTCTTCCGGGTTGTGGCCCAGATGAGCGAGCGCTCATGAGCGCACACGCACGCTCCCTTCGCCATCACTGAGATAGGCTGATGATGTTACTTCGGTTGGGTCATGAAACATCTGCAAGAAAACAACCAAGCGCAGAGAGCACCAAGGACCCCCCTCGTGCCTTGTAATTGTGGTATTTGTAAAAAGCCACAACTGGTTCAATTTATCAGTGATGCAAAGCTGAGGGTCAGCCTTTCCCATTAGCCCCCAAGTCTCCCCGTTTCTCTGTGATCTCCTCCCGAGCAGCTGGAGTGATTTCCACAGTGTGCACATCTGCAGCATTGTTGTTAATTTCCTAATAAATCTTACGGAGCCCAGAGGGATTCCAAGAAATCGAGAGACCATGAGGGAGGCCGCATGACAGCTTCTTGTTTCATTTTGATTGGAAGTGGGTTTTTTGTTTAAAAACAAAACAAAGTCCAGTCGGATGGATCTGGGCATCGAATAGATATAGAAGGAACAGGAATCCATAGATCCATTGGCAGCACCGCTGTGGACCCACAACCATCATTGAGCCCAGAAGGTCATATTAAATCATGCCAGTTGTTAAAAAAAGTCATTCACCACAGAACATGCAACCTTGATTTTACAAGCTTTTCTGCAAGCTGGTTGTTTGTTTGTTTGTTTGTTTGTTTAATTTGCATTTCTATCCTACCCTTCTCTGAAGACTCAGGGCGGCTTACACTATGTTAAGCAATAGTCTTCATCCATTTGTATATTATATACAAAGTCAACTTATTGCCCCCAACAATCTGGGTCCTCATTTTACCTACCTTATAAAGGATGGAAGGCTGAGTCAACCTTGGGCCTGGTGGGGCTTGAACCTGCAGTAATTGCAAGCAGCTGCTGTTAATAACAGACTGTCTTACTAGTCTGAGCCACAGAGGCCCTTGTTAAGTTGTTACATGAACAGTGGGATTGTTAAGCAAAGCCATTGTTTGCAATAGTTGCTTTTTTGCTGGAGAACAGAAGTCAATGCCATTTCCCCACAAATATATATATATATATATGTTGTAAAGCGAAGTCACACGTCCACAGGACACTGCAAATAGCTGTAACTGCGGACAGGTTGCCAAGGTGTCATGTGACTGCCAGGTTGCACGCGTGTGTGTTCATGTGTGTGTGTGCGCGCCATCAGAACTTTGAAGCTGGGTCGTAAATAACTTTGGGAAGCTCCGTTGCCGCTTTGAACATTCGTTAATGGTTGTAAGCCGAGGACTTTTTAGTATTTCTTAGTCCCCTTTGACTACCTGTTAATGGCTCTTTTGCTTTCCTGGAAGCGCGTACATGTCCAGCCTTACTGTACACAAAATCAATTAGAAGGATTAAGTCTGGGATTTTTAGGTAATGTGCATCCACTTTAGTGAATCAAGCCAGTTGGCACTGTATATTAATCCATACAGCCTACCACAACGCATGGGCTCATGCGGCACGCAACGCTGAGAGTCAAAACCAATCAATTCACATTATGGCTTTCCTTGTTATGTGAATCCATACTTAATTGCTACCTGTCAACTTTCCATTATCAGCGTTGGCACATCGTGCCAGAACGACACAGCTATTTCCAAAATATTAATAAACAGCATTGTTATTTTCTTTTTCTTTTTTTTTAAAACTTACACGGGCGGTTACAGTATTTATATGCCGTTCTACAATCTTACTTAGTGCAACCTGCCTAAGCTGGATAAATGTGAGATTTAAGCCTCTGCATTGATGTTTCACATGCATTTGGTCTGGTATTTTGTTTTAACGCAATGACAGTTAACACTTTTCCCCTAGGCTGAAGTGCCGGTGGGGTTGGTTTTGTCGTTCAGCTGGGTATTCAACCCAGCCATTATATCTGAGCGTGAGTGTGTGAATCGGGCTATATCACAGGACAGCCATTGTGTGGGTTTATTTGGGTGAAATTATGTCCATTGGGTCAGAGAGAGCAAAACAGTTGAGTCAGCAGAGCTCCCGTGTTAATAGAAATTCCTTGATACGCAACGGACGGTGTGAATTGGATCGGCCGTCATTCATTCTTCTAATTCTGTGGAATGGCATCCCCTGTTAAAGCTAATCCTTTGGAGAAGGCTTTTTCGTAAGATTATTCCAGGGATTGGTGGGTTTTTAAGACTCCCCCCCCCATTTTTTTTAAAAAAAATAACAACGTTTAGTTGTGTCTAGGGATCTGATTATCCAGGGGATTGAATGCTTGGGACATGCCTGGTGTCCCAAATCCTTCTTTCTTTGCCTTTGCTCATATTTGCTTGGACATATCACGCACTCTTCTTAACGTCTTTCAGGAAACGGTGTTCCAAAAAAATAATAATCTTAATGTGTGTATCGCGTTTGTTGTAACTTCTTGTCCTTTCAAAACAATGTGAAAACAAGTTTGTGTTTATTGCTTCCGATGTTTAGCCCAGGTTTTTAGTCCTGGAAAAAATGGACTTTTTTTTTTCATTTATTTTTCCCCTTCTCAAACATAAATGCCTCTTACCTCCTGTACTGTGTTCCTATTGGTAGCACATTTCTCCCTTATTCTGCCCCTTTTAATCAACATTGTAGTTGGGATCTAAGTTCCTCAGGACGAGACGTCAACACAGGTCGTCCTCGACTTACGACCACAGTGGAGCCCAGCGTTTCCATTGCGAAGCAAAACAGTTGCTAAATAAATAAATTATAAATAAATAAATGAATGAATGAATGAATTTTGCCCCCAATTTTACCACCTTTCTGGCCACCACTGTTAAGTGAATCATTGTAGTTGTTAGGTTAATGACACGGTCGTTAAGCGAATCTGGATTTCCCCGTTGGCTTGGCATGTCAGAAGGCCGCAAAATTGATCACGTGGACCATCATGAGATATGAGTCAGTGGCCACGCGTCTGAATTTCGATCAGGTGGACCACGGGGAGAGCAGCGACAGGCGTAAGCCTGGAAAACGGTCACAAGTCACTTTCTTCAGTCCCGTAACTTCGAAGGGTCTCTAAGCGAACGGTCGTAAGTAGAGAACTACCTGTACATGATGTTGTTTTCAGGGGGGGGGGGGTAAGAGTCAAAATGTTAGCCAGGGCTTCTTGATTGTATAGCAGGATGAATGTTGGAAGGTAGGATTTATTTATAACAAGATTGTCGGGTTTCAATGTGATTATTTCGTAGTAGAGGATATTCTGCAGCTATTGGGATGGTAATAAATCAGTGCTGACGTCTGTTTGCAACTGGTAGAAAATTAATGTCATCTAAAAAGCAAACCTTTGAAAACAACGTGCTTTTGCTAAGGAGTTCTATCCGTCATTGGTTTCCAGGATCTGCTAATACAGGTGGCTATGGATGAGTCTAACTGGTATAATTCTTTACAGACTGACAAGGTGCAAAATTAAGCAAGAAGCTGCCAATTCATTTTTTTTTAAAAGTTGTTTTTATAGAAAACTAATTATAATTTCCTATGTAGTGCAACATATTAACCTATAACTAGACTACTTCTAAGGGATGCAATGGCTCAGTGGCTAAGACGCTGAGCTTGTCGATCAAAAGGTCGGCAATTCAGCGGTTCAAATCCCTAGTGCCGCCTAACGGGGTGAGCTCCCATGACTTGTCCCAGCTTCTGCCAACCTAGCAGTTCGAAAGCAGGTTAAAAAAGCAAGTAGAAAAACAGGGACCACCTTTGGTGGGAAGGGAACTGTGTTCCGTGCGCCTTTGGCGTTGAGTCATGCCGGCCACATGACCACGGAGACGTCTTCGGACAGCGCTGGCTCTTCGGCTTTGAAACGGAGATGAGCACCGCCCCTTAGAGTCGGCAACGACTAGCACATATGTGCATGGGGAACCTTTTCCTTTACCTTAGACCACTTCTAGTGCATGACTGGCTTACAGCATCTTTCTGAACTATGTTTATTTACCAAATGCATAAAACTTACCTTGAATTGTTTGGAGTGGAAATGATGTCCACTATTATTTTTGGTGTGAGAATAGTTTTGGACTTGGCAACCTCAGTGGAATAAAGTCCATGGCATGCCATCTTCTACTTAAAAGAGCACACATGGGGGGGGGGAAAAATCCAGATATTCTGCTTCTGTCTTCACTGTTCACAATCCCAGCGACAAGAATTTGCTGCGAACGGGGAACATGGAAATTATGCCTGGGTGTTTAGCACGCTCAAATTAGAGTCTTTTGTCTACAAGCAGTGAACCTTTCTGCTTTACGAGGCAAGCTTTCACAGCAAGATAATGCACTTTTCAGAATTTTGCTCTTGCTGCTCTTCAGATTTAATGTTTTGCTAAGTAAACATTTTTTTTAAAATTTCTCACAATGTGCATTCCTGTAGGATTGGGTTGGTGCATTCTGCCCGAATTGCCCAGAAGCGCAGAGTAATTCAACTTTTGCTTTGACTTGGGAATTTTTTCTGGCTCACATTTGAATCTTCTGGGATGCCTCCTCGTGTTGCTTCCCAGCTCCTTGTTTTATGACTTAAGAAATCCTCAACGTACAAAAGTTCGTTTAGTGACCATTCAGAGTTACAACGGCACTGAAAAAAGGGACTTACGGACGTTTTTCACACCACCATGGCAGGATCCCCATCGTCAAGCGATCAAAATCTAAATGCTAGTCCACTGACTCATATTAATGACGGTTGGCGTGTCCATCCTCCCCTTTTACGACTTTCTGACAAGTCAATAGAATAGAATAGAATAGAATAGAATAGAATAGAATAGAATAGAATAGAATAGAATAGAATAGAATAGAATAGAATTTTTTATTGGCCAAGTATGATTGGACACACAAGGAATTTGTCTTGGTTCAGAATAGAATAGAATAGAATAGAACAGAACAGAACAGAACAGAACAGAATGAGGAGGAGGGGGAGGGAAGAAGAAAGGAGAATAGGATAGGATAGGATAGGATAGGATAGAATAGAATAGAATAGAATAAACAGATGGGGAAGCCAGATTCACTTAACAACCGTGTTACTAACTTAACAACTGCAGTGATTCACTTAATAACCATGGCATGAAAGATCATATGACAATGTTTGTGTATACTGTTTTGACAAAATGAAATTTAAAAAAAAAAGAATAGATTGCAGGAGGAGGGGAGGGAAGAAGAAAGGAGAATAGGATAGGATAGGATAGGATAGGATAGAATAGAATAGAATAGAATAAACAGATGGGGAAGCCAGATTCACTTAACAACCGTGTTACTAACTTAACAACTGCAGTGATTCACTTAATAACCATGGCATGAAAGATCATATGACAATGTTTGTGTATACTGTTTTGACAAAATGAAATTTAAAAAAAAAAGAATAGATTGCAGGAGGAGGGGGGAAGGGAAGAAGAAAGGAGAATAGAATAGAATAGAATAGAACAGAACAGATAGATGGGGAAGCCATTCACTTAACAACCGTGTTACTAACTTAACAACTGCAGTGATTCACTTAATAACCATGGCATGAAAGATCATACAATGGGGCAAAATTCACTTAACAACAGAAATATTGGGCATGATTGTGGTCATAAATCGAGGACTACCTGTACAAGAGAAATTAAAAATTCCAAGGAAACAGATGTAATAGCTATCTAGTTTATTCTGTCCTTTAAAAAAACCCCAATCCTGATGTGATAGAAGAGTAGATAAGATGATTTGCGATGATTTATCTAGTAAAACTTTGATACTCACTTTGACTACAGTGTAGTCAATACCTACCACAAGACCACCCAAAACGATAGAAAATAGACAGTGCAGCCACTTCTCCTTCACCTTCATTTTGCCACCTGTTTGCAGAGAAGAAAAGCAAGCTGTACTGTCCTTTTCATATTGATCCTGCAGATCGACTCCCTTCATCAAGAAATATATTGAAAATACTCTGGCTGAACTCGGGGGGGGGGAAAGAAACCCTCCCCCATGGATAAAATGAATGAACGCCTTTTGTTCGTTTTCTTAATTAAATTTCTGACTCGGCTCTTAATTTCCGAGCTGTCCTTCCACATTTTTCTGAAATGACTGCTGAGTCTGGTTTGAATAATTACCACGGATTGATTCAGTGGCATGCACACGCACGTACATCAAATACAGGCCCATGGACTCGTGTAATGATTTTGGACAGTTTCATTCTTTTTTTTTTTCTTTTTTTGGCTGAATGCTGTGTCTTTTCTTGACGTCTCAATATCACATTTCCTGATGGTTAATTCCTGCTTATGTTCGGAATGTGTTTTAGGCCTGTCTCAAGCTGCACAAACCCACCTGTGTCCATCGATTGCTCAAGGTCCAAGATATATATTTTCTCAAGATGTTATTATTTTTTCCCCCCCAATGTTTTCTGGTGAGATTGTCTTTTCTTCTCCCTGGACTTCCTTCAACCCCCCCTGGACTAGTTTTGAGCTTCACAATATATAAATACGGTCGAAAACTCAGAAGAAAAATCTCTGCTGACTTTTAGGATCGCAGATTAGATTAGGGAAAGATGTTGGCAAGATGTTTCCATACTGTTTCCAAGAAAGCTTCATAGGACCCTGTCGGTCAGTGAATTCCAGCTGGCGGGGTCCTGCCCTCCACCCCCACCCTTTGTGGCCTTCCCAAAAAGACTTAATGGTGTGTGTTATTCTGGAGGGGGTTAATAAACCAAGGAAACACTCCATCTCCCCCCCCCAACTTGCCCCATTCATTTTGCTCCCTTCCTCGATGAATTTTAAAACCAAATTCCATGTTGTTTATTGTTTTAATGTCGTGTTCCTGTTCCGTTCAGCTGGCCCGACTCCACCCAGAATAAAGGATTAATCCCTTTATTAAAAGGGATGTAAAAAGAAAAGAAAAAAAACAGTTTTATTGATTATAAGCCACCTAGAATCTCCTCCAGGGGAGATGGGAGGTGAATGAATGAAAGGAAGGAAGGAAGGAAGGAAGGAAGGAAGGAAGGAAGGAAGGAAAGAAAGAAAGAAAGAAAGAAAGAAAGAAAGAAAGAAAGAAAGAAAGAAAGAAAGAAAGAAAGAAATAGATAGATAGATAGCACGACTATCTGGCCCCTAGGATAATTAATTCAAGTCAAGAGATTTTACTTTTAACTTTACCCACGTTAAAGTTACTGAGATCAGAGTAAATGTAAAGGTTCCCCTCGCACATATGTGCTAGTCGTTCCTGACTCTAGGGGGCGGTGCTCATCTCCATTTCAAAGCCGAAGAGCCAGCGCTGTCCGAAGACGTCTCCGTGGTCACGTGGCCGGCATGACTCAATGCCGAAGGTGCACGGAACGCTGTTCCCTTCCCACCAAAGATGGTCCCTATTTTTCTACTTACATTTTTTAACCTGCTTTCAAACTGCTAGGTTGGCCGAAACTGGGACAAGTCACGGGAGCTCACCCCGTGACGCGGCACTAGGGATTCGAACCGCCGAACTGCCGACCTTTCAATCGACAAGCTCAGCGTCTTAGCCATTGAGCCACCGCATGGTTCTACATTTCTCCTAAAGAGCCCACCTGGCATAATTTTAAGGTGTTATAGAAGATTGGAAGGGGAAGGCTCATTCTAGCTTGGTGTTTACTTCATTGTACAGCACAAGGGCATTGTATTTTCCTCCTAATGGAGCTTGAGAAGCGATGCCATCCTCAGTTTTGGGAAGAGCCCTCTTAACCCTATTAAATTGCTGCACACTTTGCGCCCAATGTTTGATCTGAAGGCTGGAAATTACAGAGGGCAAAGTGAAAAGGTTTTCGTTTGGGTGAATCCCTTTCCTGTGGATAGAAACCGGGGCAATAATATTCGCCTTTGTTTTCTTCCTCAAAAGAGGAGCTGCCTGTAAGTTTACATTTTGGAGCCCTTGCAGGCAAACCATATCAGTGGCGCTTTTAATAATATGGATAAGGGCTTCACTTTAAAAAAGAAGATAACTAAATATTGTGCGTCAAGGAAAGGAAAAGTTACCAGTGGAAGTTTTGCATGTGTTCCCAAATTCATACATTATCGTATTTGTGTGTTTGTTTATTTAATTTCTACGTCAGCTGTCTCTCCTAAGTGACTCTGGGCAGTTTGCAACAATATCATGAAGCCCTTTAAATACATGAATAAAGGTAACAGGTAATCCTCGACTTCCGAACCACAATTGAGCCCAAAATTTCTGTTGCTAAGCAAGACAGCGGCTAAACGTTGAGGAACAAACGATAAAACTTTTAGAGTTAAAGTGTTTCTCTTCTTTCAAGTATGAATGGCTTTTTTGGGAGCTCCGACTCTGTCAGATTTATTGACTTAATTGCAGAGTTTCTATTTTTGAAATTAGAGGTTTCTTCAAACAAAAACATTGTCTGCTACTTTGATCGTAATCTGAGAAATCTGTTGTTTGGACTTTGTGTGGTCCTGAACGCTACAGCCATGGATGGGAAAAGAGATTGCCGAAATATATCTTTACGTATCTCTGTTGGGTGACATTTTAGGAATATAGGGTTTTTTTTCACAATGGGGTTAAGTTCTCCCGTTCCTGAGAAGCAACACAAAGTTGACTTGACTGATCTCAACGAAGCTAAATAGGACCGGAATTTTCTGTGTGTCTGTGTGTCTGTGTGTGTCTGGACAATTTCCCAAGAAATCCCATCATTGTACTTAAAATTGGAAGTGGGGAAAAAACATTCAGAAGAAGACGAGAGAAACCGTAAAAAAAAAATGCAAGTAGAAAAAATAGGGACCACCTTTGGTGGGAAGGGAACAGTGTTCTGTGTGCCTCTGGCATTTAGTCATGCCGGCCACATGACCACGGAGACGTCTTCGGACAGCGCTGGGCTCTTCGGCTTTGAAACGGAGATGAGCACCGCCCCCTAGAGTCAGGAACGACTAGCACAGATGTGCCAGGGAAACCTTTACCTTTATATATGTATACATGCACACCAGTTCAGGCTAGCCCCTTCTCATTTTTATGATTTCTGCATTTCTGTTCCTCAAGAACTGAGACATAAATGTCTCCGTTCCGGATGTTTATTAATAGGCCAAAAAAAAGAGAAAACAACCCTTATCAGAAACAGAGCAGGAGGGCACATGTTTTAACTTGTGTTATCACATGCTTCTGTTTGCTTGAGATACAGCCTAAGAGGTTGAGGCCGGCTTGATCTGCTACTCGGGGTTTGTTTACTCAGAAGTAAAGCCAGCGTGCCCGGCGGCTTTTTGCCAGATCCGCCGGCATGGAGCTGGCAATTTTTAAAAGGGAAGCTGGAATCCTTGCTTGTTATCTGTAAGCAGATCATATCTGCAAAAGCTGGTTTCCAATCTGGAAAGAAAAGGCTAGGCAGAGAAGAAACGCCATAATAAGGACCAGATCTGGAAAGGTAATTTGTGGGCATCCAGCCCGGTCGTTTCATTGAGCAGACTTTAGAACGGATAGCTCTGCATCTCTTTTATTTCCATGTGATGCCTCTATAAATGAAAGTCTTCCACAAAACCCTTATTAAATTCGCTGGTAATAATCAGGTGCGATCATCTGTCATTTAAACGTAACAAGAGTCGGGCAGGGCAGCCTAGTCAGGCCATTCCTTCATTTCCTGCCCACGCGGAGCTTTATCTGTTTTTATTTTCATTTTTTTTGCTTATTCTCATTTTTCCGGGGTGGGGTGGGGGAGGAAATTGGATTTTGTAAGGGAGAGATGTAGGTTAGGGTTGACATGTAAAAGCCAGAAAAAAAAACTGTACTGGCAGGCTCCCAGGAAAGATTTGAGGGGAATGTAAGCATTGCCTCCTGACCTTGTCTCTCTTCTTTTCGACCGTGTCTCGTCTCCCTTCCTTGTTTTTTTTTTGGGGGGGGGGGGAGAGGGGGGAACCTCACATTTTTAGGATTTTTGTTTTTTTAGTTGAACGCTTTAATGGTTTCTGGATTGGTTTCTGCATTATTGGGAGCTAATATTTAGAAGTTTGCCGACTTACATTTCGTGCCCTTGGCTCATTTGTACCCACTTGGCAAACAGCAAGAAACAATTCAGTCAAGAAATGAGGATCTCAGGGCATTGCCTGACCCAGAGATCTTAGCTTTTTGGGGAGCAACAAACCAGGAGATCCTAATTTGATTTAGATACCGGCCCTGATCTTTTGAATAAATTGGGGTTTCCTAATATATACCTTTGTGTGCAGGTAGTCCTTGACGTATGACCGCAGTTGAGCCCCAAATTTCTGTGGGTAAGCAAGGCAGTTGTTAAATGAGTTCTGTCCCGCTTTACGATCTTTTTTTGCCATGGTTGTTAAGCGGATCACCATCGTTGTTAAGTGAATTGTGCAATCATTAAGTGAATCTGGCTCCTCCCATTAACCGTTTGTCAGAAGCGCCTAAGGATGGTTGCAAATGAGAATTCCCACAACTCCGGGATGCTCCTGCATCCATCATAAATACACGCCATTGCCAACAACTTGAACTACGGGGTGTGTGTGTGTGCTGCAACGGTCATAAGTGTGAGAAGTGGTCATAAGTCACTTCTTTTCAGTGCCGTTGTAACTTTGAACCACCGATAATGGTTGTAAACCGAGGATTACCTTTATTATTGACCTAGATTAGGAGAATAAGTTAGAAGCAGTCCTTTCACGTTGCTGCTTAAATGTTGTTTTAGGATGAAGCTCAGTTTAATTACAGGCTATTCTTTTGTCCTTTCAGCTTTCACTGTGAAATACCTGACAATCGTGAATCGCATCTGAAATTTATCAAAGGGGTTTATTGTTAATCGGTAAGTTTAGAGATCTTTAATACTCAGCAGCAGAGTTATCCTTTTCCAGAATTGCAATGGTTTGTTTTTGTTTTTGTTTAAATCCTGCTAATTATTTTGTATCATTTCGTAGCCAATCGCTTACCTTATTTAACTTTCTAGGTATTTATTTATTTTTAATTGGTTTGATTCTGCTTGTAGACTATAGTGGAAGTGTGCTTGAAAGGGCACAATACGTAATTTTTTTATAATTATCTTCGTCAACCTTTCAAACGTTTGTGCTGAATTGTTCAATGGTAGATAGCAATAGCACTTAGACTTCTATACTGTGCCTTACAGCCCATTTTACAGATCTCGGAAAGATGGAAGGCTGCGTCATTGCCATCATATTTTCTTTGCTGCTATATGTAGATTTCATACATCCTCCTTTTCTCCTAGCACTTCTTATCCACAGATTGTGTGTTTTTATATGCTCAGGAAAGCCACAATCTGGGGCAGTTTTCTCTTTTGCTGTTTAACCAAACCAGTTTTGTGTGTGGCCTTCATTTCATTAAGTCCCTAATTAAGAAAGCTCCATATAGACCATGCATATCATTCTCTCTCTCTCTCCTTCCATCCATCCTGTCTCTTAGTCAGCACCGACCTAAGTTCTCTCTTGCCTTGAATTTTTTATCCTGCCTTTATTATTTTTATACTCCTCCCTCCTCCTGTTTTCCCCACAAGAACAACCCTGTGAGGTGAGCCGGGCTGAGAGGGAGGGAATGGCCCTCATGTCTAAGACGGGACTAGAACTCCCAGTCTTCTGGTAATTGGCCTAAAGTCACCCAGCTGGCTTTCATGCCTAAGGTGGGACTAGAACTCCCAGTCTCCTGGTGATTGGCTCAGAGTCACCCAGCTGGCTTTCATGTCTATAAATGGCATCAGTTAGCCAGGACAATCCAAGATGCTGATAGTTGTGGTCATTATATCTTGTGATGCAGCTCAGAATGTCAGTGGGCAAAGACAGTGGCTTTGCACTTCTGTCATTCTTTTCCTTGTCCTAGCCAAAACCATAGCAGAAATGGCTGTAACAGATACTTGACCTTCCCTGGTTTTTAAAACCCTACTTTCCTTGCATCTGGGACTCCATCGATATCCTGCTGAATGTACAGATCAGAATATCTTCTCTAGGTCTGATTCACTGAATGCTCACCTTCTCAAAAAGTGGTTCATGTATCATACAAAGCCATGTTTTGTTTAATAATCTGCAGTTGGATAAGTTAACATGACCTACAAACAACGTGATTTGCAAATGGCTGTAGGGGATCCACATGAAACACTAAGCCAAACTCCAACAAGCTACCTTACAGTTTACCATCCGTTTACTGGAATATTAAGAACATTTCTTAAGCTTGAAGAATATAACTGATGACCAACCTGCAAAACGATTGGCTTACGGTTGACTTTGCTTTCCGATGCCATGTTGAACAACAGTATCCATGATTCCCAGCTGTGGCTTTGCTGACTTGCAGTTAAGATTCAGCAGTGCATTAAAATTGAATTGAACATTATGGTAGTTGGATTTAATTAGGAAATGAATTGCCCAGAATGCAAGGAGCTGTTTTAGGTGTGCCCAGCAAATGAAATGCATTTTCTTTTTTATTTTTAGTCTTTGAACAGCAGACTCCTAAATTGCATGGCATTTGAACCACCAGAAAGATTTAAAAGGGAATTAATTTTGTAGCAGAGGAAGCAGTTGAGAAACAAGTCAGATTGGTGGTTGATTATATTATCATCATTAAAGGTATTATGCAAGTCTTTTTTTTCAGAACAGGTTCATTGAGTCAGATTCAAATTTGAACCTTTGTGTCTTTTAGAATTTTTGACATTTTTGCATAGATTTTATGTTAATTTTAAGAATGTCTTAATGCCTTTTGTTATATATTATATATTTGTTATATATTGTTTTGAGTTGAAATGTAGTCTGTAAATATTTTAAAAACATAATGCAATTAGTAATGCCTCTTTCCTAAATTTTATCACTAGAATTTTACGTACGTCCTTATGGCCCGTGGGGTGATTCTAATATTTCCGATATTGGAATATTTATTTGCAAATAATAAATGTACTGCTCTCGGTATCCACATTCTGATTTTGTCTTCCAGAACTTTCCATGATATACAGCGCTGCAGAACTGGAAAGCAAGGGGGAGGACCTTGCCTTGCAGCTAGGCTCTGTCATGGTACGTGCACAGATCCTTCAAGGTTGAGCAAAAGAAAAAGAGAACTGAAGGAAGGAAAGGAATGCTAAACATGGCAACCCTTAGGTGTTTACAGCACTCTTATAAAGTTTGATTGTGATAAACCACCATTTCTCAACCTTGGTAACTTGAAGCTGGGTAGATTTCAACTCCCAGAATTCCCCAGCCAGTTTTGCTGGCTGGGGAATTCTGGGAGTTGAAGACTACCCAGTTTCAAATTGTTAAAGTTGAGAAACTATGCTAAAGGGTTATAAACTCCTTCAGAAGGTCGTTTTGATACGAGCAAAAATCAGTTCGCTTCACTCAGTTCTGTTGAGAAATTTGGGTTCTAATGAAAGAAGCGAGTTGAGCCTTTTAAGTCTTCATTGCTAACCTCTGGCCTCTGGTGGCTCAGACTGCTAAGACAGTCTGTTATTAACAGCAGCTGCCTGCAATTACTGCAGGTTCAAGTCCCACCAGGCCCAAGGTTGACTCAGCCTTCCATCCTTTATAAGGTAGGTAAAATGAGGACCCAGATTGTTGGGGGCAATAAAAGTTGACTTTGCATATATAATATACAAATGGATGAAGACTATTGCTTGACACAGTGTAAGCCGCCCTGAGTCTTCGGAGAAGGGCGGGATATAAATGCAACTAAATAAATAAATATAAATAAATAAACCCTGGAAGCCTCATTCAGATGAAGCTACTTCACCTCTTTCTTTTGTTTGTTTGTTTTACCTGGATAGACAACAAGACAGTTCTATGTGCTTCCGAACTCTTGTTTCCAGTGGACAGAGAAAACAAAACAAAAAACAAAACAGGTGTTCGGTACAATGAGAGATGCTTCCAGAATTTCTAGTAGAAAAATAAATGACATCATTAGCGCAGCTAAAGTAGTGGACTTGACCCGGTTCACACGTTACACTAAGTTTGTGGTTTAACCATTGCTTGTTGAGGAAACCCCCACTAGCTGGGTATCTCATGCTAAGGCTTAACCTGTGAACGAGTGTAGAAGGTTTTAGAGCAGGGATGTCCAACCTAGGCCACTTTTAAGACTTCCCAGAATTCTCCAGTCAGCCTTTCTCCATCCCTGGAGGTTTATAGGAAGAGGTTGGACAACCATTTGTCCGGAATGGTATATAGCAGTGATGGCTAAGCTTTTTGCCGTCGCATGCCAAAAGTGGGGGGACGAGGGGGGGGGGTCGTGCGCGCATGTGCCAACCCCCCATAATTTAATGCCCCCCACGCCCTGCCCACCTGCACATGCCTGTGCGACCCCACCCCACCCCATGCTCCCCACGCTTTTGCCAAGCAACGGCAAAAAGGTTACTGGTGGGCCCGGAAGACCTGTTTTTCGCCCTTCCCAGGCTCCAGAGACTTTCTTGGAGCCTGGGAGGCAAGAACCTCCTTCCCCGGAGGCCATCCGGAGGCTGGAAACAGCCCATTTCTCAACTTCCAGTGGAACCAGAAGGCCCATTTTTCGCTCTTCCCAGATTCCAAAAGCTTTCTTGGAGCCTGGGGAGAGCGAAAACAGTCTCTCCCCCCCCCCCCCGAGACCCTCTGGAGGCCAGAAACGGGCCTTTTCCCGATTTCCGGTGGGCCCGGAAGCCCCAAAATTAGCTGGCCGGCGCACACATGTGCGCTGGAGCCCAGCTGAGGCAATGCTCATGTGCCCACAGAGATGGCTCCGTGTGCCCCCTCGGCATATAGGGGGTATATGCGGGTATATAGGGTATCCTGCTGTGTGGTAAAAGGTTTGTTAGAGGAAGGGAGTTTCAGAATGGGTTGACTAAGAATGAATCTCTGTGATTATTCGGTTAGTAGAAAAAAAGTGAACTAGCATGTACAAGTGACATGAACGGAATCGTCGGCTTGACTTCTAAACTTAAATCGTTCTCAGGATGAAGAGACACATCACAGCCTTGAATGCATCCAAGCTAATCAGATCTTCCCCAGGAAGCAGCTAATCCGGGAGGATGAAAATCTCCAGGTCATCCCTTGATTCTCCTTTGATCTTGCAGTGGGATCCAGGGGGCTGTGTGGGATTTAGATCTCTGATCAGGCAGCAGAACTTTGGAGGCGCTTGGTTTACTTTCAACCTAGGAGATAAAACGTTTTGGGTTGAAGCGGTGAGCTTGGTTGCAAAAATTCTAGGTCTTAAGACAATCCTTGACTTAGCACTGGTCCCTTAGCGACCATTCAAGGCTACGCCTGAAAAACAGAGGACTTGCAACCCGGGATTCAAAGAGCCGACCGCCAGGCCCTTCCACCATCAGGTCACTGAACTTCACGAATGAAGGCGAAGGTACGTGTCCCAGGATAACGTTGCAGGATCCAATCTGGGTGGGGCACCGAGACCAAAGGTTTTATCTTCTGAGCTTGCGAAGAATACAAGCGAGCGGTCAGACAAAGAGACCCAAACTCATTGATGGCCTCGCGTTGCAATGAACAAGGACACACATTCAGTTTCGCAGCTTACTAAGATTGTTGGCCGAGCAGGTTCAAAAACAGCCGGGGAGATGATTGAAGCCCGGGAAACGGGTCCCTTGTCAGTTAACAGGAGGGCTGAATTACCAACAGCTTTTCCTCCTGGGGAACTCGAGACTCCATGCCTGGATATCTCTCTTGTCTTCTGGCTCTTTGGACTGGGTTCAAATTTGAAGAGATGAGCCCCAAAGCTTGGAAGAGTAAATCTCTCGTTCCCGGCGGCCGACCCAAATTCGATCTCGCACCATTATCCTGGGAAACGTATATTGGCCTTCCTCCGCCAATCGTGTGTTCTTTCGAGGGGTGTGCATTTCTGAAGTTGATGCCACCTGTAAATTCCTTTCCTATCTCTCTCTCTCTCTCCACAGGTCCCGTTTCTCGAACTTCACGGGGAAAGCACGGAGTACGTTGGCCGAGCGGATGAGGCCGTCATTGCCCTGTCCAACTACAGGCTTCACATCAAATTTAAGGAATCCGTAGTGAACGTAAGTTGTCTCTTTTCCCGAAGCGGAAGCTGGGTGGTGAGGGAAGCGGGAGCTGTACCGGTGGGGGTTTCGGTGCGAAACCGAAAATGCCTGAAAAGCCAGCGTGGCGTAATATTTTGGGTGACATCGCTCAGGGGTGGCATTTCAATTCCTTGCCCGTCAGCTCTCGTGCTGCCTGGTTATGGGCGCCAGGGCAGAGGGGCGTGTGGAATTTTAAAGCCATCTCTTCTTGTTCGAAACGGGTGATTGGCAGCAAGGAGGGCATCGCTGCCGTACTTCATTATTTTAATCCTCCTGCATGTTCTGCTGCAGAAACTTGCGCGTTTTTCCTCGTCAGCTGGCGAGTTAGAACACCTCTCGTCCTGACAGCTGCGCAGCCGCGAGAGTTTGCGCTTCTTCCTCTGCCGTCACGAAGCTGAGTCATCTCAAAGCGATGACAGGGAGAAGAAATATAGTAGAATTAGAATTTATCCTGATCGGTAACTCGGCCCAGGCCTCGATGCTAAACCAATTCCCCCAACTTCGTTATTGGAGCCGTCGGAATATTGTAAGCAGGCGGTGAAGTTCTGCCTTGCAAAGCTCAAAATCGCAGGAAGGGTGCAAAAGCTGGAGAACTTTCCTTTATAGCAATAGCCCTTAGACTTATATACCGCTTCACAGTGCTTTGCAGCCCCTCTCTAAGCAGTTTACAGAGTCAGCCTCTTGCCCTCCAACAATCTGGGTTCTCATTTTACCCACCTCGGAAGGATGGGAGGCTGAGTCAGCCTTGAGCCGGTCAGGATCGAACTCCTGACAGTTGGCAGAGTTACCTGCAACATTGCTTTCTACCAACTGCAAAAGAAGGAAGGAAGGAAGGGAGGGAGGGAGGGAAAGGAAAGCAATAGGCACTTAGACTTATATAGCACTTCACAGTGCTTTGCAGCCCCCTCTATGTAGTTTACAGACTCAGCCTCTTGCCCCCAACAATCTGGGTCCTCGTCTTCCCACCTCGGAAAGACAGAAGGCTGAGTCAACCTTGAGCCGGTTAGGATCCCACTCAGAGCCCTCCTCTTCCCTCCCCACCTGCAGCATCCCCAGCTGATGTGTCATTTTGGGGCTGCTTGGCCTGTTCCCAAAGAATGACTGAAACCAGGGGTCTCCAACCTTGGCAACTTTAAGCCTGGTGGACTTCAACTCCCAGAATTCCCCAGCCAGCTTTGCTGGCTGGGGGATTCTGGGAGTTGAAATCCACCAGGCTTAAAGTTGCCAAGGTTGGAGACCCCTGTCCTCAACAGCATCAATATCCTTATTTTATTTTTTCAGAATGCGCATTCTGTGTATGTGAGACTCTGAAGCCTTTTAGCGAATAAAACTGAGGTTGGAGATTGGTTCTTTGTAGCAGGTCTGACAGCCATTTTATTAACCTGTTTCAAATTGGACTTTTTTTTTTTTTTTTTAAAGGGACATTTCAAGCGAGGCCGGGGTCCTGGCAGAGGCCAGACAGATCTTTGTAGGGATTTTGGGTAGCCTCAGCTGCCATACTTTGATCTGCTGAAACAAAATAATCGCATTCATTCATTTTAGATTTTTTAAATCCTGTTTTTTATTATTTTTTATAAACAAGGCAGAGAAAATACTTCATACTTCTTCCATCTCTTATTTATATCTACAGCAGTAACCAGGGGTGGGATTAAGAAATTTTAGCAACTGGTTCCCTGCCCGGTTGTTGGGTGAGCGTGGCCGTAGTGGGTGTGGCCTATTTGGCTTCCTGCCCCACGGGGTGGGGGCGCATTTTCGCCCTCCCCCGACTCCAGACACCCTTCGGAGGCCAGAAACGGGCCCGTTTTTGGACTTCCGGTACTTCTGGTAGGCCCGTTTTTCACCCTCCCAGAGCCTCCGCGTGGCCCCTGCACTTACCTGGCATCCAAAACGGGCTGCGTGTAGAACTCCTGGGAGGGGAGGGATGGGTGGGGTCAGCCAGTCCTTGCAACAACCGGTTTGGCGAACCAGATTAAAATTAACACCCGGTTCGTCCAAACCGATCCAAACCGACTGAATCCCACCCCTGACAATTACTCTGTGAGATGGGGTGGGCTGAAGTCACCCACCTGACTTTCATGCCTAAGGCAGGACTAGAACTCACTGTCCCCTGGTGATTAGCCCAAGGTCACCCAACCCGCTTGCATGCCTAAGGCAGGACTAGAACTCCCAGTCTCCTGGTTTCTTAACCACTACCCCAAACTTAAGCCAGATTTTGGCAGCTTTTTTTCTAGACCCCACCTTCCATGGCCTGCCTTCACATGATCAGCCGTATCCCAAACTTAGCTGTAATCTCCCCCCCCCCCTTTTTTTTTTTTTATAGGGCCCTCGCGCTAATCCATAAAGTAGAATTTTGTAATTAAACAAAAAGATATCCCCTGTTCAGACTTGGCTGTTTTGGTTCCCCCACCCTCTCTCTCTCTCCTTTGCAGCTGTGAGTTCATTTTCATTTTAGCTGATTCTTGCCTTTGATGTGCAGCGAGTCAGTTGCAAAATTAACCTCCCAAAGAACTCAGAGGAACAAAAATGTTGTTTGTTTAGCAATTGACAGCATTCTAAATAAAGAATGCAACTGCGGCTGACATGAAAGTGAGTTATTGCTCGGCTATGCGAGAGCAAGTGCTTGGAATGGGTGCCGTCTCAGATCATTATATAATATTAAAATGAATTTATACTCTTAATATTGCACGGGAATTACTGCGATGAGAAACCTCGGGCAGCTACGGCAGAAGGCAGCAGCAGTTCAAGAGCTCCAGTGGCGCAACACACCAAATTCCCAACCTCGGTTCACAAACCGTAGAGCTGCGGTGCGCCTACAAACATGGCGAGCCGAAAGCAAACCATAAAACACGGCGTAACGTGACCTGGTTTGCATAAAATACAAAGATAGCGGCTGAGTTCCCACAACATATTGGACCCCCTCCATCAAACCACCGCGATTGACACAATGATGGTCATTTTGGCTGGACTGGCTCTCGTGCAAATGCAGCCCATTATTTGCTTGCAAGGGAAAGATTAGGAAGAGCTGTGATAACTGGTTTCAAGGAGATGGTTGGTGGGAGAGAGGTGGCACTAATGAGAATATTTGTATATCTGGGCGTTGAAAGGAGGGATCCTGGGTGCTGTCATGAACTTGGCGGTTTTCTTGCAAGATATTTCGTTACCCGAACGAGACGACACCGTCCGAGCACTGATGATTTCACTCTAGTTTGAGTAATGGGAGCGTCTGCAAGGAAGCCACCAAGCTCAGAGAGCCACAGAGGTGGTAGCAATTCTCTGCGGCAATTGGACAAGGCAAGGATTTGTGGCTTGAGATTTTGAGAAAGGAGATTCAAACACGAGTCTTGAAATATGTGGCAACAAGGCCCGATCTACAGGGCTGCCTTTTCCTAAGGACCCCTTCCCCTAAATATTGCTACCTGACGGGGAGCTAGGTAGCCTCTTCCGTAGCAGCCCCTGGAAGACCCTGCCCCCTGAAACCCAGCAGACCTCCACCTTCCTAGCCTTCCATAGAACTATGAGGACCTGGTTTAAGATTAGGTGACTGCACATTGGAAGGTTGGCTTGGCGCCGGGTCTTTGTTGTTTTTAATGTGTCTAGTTTTATAGTTTGGATACGGCTTTTATGCTCTTTTTAACTTTTGATTGAGAGCCGACCAGAGCCGGTTATAAGATGGGTGGCTATATAAATACTTTAAGTAAAACAAAGAACCCTGGAAACCGTCTTGAAGAGACGATTCAGAGGCTGTTGAAAGAACCGCAACTCCTGGAAAATCTCCTGCTTGAGCAGGGGTTGGACTAGAAGACCTCTCAGGTCCCTTCCAACTCTCTTAACTCTGTAGTCTGTAAATCAGATAGTATGGATGGGGAAGCGGCTCCAGGGGATTCCTCAGAGGGGGGGAAAAGAGGGAGGGAAGGAAAAACAAACCAACTTGCAATATTCTGTTACTATACCCTATCGTAGTATTTCTCAGACTTGGTTAACTTTTAAGATGCGTGGACTTCATCTCCCAGAATTCCCCCCAGCCACTTTGCTGAGAAACACTGGCCTATCTCAGTAAATATAGTTCTAGCCTTCCTGTGGAGTTGGTTTCTTGATCTGGTCTACCTTACAGGGGCGACCGATGAAGATTCCGAGAAATTTCCTAATAGGGGGAAAAAAAATGGTTAGGGAATTAAACCTTAAATCTGCCTAGAGCAGGAAGGGAACTCTTCCCCTGCTAGAGTTTTTAAATACTGGTAGGTGTTTAAATAGGGCTGGAGATTCCATCTAGGAAGGATTCTTGCACTGAGCAGGGAGTCAGTTAAGATGATCTCTCTGGTCCCTTCTGACTCTCACATTCTGTAATTTTATAATGGTTTGGTTCTAAGTAGTCCAGCTGCAATTTTCAGTACTTTGGAGAGCTCTTCTCCCCCTTTTTTTTAGTATTTTTTTTAAAATCGGTGGAGTTAACTGAACAAGCCAAATCTTTATTAGACATGATTATCTTGGATAGCTTTTATCTCGCAGCTTCATTGAAAACGGATCCCCTGACTCTTCCCTTGTTGCTTAGACAGTGTCTCCAATGCAATGAACATGAATTTGGGTCGACCTTGGGAGATATTGGAGAACAGGGGAGCCTGGAACGACTTAGCCCCTGAACCACAAAAACAGCTCTTTTCTTGTAACCCTGGAGGGACTTTCTTGAGCTTTTGCTTCAGAACCTCTTGTCCAGGCAAAAATTAGTAACCCGAAATTCACTTTAACGTAACTTAACTTTAGCCGACTGCCATGGGAAAAAGAGGTCTATATGTTATGTTCTTTCATGAATTGCCCTTCGTAAGCCCAAAAAGAACTCCATAAAATACACAGTCCCATTCTGCTTTAACTTCCCTCCAAGCAGGACATGAGGTTTAATGGGCCCGGTGTTCAATTTGCATTTGTTAAGTTACCTGGCCGATGTAAGTTTATACCCCATCTTCGGTTTTCGCCTAATTTTCGTTCTTTGTTTGCCATTCATTAGAATGTCTGTAAGTTTGCCGCTTATGAGATCTCAGTAAGTAGAACATAGTCGTTTAGCATTTGTACTGCCGCACCTTTGCTTGGAATACAGTGAACATGTGCTGACCGTGGCTTGCGACATAGGCAGGCGTGCATGGATCATGTCAGAGCATGAAGTTGCCTCCTGTATAAATACAATACCTGAATAAAAGATTCAGTAGATCAAGTGGCCAATTCATGGAATGATGGCTTTCCTGAAATGCTGACACACCCATCTTTTGGGAACAACTATATTCAACAAAGATAACTTTATGCATGCATGAAATGTTTCTCTCTTGGTTGTCCAAATGAGGTTGCTCCCAAAAGTTATGCACTTGAACTGGGTTTGATCCTAAATAAGTCTTGGATAAATTCACTCAGTTCCAAGGGTTCAGATTTGACGTTGAATTACACCGCTGTCTTTCTCTTCCCATTTGGTTTGATTTTGAATTATTTTTTTTAAATTCGCTTGCTCGTGTATTTCCCCCAAAGTGTCTCTTCCCAGCCAGTTCAGAAGCTTCTAATATCTTTGGGAGGTTGTTTATTTAATTACAGGCAATCCACATTCCTAGAGATTATACACTGTGAAACGCCAGGGGTAAGCTTGACTAGTTCTGCATGCTCATTCATAACCAGGGAGGTCATTGGTAATGTGTGGACCAATCTGACTTTTGGAGGAAGCGACCTTACGAAGACCATCGAAAAGGGCCCAGGAATAGCAAGTCAAAGAAATTAAAGGGGTGAGATAAGACAAAGAAAGGGAAACGGGACGAGATCTAATTTTCACCACTATCGTTAGCTCTTTTCTTCCCGTAGCTTTTTGCCAAATCTTCCTGACTTCTGCCCACACCCATCATACTTTTTTGTTCATTAAGCCCACCTCTCAATTTCGGAAGACCTCATCAGCTTCATCCATGGGTGACTTTGGGGAGGGTTCCTTGGGTGTTCTCTGAGCTTAGTTGCTTTCTTGCAGACGTTTTGATACCTAAACCAGGGGTCTCCAACCTCAGAATTCCTCAGCCAGCCATGGGAGTCGAAGTCCCCAAGTCTTAAAAGTTACCAAGTTTGGAGGCTCTTGATTTAAGTCAACCTTTCACCCTTGCTATCGTTTTTGTTTTGTTTTTTGAGGGGAGGGTAATCTTTTGGGGCCACCTTGAGATCTGAAACCTAGAAACCCCTCTGTCGAAAACTACATTTCAGAGCACAAGACAAAAGAGTGAAAATCAAGTTACATTTTTTCCCCTCCCCATCCAATGTATGGACCTTCAAATTAAAGGTCCATAATTGCTGGGCAAGGATGCAATCTTCACCCCTGATATTAAACCGTCTTCCTTATTCTATAGTTACAGCATCTACACCTGCAGCCTATTATTTCCAATTTTCTCACAATCGTGTTTTCCTTTTCGCCAATTTTTCTTGGTTACGGACAATTAATAAGAGCATCCCTTTCAATTCCGCTCTTCGAGACATCCCTGTCATTCCCATATAAATTTCTAAAATACTCACTTCCTGCTCGCTTTTATCCTGGCATTTTTTTTTTAATTGTTGTTCTTTCTCCTGGAAGTTGTTTCTTTTCCCATTCCCCATTTCCAAAGGGTTTACTTTTCTCCCCCCCACTCCCCTAAACAGTCGATTCATTGTTTTATTAAACATTGCATTCTGCTAACAAAATTCCAGCAAATTGTTATTGGAGGCTGGCACTAATTATTGACCTGCATGGTATGTTTTGATTTGTGGTGATTTTCAGCATGGAGATTGCTCGGGGGTGGGGCAATATGGGATATAATGCTTGGCCGGAAAAAAAAAAAAAGAAAGGCAGAATCCCGAAGGAGCATGAAATGCCTTTCCTAGGGAGTACAAAAACGCCATTTTTATGGAGAGTAATGAAGGTACATCCAGGAAAAGTGATTCAGAAGGAAGGAAAGCGGAACAGATGGAAAGAAGGAGCGGAGGAAGTGACAACTGAGGGGGCTGTAAGTGTCAAAGAGGAAACAGAGAGTCAGTAGGAGGAAGAAGAAGTCAAGAGAAGACTAGAATATTTAGGTTAGTGAAGCAGACGAGGCCTCTGACTTCTAGATGTACTTCGCTTTTAAAGCCCTTTGTGGCTCTCGGTGGGACAGCCATCTTCCCAAGACACCCAACTGGTCCATAAATTCTAACACAGGTAATCCTCGACTTACAATCTTTTGCTTAGCAGACTGTTCAAAGTGGCCACGGCCTTGAAAAAGGCGATGCGTGACCGTTTTTCAAAGTTACGACGGTTGCAGCCTCGATGGTCACGTGATTAAAATCCAGATGCTTGGCAGCAGGCTCATCCATGATGGTGTAGTCCAGGGGTCTCCAACCTTGGCCCCTTTGTGGCATTGTGTTGTTTGGTTTTTAATTTGATGGGATTACAATGAATAAGGTTACATTAAATTCTACCTAATTGATCTACTTCAGCCCATGTTGTTGTGGATGTGGAGAATTTGCCTCCCACTCAGAATCGGTTAATCGGTGCCCATCCTGAAGCCCTAGTGCAGGGGTCTGCAAACTTGGCTTTTTTAAGACTTGTGGACTTCAACTCCCAGAGATCCTCAGCCAGCTTTGCTTTGCTTTGCTGGCTGAGGAACTCTGGGAGTTGAAGTCCACAAGTCTTAAAAGAGCCAAGTTTGCAGACCCCTGCCCTCGTGTAAGAAAGCCACAGTGACCTATGTGAGCCCGGGCACGCTTTTAAGTCTTTGGGGAAGTCAAGCCAGACTTGAAGGTGGGGAAGTTTTGCAAGCACTTTCCTAATTTCTAGAACTCTGAGCCTCTTCCTCAATACGGTAGCTGGGCTTTGTTAGAGTTCTCAGAGTAATTTTGAAAGTTAGTGAAGCAAGAGCTGTTTAAGGAAGACGGTTGTTGGTTGCGAAGGCACCTTCGACCCTTCTTGGATGAGAATGAAATGGTTTCAAGGGGGGGAAAAAAAACACCCACAAAAGAAAGTCCACTCGCCTTTTGGAAAAGCACTTTTGGGACAGCCGTGACCTGAATGATTGAGAATCTCCGCAGACATTTGTGCGTCAACTGTCCTCATTCCTTAGGGCCGAATTCAAGTGACGTGTACAAAAACGCTGCGAGTTTTACAGTAGAGTTGAATGCAACACCAATTTCATCGAGGTGGAATTTCAGATCAAAATGAATTGTATAGAATGGGAGGGAAACGCTACCAGTAATTGCCGGTGTGAGTAATGTTTCCTTCCAGGGCTCCAGCCATCTACTAAATCCTTGTGATAAAATGGGTGTTAGCCTTTCGGAATAAATCTATGTCCCTTTTTCCATCACAGGTTCCATTGCAGCTCATAGAAAGCGTGGAATGTCGGGATATTTTCCAGCTCCACTTGACTTGCAAAGATTGCAAAGTTATCAGGTGCGTGTACAATCCCTGCACCACACAGTCCGTGTTTCACGTTAGTTAATGCAAGTGTGGCCTCCCCTCCCTAAAATAAACACAACTGCCTTTCAAATCATTACAAATTACCCTTTAATGGCAGGCTTTCCTCCCGACTCCGGACTTTGTGGTACCAGCAAAATACTGCCAGAATAATCTCAAAAGTTTTATCAATGGATGATATTGGAATGTCAGAAACAACGGCTCATTATTTATCCATCATTTATTTATTTCTTAAGTTTATCTGCCGCCTGTCTGGGGAATTCTGGGAGTTGGGAGTCCACAAATTTGGAGACTCCCGACGTATCAAAAAAACCAGTGTGCAGGACATAATGAACAGCACATTTATTATTTTTAAAATGAGGTTTTCCTAAAAGTTAAGCCTCTGTAGATAATTTCCTTCTGCTCTGCTCTGCTCTGACCTTAGCCTCTCATTTCATCCGGTCAGCTGCATATTTGTAAAGGAAAGTGAAAACATTCCTTGCCTTTTATTGGCTTTTGCATGGTGGTGGTGGTGGTTGTTATTTTATTTACACAAAATGACAGTATACACAGCAAACGAGATAATTATGCTGGATTTCGTATCACAGATCACTAGTTGAACACTTCCCAAGCCTTTTGGACTGCGTGTTATATCGGCAAATTATGGGCATTTCATTATTATTATTATTATTATTAATTTTGGCAGGTGCCAGTTCTCTACTTTTGAGCAGTGTCAGGAGTGGCTGAAGCGGCTGAACAACGCCATCCGCCCCCCGTCAAAGATAGAGGACGTTTTCTCGTTTGCTTACCATGCCTGGTGCATGGAGGTCTACGCCAGTGAAAAGGAGCAACATGGCGATTTGTGCCGCCCAGGTACGATGGGTCTTTGGCTTGCACAGCAACAGGCTAGGACTAGGACAGATGGTGGTGGTGGTTGTTTTACAACACCCATTACCTGGTACACTACAGGCAGTTCTCGAGTTACAACCATCCCTTTAGCTAGCATTCAGAGTGACAGCCATGCTAAAAAAAAAAAACACGTGAATTATGACCGTTGCAGCCTCCCAACGGCCACATGATTGAAATGCAGGTGCTTGATCTCGGGGTCATGTGATCACCGTTTGCTCTTGGCCGGGGAATTCTGGGAGTTGGGAGTCCAAAGGTCTTAAATAGCAATAGCACTCAGACTTACAGACCGCTTCACAATGCTTTCCAGCCCTCTCTGAGCGGTTTACAGGGTCAGCCTGTTGCTCCTCCCCCAACAATCTGGGTCCTCATTTTACGGAAGGCTGAGTCAACCTTGAGCCAGTCAGGATCAAACGGCCAAACTGCTGGCAATCAGCAGTCAGCAGAATTAGCCTGCAGGACTGCATTCTAACCATTGTGCCACCAAGGAGAATAGAATGGAATTGGAATTGGATTAGAATTGAGAATAGGACAGGACAGGACAGATTGTAGAACAGACTAGCAATAGCCCTCTAAGTGGTTCACAGAGTCAGCTTATTGCCCCCAACAATCTGGGTCCTTATAAACCACTGTGCCACCATCGCTCCTAAAGCCCAAGTTGCCAAGATTGGACGAAATGGACAATTGGTATGAAGGGATGTTTGAAGTGCCAGATTGGAGTTGAGGACTCTTTCAAGAGAGGCTTGCGCACGAGATGAGGGTCCTGACCTTGTGGAGCGTCAACCGCCACGTGGCTGGATGCAAAGCTAGCCTTTGCATTGTGCTTCCTACGTGGCGCTATCCCATGCCAGGAATTGTTCGGCTTCCCTTCGGAGCTCAGTGGAGCAAATAAGACGTTTGCAACAGAGACGTCCAACTTTGTCAATTTTAAGACCTGTGGACTTCAACTCTCAGAATTCAGCTTCCAGAAGTCCACCAGTCTTAAAAGTTGTCACGGTTGGACGTCTCGGCTTTACGGGGCATTGGGTTTGCTCTCAGGCAGGATTAATAAGCTTTTCAAAAGTTCTTGAATAGTCTCGGGAGAAAAGACGAGTTCAGGAATGGGTCTGCTATTGTTCAGCCGTTGGGGAAATCTCTTGCTCTATAAACACACGCACGGTTTCTGTTTGCTTCTCGCTGTTCTTGCGATATCTAGGGGAGCACGTGACGTCGAGATTCAAAAACGAAGTGGAACGGATGGGTTTTGACATGAACAATGCCTGGCGGATCTCCAACATCAACGAGAAGTACAAGTAAGCCCTTTAGATGATCGCGGAGACTTTAGCCTTCAGAAAGCCATCTGCTCTCGTCAAAAAGCCCAACATTTCTGGGCATTTCAGCTCTATGCGGCCCTGGCTGGGATCGCATGCCAAGGCTGCTAATTATTTGAAGCAACTTGACATTCTGGGAACAGCTTTGAATGCCTGCAGAGGCAGATCGAAGGAACCTGGCATTCCCCTGTCGGTGTTCTGTCAAGCTTTTTATAAGCTAATCAGGGAAAAGACGGACGCAACTATCGCTCTCTTCTTTCTGGTCTCAAAAGGCTGAACTTTTGACGCCGGCTACATCCTATGAGTCCGTCCTGTGGTTTGGTTTGGTTTGGTTTGGTTTGGTTTGGTTTGGTTTGTTTCAATACATACGAGAGCCCAGCAGTGAGTTATGGCTTAGCCGGTTCTAGTCAATCAATTCTAGATAAAACAAACTTACTGTGCCCCAGCAAAAAACAGTAATGATTGCTGCTTTTCCCCCAAACGGAAGCTGCCTGCTGAGATTGAGGAAGTGAGGCTGTGGAGTCTGTGGGATAGGAAAGAAAAGTTTGGGGCTTTTTTATGATCATCTATTTATTGAGAAAAGGAAAGAGCCAGTTTGGTCTAGTGCAGGGGTCGGCAACCTTAAACACTCAAAGAGCCACAAATGTTCTAACCGAAAGCCCCCATTCAGTTCTGGAGCCGACTGGAAGTCCGGTTCCCCCATCATAGTCTCCTCCTAGCACGGCGTCCTTTTTCCTCTGCCAACTGGAAGTTGGCTCCCCCACCATAGTCTCTTCCTAGCGCTGTGTCCTTTTTTCTCTACCTGCCCTAACCGAAAGCCTTTATCAATTGTGGAGCCGACCAGCAACAGGGAGCCGCACCAGAGGGATGAAAGAGCCACATGCGGCTCCAGAGCCACCGGTTGCTGACCCCTGGTCTAGTGGTTAAGGCACCAGGCTAGAAACCAGGAGACGGTGAGTTCTTGTCTGACCTTAGACATGAAAGATAGCTGGGTGACCTTGGGCCAATCATCAGGAGACGGTGAGTTCTAGTCCTGCATGAAAGCCAACTGGGCGACTTTAGGCCAGTCAGAGTCAGTCCTACCCACCTCACAGGGGTGGGTGGTTGTGGGGAAAATAGGAGAAGGTAGATAACGTTGGATACGTTCGCTGCCTTGAGTTATTTATAAAAACAATAAAGGTGGGAAATAAAAATATATATATATCAGTTTTACGAACTTTGCCCCCTGCAGTGCTGCCCTCTGATGCAGGGCAGCAAATTGGGTGTTGTGGGTCATTTCCCTCGATGCCTCTTCCCAAAGCCGTCACATTTACCTCTTTTGCTTCTTGATTTCTAGTGGGGCAAATTTAGCAGCATTATTTTTTTTAAAAAAAAAACTTGCTAGGTGAACCAGCGAGGGTCACGCCATGCCTTCTCTTATAGCTGTATGCGCAGGTAGTGTTTTTTATATTTGAAACGGATCGCAGTGACTTAAAGCCTAACTGGAATAAAACTTCATTCTCATCTGGGTGGGGAGAATCAAAACGTGGCTGAATCAGTCCTCTATTTTTGTCGTGTCCCACTCCTCTGACGGCCGGGTCTGGGAAGTCTGTATCAAGCGTGGCCACGAAGCCTCTGCAGCTTTGCCAAATTCCTGTCAGAGTTCTCAGGGCAGGCAGGAATCCAAGGTCATGGAGCCACACCATGACTTCAGCAATCCAGATGAGACTTTGCCTGACTCAAGGAATGCCAGAAAGCAGATCCTTTATATAGGCCATGGGGTGTGGCTCCATGACTCAGCACTTATCCAGGCCTGCCCCTCCCTTCCTTTTGCTGACGTCGCCTCTCCATTCTCCGGAAGCGGGGATCTGTCCACTGTGTCTTTTCGTCCTCCTGCTCAGCTGCCGGCAATTCTAGCTCGTGGCTGGCTTCGTGCTCACACGCTGTAGGAGGGAGGTTTGTTTGCTCAGTCTGTGCGGGCATGGTGCCAGGGCTGGGGGCTGGAGGCATGCCAAGCCATTCTTCTTCACTATCAGACTCTGGCTCAGATAGCAGGAGATGGGAGGGGCCCGGCTGAGGAGAGGAGGGCGGGCGAGGCACAACAATTTTCCTACAAAGTTCTAAGCTGAACAGTGAAGGATGTGAACAAGCCTCTCTTTGTTTTTAGCCACAAAAAAAAAAAAGAACCTCAAAACGGAGAGAGAAAAAGGCGCTTAGTTTTACAGTGTACCTGCATTTTCCTTGCTGCTTGCTCCTCACGTGTGCAGCAGGATGTGCCTTCTCACACGTGGCTGGTCTCTTCTTTTCCACGCAGGCTCTGCAGTAGCTACCCTCAAGAACTCATTGTGCCTGTCTGGATAACGGACAAAGAGCTGGAAAGCGTGGCCAATTTCCGATCTTGGAAACGCATCCCTGTGGTGGTTTACAGGTCAGGCCTTCCTTCCCGGAGGAGGCGTCGTCGTCTTTCTGGCATTTTTAGGGGATCAGGGGTTTTTTTTTTTCCCCCACCGGTCGGTTTGCTGAATCCCAGGGCCAGATCTCGGAGAGACTCCTGGGAGATGCCCTTCGCTGTCAGAGTGAACATCCTTTGAGGATAGATGGGAGAGGGTTGATACAGGTAGTCCTTGGCTGAACAACCGTTTGTTTAGTGACCATTCGAAGTTACAGAGGCATTGAAAAAAGTGACTGACGGTCGGTTGTTGGGCTTACGACCGTTGCAGCATTCCTTGGACGCGGGATCCAAAATTTGGCCGCTTGGCAACTGGTTCAAATTTATGACAGCTGCAGTGTCCAAAGGTCACTGTACATTAGTGTACATTTAAAGTGACAATAAAGTTTCTACTCTATTCTATTCTATTATTTATTTATTCTATTCTATTCTATTCAATATCTATTCAGTATTGATATATTGACCATCAATTGTGTTGTAAATGTTGTACCTTGATGAACGTATCTTTTCTTTTATGTACACTGAGAGCATATGCACCAAGACAAATTCCTTGTGTGTCCAATCACACTTGGCCAATAAAAATTCTATTCTATTCTATTCTATTCTATTCTATTCTATTCTATTCTATTCTATTCTATTCTATTCTATTTGTCTCTACTCTACTCTATTCTGTTTTTCCTATTCTATTATATTCTATTTTTCTCTACTCTACTCTACTCTATTCTATTCTATTCTATTCTATTCTATTCCTGCTTCCTCCTCCTATTCCTCACATTCTGTTCTGTTCTGTCCTATTCATCTGATCCCCTTTTGTGACCTTTTGACAAGCAAAGTCATTGAAAAAGCCAGATTCACTTAACAACCGCAGTAATTAATTTTAACAACCGTGGCAAGAAGAAAGGTGGCAAAATGGGGCAAAATTGACTTAAAAACTGTCTTTCTCGGCAGTGGAAATTTCGGGCTCAATGGTGGTCGTACGTCAAGGACTATCTGTATTCCTGTAAAGAGGAAAAGAAAAAGCTTTCAAACAGGCTATCATCCTATTAAAAATAAGGATAGTTTTATAATAAAAGCAGCAATGTGACACACAGCAAAAGTTTCTACTTCTGTAAGAAGAGTAGCTTTTCCCCTTTCCAAATACGTTGGCATTTTTCAGGCTGTTGAGCTCCCGATCCCTCCTTCAAATCCGGGCACAGAGAGGCAGGAGGACTAAATGCAGTTTCGTTTTGTAGAAATGGGTGATTATCCCCTGCAGATTATTACCTACAGCAGAAGTCTGCAAGGGATCATTATGATGTTTCTCAGGTCTCAGGTCAGGCCCAGAAGGGGGACTGACTTTGGACCTTCACAGGTTACGTAAACTCTAGATGAGTCCCTCGGTTGTTCTCTCTCTCAGTTTTTTGAACAAAAGGCCGGTCCAAACTGCTGACCTTGCGACTCAGCACTAACCCAGCTACTGTCGGCTGACCTCGGAGTTCTAGACAGCTCTGGGTTGTTTCACACTCCTCTGCAAAAGCTGATTCAAGTCTTTAGTTTTTGTTTTTCTTTCTCTGTGCATACTTTTTAAATGTTTTACGGGTGTGTTGTTCATTGGTAGTTTGTTTTTTTTTCCAAAAAACAAGCAAACTCAGATCCTCCTAAGCATTCAGGTATATTTAGATACGATTTCGCATTCTTCGCCAGTGTCCACAAAACTTGTTTAGATCCCAGCGGACTTCAGTTCATGCATTTTATCACAAGGGTGGCCTATATTGAGAGTTGTTCCGCAGGCCATCATGTTAAACAAGACAAGCTAAAGAGCCTTTGGACTCCTTCAGCGACCTTCCCTAAGGCTCTTAAGTCAGTGGTCCCCAACTTTCTGGCTTTTCCTTCGGCAAGGGAGGGGAGGGTGGATGGCTCCACATGAAGAGTGTCCAAGCAAGCGCAGACCTCAATTTGCACGAGCCGCGCATATGTCCACCTGCCGCTTGCACAAATGGAGCTGCACATGCTTGCTGTCCCGCCACTTCTGCAGCCCGGTTCCGCACAGGCCATGGCCTGGAGGTTGGGGACCCTTGTTCTAAATGCTTGTTTGTCCTCTGTGGCAGTGTAACTACAAATAAAGTGACAATAATGTGCAATGACAATAAAAGTGAAGGGAAGTTAGTCCCTGTTACGTGCACGTATGACCTGCAGTTAATTCCTGCTACAATAGTGCATGGATTGGTTTTTGTTTCCATGCAGGCACCAGAACAACGGGGCGGTCATTTCTCGCTGCGGGCAGCCTGAGGTCAGCTGGTGGGGCTGGAGAAACGCTGACGACGAACATCTTGTCCAGTCGGTGGCCAAAGCCTGCGCCTCCGATTCCAAGTCGAGCAGCGGTAAACTGGTGAATGGGAACTGCTCGCGAGAGTTCTCCAATGGGGGAGATTTCTCCGACGCAGAGTTTGGTAAGCTCGACTTGGTAACCTCACTTTGTGTCCGAAAGGTTGGCTGGCTACGCAATGCAAATGGCCAACCTCCACTGAGGTCAGTCTTCCTAGGTAGGCCAGACAGGTAGCAGGATCTGAGGAGCTATTTGGCAATAGTGATCGCATTTAGACTTACATACCGCTTCACGGTGTTTTCCAGCCCCCTCTAAGCGGTTTACAGAGTCAGCCTCTTGCCCCCACAAGCATCTGGGTCCTCATTTTACCCACCTCGGAAGGACAAAAGGCTGAGTCAACCTTGAGCCGGTCAGGATCGAATTGCTGGAGGCGGGCAATTAGCCTGCAATGCTTCCCTCTAACCCTGCAGTACCACAGCTCTTACTTTCTACTTTATTGTAAAGCTACACGAACAGAATCTGGCAAGTGTGAAGGTATAAATCTCCCACCATCTCTTTTGACAAGGTTTCTTTCCAAATTACCCCTCCCCTATTTGTGCTCACGATGAATTCTGGAAATAGCAGCCCTGAACATCTGGAGGACTCCAGGTTGCAGTGTCTTGCAACCTTGGCAATTTTAAATTGGGAGGACTTCAACTCCCAGAATTCCCTAGCCAGCCATGAAGTCCACCCATCTTAAAGTAGCTGAGATGGAGAAACCCTGATAAAATGGGTGAGTGTTAGGGAGAAGGAGGCCCGTTTCTGCTAGCTACCTTGTCATTTACCTCTCTCTTTCGCCCGTTCCTTCCCCAGATTCTTCCATTTCCAATGCTTCGGGAGCAGAAAGCTTAGCCATCCAGCCTCAGAAGCTTTTGATCTTAGATGCACGCTCCTATACAGCCGCAGTCGCCAACAGAGCCAAAGGAGGGGGCTGTGAATGCCCAGGTAGGTTTTAAGATTAAATTCGTCTCTAGGTTCTCATGCATTTAATACACCCAAGGAGGCAAGAGAGCATGTCTGGACTTGGCGCTGCTGGCTTCAGAAAGGTAGATAGTTCAGGAAGAAGGACAGTGCCGTAAAAACATTGAGGATCTGCCCCGCCTGTCTCCCCCCCTCCTGTTGCAACTGATATCAGAGAGGGCAGAGCTGGGATTCTCTCCAACCGGCAGCTGCCATGCTGACACCTTAGCCGTTCCTTCTCCATTGTTATTTGCTCACAGTGCCGGCGAAGCCAGGAAGGCATCCAAGTTCATTTGCTGGCAGTCAGAAAGATTGGGTTGACATCCACTGTCATCGATGGAGCCCGCTGCTCCAGTCCCAGGGCAGGGGACAAATAGATGGTCCCTTGACGTTGTGTTAGAATGATCCCCTTGTGTTGTCACCCTCTCTTTTTGAACTCCCCAAGAGGCGGGAGGGGGGGTGTCGTAAGTAGGGGCCCCAATTGGTTGCCAGCGTGTTTCCACAGTAAAGCTTGTAAGTTGGTTCATCTTCTGAGCCGCTTTCTCTCTCCGCTTTCGAACAGAGTATTATCCCAACTGTGAAGTGGTGTTCATGGGAATGGCTAACATCCACTCTATTCGGAAGAGTTTTCAGTCACTGAGGCTGCTCTGCACACAGATGCCGGACCCGGGAAAGTAAGTGGTCCCTCGCTCCCACTCCTCCATTCGTGCCTTAGTACAGGGGTCTGCAAACTTGGCTCTTTTAAGACTTGCTGGCTGAGGATCTCTGGGAGTTGAAGTCCACAAGTCTTAAAAGAGCCAAGTTTGCAGACCCCTGCCTTAGTACGAGGGTCTCCAGTCTTGGCCATTTTAAGATCAGTGGACTTCAACTCCCAGAAATCCCCCGCCAGCATAGCTGGCTGGGGAATTCTGGGAGTTGAAGTCCTTGACGTAAGACCACCGTTGAGCTGGAAACTGCCATTGCTAAGCAGGATAGTTGTTAAGTGACTTCTGCCCCATTTTATGACCTGTCTTGCCACAGTTCTTAAGTGAAGCTCCGCGGTTGTTACGTTAGTCACACGGTTGTTAAGTGAATCTGGCTCTCCCCATTGACTTTGCTTGTCAGAGGGACACAAAAGGGGATCGTGTGACCCTGGGACGCTGCGACCGTCATAACTATGAATCGGTTGCCAAGCATCTGAATTTTGATCACTTGACCGTGAGGATGCTGCAGGGGTCATAAAGCCTGAAAAACGTCCAGAAGTCCCTTATTTCAGGGTCATCGTAATTTAGAGCAGTCACTAAACAAACTGTTGTAAATCGAGGACTACCTCTAAACATTTTTCACCCCTCTCGGTTCTTTAACCCGGCCTCTTTTGCCACTAATCCAAGCCGAGCGGCCATCCTCATTCAAGGAAAGCCCCCCCCCCCCTCTGTGCTTTTAACAGCCCATCAAAGTCGGGTTGTCCTCTTGTCTCTCTCTGCAGCTGGCTGTCGGCTCTGGAGAGCACCAAGTGGCTCCAGCATCTCTCTGTGCTTCTGAAATCAGCCCTGCTGGTGGTCCACGCGGTGGACAGAGACCAGCGGCCTGTCCTGGTCCACTGCTCCGATGGCTGGGATCGGACCCCGCAGATCGTGGCTCTGTCCAAGCTGCTGCTGGATCCGTATTACCGGACCATTGAGGTTTGTCAACGCCGGAACAGGTCTAGATCGGGGGTGGGGGGGGCACCTTCGGCTTTGGGTTGAGAAGAGGCTTTGAGGTAGAACGCTTGTGGTGATGCTCAGCGGAAGAAGGGAAGGCAGAGGAAGGAGGTGTTTCGAGAGACACAAAGTTGTGTCCTAGGATGAGCGAAGCAGGTGGAGACCGGAAGGGACTTAGGTTAATTTGGGGGAAGACCAAGTGGCAGAGATCTGGCTCTTGGAGACATAATCGGAAGTAGTTCACACACACACAGCCCTCCTTGTGGCACTAAAGCAGTTTTGGTGTGTTGACATTTCCCCAGAGGTTTCTACATGGCGGTTTGATTCCATGTAGATCAGGGGTGTCCAACCTTGGCAAGTTTAAGACCTGTGGACTTCAACTCCCAGAGTTCCCCAGCCAGCATGGGGAATTCTGGGAGTTGAAGTCCATAGGCCTTAAAAGTTGCAAAGATCAGACTCTTCCCACCCCCACCCCCGATGTAGATTGTCAGGGCTACGGTTGTCTCAGAGTGGCTTTAGTGGATCTAGGAGCTCAAAAGAGGATGGACTTGTTTCCCGCAGGGTTTCCAAGTGCTGGTGGAGATGGAATGGCTGGACTTCGGCCATAAGTTTGCCGACCGCTGTGGCCACGGCGAGAACTCGGATGACCTCAACGAACGCTGCCCCGTGTTTCTGCAGTGGCTCGACTGCGTCCATCAACTCCAGAGGCAGTTTCCCTGCTCCTTCGAGTTTAACGAAGCATTCCTTGTAAGCGATTATTTTTCCCGCAAATAATTCCTGCGTCAACAGTTTTAATGCGTTGAGTCTACACAATCTGGCTGAATGTCCAGATCCTACCTTTTGGGGGGGGGAGGTGTCTTCAGTTCATCTTGGCTGTTTATTCTGGCAAAAAAAGTAAGTGTTTTGAGGGATGAATCGCCGTTCTCGGGCTCTTCTCTTTATCTTTGACACAGTCTGTTCCATTGTTGTGGATTGTACATTGTGTAAGAGGAAGCTGCACCCTCTGTTGGCAAAAATTTTGCAACTTGTGGGTTCCTTTGAGATCTCCTCACAGCAAAAGAACTGTTAAAAGGGCAGGCCTTGCAAATTCTGAGGCAAAGTCTCAAGGAGAGAAAACTAGAGGACTTTGCATCCAGTTCTCAAACAAGTTTGAATTTTCACAATTCTTTGTGTAAGCTCCCAGCGAGGCATTTTCAGTTGAATAATTCATCAGCCAAGAATATTCTTCGTGTTCCAAGTGAGTGATAAGATCTATTTAGCTGCAGTTTTGGTGTAGGTCCAATCACTATTCAGTAGGACTTGACTATATAGAATTGTAGGTGGTGTGTACCGATTCCTAATGCAAAGCATCAGAATGAGGCACATCTTAAGAAACAGAAGGATAACATTCCGGGCATTTTTTGTATCTTTCATTATCTTATTTTCAACCACCTCTTGAACGGGAATGAGATAACTGTAGTTAATAGGGCACGGTTTATTTTTCTTTCTTTGTACATTCTTTCCTTGAACATTTGGAAAAAGTTCATTTCATCAAAGATGGATAAGGTTGCCGTGGGACCGGTGGTTGAATCCGTTCATGTGTGTATTTCTAGACCTCGATCGGCTCCAAGTAAACGAGTGAATATATTATCTCTCCCTTGGCGTATGGCTCTTTATCAGCCCAGGTTTCAGGACTGTCCTTTCTTGTAGGTCAAGCTGGTGCAACACACCTACTCCTGCCTCTTTGGTACATTCCTGTGCAACAACGCGAAGGAGAGAGGCGAGAAGCACACCCAAGAAAGGACCTGCTCAGTGTGGTCCCTGCTGCGAGGAGGAAACAAGGCCTTCAAAAACCTCCTTTACTCCTCCCAGTCCGAATCTGTATGTACTGGTTTTTATTCATTCTTTAGTCTTTTCTTCCAAGGGGCCTAAGCCCCCTTCCCCCTCTTTTCCCTGTTTGACTGTCACAGTTTTCAGCAGAGGAGGCAGCTGGATGTCATGGCCCCAAGCCCAGGCACAAATCCAACCAAGTTCAACCCTTCGTTTGCTTGCGTCTAATGGACAGAATCTTGCCAAACTAAAGCTATAACGTCTTAACTTAATAGATAAGAGTATGGCAGGCTAACTCTGCCCACCACCAGGAGTTTGATCCTGATTGGCTGAAGGTTGACTCAGCCTTCCATCCTTCCGATGTGGGTAAAATGAGGACCCAGATTGTTTGGGGCAAGAGGCTGACTCTGTAAACCGCTTAGAGAGAGCTGTAAAAGCACTGTGAAGCGGTATATAAGACTAAGTGCTATTGCTCTTTCTTTTCTCCTCCCTCCCTCCCTCCCTCCCTTCCTTCCCTCCTTCCTTCCTTGGTGCGCAGTAGTTAGAAAGCAATATTGCAGCTTAACTCTGCCAACTGCCAGCAGTTCGATTCTCACCAGCTCAAGGTTGACTCAGCCTTCCATCCTTCCAAGGTTGTTAAAATGAGGACCCAGATTGTTGGAGGCAAGAGGCTGACTCTGTAAACTTTACGACCTGTGGACTTCAACTCCCAGAATTTCTGAGCCAGCCATGCTATAGACCTGTTGTAATCCACAGCTCATCATGGCTCACCCCTCCCCCTGAACCCTCTTCCTTCCTCCCCCATCCAACTCGGAACTGTGCATTCTCCTAATTTGGTCTTCTTCTCTCTCAAATTCACTTCCTCCTCCTTGCGAAACCACAATGCTCCTGCCAGGATTGCTCCCCCCCCCCCCACTTTCTCCAGGTGCTCATTCCATCACACCGACTGAGATCATCCAGGAAGCCACATAGTTAGTTGGTGGTTTCTTCTCGGGCCTCCTCCAGCCTTACCTAATTTATTTTACTGCATTGGTGCTTTATTTGTTATTTCTACCCTCTTTGGAGTAGGGGGGATATTTCTTCACAGTTGTACCTAATTAGAGGAAGGCAAATTCTTTTTATTTCTGGCTAACTTTTCTGTGCATCTCTCTATACTCAACAGCTGAGAATTGCACAGGCAGAAAATTGAAAACAACCCATTGGCGGTTAAACAGTATCTGTCATACTGATATTGACCAGCAGGGGTCAGGCTCAAAATCTTAATATGCCTGAATTTTTTCCCCCCAAACTTTGAGTCAGTAATATAATCAGGGAAGGGAAAATCCATAACCAAAGAAATTACTGTTGGTACATTCTATATGGAAGAGACCTTTATAACTTTCCATCCCGCCCCACAAGTGAAGGCTGCTTGAGCCCGCTCCTTTGCTTCTGTCTAATAATAATAAATTACAATTTACAGAACCTCAACTTCGTAATGCTTTACCCTTGCAGCTTAAATAGAAGCAGTCCTCGACTTACCGCCACAGTTGAGCCCGAAATTGATGTTGCTAATCGGGAAATCTGTTTTAAGTGGGCTTTGCCCCATTTTACGACTTTTCTGGCCACCGTTTGTTAAGTGAATCGCGAGCAGTTGTTAAGTTAAGTCACGCAGTTGTGAAGTGAATCCGGCTTCTCCATTGACCTGGCTTGCCAGAAGGTGATCGCATGATCACTGCAACCGTCACAAATGTGAGGCAGTTGTCAAGTATCCGAGTATAAATCGTGGGTATTCTGCACTGGCCATAAGGGTGAAAAATGCTCATAGGTCCCTTTTCGCAGCGGCGTTGTAGCTTCGAACAAACTGTAAGTTCTGCCTGGGCTCAGTCTGGCCGTCTTTCTTAGGTGCTGTATCCTGTGTGCCACGTACGCAATTTAATGCTGTGGAGTGCCGTGTACCTGCCTTGCTCCTCACCTTCCACCCCTGTGGATGACAGCTGTGCCCCTTATCCCGTCCCGGGCGCCAACCCTGAGGATCAGCCTCTGAGCAGGTGAGCTCGATATCAGGAGATCTGCCGCGCGTCTTTCACTGGCCACACCTTGAACCAACAGCAACAGCGCATAAAAATGTACTGGTTTGCAGAAAAGCACCCTCTGCTATGACCGCCGACGTTGCAAGGCTTGAATGTAAACTTACTTGAAAGTTAAATTTACATTTTAAATTTTTTTTAAAAAAATATATTATGGTTTTATCCTAAAAAGTAAAATAGAAAAACAAACAAACAAAATGAAACAAGATAAAAATATACATTCAACCCTAACCAAAAAAAAAAAAAATAGTGTACAAAGGAAAAAGAGGAAAAGTATTCAAGTAAATTCAGCACCTGGCTGGGTGCTGAAAAGAAAAGAAAAGAAAAAAGCAGTAGTAAATTCTCCTCCCCTTTTATGTGTACGTACTATACACACACACACAGATGCACATGTAAAAGGGAAGGGAAATAGATAGATAGATGATAGATGATAGATAGATAGATAGATAGATAGATAGATAGATAGATAGATGGATGGATGGATGGATGGATGGATGGATGGATGGATGGATGGATAGATAGATAGAGGAGGAAGGGAAGCAGTCAACAGGTTAAGTTAAACATTACACTAATCTCCAAATCCCTCTGTTAACCATCTCTTATTATATTTAGCGGGTAGAAAGTCCACCAACGGTTTCCAGCCTCTTTATGTAAAAGCTTTATAAGAAAGTTAAACTTACCTTCGATTGCTCTCGCTGTTTTCCTGCAGGCTACCAAAGACCAGGTCCTTTGACAATCTGACCACAGCCTGTGACAGCGGTGTAGCCACCACCAACCGGCGTAGCAGCGACCCCAGCCTCAACGAGAAATGGCAGGAACATCGCCGATCCCTGGAGCTCAGCAACCTCGGGAACCCGGGAGACGACCTCTTTGAGGGCGAAAGTTTGGGCAAGCAGGGCAGGACTCTGATGGGAGCAGAGCTTTCGGTAGCGGTGGCCGAGGGGCAGATGGAAAACATCTTGCAAGAAGCCACCAAAGAAGAAGGGAGCCTTGAGGAGAATGCGAGGGGTAGTCAGGAAAGGGCAGGGAAGGAAGGAGAAGGGGATCTCGCGCTAGAGAAGGAACACAGGACTGAACACCTGGTTGGTTCTGCTGCTGTTTGTGAAAAGTCCGACGTGGATGCAGAAACCTTCTTAGACAATCCAGTTTCTAATCAACAGGTGGTATCACAGGGTGCTTCTGAGCTCCAGGGGCAAGAGGAGGGTCACCCAGGTGTCTCTTGCACGGTCCAGAAGCCAACTCAGGGGGGAGAGCTGCCACTTGGCTTTTGGGACAATCCTGGAAATAGCGAAGTTTCAAGAGAGGAGGAGGAGGAGGAGGAAGAGGGTGTTAGTAGTAGCTCAGCAGAAGCTGAAAATGCTCCTAGTCCTGCCCATCCCATCCCACCGTTGCCTGTAGGACTTGAGGCGGCCACACCAAACATGGAGAGCTCAACCGAGACCTTAACCGAAATGGGAGCCAGGGCAGATAGGGTACAGAAGGCGTCTTCCCATTGGCGTCATCCCGCGGACAACAGTGTCAGCGATCTTTCCCAGGCGGCGGAGAATCGGCTGGAGAGGGAGGACTTGATGGACGCGCACAAGTTGGCCGCAGCTCTAAACAGGACTCCTTACAGCAGCAACCCTTCCCCGTGTGCCTTGCCTTTAACGGACTATAAAGAGGTGGTGTGCAATGGAGACCTGGCCTCCGAGAACAAGACGGCCGAGAGCCCGGCAGGGTTTGCTGCTCCTCAGAAATACTCTGCGCCCAACGGGCACTGCCTGAACGGGGAAGAAAGCAGGGTGAAAGTTCCCCTCGGCCGGCAAATCTCCATCGCCAGCTGCAGCGGCTCCACCCCGCTGCATCTGAGGAACCTCCACCACAAATGGCTTCACGCCATCCCGGGTCGGCAGCCAACGGCGAGCAGCCCAGATCAGCCTGCTCGGAATCATCTGGATGACGACGGGATGCCCATCTACGCCGACATCATTCAGCAGCGCCTCCGTCAGATTGAAAGCGGGCACCAGCAGGAGGTGGAGAGCTTGAAGAAGCAGGTGCAGGAGCTGAAGAGCCGGTTGGAAAGCCAGTATCTGAACAGCTCGTGGCGCTTCAACGGGGAGTACGGCGATGAAGTGGTAAGTATGTACAACCGTTTCTTCTTCTCGGCTTGGATCCGCTGGTGCCAACCCCACTGGCCAGGGCAGAAATGCAGCACAGAGAACAGCCCCAAACCAAAGGCGGCCACTGGACACATGCGGCCCATCGATGACTTATCACTGATGGAGTTGGTTTATTTATTAAATTTATATGCTGCCCCTCTCGCTGTCGGAGCGACTCCGAGCGCCTTACAAAATGGTGACAAGATTTAAAAGATAGATAGTATGAAACAATGGAAGATTAAAGGAGAAACTAAAAACTTAGAGGATAGGTGATATGGGGAGGGGGGAGAATATCTCTACCCTGTTGCCCCCCCTCCCCCCAGCACTGAGGGGCACCAACTGAAACAGCTTTCTGGTTTGGTCCTGTGGGATGAATTCTTAATCATTTGGGGCATCTTCAGGGCTATTTAAAAGGCTAAGTACTTTGTTTTGAAGGAGGTGTATGTATTTCATCAGTAAATGTTTGATTGGGAAGAGAGACCATTTTTAACAGTAGCTTCATTTAATTCTTTCTTTTGGGGAAAGGGGTGTTTTTCCATCATGTTCAGTCTCTAATTGGTTCCTCCCATTTGGTTAAGGCAAACTTCACCGAATCAGGTTTGTCAAATTAAACTAGAAATTGGTTGAACTGAACAGAGGATTGTGGGAGTTGAAGTCCACACGTCTTAAAATTTCGCAAGATTAAGAAATGCTGATCTGCATTCATGTAACAAGGAAACTGGGAGTAGAAAGCTAGTCTGGCTGGTCTAACAAGTTAAATCAGAAGCAACAGTCTGTTGTGTCATCTGAGTAAAACCATTGGCTGGCCAGGATCCGCTCCCTGCTGAATTCTTTGTCCAAGTTTTCTCAGTATACTTTCTGCTGAGGTTGATACAAATCTTCAAGATGGTTGTTTGCTTTTCAGATAGCAATGTGTATCTCTTTCGCTGTAAGGTTTTTTTTTTAATGGATAGATGGATGGATGGACGGATGGATAAGGACAGATAGATGATAGATAATAGATGGATGGATGGACGGACGGACAGATAGATAGATAATAGTGGATGGATGGATGGATGGATGGATGGATGGATGGATGGATGGATGGATGGATGGATGGATACTAGGTAGGTAGTAGAGATGGTAGGTAGGTAAGTAAATTTAGAGAAGATAGATGATAGATAGATAGATAGAGATGGTAGGTAGGTAGGTAGGTAGATATAGAGAAGAGAGAGAGAGAGAGGCAGGCAGACATGACAGATTAGATAGATAGATAGATAGATAGATAGATAGATAGATAGATAGATAGATAGATAGATAGATGATTGATAGATAGATAGATAGATAGATAGATAGATAGATAGATAGATAGTAGGTCGGTAAGTAAATATAGAGAAGATAGATGATAGGTAGGTAGGTAGAGAGAGAGAGAGAGAGAGAGAGAGATGGTAGGTTGGTAGGTAGATCTAGAGAAGAGAGGGAGAGAGAGGCAGGCAGACATGACAGATTAGATAGATAGATAGATAGATAGATAGATAGATAGATAGATAGATAGATAGATAGATAGATAGATAGATAGATAGATAGATAGATAATTGTGACAGACAGACAGACAGACACCAGTCTCAGTGTGTTCTGAGGGAGGTCGTGTTCCAGAGGTTGGTAGGATCAGTTTTCCCACCCCGGCTTTTCCCAACCTGTGATCTGATTGCTCCCCACAGCGGATCTAGAAGAGGCCCCGTTCTCAGCTGCTTAACCCCTTCCGTGGACTGGGAGTAGGTTATGCTCAGCTGTTGTTTGTTTGCCAACAGACTTCAGTGCCTGACTCGGAAAGCAATCCGGATCACAACTGCTTGTCTCGCTGCAGTACAGAGATTTTCTCTGAAGCCAGCTGGGAGCAGGTGGATAAACAGGACACAGAGGTACAGGCCTCCATCCATCTCCGGCGCCTTCTCCTTGTCTTAATCAGCACACGATATACTAACGATGCCGCTCTGTGATTCCCTCCCTCTGGTCCTAACACTGGTCTTGATCAAGCTTTCCTCCTCGACTCTGCAGCCGTCTCAAAAACTTTTCCGCCTCTCTGCTCGTGTCAAAAGACTCACTCGCTTTCTGCTCTGCATCTTTTGGGAAGCGATGAAAGCCATTTGGGGATTTGGGCACTTTGCCCCGCGGAAGTGTGCAGAGGGAAGGGAGCGTGTGACGGCTTTCTCAGAGATCGAGTCACCTGGGTTTGGGATTTCTCTGCCAGAAGAATCTTCAGGTGTTTTCTCCTCTTCTCTCCTCCCTCCCAAACGCTGGAGCTTCTCAATCCGTTTGTTTTTTCCCCCCGCTGTCGTCTCGTTGCTTTGGTGCTCACGTGTCGGTGTTAACATTTGAAAGCAAGGGCTACTCTTGTCTTTGTAGGTGACACGGTGGCTGCCCGATCACCTGGCTGCGCACTGTTACGGCTGTGACAGCGTCTTCTGGCTTGTCAGCAGAAAACACCACTGCAGGTATTGTGCCTCCCGATGCAGCCCGCCTCGGTGCCGCCAAGACAGCATTTTGCAATTCCCACTAGGCCTGTGGCTGACATCCTTCCCTGTTAGTGCATCTCCCTAGCCAAACATCCAGCTGTTCGGCAAGTCAGGCAGCAGACAGAGGTTGCTCTCCGGTCCTTCCACCTTCCCCATCAGCAGCAGCTCTCCCAATAGTAAATAACTATTTAGCTCTCATCACTTCCCTCATGTAATCTGTTTTTCTGGCTTATGAATAAAAGTGCAACCCTCTTCTGTTGATAGGTGCTGTTCAATTGTTCAGGGTGTTTCTATTGGAAATATTTTCAGATCCCTGCAATAATTGATATTCATATTTTGTCTCCATATTGCAAGGGAGGGGCGGGGCGAGGCCCAGAGTAGCTTGCCTGAAAACAGCCCACTTAGTTTATGTTCGAAGTAAAGGTTGAGCTACAGCCTTCCTGGGTCTCTAGTTACTGGTTAATTGGAAGATCATCTTCCTAGTCTGTCTCTTAGGATTTCTGTTTGTGCCCTGAGCAGCAGCTCCCTTGTTGGCTTTGGCCAACATTTTCCACTAGTGATCTTGGCAACCGTTACTAGTCTCCAGGGCCCTGGACTCCTTGGTGGATCTCTAATGAGAATTTGCTGTAAATCCTGATTTAAAAGCTCATGAAGTCTTCTTAGACTTTGGATTCCACAGGCTAGTTAAAGAAGAGCTCTCACTGGGGGCCACCTGTATTTCTGTATGACTTCTTGCCGGGCCTCTTGACTGAAAATAGAAGAGCTCAGAGTAGCTGCTATGTAGAGGTATAGCAGACAGCCTCAGTGGATGGATAACGTAGGTGTGTAAGAATCTTTGACCTGAATGTGTTCCCCAGAGCTCACCATGCAGAGTATTTCCTTATAATGTATGATATGGAGAAGTGACTAGTTTCTTTTAAGAACGCCACTCCCGGGTAAGTTGGGAAGCCAAAGCCCTCCAGACACCGCTGCATCCTTCATTAATGGTGATGCCGGCTGAGGTTGCCGGGACCTGCAGCTTGCAACATCTGGAGTGCCGAAAGTTCCCCGCTCTAGGCCAAAAAAAACAAAACCCAAAGGCATCAGTGGTAATTTTTAAACTTCTCTGGTTTTGTGTCAGCTCTGAGCTTTTTCTCCCCTCCCTGCAGGGATCCCGAATGTGTTGATCAGACTTGGTGAGCATTTGCATCGGCCTCTGTTGTCTTGTCTGCATTTCTCCGATCAGCTCTCCAGACTAACATTTGCCTTCCCGCCCCCCCCACGCGCTTCCTTTTCCCCAGAAGTCATAAAGCGCAAGCAGCCGATAGGATGTGGATCTCCACGCCTTTTTTGTTTCACGTTGGGAGCTGCCAATGTCTTAACCTGTGAAATGTTTCCCTTGCAACAGCAGCTGGCTCATGTACACTGCTCTGTCAGCAGATTATTTTGGTCTTGGTCTAGTTGGTGTCATGGGGCAGCTGATGGCAGCTCACGGGTTCTGGAACAATCGGTCCCAAATCTAAAAGCAAATAAAAAACAAACTTTAACAACAAGGGATAAAATTGAGGTTAAAAAGTAATGGTTGGGGGATAAGGCAATATTGTCCATAGTTTCGCCTTTGCTTTATCAAGGACTCTGTCTTTTTATCAGTCCCAACAGTCAATTTTAGGATTTTGGCAAAAGGAACACATTTGTGGGCCTGGGTCTTCTTTGGGGACAATATGATCTTTTTGAGATATACCCAGGCAGGATCCTATAAACAGCCTCTGCTTCTCAAAATATCTCCAAAATAGCCCCTCGTTCCATAGCAGGAGATTGTGCTGTGATCTCTTCCATCCTAAATCAGCAATGCTGATTTAACAAAAGAGTCATTTTAGGATTGCTTTTGCTTGGGATCATGTTTTTTTCCCCCCCTTTTACCAACAGTTCCCCTCCTGCTGTTCTTGCAGTTAGATTACGGATAACATAAACAAAATCACGGCCAAATATTAAAGTTTAAATCAAAGCTGTGGAGGGGACTTGTTCTGTTACATCCTTTTCTCTAGCATCACATCTCTCTAGGAAAGCCGCATAAGGTACGGAATAAGACTTTGGGGTGAAACGCAAAAGGTCTTTCTCCAGTCATTTCTCAGTTTGAGAAAGTGGTGCCGTAAGCAACGAGGATGCCCCTTGGCATTGTCTCTGGTGACCCAGACCAGGTGCATGTGCTACAATACCACTGCTGATTGACCACTGGCCAGTCCGTTCAGCTGCTGCATCCATCGCTCACGACACCTGGACTGCATCTTGTTTGCCCCTTGCGGCTTGCCCTTGTGTGACTTTTTGCATGGCAGATTCACATTTTCTGGCGCTGAAGCCTCGGTGGCCTCCGAGTCCTAACAGCTTCTCTTGGGCAACGTGGTTTGCTTGCCATCCTCAGGATCGGTTGGTGTTGATGTTGGGGAATCATCTGGAGGCAGAGTTGAAGTGCCCCATTGCAGCCAGCGCAGAGACGTGGATGATCCGAAAGGGATTCTATGCCTCCCGTTCACTCCTGCTGCTCCTGACCCTTGCATTGCAGGAATAGGCCCATCCCTGAAGGGAAGGCACTCAAACCTCTGCTCCTCAGGTTCTTCTCTCTCCAAGAGGACTCCTTTCTGCCCATTTTAAACCAGGCTCTTCTTGTTTAGAAATTGCGTTTCTTGCTTTGCAAACTCATGTTCATGGTTTGTTTTTCTTCTTCTTTCCGTTTCTGACCAAAGGAATTGTGGAAATGTGTTTTGCTCCAGCTGCTGTAACCAGAAGGCGCCGGTCCCCAGCCAACAGCTCTTCGAACCCAGCCGGGTCTGCAAAACCTGCTACAGCAGCTTGCACCCCAGTAGCTCCAGCCTTGACCTCGAACTGGACAAACCCATTGCTGCCACCTCAAACTGAGGCTCCAGACTGGAAGGAAAGCTGGGAGGAGACAAAGCTGCCTTTGTCCCTTGAAGAAGACACACCGATTGCCGGTGGAACTGAAGCTGGTAGGATTGGAGGAGCTATGCACTTTGAGCTGGAAGTACAGGTTACTGCTCAGAGGGGGAGAGAGAGAGAGAGAGGATGATGGGTAGGTAGATCCTGGCGGAGCAGGAGCAGTCCTTCCCCACTGTTACTTCCCATTCCCTTCCCATCCTTCTCATGTAAATTTAGTGTGGATTTTGCAGGAAGACCATGAAGTGGGGGAGTCTGCCTGCCCTGCCGTTGAAGAAGTGCGCCGCAGGCAGGCTGTTCTCCCCTTGCGAGAGGAGAGGAAGGTGAATTGCCAGAGAGATTGTGAATACCTGTAGCGTTAGGACTAGTGCTTTCAGTCACTCCTGTGACTTCCCAGCAGCCCCATGCTGTTTGGAGAGTTGTTGCTGCTAGAAGAAACGGAAACGGCCTTCTCAAAAGGACTTTTCCCTCTCTCTGTCCTCCAAGAGCGGGCTGGGCTATTATTCCCGTTGCCCAAACGCAAGGGGCGGATTGCAGATCTCCACGCTGGGCGATCCTCTGTTGCCGAGGGCAGAGAACTCTCGTCTAAGAAGAGATGCCTGCTTGCTTTGAGGGGAAGCGAGAGGAGAAAGGGGCGGCTTTAAACCGGCGCCCCCGATGTAAAATTCTGTACATCCATTTTTATTTTTATTTTGTAAAGGAATCGGTGCCTAGGCTTTGACGGTAGCTTTTGAAATGCCTCTCTCTCCTTGCCCCCCATTTTAAACCTAGTTTACACAGAAAGTAGAGCTGCTTCACTGCACTCGGTAGGCTTTGTGCAAAGTCAGGTGGCCGAATTGCTCCGAGGTGTCCTTTTCACAAAAGAATCCCATGAAGCAAGAAGTGGGAATGGTTTTACTTTGCTCTAGAGCTGGTTAGAAAGGTGGGCTTGCTGGAAGCCCCCAAAATGAGGCGTTAGGAAAAGACATGACTTGCCCAGAACAATCTGAAACTGTTTTCCTCCCGCTAACTTCGGTAATGTCGCCCCATCAACATTTGATAAGAGTCCTCCTATTTTTCTAAATTTTGTATTTTCCCTCCTTCGCTCTCTTTAAAATATGCTCAGTTTATGGTTTTGGAGTGGGAGGAAGAATTATAATAATAGAGAGTTTATAATCTGTGATAAGATGCTTGAATCCATCCAGAATCAATTCTCTTCTTATTGCTCTCGCCTGTTGTGTCTTGGAGAACTTAGATCGGTACATGCCATTCCTGTCTTTCTGTGTCACCACACTTCAAACATCTTCCATGTATTTTCTCTGCAACATCAATTTTCACACGATACAGATCTACACCCTGGCCTTTGAGTATTACCAGACGGGAGGTTCCCACACCCAGAACTGCCATAAACTCACAATCCTGGCGTGAAGCTCTGCAAGAGCCATAAAGAGCAAGCTACACAGCAACAGGCGTAAAAAGAGCAAGAAACACCAACACCTAAGTTGTTCTGTGCTGTAATTACTAGACTGGCCTTCCAAAGGGAAACAGGTTTAGTGAGCCTGTTGCCAAGGAGGAAATATAAAAGCCGAGCCTTGTCGAACAGCTTTAGTTTTCAAACTGATTCCAAGAAGGAAGATATTGGTCAGTCCGTTTCATACTTGAGGTTTCAATTTTCCCAGGTTGGTTGTGAAGGAGGCATGTCTTGCATAGAACAAAATAAAATAAATGAAATTAAGGATCCAAATTCCAGGAGCGCGTAGCCAGAGGCGCCATCTCCTTAACGCAGGCAGGGTGTAATTTCTTGGCGCTCCTTGTCTGCTTCCAACTGGGAGGACTGGTATAAAATTTCAATATGTCCCCCCCCCCCCCATAAGGAATGAAACGCTCTGGGAAAATCAGCAAAGGTTCCAGGTTGGGAAGGTAGAAACAGATTATTGAAGTGACATACAGAAAGCTGGCTAATCTATGCTTTTCCAATGCAACTGGTGTGCAGCGAGACATTTTAAAACAAAACAAAAAAAAGAATAATAAAGGGGAATGTTATTGTGTGATGCACTTGAGCCAGTGTGATTTTATGGTACAAACAGAAGGTCTAACGTTCAGCAGTTCATAAGAGGTGCCAAGGGGTTACAATACGGGTTTTGGGGGCTCTGTGATGTACAGTGTGAATAAACGCTTGCAGCTCTTAGTCTTTTGAATCAATGGAGCACTTTTTTAATTCATATTTTGTCCCGTTGGATGTGAAGCGGGAAACCTGGCTCTGTGTATATGTGTGTGTGTGTGTGTGTGTGTGTGTGTGTGAGAGAGAGAGAGAGAGAGAGAGAATGTACTGCATAGATCTTCTAAAGAGGAGCAAAACTACTTTTATATTTTTCACTTTTTGTCAAATGTAGATTTAAATACTCTAGAATGGTTAAATATATAAATAAAAATGAAATAAACTTTAGAGATTGCACACAGGAACAATTGTTGAGCTACTTCCTAATTTTTATCTGCCCCAATCCTTGTACTTGTATTATTTCCTCCTGCTGAAATAGGTCAGTCTGGAGGTTTCTCTCTTGCTCAAACATCCCTTAATTTCAAGGCCATCACATTTAAAAGCTAACCAGGTAAATTTTATTTTCCCAGATAGCTGTAAGGAATCCTCCTTATATTGCTTGAAGCCTAGACCAGATTTCCTTCATTTCTCATTCTGGAATAAGCTACTAAATCTTCAATGGCAGTCTGTTATTCGTTCATGATCTATTGAAGACCTATTGATCTTCTTCCTTGCAAACTTTGCGGGATTGAAAAATTTGGTGTCCTCCTGTGGGATGAAGGCTGGGAGGGGAGGACTTGAGTCAATTTCCTGAGAATGTTGTACGTGGTTTGAAAAGGCACTTTGACAAAGTTAAAAGGACTACAATCCTCACTTGTGGAGAGACAATGGCACGTCCGGTATAACGATGCTACAGCATTGCTTTTCTGTAGTCCCAGTTAATTGTGCTAATCACACCTTCCATAGTTAGGGTTTCTCAAGCGACACAATTCATATTAATAAACCAAGAACTTTTTATCAGCATTTCCAGTTTCTCTGGATTTCCAATTGCCAGGAACTCTACCTGGCTGAAAGGACGGTAAGTCACTGATGGTTTTATGGAAATTTCTTCCAGGCTACTGAACCAGGCAATCGGATGAGTTCTGTTGGGGATGTGGGTTTTGTTTGGGGTGTGTATGTGTGTGTGTGTTATTGTTTAACTGAGACATCAGTTAAACACCAGTTTTTATGGTTTTAAACTTTGTGTGCCACCCAGTGTCACAGTGGCAAGAACAAACAAGCCAGCTAGCTCCCGGATGAGTAAATGGCAACCAAAGGCTTCCATCTGAGAAAGAGGGTTTAATGAAAGACTGAACATTCTCAGGAAAAGTTGTGCTTCATGATGGTGTACGACCTTGGTAACCCAATTCGTAATTTAGCCTAAGTTCTTTTGTGTCGGTGGCTTTTAGCTCTTTTTGGGAGCAATATCCTTTTGGAAAAATTGTTCTGGGTGCTTTTTTGTTTTCTTTATCAAAACAACACCGGAAAAGCAAAGCTGTTCTGCATCCTGTTCTCCACACTAGCCAGTCAAGTTCTTGTTCTCATACTTGATGTCAGTAACTCGATCATTACGGCTGGTATCCGCTGATATTTTGGATGTTTTTCATCCCCTCGTAACATCTAAACTGTACTAGCCCTCACTAAACAGAGGCATCCACTTCCCCTCAGCGCAATAAAAATTTAAAAGCAAGTTCTCTGCAAGCAGAACTTTGATCCTCTACTATCCATATCTGCAATAATTCCAGTAATTTGGAACTTGATTCATCAGCAACAGCTGACCACCGGGAAATAATTATGCCATTTAAATTTATGGAAGTTTTCATGGTTGACGTCTAGATAAAAGGAATGCAGGAACTCAACTCAAAAGGAAATCAGCGGTGGATCTTCATGGAAAAAAAAAAGTGGAATACATTAAGGAAGAAGAGTCAGAATAAAGTTTATTTTTATGGAAATTATATCCAAGAAATGTTCTATTGCATCAAGCTAAGCAGAGGCTGGTCCGGCGTTGGCAAACCCAATGATATTTTTAAAAGAGCAAAGGCACTATTATCTGGTATCCAGTTGTCTCCCTTTGGTTACTGTAGTTCACATTTCTGTACCAATTAAAATAGTTTAAAAGATGAAATAAAAAATTTGAGCTGCTTTGAGTGCTTCATTACAATGTGCTCTGCTGTTTCTATCTTTAGCTGTAATGCTAAACAGAAGAGAGGAGTTTCAAAGGCTGCCAGCAATTAGTTTACTAATTATGGCAACTAGGTGCCAAATTTGTTACTTGGAAGGAAAAAAAAAACCAAGGAAGGGATCCAGAGCAAATCTTGGTCTAAGCCTGGATTGTTTGACAGTTTTGGGGTGGGGGGGCAGCTTTAACAAACAGGAAGATGAGGCACTGCCAAGCAAAGGCCAGATAAAAAGCACCTTGAGAAGGGGCCCCAAAAGATAATGTGAGAAAAATGTCTTGATCTAGTCCCTTCCTGGTTCACTCCCTTGGAGTGAAGCTTATTCAGGTTTTGTTGCCTTATTCTGTTACTATAGCTTTACAATAATAGTAGTGCTACCTTTCCAGCAGAGAGCAAAAAATGGGAAAAGATTGCTTAAAATTATATATTTAAAGAAGAGCGATTTCAAAAGGTCAGTTTGTGAGTTCAGACCACAAGACCTCTATTGTACGTTAAACTGATCATTTAACGTATAATAGAGGTGCTTAATGTGGGAATGTTGCCCACATGGGTCCTTTCAAGACTTGTTTTGAAAAGAAAACTTTTGAGACTCACTTATACGCATACATAATACAGACACACTTCTCATCCAGGTCACGTCCTTCACCGGATGGCTTCTTTCGCATTTGTAATTCTTTGCTACAGTTTTCCTCTCAGAGAAGAATACCCATCATAAACCAAAGATTTATCCAGGGAAGCTGCTGTCGAATTGTAAGAACCAGCCTTCTCTTCTCTGTCCACAAGGCAGACATCCTCCTGGCACCACCTGCAGAAGAGAGAAGAAAACCTGCTGCCTTCAAATTAAAACGGGACTTCCCAGTTTCAGACCCCATCTACCTCCACATTGCTTCCTACTGTTATGATTGAAAAGCGATTTCAAAAGGTCAGTTTGTGAGTTCAGACCACAAGACCTCTATTGTACGTTAAACTGATCATTTAACGTATAATAGAGGTGCTTAATGTGGGAATGTTGCCCACATGGGTCCTTTCAAGACTTGTTTTGAAAAGAAAACTTTTGAGACTCACTTATACGCATACATAATACAGACACACTTCTCATCCAGGTCACGTCCTTCACCGGATGGCTTCTTTCGCATTTGTAATTCTTTGCTACAGTTTTCCTCTCAGAGAAGAATACCCATCATAAACCAAAGATTTATCCAGGGAAGCTGCTGTCGAATTGTAAGAACCAGCCTTCTCTTCTCTGTCCACAAGGCAGACATCCTCCTGGCACCACCTGCAGAAGAGAGAAGAAAACCTGCTGCCTTCAAATTAAAACGGGACTTCCCAGTTTCAGACCCCATCTACCTCCACATTGCTTCCTACTGTTATGATTGAAAAGCGATTTCACCTCTTGACTACCGATGCAGGTCTGTGACAATCAACGTTCAATAAGAGTATATAGCAGAAAGCTTTGAGGGCATCTGCCTTGGGAACTGAGATCAGAAAACCGGATAAATAAAGCTGATCATTTTGAGCAACTGTAAATAAATTATTGCGTACCCCAGTGGCCCCCCAACCTTTTGGGTACCAGGGATTGGTTCCACGGAGAGAGTTTTTTTCCGTGGACCGGAGGGGGCGTGGTTTTGCATGCCTGCATCCCGTGGATAAGGCTTCACTTATTTGCATGGCCTGGTTTCTGGCATGCCGTGAACCAATGCCAGTCCACAGACCAGGCATTGGGACCCCCGGTGTACCCCCTTGTGAGGACCAGAATCCAGAAATGGAACTTGCTCTCACCACCAGTTAGAAAGCTACCTGTCTCACTGCAAGGGTGCACTGAGGCCTTTCGGTGACCAGGGCTTACTTGGAATATTGGGGGGGGGGCAAGACCACTCCCTTTTTTACCTGAAATTGCAAGCCTGAAATTGTATCACTAAATTTTGTCCAACTTCAGAAGAATAATTTTAGGCCTCAAGGGGATTTTAATGGTGAAAACAGCAGCTGCCGTTATTCCAGAATTTGACTCCCTTATCCATCAATGTTTAAAAGGAGGACAGGTAAGGGGGAATCCATTTTCTTGTCACTAAAAATAACACCTTAAGTTCAGGGAGGCTGTGGGGAACTCATTGTCCCCACCTGCACTAAGAGGCTGTCAGCTGCTCTTTGCAGGGTCTCTGTTCATTTTTCCTCTGATCTCCAATCAGTTCCCTGGCCTTGTGGAAGGTGCTTGTGCTTTTCAAGCTGCCCTTTCTCAATTTTATCAAGCTGCCCTTTCTCAACCCGTATATCAAAACTTTCCCAAGTTAATGTCTGCAGTCTTTTGGGTTTCTCAGTCTTTGCTTTGGTGTTGGATTTAATGACTACCTCTGAGCAGCGTAGATGTTTGTGGCTGATGCACCAGCCCTGGCGGCATGCTCCAGTAGAAGGACTCCTGTGGGAATTAAATACATAGTCTATGAACATTTCTGATTGATCTCCCTAATGAGTTCTATCCTGTAACCTGAATCAGCTCCACACTTTAACCACATGGGGAATTCTCTACTGTAGGAAATAATTTGCAAGCTCCTTTTAAAGGTTTCCTATTAATTGCCGTTAGCAGCATTCCTGGAACTACTTTCTCCTAAAGAAAAGTTTTCCTACTTCTACTTTTGCCACTGCCAAGCTTGATTTTGGGAGAACAGTTCTCAGAATGAGCTATGGAATTAGGAAGGTGAAATAAATAGCAGTAGGATACCTAGGAAGGTGATGCAGCTGCTAAAGGCGACAAATAAAGAGGCTTAGCTGAGTTCTTGATTTAAAACCTCTAGGTTGCACTGCTTCAAATCCTATGTATAGAAGAGAAGACTAACTTTATTGATGTTAAATTTAATCCCAGCTCAAAATCTGCGGGTTTTCCTGCCTCCTTGATCAATTCAGTCTTGCACTGTTATCTTTGGAGTTTTTAGGTTTCTAACAATAGCACATCACTGCCATCTTGTGTTCGGTTTTCTGTAAACTCCATCCCTCCAACAAGAGCCTCTTTCTGGGTGCCTTTTTTTTTTTTTTGCTGCAGAATCCTCTTTTTTAAAGCATTGCATACAAGCTCCGAATGCTGGGTTGTTTCAGCAGATTATAATTCAAAGCCTGTCTGAGCAACATTCAACAATTTGAGAGGATTTTGTGGTAAGCAAGGAAAAGATTTTGAGGCAATTCTTCCATTACCTTCATAGATCCATGCCAGAGTATAGGCAAAGTCTCTCGCTGCCAGCTGCCAGCCAGCTTCTCCCTTTGAGTCCATTCTTCGAACAAACTGCTTGAGTTTTTGCAGATTATTCTGAATTATTTGCACAGAAGCCTGCAGTTCAGACTGCCGGGTAGCTGCCTCCAACTTGGCCTGCAAGAAACCCCCCAAGTCACAGAACAAACACACATAATAACTCACAGTACTTCTGCTAGCAAAAGAGGTTACTCAGCTGCTACTTCTCTGAAGATAGGATTCTCTATTCCCCCCAAGACTGTTGCAAAAAAATAAGGATAGGTTTAGTGGCACCTCAAAATGAACTGATGACCTAAGCACCTGTGGAGAACAGTGTCACAGCTTTGTTCAGGCTAAGAACTGCGCTGCCTTTTGAGGGCTACGTACCCAAAATTTGTGATGGGACTAGTACAACTGATCTTAAATCATTTGCATTTAGCTAAAACGTACGTCATACAATGGCTCCCCAGTCATATCTTCTGACACATTAATTATTATTCTGGAATTGTCATTTTTAGAGGTCTCAGGGCCTTCCTGTGCTTTAGATTTAAGACCCTTAGACTGGTTTTTACTTAGCCAGATAAAGGTTACATTTTTCACCCCGAATGGAGGCAAAATAAATTTGGACTATGCTACTTAAAAGACCAATTTCTGTCATGAACCAATTTCTGTCAACGATGAATATAAAGTAAACCGCAAACTACAGCAAATGACTTCTGAAGGGGCAACAGCAGCTCATCAAAGTCAATAAAGACCACCTCAGTTTTATATGAGGCCGACCGAGCCTGTTGCTTCTACTAGGTGCATCTCAAATTTTAACATTTATAGGTGGTGTGACAAACTCAGGTATGGGTGCCTTCAGAGAGCCTACCTGGGCAGTGGAGAAAAAGACATCCAGTGCTTTTCCTTGGCTCTTGAGAATGCAGCGCAGAACATCCAGGGACAGGATGTTTGTGGTTCCCTCCCAGATTGATAGTACCTGGCAGCGAAAGGGAGGCAGAGCTCAAGAAGCAGATTTTTTTTTCACATTTCTATAAATGAACACTCTGTACCTTTATGTGTTGTTCTCAGTAAAGGATATTTTATTTCGTTAAGAAAGAACTTTGAGTAATCAGAGGCCTGAATTACCTTTTCCCCTCTTCTTCATGATCTCAGAACTCTGCGATAACAAAAGTAATGTCAGGAAGAAAAAGTGAAACCAAGGAACTAAGGCGCGGGCTTCTTTTCCTGCTTTTTCTCCCTAAAAAAACAGCAGGTTGCAAGAAAGTAGAGAAGGAGTAAAAAACAAAATTAAAAGTCCAGTGCTTCTTTACCTGGCTATCCCGAAGAATAACAGGCAGGCCTGTGTCTTCCATGAAACCCTGTCCTCCGAAACACTCCAGGCCTTCCGAGGCCACAGCGATAGCCTGAAATAAAAACGGACTTGTTTACACATCTGACAGAATAGAATAGAACAGTACAGAACAGAACAGAATTCTTTATTGGCCAAGTGTGATTAGACACACAAGAAATTTGTCTTTGGTGCACATGCTATCAGTACATAAAAAGACAAGATACACTCATCAAGAATCAGAAGGCACAACGCCCAGTGACAGTCGTAAGATACAATAAGCAATACAGTACAATAAGCAATCAAATTATAGTAGGAAATAAATATTGGGGAAAGAAAGAGTGATTTCATTCCGTAGACCGGGGGGTGTCAAACTCATGGTGGTGTCACGTGATGTATGTGAGCCCATGTGCATGGCTAGCACGTGACGCATGTGGGCTGGGAGTTTGACAGCCCTGCCATAGACTCAATGTCCAAACAGCCCAGTCAGAAATATAACAGCCTGCGCAGATGTTTCCTCCCCTCAGCCCCCATTAACATCTGCCCTATATCTTTGCCAGTCGTGGACACCACTTAGCCCACAGCATCAAACTAAGAGTGACCTGCTTTGCCGTATAAAGTTTAGCGAGAGGGGTGAGCAGCCTCAGCAGGTGCTTCTCCTGCTCCGTCGCCACCTTCGTTTCTTCCAGGCCAAGCAGTCTCGCCACCTCCATCACCAGCAGGAACGCTGCTTGGCTTTGCACCTGCACAAGTGGGAAGGTAGTTCGTCTGAGCAAGACCGGCAGTTTTTGAGACTGGCAACTTCCTCCCTTCCTCCTCCTGCTTCCTCCCTCCACAGCTCCCCGGAGCAATAATCACATGGCAAACTACAAACCATGGTTTGCGCCTTTGTAGGTGGCAAGGACAGTTTCCCTGTGTGTGGCAAGTTCTTGGACAAATCCCTGCAGTTCTCTTGGAAAGGTTTTCGGAAGTGATTTGCCCTTGCCTGCTTCTTCTTCCTAGGGCTGAGTGCTAGGACTTAGGGTCGGACTAGAAGTCCCCATTTCCCAGCCTTGTGCCCTCACCACTACAGCAAACTGCCTCTCCTTCCATAGTGGGTTGAACTCTCTGAATCTTACATGCTTCATTCTCTTGTTAAGAGTTCTCCAATTGTATGCTACTCTCCCTACACTGGCATCTGATTCCAAACAATAGTAGGAGAACATGCTGGAATCTTTCCCAAGTACCCCTGGACCCAAGAAGGCGTGTGCTCACCTCCATTCGTGCCAGAGTCTGCATGTGCAAAGGGTGATCTTTGAGGGGTTTTCCAAAGGCTTCCCTTTTGGTGGCGTAATCCCGTGCCAGGTCAACGATTCTATGGATGGGTACAAAGGCAGCCAGAGGGATTAACTTTGCTCCTACTTTTAAAACGTATTTCTATTTCCCAGCATTTAATTTCATTCTTTCATTAAGGCATAACACTGTTAACAGTTGGAAGGAATTTTGTAGGTCATTTAGTCCAACCCCCTGATTTCCATGATTTCTGATATCACGGAAGTCAATATATAATGTTATGCACTGGAGGGATATAACATGAATATAAAAATGCTAGGAACTTCTTCCTCTATCAATCCAACTTCTAGGTAGCAAAATTGTTTCCATTTCTCATTACACAAACTGCAGGAACAACCCCTCCACTCAGGAACATGCTGCCAATATTGGATAACAAAATGGATATTTTTCTTGGCATATTTTTGCGTGAAGATGTTGAAATGTTTAATACACCTGAGTATTCTTTCAGGTCTTCAGTAAGATGGCCAACATTTTCAGGTGACGTCACATCTCCCATGACCTCTATAATAGCCTTTAGGGACAAGAATCTTTTTAAAAACAAAAATAGCCCTTCTCTATTACATCCCACACATAAATGAAGCCCAATTTATGGTCAAATCCCAAATCCACTCACATCTGTAATATGCATAATTAAAACTGATCCACGAGCAGACTTCTATTTGGAAAAGTTAAAAAAAATGAGGAAACAATTCCACAAGAGTATTCAAGTAGCAATTTGGAAGTCAGGAGACTCCAAACTACATTTTCAAATTGTTCATGCCAACTAAGCTTTTCCTAATTATCCTTTAGATAACAGCAGAACAGAATTAATTTGAATTTTGCCCAGTTCTTCCTAGTCACTTCCATTTCTCATGGGCTCGACTGAAAATCACCTTCTCATATTCTGAATTGCAAAGATGGTATTATAGATCCGAGTGATATTCAACATGTTGGCAATGCAAGCTATCCCCTCGCCTTCGGCAGAGATCTGAAAACATAAAGGAACAGCTTCAGACTACCATATCTGGTTTCCCTGAAAAACTTAGATGCAGTAAACTAAATCATACATTTGCAAAAGTAAAAAAAACATTTTCAGAATTTGTGACAGAGAAGAGCAAGTAGCTTGTAGGAAAGCAAGCAAGCAAAAGCTTTATTCGAAAGGCTGATCCTACGAACAAACAATTCAGTTTAAATAACTAATTCCATAAATGCAGAGGAGAGGGACAGTGAAGCCGAGTTCCCAAAATACAAGCAAAAGAATAGTGCGCTTTGGAGCCACGTGGAATGCTATTTTTCCTGGCTTCTGGAATATCATACCCCTCAAGGTGAGCGCTATCACCACCCTCTTGGCCTTCCATAAGAGCCTTAAAACCTGACTCTGCCAGTTGGCCAGGAAGCTGGATGGGGGCTTGCCATTGTGGACATGGTTCCTGGATAGAAGAGCCCACTTCCACTCTGTGGTGTACCTCACTATCTTAGCTGTTTGTTAATTTTAAGTCAATTTTCTTGCTGCTTTGATCTTTTATAATATTTTATCAGATTGTAAGTCATCCCATAACGGTGAGATGGGCAGCATAAAAATGTAGTAAATAGAAATAGTTCTCAACCTACAACCATTCGTTTAGTGACTGAAGCTACCATGGCACTGAAAAAAGTGACTTATGACCAGTTTTCACACTTAACAACCATTGCAGAATCCCTGTGGTAACACAATCAAAATTCAGAAGCATGGCAACTGGCCTCATATTTATAACAGTTGAAATGTCCAGGAGTCATGTGGGAAAGCCAGATTCATTTAACAACCCCATAACAACTGTGGCAAAAAAGTAAATAAATACTCCCTCACAATTTGTTGTCAAATTGAACTATTTTGCCTGCCTCTGGTTCCTAAGACTTTTAATAAATTACTTGCAAGTCTCAAGCTTTTTTGGTTGTTGTTGTTAGCAACTTTAAAAACTAATATTTAGTTACTAATCTAATCTTTTCAAATAAGCCGCACCAGACACTAGAGGTGAGGATCTTCCCCTGTGTAGCTTTTCCACTCCTCAGGAAGTGTTCATGCAATGCCTGAACAACTGTCTGTTGTGAATGCTTCGATCTGTAATCCTTTTTTAGGTTACACTCGCACCTGCTGGTATAAATCCGTATGCTAGCTGGGGAATTCTGGGAACCGAAGTCTACCTATTTCAAAGTTGCCAAGCCTGAGAAACCCTGGTCTAAGTGATCCCTTCCATCCTGCTGATTCTCTCCTTTCAAAGTCAGCAGCCTCCCCTGCCCGACTGCGCTCTCTCTGCTCCTCTCAATGTCCTGAAATACTTCCCTCCGTGGTTCCTACCAGATGTGCTCGAGCTCCATCCAGCAACAGCTCTGCCGTTGGCAACGCCCTCGTGCCCAGCTTCTCTTTCAGCCGTTGTATTTTTATGCTGTTCAGCTTCCCATCCTCATATATTTTCAGGTAGAAGAGCGAGAGGCCTCGGGAGCCCTGCCACACAAAAGATGCGAGCGTCAGACCAAATCAATGGAGCTGGAATTCGTGCAACTACTTGCAAGCTGCTGTTTCATATTTTTTGGGTTGGCCTGGGAATCTGACCTGTTTTATCTGCCCATCAGGGCCCACGATCCTCGCCAGGGTCAGCGTCATGTCTGAATCAGCCGCTGATGTGAACCATTTGAATCCGTGCAGGCTGTAGGAGCCATCTGGAAGTTCCCGTGCAACAGTTTCTGTTCCACCTCCTGGGGAAAAAAACACCTTTTTTTGCTGGGAATTTTCCCTAAAAGAGGATCAATGACCACTGACTGATTAGTTAGATTTTGATTCTGCTTTTCATTCAGGAGTTTATGGTGACCTTTGTAACTCCCTCTTCCTATTTTCCCCAGCACAAACCTGTGCGGTAAGTTGGAGTAGTGCCTGCTCAAGGAAACAAACCTTTTCTTATAGCCAGACCAAGTTCCAAGCGTTGAAACACCAAAATGCATTTTAAAAATACAATACTTTCTCATTAATGTCAATCCCTACTTAATAGTCCAGCTTTTCAAATTTAAATTAGCCGGCAACACAATTCCTCTGCCTCCGAAGACGTGTTATAGGGTTTCCAGTTTCATCAGGGATATTGTGGTAACTTCTGTGTGAACAAGGAATTTGATTTTATCTGCCATCTGTGATTGCCGAAGGAACTGCACTGAAGATTAATCTAGAAGGCGGTAATTTATATAGCCATTGTGCAAATTGATTTCCCATTCCCTTTTTTATAGAATAGCGTGCATAAAATTCAAAATGTAGCAAAACCCCTGCCAGAAAACATGCCTGGAAAAATAGCCTAACATACGAATGTAACGTCTTTAAATGCAGATTGTTGCCTAAGTCAGCCTACCCGAATACAGTCTTATTCGCTAAACTGTATTATTTCAGAAACAAAGGATTGGGTCTCCCATGTTGCATCTCCTCACCAACATCAGAGCCGCCTTTGCGTTCAGTCATCCATTGGCCGGAGATCCAGAATGTCTTGGGGTCACCTGATGTCAAACGCGCATAGGCTTCTTCCAGGGGTTTTGGGATACCTAAAGACTGTTGGAGTTGCAAGCGAGAGACAAAAGGCAGATACTGTATATAGATGGATGGAGAGGTGAAAAATCTGCCAGCCCTGCCTTCAATTCCTATACGAGATGGGATGACACAAGCGAGAGGACTGAAAGTACACGGCGGTCACCATTGTAATCAGCAGCCTATTTGCAGCTAGATCAGTGGTTCTCAACCTTTATAGTGCTGCGACCCCTTTAATACAATTCCCCACGATGTGGCGACCCCTAAGGATCTCAGCGCGCCTCAGCAGCTGCAGAAGGGAGGAAAAAGCGGCAAACTGTTTTTTTGAATTTATCGCATCTGAAGCCGTATTGGCTAGCGATCTGAACTGCTTGCGATTGCCTTGAGGACGGAGGCATTAAAGCGGAGACTCCTCCCCTATTAAGTTTATTGCGCCTGAAGCCAGATTAGGCTAGCGATTGGGAGTGATTGCAGCTGGCTTGAGAGGGAGACATCAGAGCAAAGATTTCTCTCTTTTTTAATTCATCACGCCTGAAGCCGAAATCGGCTAGCGATTTGAAGAGCCTGCAGCTGGCTTGTGGAGTCAACCATTGGAGCGCGATTCTTTGACTCGCAAGTATACTTCCCATATTTCTGATGGTCTTAGGTGACCTCTGGCAAATCATCATTCTACCCCCAACGGGGTCGCGACCCACAGGTTGAGAACCGCTGAGCTAGTCAGGATCCCTGGCACAGCAGGGTCATGGCAAAAGTCGCTGAGCAGCAAAGTTAGGCAAGAGAGCTACTGCGCCCACAGGTCTCAAGGGGAGGACAATCACCAAGGCCTTTGTCCTATATGGAACATGGCAGAGAGGAACCAGGCCAGAATCAATTCCTGCTAGCACCACAAGATTCTGAGCTGGATTAACCCGTGCAGCTACTCATCCAGGGGCTTCCAATTAACAGACCCAGAGGTGCCCCAAGGCTTCCTTCTAAGACAGAGTGCCTTGAGTTGCTCTCCTGGGTGGCCCTTCAGCATCAATGAATGCCAGATGAATTGGAGTAGAGGGCTGCAACCCCGGCTACAAAATCTCTCTGATGCCTGCAAATGACCCCTTATATGCTGGCTTGACAATGATTCTTTGCCTTCAGCTCTGAGTGTTCACTGCATAAACCTTTTATCTGCAGAAACTCAACTGGGGCTCAGAAAAGCCTGGCCTTTGACTTCTGGATGTCTCTTTCAGCAAATCAGCCATCAGGGTGTGCAACCCTCTTCTGCTGATCCCACCCACAGTAGCAACAAATAGACAGCAGTTGAAGGATGCTGTGGTCGAACCAGCTCTTCCACTCCCCATGATCACGGCAGCAAATATCCACCTGTTAAGACTATTTCGAGAACCAGTTGTTAAGTTGCATCATCCTGTGACTTTTGGCACACAGGTCCAGTGTAATTGTACGGGCTCTGGGAGTGACAGGACATGATTTATTATTTATATTTATTTATTCAAGAAAATATACATGGCCGCCCAATTCATTCTTGATGATTCTGGATGGCTTACAAAGTAAAATGATCTTGAGTTGGAGCCAGATCCTGGGAGAGGATTATTGGGGCACAGAGGGAGATTCCAACCATCCTTCAGGGAATTTTTTGATGGTGTAGATGGGAAGAGCTATGACTATTCAACAGGTGCAAAATGGATGTGACTTTCCAATTTGTTAGCATAAAACAGAGGGATAGGGGATAGGACAGAGAGATTTTTTACAAATGTTACTAAGGACACCCGGAGGATTTAAATAACAAAACCAGTCACTTAGTCCAGCAGTTCCCCATATGCAACATTACAGACTTACCTCAATTACTTTTGCTGCTCCGTCAGTCATGGCTAGAGGGCATCCATAGCAAGCAGAATAGTTCATAAAAAGATACACCTTGGCAATTTGATAAACACGGCTGCGAAAAGAAAGACACGAAGGTGAACTTGGCATGTCTCCCCAAAACGCCTATATGGCAGATTTGAAAGAATGGAAAAGGAAAGGACGTCTTAGGAAGCAGTTGGTGAATTGCTTGACATAGTGTAAGCTGCCCTGAGTCTTCGGAGAAGGGCGGGATATAAATGCAAAAAAAAAAAAAATTGAAACTGACTCCATGGAGAGCAGAGCCGATGACTGCAACAAAATGAGGAAGGAGCCAGCTTCTCAGAATTCCTGCCTGGCATTCTGAACAAGAAGAGGACTTGGGATCGCCCCACATGTATTCTGGATAGCAGCTCCCCACCAGGAGACCAGAAGAGAATAGACTCCCACAGGTTTAGAGCCCTGGGAGCCAAGCCATCTTTACTCAAGCCATGGTTTGCCAGCTTCACAAGAAGATTGGGTTTGCATCCATCCTTTTTTAATCACTTCTGGAAAGTGCTGAAGGTTCTTAATATCCAGAAAGCAGTTACCTTCCGTTTATTGCGGCAGTAGACCAGTAGAAGCAGTGTGTGGGTGTGTGCATGTGTGCATAAAATTTATCATAGTAGATGATAAAACAAAAGTTTAATTTGTGATGAATTGTGGTGAAGTAATTTCTTGATATATCTTTTCTTTTCTTTACTATTTAAGTTGGTGGATTATTATTATTAAACAAAATAATAATTAAACAAAATTAAACAAAACCCCCACCAAACATTAAGCCATGCTAGGATTCAAAGATTTGCAAGAGGTTTGCATGGCTCCCATAAACCACAGCAGTACCTCCAACAGGAATATCTCCTTTTATAACCTTCAGCCACAAGACTCTCCTCAGCAGAGATGTCCTTCAGCCTCTTCCAGGCGTGGCAAGTGATCACTTGGTCCACACGTCGTCCCCAGGCATCAAAATGCAATAATCTAGGAGGGTTTAGCTCACACTCACGGCCCAAGAAGTCAATTTCCTCTCTCACACGAGCTCCGAACCGTTCCAGGTCAATGTTCACTTCGGCAAACACCTATAAGGTCAATGCATAAATATGGAATGTGAAGAGGTGGTAGGACAGGTATCAAAATGTAGTTTTGAAAAGACCAAAGGAAGCTAAATTGAAGGGCTGCTGATTTCTTTCTTATCTGGCCAGTAGTTTCATCCGGTGTTGCTTCTTCAAATAAGCGATGTTTGCGGTTAGTTCTTAGAACAACCAAGTCGCCTCTCGGTGTCTTTCCTAAAGAACACTCAGAATGTGTGTGGGCTCAGTTTCAAGCTCAGTTCACTGTATTCCCATCATCCTTTTTTTGGGTAAAACAACTGATGAAAATACAGCATTGAAAAAGGATATATATGAATCAAAGTTTTTGATGGTTCTCCCAAGGTGTCCCGGAGCTTAGCCTGAGTGGGAATCTAATGTATGATTTGTCTTTGGGCAGCTGGAGGAAAAAACAAATATAAACTGTTAGTACATTAAATGTACAGCTAGTCCTTGACTCACAAGAATTTGTTTAACAACAGTTCAAAGTTACGAAGGCCTTGGAAAAAGTGACTTACAACCTTTGAGCTGCTGGTGATATGGATGATTTACTTATGGTGGAATATTACAAAGTGTGCGACATTTGTTGTACATAATGATTTAACCATTTCAGGTTGCACTGCATAAGGTAAGGGTGGTAGAAAATGTTACTCACTCAATATGGCTGAGACAGAACTCAATAGCCTCAGCCACCACGGCTAATGGCGTGAACTGCAATATTACAAGGACCACAGGTGCTTAGATGCTACAAGTTAAGGTATGGTTTTGTATAATCATTTATTTGCAATGCTATTGTATCAAATTGAAACTCTGTTGCTGTAATCTAATGAGTGAATTGGATCATTGCTGCTTTTTTCAAGGCTGCAAATTTGTGTTTCCAGAATCGGGATGCTCATGTAAACATTCCATTCCATTCTCCTATTTGCTTACCATCTCCCTCAGATAAGCAATGGTATGCAACATATATATGCCAAAGGGCTTAAAGATTTTTCCTTTTGTTGATTTTGCATTACACAATTTGTGTAAAAAAACAGCAGAGACAGCATCTTCTAAAGGTAGTCCTCACTTAATGAACAAGGACTTAAATCGGTGAGCGTTCAGAATTATGACAGGGTTCCTAAAACTGGAAGACAGCATCTTCTAAAGCAGGGGTGAAATCTAAAAATTTTCCTTACTGCTTCTGTGAGTGTGGCTTAATTTGTGGGTATGGCATGGTGGTCAGGTGACCAGTTGGGTGTGGCCAATAACAATAAATAATAAACATAATAAACATAGTACACAAAACAGTAAGAGGTACCAAAAACCAGCTTTCACACTTTACACACACACAACACAACACAACTGACTCACACACCCTCCTGTCCCTATCCGGTCAAGGGACCTGGGCAGGGGCCGGGGGCGCAGGAGCAAAAGCGGTGGGGAGGGGGCCAAGGGCAGCAAAGGAGGCGGAGAAGCGCCGAGCCAGCCCTGCGGCCCCAACCACCGAGTCCCCGCCTGACGTTCACCCACCTCGGGGGGCAGATGGGCTCTCAGGTAACCCTGGAGCAAGGGGTCTTCCAGATAGAGGTTCCCAATCCGAGGCGCCTCCATATTTGCACCCTCCAGCGCCCCGCAGTTCCCCTGTTTCCACAAAGGCTCTTGCTGGGGAACCGCCACGGCGGCTGGGGCGAAGTTTTGCCCTCCCGTCCCTCGCAGGGCGTTCCTATACGGGTTTGGGGCAGGCGGGTGCCCCGGTGGGAGAGAGAAAAGGATCGCGTTTCTTCTCGTGCGAGAGAAAAGGATCGCGAGCCTTCAGCCAGCTCTTCCAACCCCGGGGCGTTGCGAGGGCGGCTCTGGGCTCTGCCAAGGAAGGGATCGGGGACGCCTAGAGGCTGGCAGGGCTCCCCAATTCCTCCTCTCCCATTGCAAAAGAAGGAAGGTGGCAAAAGCGAGAGCCGGCCAATCTCTGCAGCGCCTCTGCGAGCGCAGGGCGAGCTCCCCGAAGCTCGCCAAAGGAGGAAGCCAAAGGAGGCAACGGAATGTCACGTCCACTTTTGGCCGCCACAATGTAAAAAAAGACGTGGAGACGCTAGAAAGAGTGCAGAGAAGAGCAAGAAAGAGGATTAGGGAGGCTGGAGGCTAAAACGTAGGAAGAAGGGATGCTGGAATTGGGGATGTCTAGTTTGATGCAAAGAAGGACCAAGGGTGACATGATAGCATCTTCCAATATCTAAAGGGCTGCTTTCTCCTGACCGGTCCTCACTCCAAAATTGGAAGGACAGACCTCTTGTTACCTGGTTCACCTGAAGTATTAGTCCTGCTTTACAAAGCCTCAATAAGACCACACTTTGGATACATTAATGCATCCACTTTTGGTACCCATGTTAGAAAAAAAGATGTTGAGGCTCTGTAAGGAGTGCAGAGAAGAGCAAGAAAGATGATAAGGGGGCTGGAGGTTAAAACGTAGGAAGAACGGTTCCTGGAATTGGGGATGTCTGGTTTAATGAAAAGGAGGATCCTTGGGTGTCATGAAAGCATCTTCCAATATTTGAGGGGCTGCCACAAAGTAGAGGGAGTCAAGTCAACCTATCCTCCAAAACACCAGAAGCCGAGAAAACAAACAATGGATGGAAACAAGGAGAGAAGCAACCTAGAACTAAGGCAGAATTTCCCTGACTGTTAGAACAATTCACCAGTGGGACAATTTGCCTCCAGCAGTTGTGAATGCTCCAACGCTGGAAGTTTTTAAGAAGAGATCAAATAACCATTTGTCTGAAATGGGACAGGGTTTCACTTCAATCAGCTGTTCTCCTGGCTAATTGTTCTCACTGTTAGGAAACTTTCCTTAGTTTTAGGTTGCTTCTCTCTTTGATTAGTTTCCATCCATTATTCCTTGTCTGGCCTTCAAATATTGGAAGGCTGCTATCATGTCTCCCCTGGTCCTTCTCTTCACTAGACCAGCCGTGCCCAGTTTCTGCAACCATCCATCGTATGTTTTAGCCTCCAGTCCCCAAATCATCTTGGTTGATCTTCTCTGCACTCTTTCTAGAGTCTCAGCATCTTTTTTATATCACAGTGACCAAAAACTGGACCATTTTCGGTCCTGCTTGAGCTAAGAATAGAGCTTTATTTGATGGTTAACTAACAACCTTCTCTATTTAAGAGAAGAGTTCCATAGAACATGTGCAAAGAGCTTTCCCCCTGAGTCGGTCTCACATGAGGGAGAATCAAGGATGTCAGAATGAGGAAAGGAAACCTCCCCAGAATTTTACGGATTGGGCCACCTTTCGCCTCCTAAATAAAATGAAAAGAGCTTTGATGTTCAAAAGAAAGAGAGATCAAAACTGCCTGTCCAGCAGTCGGAACCTAACTCCCTACAGGAAGAAATGTTATTTTGAGCCACAGAGAAGTAGGGATGCCAGAATGAGAGAAAGAGAGGAAAAAACAAAACAGAATTTTACCAATTGGGCCACTTTTTACATCCCAAATAAAACGAAAAGAGCTTTGATGCTCCAAAGAAAGGGAAAAGCAGGCAGCCCATTCAGTACCCAACTCCTTATAAGAAGAAATATTATTTTAGCTATTTTAATCTTTCTGTTGGGAGGTTTATAGGCTACTCTGAGCCAAGGGAAGAATGGGAGAGACAATAAATAGCAAGAAATGAAAGAAAAAGGAATAAAAGAGCTGAAAAGGCGCCTAAGAGGAGAGCTGCCCAGGCAGGGCTGAGGGGGAAATGATGGAGGATCAAAATGGCTTCCCTCTTCCCGCCAAAATCCCCTCAGAGCTTTTGGAAAAGTTAGTCTTATTTTTTTTATTTTATTATTTGTAATAAATAGATATTCAAAGGAGATATTTCTCTACCTTTGCCTGCCCCTTAAATTATTGTTTAAAAAGAGCCCTTTGTTCTTCAGTTATATTAAATTATTACTATAAAATGTATTTTTCTCTTCAATTGGTTATTCCTTAAATTGTTAAGTATTTTATAATAACAGGCCACAAATACAAAAGCAGGGTAGGATCTGAAAGGAAAAAAAATATTTTATGTGCTTCATTCACTAAAAAAATTGAATATTTTGCCTTTTCCCACCCAATTTTTTAACTTGCTTCAGCTGAAAAGAGCTTCATCTGAGGCTTAACTAAACAGAATTGGGGATGGCAGAACGAAAGAAAGAGCGGAAAAAACAAAAAAGTATTTTACCAGTTGGGGCACTTTTTGCCTCCCAAATAAAATGAAAAGAGCTTTGATGCTCCAAAGAAAGAGAAAAACAGGCAGCCCAGTCATTACCCAACTCTCTATAGGAAGAAATATTATTTTATCTATTTTAATCTTTCTCTTGGGAGGTTTATAGGCTGCCCTGAGGCCAAGGGAGAATGAGGGATGCAATAAATAGCAAGAAATAAAAGAAAAAGGAATAAAAAGCTAAAAGAGCGACTGAGAGGAGAGCTGCCCTAGGCAGGGCTTGAGGGGGGGATGAGACCCCTGAGGGGAAATGATGGCGGATCAAGATGGCCTCCCTCTTCCCGCCAAAATCCCCTCACAGCTTTTTGAAAAGTTATTCTTATTTTTCCCATTTTATTACTTGTAATAACTTGATATTCAAAGGAGCTCTCTACCATTTAAATTACTGTTAAAAAGAGCCTTTCGTTTTTCAGCTCCCTATTGCCTAAATTATTGCTATATGAAATATATTTTCTCTTCCCTTGGTTATTCCATAAATTATTACGAAAAAGAGCTTTTTCTCTTTCATCACCTGCACCTTAAACTATTACGAAAAAGATTTTTTTTGCTCCCTCTTCACTTGCCTGTTGCGATTGATTTAAAAATCAAATTGAAAACATGTCAAATTATATTCAATTAGATTTATTTTCATCCATAATGTCTTTTTTGTCTTTGTCTTCTTCTTTATTTTGCCTTTTAAAAGTTTTGAAACATAGTTAGCGTATTCTAGCTTATGATTGTTAGATGTTATCCCCTGTATTTTGCTCTGGGAAGTCGGGGGGGGGGGGGGAGGGGGGGGAGGAGTGGCATTTGCTGAAATTTTCTGTAAAACTTTTTAATAATAATAATAATAAAGTTTTGAAACAAATATTTAAACCTTTAAAATAATAAAAACAAACAGCCCTCTCAAAACTGAGAGAGTGCATTTTGAATGTTCTGACAATTGCAACATTTTGCTTATTGACTCATGTTTTATGTTCAAGCTACACTGTCCTTTTTTATTAACTTCTGTTACATTTTATCCAGCCATTTATTTAGTCCCTTAGGTGTTTTAAAACAAAAATTTTAAAGATTAAAAAAAAAATCTTAAAAGGCAAAAACAGCAATGCATAAAATGCAGAGTTTGAAAAGAGAAAAATCCAGAGATATTTCAGAGGCAGAATCTGGGGACGAAAGAAACTCGTATCCAGGAAGATGCTGATGGCAATTTGTGCTCATCACAGGTGATCAGATGCACATTGTTTGAATGTAAAAATTATATCCAACATGGAACTTTCTCCTCTCCCTTTAGGTTGTGACCCAAAAGCCAGCTCTCTAAATTAATATGGCTACTGCCCAAATCACGCACATCGGCCAGAAAGCATAAAACCTTGAAGGTATGAAACTCCAGATGAACAAAAATGCTTAGGAAAGAAAATTGGGGATTTGGCTTTTGAATTTGCTTTCTTAACAGACACGCAACTCATTTTTGTCTGACGCAGGAAACGGCCCTCTTTCCAAGCCGAATTCCTTCTGAGCAAGAGTCCCTGGTTCTGGTGAAAAGGCTGCTTGCAGTTTCAATTTCCTGCATCAGTTACCTGCGAGGTCTCTTCCCGGAAAGTTCTTATGGAACCTGCTATTTCGAGGGTAACCGTGTTTGCTGCCTTAACTCCCTAACTGAGATTATCGCTCTGGAGGAGCAATGGGCCAGCCGTTTGCCCACCTCCCTTTTGGCAGCCTCCAGAGCCGTCTCCAATGTGGTGCCAAAGCATTTTGAAGATCCAAAATGCTAAATATATTTGCATGCAAAAAGTGAAACAATGTACACTGGATTCCCAGCAAAGCACTGAAAGTTGGTTGCAGTAGCTCTTAGCAAAGACAAAACTATAAACTGTGTAGGTAGTCCTTGTTTTTCCGAAGCCTGCCTCATTGTCCCACATATTCTGGCCCCAGGACCCCAAATGATCTTGAATGGCATCAAGAGAAAATCAATCATTAATCACAAACTACACTGGTAGAAAATAAGCTCGAACTCCAACAATAATCCACCTTTTTTATTTATTTGGGTTTAGTTGTTTAGCCCAAGATATCTTGAATCAATTTCATAATACACAAGTGCAAATTTGAGAGTTCTGGAAAGAGGTAAACCAGAGATAATATATTTTGTTAATTATTAAGAAAATAATTATAGCGAGCCAGATATTTCTTTATTCAAAGTATGCAGAGGCATAGAAATTCTTTTTTTTTTTAAATCTATCATGCATAAAGAAAATTTTAGAAAAGTTCTGTGTAATTCTAGTTTAATTCTTCTTTTAAGAAAAGAAATCAGAATGGAAGAATTACAGAAAAAGAAAAAGTAAATCCACATTGTTCTGAATCAGGAAAGCATTTATAATCTAAAAGAGAAAGAAAAAACTTTTAAACATCCATATTCAATATTTCAAGGACATTTATCACGGGTGTCAGATAGCTAAAGCGATATGTCCATCATGACATTATTGGACAAATTATGAAAACAATTTTAATTTCACACCCATTTATATAGATGGACGTAGTCTATTAAGAATCACTTTTAATTGAGAGAACACTACAGGTAGTCAAATGGTAAAAATGAGAATCGAATGCCATAATACTGAGCATCTGCCAGTACACTTTGAATATACAGCATTATCCAATGCTGTGGAAAGCCAGAGATATTATCTTTACTGTTAAATCGTATGGATTCAATTTGGTATTCCTGTCCTTCATTTTATTTAGTGATCAGCTGTTAATTGCTACAGTTTTCCTCTCAGAGAAGAATACCCATCATAAACCAAAGATTTATCCAGGGAAGCTGCTGTTGAATTGTAAGAACCAGCCTTCTCTTCTCTGTCCACAAGGCAGACATCCTCCTGGCACCACCTGCAGAAGAGAGAAGAAAACCTGCTGCCTTCAAATTAAAACGGGACTTCCCAGTTTCAGACCCCATCTACCTCCACATTGCTTCCTATTGCTATGATTGAAAAGCAATGGCACCTCTTGGCTACCGATGCAGGTCTGTGACAATCAACGTTCAATAAGAGTATGTAGCAGAAAGCTTTGAGGGCATCTGCCTTGAGCTTAATGACACATATATATAAGAAAATTGGAGAAACAGGTTTTGGCTGAGCATTTTGAGCTGGTGTAAACGAATTATTGCATACCTGCTTGTTAGGACAGAGGTGAATGATTTTCCCAGAATCCAGGAAGGGAACTTGTTCACACAACCAGTTAGAACAGAGTTCCCCAATGTTTGTGGCTTTGTGGACTGGTAGGGAGGAGGGGAGAGGGGATGGTTCCATGCGAGCGGCCAGTGTGCACGTGCCCCTGCTGCTCACTTAAATGGCGTGTGCACATGCTTGCCCCTGCTCATGCAAGTCAGGATGCGCGTTTCCCAAATGAATGTCTGCAATCTTTTGGGTTTCTCAGTCTTTGGTGTTAGATTTAATGACTACCTCTGAGCAGTGTAGATGTTTGTGGCTGATGCACCAGCCCTGGCGGCATGCTCCAGTAGAAGGACTCCTGTGGGAATTAAATACATAGTCTATGAACATTTCTGATTGATCTCCCTAATGAGATCTATCCTGTAACCTGAGTCGGCTCCACATTTTAACCACATGGGGAATTCTCTACTGTAGGAAATAATTTGCAAGCTCCTTTTAAAGGTTTCCTATTAATTGCCGTTAGCAGCATTCCTGGAACTACTTTCTCCTAAAGAAAAGTCTTCCTGCTTCTACTTTTGCCACTGCCAAGCTTGATTTTGGGAGAACAGTTCTCAGAATGAGCTATGGAATTAGGAAGGTGAAATAAATATCAGTAGGATACCTAGGAAGGTGATGCAGTTGCTAAAGGCGACAAATAAGAGGCTTGGCTGAGTTCTTGATTTAAAACCCCCAGGTTGCACTGCTTCCAATCCCATGTACAGAAGAAAAGACTAACATTATTGATGTTAGATTTAATCCCAGCTCAAAATCTGTGGGTTTTCCTGCCTCCTTGATCAATTCAGTCTTGCACTGTTATCTTTGGAGTTTTTAGGTTTCTAACAATAGCACATCACTGCCATCTTGTGTTCGGTTTTCTGTAAACTCCATCCCTCCAACAAGAGCCTCTTTCTGGGTGCCTTTTTTTTTTTTTTGCTGCACAATCCTCTTTTTTAAAGCATTGCATACAAACTCCGAATGCTGGGTTGTTTCAGCGGATTATAATTCAAAGCCTTTCTGAGCAACATTCAACAATTTGAGAGGATTTTGTGGTAAGCAAGGAAAAGATTTTCAGGTAATTCTTCCATTACCTTCATAGATCCATGCCAGATTATAGGCAAAGTCTCTCGCTGCCAGCTGCCAGCCAGCTTCTCCCTTCGAGTCCATTCTTCGAACAAACTGCTTGAGTTTTTGCAGATTATTTTGAATTATTTGCACAGAAGCCTGCAGTTCAGACTGCCGGGTAGCTGCCTCCAACTTGGCCTGCAAGAAACCCCCCAAATCACAGAACAAACACACATAATAACTCACAGTACTTCTGCTAGCAAAAGAGGTTACTCAGCTGCTACTTCTCTGAAGATAGGATTCTCTATTCCCTCCAAGACTGTTGCAAAAAAATAAGGATAGGTTTAGTGGCACCTCAAAATGAACTGATGACCTAAGCACCTGTGGAGAACAGTGTCACAGCTTTGTTCAGGCTAAGAACTGCGCCGCCTTTTGAGGGCTACGTACCCAAAATTTGTGATGGGACTAGTACAACTGATCTTAAATCATTTGCATTTAGCTAAAACGTACGTCATACAATGGCTCCCCAGTCATATCTTCTGACACATTAAATATTATTCTGGAATTGTCATTTTTAGAGGTCTCAGGGCCTTCCTGCGCTTTAGATTTAAAACCCTTGGATTGGTTTCTACTTTGGCAGATGAAGGTTACATTTTTCACCCCGAATGGAGGCAAAATAAATTTGGACTGTGCTACTTAAAAGACCAATTTCTGTCATGAACCAATTTCTGTCAACTATGAATATAAAGTAAACCGCAAATTACAGCAAATGACTTCTGAACGGGCAACAGCAGCTCATCAAAGTCAATAAAGACCACCTCAGTTTTATATGAGGCCAACCGAGCACTAGGTGCATCTCAAATTTTAACATTTATAGGTGGTGTGACAAACTCAGGTATGGGTGCCTTCAGAGAGCCTACCTGGGCAGTGGAGAAAAAGACATCCAGTGCTTTTCCTTGGCTCTTGAGAATGCAGCGCAGAACATCCAGGGACAGGATGTTTGTGGTTCCCTCCCAGATTGATAGTACCTGGCGGCGAAAGGGAGGCAGAGCTCAAGAAGCAGATTTTTTTCACATTTCTATAAATGAACACTCTGTACCTTTATGTGTTGTTCTCAGAATAATTGCTTAAAAATAACAACAGCTTCAGTCATGACTTTACAGATGTACCTTTAAATACTTTTCTTCTAAGTGGGTTTGTTTCCAACTATTTGGAACATCTCTAAGCATTACAGAATGCCACTGTTGTTTTTTCAGAGACAAACGTTCTGTTTAAAGGATATTTTATTTCGTTAAGAAAGAACTTTGAGCCTTCAGAGGCCTGAATTACCTTTTCCCCTCTTCTTCATGATCTCAGAACTCTGCGATAACAAAAGTAATGTCAGGAAGAAAAAGTGAAACCAAGGAACTAAGGCGCGGGCTTCTTTTCCTGCTTTTTCTCCCTAAAATAACAGCAGGTTGCAAGAAAGTAGAGAAGGAGTAAAAAACAAAATAAAAAGTCCAGTGCTTCTTTACCTGGCTATCCCGAAGAATAACAGGCAGGCCTGTGTCTTCCATGAAACCCTGTCCTCCGAAACACTCCAGGCCTTCCGAGGCCACAGCGACAGCCTGAAACACAAACGGACTTGTTTACACATCTGACAAATTTGCCAGGCTCCACATACGTAAATGTTTGAATTTTTTTGCTTTTGTGCATTTGATCATTATCTAAGGCAGATTTACTTGAGGATTCGGGGGCCTGTTTGCTTATGGTCTTCTGCCAAGCCAAATAACCAGGAACAAAGTATCCCCTCTTCTGACAAACCCATTTCATTCAAAGGCATCTGCTTTCATGAGTTTCTGACAAAAACTGATGCCTCTGGATAAACGTTCAACAGAACAGAAAGAAGGGCTGACAGTGATTCCCGATTCTTTGATCCCGTAGACTCAACGGCCAAAGAGCCTGGGAATATAACAGCCTGCGCAGATATTTCTTCCCTTGAACCCCCATTAACATCTGCCCTGTATAGGCGCCCTGTTTGCCAGTCGTGGACACCGCTTAGCCCACAGCATCAAACTTTAAGGTGTTGGTTATGACCTTTAAAGCGCTCCATGGCTTAGGGCCTGGGTACTTATGGGACCGCCTGCTGTTACCACATGCCTCCCACCGACCCGTACGCTCTCACAGAGAGGGACTTCTCAGGGTGCCGTCCGCCAAACAATGTCGGCTGGCAGCCCCCAGGGGAAGGGCCTTCTCTGTGGGGGCTCCCACACTCTGGAACGAGCTTCCCCCGGGTTTACGCCAAATACCTGACCTTCGGACATTCCATCGCGAACTGAAGACACATCTTTTCATTCGCGTGGGGCTGGCTTGAACTGAATTTTATTAATTTTAAATTTTTATTAATTAATTTTAAATGGGGTTTTTAGTCTAGTATATTTTAACCTATCAGGCTAATTTTAAAATAAGTTTTTTAATCTGCATTTTAAATTGTATATTGTATTATCTGTTTTATTTTTGCCTGTACACCGCCCTGAGTCCTTCGGGAGAAGGGCGGTATAAAAATCAAATCAATAAATAAATAAAACAAATAAATAAACTGAGCATGACCTGCTTTGCAGTATAAAGTTTAGTGAGAGGGGTGAGCAGCCTCAGCAGGTGCTTCTCTTGCTCCGTCGCCACCTTCGTTTCTTCCAGGCCAAGCAGTCTCGCCACCTCCATCACCAGCAGGAACGCTGCTTGGCTTTGCACCTGCACAAGTGGGAAGGTAGTTCGTCTGAGCAAGACCGGCAGTTTTTGAGACTGGCAACTTCCTCCCTTCCTCCTCCTGCTTCCTCCCTCCACAGCTCCCCGGAGCAATAATCACATGGCAAACTACAAACCATGGTTTGCGCCTTTGTAGGTGGCAAGGACAGTTTCCCTGTGTGTGGCAAGTTCCTGGACAAATCCCTGCAGTTCTCTTGGAAAGGTTTTCGGAAGTGATTTGCCCTTGCCTGCTTCTTCTTCCTAGGGCTGAGGGCTAGGACTTAGGGTCGGACTAGAAGTCCCCATTTCCCAGCCTTGTGCCCTCACCAGTACAGCAAACTGCCTCTCCTTCCATAGTGGGTTGAACTCTCTGAATCTTACATGCTTCATTCTCTTGTTAAGAGTTCTCCAATTGTATGCTACTCTCCCTACACTGGCATCTGATTCCAAACAATAGTAGGAGAACATGCTGGAATCTTTCCCAAGTACGTGTGCTCACCTCCATTCGTGCCAGAGTTTGCATGTGCAAAGGGTGATCTTTGAGGGGTTTTCCAAAGGCTACCCTTTTGGTGGCGTAATCCCGTGCCAGGTCGACCATTCTATGGATGGGAACAAAGTCAGCCACAGGGAAATGTTTAATACACCTGAGTAATCCTCTACAGTCTGCAGGAAGTTGGCCAATATTTTCAGGGGATGTTACCACATCTCTAGCAATTGGAAGTTTAGCACATGCCAAACTACATTTTCCAATTGTTCATAATTGTTAAGTTTGCATAATTATCCTTGAAATAACAATAGAACTGAATTGCTTTTAATTTTGCCCAGATATAGTTTTTCCTAGTTGCTTCTACTTCTCAGGCTTGAAAACCACCTTCTCATACTTCCTGCTGCAGCCACAGCATTATAGATCCTAGTGATGTTCATCATGTTGACGATGTAAGGTATCCCCTGGCCTTCCTTGGAGATCTGAAAGTATCAAGGAACAGCTTCAAATTCTTCGATTTGGTTCCCCTTAAAAACTAAAATGCAATTAAATGGCAACATTGGTACATAAAAAAAAAATTCTTAAATATTTTTAGGATTTGAGGAAAAGCAAAGCTCAAAGCAAAGCTAGAAAGACTACAAACCAACATTTCAATTTAAATAACTAATTCTAAAAAGGTACAAAGTCTACAGATCACAGGGACCATAAAGCTAAGTACACACAATTCAAGCAAAGGAGCAACGTAGGATGCTAAAACCATGTTTGTTATTGAATGCACCAAAGAGGCCTGTTGTATCATTCCTCTGGGGTCTAACGTTTTTTGAACCATTGTTCAGAAGTCTCAGGTTTTTCTTTTCTTTTCTGCTAACAGTTTTAAAAACAACACAAATCGTTTGAAGTAAACCACATCAGACACTAGAGGTGAGGATCTTCCCCTGCGTAACTTTTCCACCTGCTGGTATAAATCCGTATGCTAGCTGGGGAATTCTGGGAACCGAAGTCTACCTATTTCAAAGTTGCCAAGCCTGAGAAACCCTGGTCTAAGTGATCCCTTCCATCCTGCTGATTCTCTCCTTTCAAAGTCAGCAGCCTCTCTCTGCTCCTCTCAATGTCCTGAAATACTTCCCTCCGTGGTTCCTACCAGATGTGCTCGAGCTCCATCCAGCAACAGCTCTGCCGTTGGCAACGCCCTCGTGCCCAGCTTCTCTTTCAGCCGTTGTATTTTTATGCTGTTCAGCTTCCCATCCTCATATATTTTCAGGTAGAAGAGCGAGAGGCCTCGGGAGCCCTGCCACACAAAAGATGCGAACGTCAGACCAAATAAATAAATAAATAAATAAATAAATAAATAAATATATATATATATATATATATATATATAATAAAATAAAATAATGATAATAATAATAACAACAACAACGACAACAACAATAATAACAGAGTTGGAAGGGACCTTGGAGGTCTTCTAGTCCAACCCCCTGGCCAGGCAGGAAACCCTACACCATTTCAGACAAGTGGTTATCCAACATTTTCTTAAACATTTCCAGTGTTGAAGCATTCACAACTTCTGCAGGCAAGTTGTTCCACTGGTTAATTGTTCTGTCAGGAATTTTCTCCTTAGTTCTAAGTTGCATCTCTTCTTGATTAATTTCCATCCATTGCTTCTTGTCCTGCCCTCAGGTGCTTTGGGGAATAGTTTGACTCCCTTTTCTTTGTGGCAACCCCTGAGATATTGGAACACTGCTATCATGTCTCCCCTAATCCTTCTTTTCATTGGAGCTGGAATTCGTGCAACTACTTGCAAGCTGCTGTTTCATATTTTTGGGGTTGGCCTGGGAATCTGACCTGTTTTATCTGCCCATCAGGGCCCACGATCCTCGCCAGGGTCAGCGTCATGTCTGAATCAGCCGCTGATGTGAACCATTTGAATCCGTGCAGGCTGTAGGAGCCATCTGGAAGTTCCCGTGCAACAGTTTCTGTTCCACCTCCTGGGAAAAAAACACATTTTTGTGCTGGGAATTTTCTCTAAAAGAGGATCAATGACCACTGATTGATTAGTTAGATTTTGATTCTGCTTTTCATTCAGGAGTTTATGGTGACTTTCGCAACTCTCTCTTCCTATTTTCCCCAGCACAAACCTGTGAGGTAGGCTGGACTTCAAGAAGTAGTGCCTGCTCAAGCAAACAAACCTTTTATTACAGCCAGACCAGGTCCCAAACGTTGAAGCACCAAAATGCATTTTAAAAATACAATACTTCCTCATTAATGTCAATCCCTACTTAATAGTCCAGCTATTAAAGTTTAAATTAGCTGGCAACACAATTCCTCTGCCTCCGAAGACGTGTTGTAGGGTTTCCAGTTTCATCAGGGATATTGTGATAACTTCTGTGTGAACAAGGAATTTGATTTTATCTGCCATCTGTGATTGCCGAAGGAACTGCACTGAAGATTAATCTAGAAGGCGGTAATTTATACAGCCATTGTGCAAATTGATTTCCCATTCCCTTTTTTATAGAATAGCGTGCATAAAATTCAAAATGTAGCAAAACCCCCGCCAGAAAACATGCCTGGAAAAATAGCCTAACATACAAATGTAACGTCTTTAAATGCAGATTGTTGCCTAAGTCAGCCTACCCGCATACAGTCTTATTCGCTAAACTGTATTATTTCAGAAACAAAGGATTGGGTCTCCCATGTTGCATCTCCTCACCAACATCAGAGCCGCCTTTGCGTTCAGTCATCCATTGGCCGGAGATCCAGAATGTCTTGGGGTCACCTGATGTCAAACGCGCATAGGCTTCTTCCAGGGGTTTTGGGATACCTAAAGACTGTTGGAGTTGCAAGCGAGAGACAAAAGGCAGATACTGTATATAGATGGATGGAGAGGTGAAAAATCTGCCAGCCCTGCCTTCAATTCCTATACGAGATGGGATGACACAAGCGAGAGGACTAAAAATACACGGCGGTCACCATCGTAATCAGTGGCCTATTTGCATCTAGATAGTCAGGATCCCTGGCACAGCAAAGTCATGGCAAAAGTCGCTGAGCAGCAAAGTTAGGCAAGGGAGCTACTGCGCCCACAGGTCTCAAGGGGAGGACAATCACCAAGGCCTTTGTCCTATATGGAACATGGCAGAGAGGAACCAGGCCAGAATCAATTCCTGCTAGCACCACAAGATTCTGAGCTGGATTAACCCGTGCAGCTACTCATCCAGGGGCTTCCAGTTAACAGACCCAGAGGTGCCCCAAGGCTTCCTTCTAAGACAGGGTGCCTTGAGTTGCTCTCCTGGGTGGCCCTTCAGCATCAATGAATGCCAGATGAATTGGAGCAGAGGGCTGCAGCCCCGGCTACAAAATCTCTCTGGTTGAAGCTTTCTGATGCCTGCAAGTGACCCCTTACATGCTGGCTTGACAATGATTCTTGTGCCTTCAGCTTTGGGTGCTTCAGCCGTTCACTGCATAAACCTTTTATCTGCAGAAACTCAACTGGGACTCAGAAAAGCCTGGCCTTTGACCTCTGGATGTAGGATGTCTCTTTCAGCAAGTCAGCCATCAGGGTGTGCAACCCCACTTCTGCTGATCCCACCCACAGCAGCAACAAATAGGCAGCAGCTGAAGGATGCTGTGGTCGAACCAGCTCTTCCACTCCCCATGATCTCAGCAGTAAATATCCACCTGTAAAGACTATTTCGAGAACCAGTTGTTAAGTTGCATCATCAGCTATGGCTTTTGGCACATAGATCCAGTATCATTGTACAGGCTCTGGGAGTGACAGGACATGATTTATTATTTATATATATTTATTCAAGAAAATATACATGGCTGCCCAATTCATTCTTGATGATTCTGGATGGCTTACAAAGTATAGAGTAGAATAACAGAGTTGGAAGGGACCTTGGAGGTCTTCTAGTCCAACCCCCTGCTTAGGCAGGAAACCCTACACCACTTCAGACAAATGGTTATCCAATATCTTCTTAAAAATTTCCAGTGTTGGAGCATTCACAACTTCTGCAGGCAAGTCGTTCCACTGATTAATTGTTCTATTAATTAAAATGATCTTTTTAAAGTGAAATGATTAAGATTAAGTAAAATGATCTGGAATTGGAACCAGATCCTGGGAGTGTTGCTGGGGAGGAGGCAGAATGCAACCGTCTTTCAGGGAATTTTTTGATGGTTTAGATGGAAAGAGCTATGATTATTCAACAGGTACAAAATGAATGTGACTTTCCAATAAATTTAACAATGTGTTATTTAAGAGGATACAATAGAGTAGTATTTTACACACACTAATAAGAACACTTGGAGGTATTAAATAATCATAAGAGTTGCTTAGTTCAGTAGTCCCACCTGTTGAATATTAAAGGCTTACCTCAATTACTTTTGCTGCTCCATCAGTCATGGCTAGAGGGGACATGTAGCAAGCAGAAGAAATTGCAAAAAGATACAGCTTGGCAGCTTGATGAACACGGCTATGAAAAGAGAAATAGATGAAGCTATATTTGGCGTGCCTCCACAAAATGTCCTGTCACTCCCAGAGTTAAAACACTACTGGGAAAAAGACTTCCAAGGAAGGAATGGTAAAGAAATTGGTTACTGGAGAGCCCAAAACTGCAATGGAACGAGGAGCTGATATAGGAACCAGCTTTTCAGAATTCCTCTCAAGAGAAAGAGAGGACTGGGGATCACCCACACTAGCTGCAGACAGCAGCTCCCTGCAGTGAGAATGTACGACAGTGTTCTCCAGAAGGCTTAGAGCAGCAGTTTTTAACCTTTCTGGCTCTGCAGACTGGTGGCAGTGGTGTGGGGGAGAAGGGATAGTTCTGTGTGTAAATAGTTATAATAATTCATCTTATGGATGGTTTAGAATTCTGTAAAAAGAGGAAGATTTTGAAATTAAATATAATAAACCTTCCTGTGGGAAAAATATTGTGGATTAGAACAAACCATCATAAAAGGACTTTGAAGGTTGGACATAGAACCAAAACAAACTAAAGATTATAACTGAAGGAGAAGTGATCCACTAATAGAGAATGGAGCAAAATATTCTAACTTTGGAAGAATTCAAGGATATTTGCAAACAATGCATTTGGGAATTATGATAAGTTATTTAAATTGCTTGTACTTGCGAGATAGGGGAAAGTCAAGTCTTTGAATATCTTTTTTCCTTTTTCCATATATTTTTATATTTTTCTCTGCACTTTTTATATTCCATTTTTATTTTTTTATGTTTTTAAATTTGCATTAGCTTTTTATCTGTGTATCTTAAAACTTTAATACAAGTCATTATTTTGTAAAAAAAAAAAAAAAGGAAGAAAAATAGCAAAAACAGTCCTTGGGTGCAAAGCACTCAAAGACTAAGCAATATAAAACAGACTTTGCCATTTAATATGACTAGGGTGTGTGTGTGTGTGTGTATATGTTTCCTATTTCTAAACTGCCCATCTCCCTCAAAGATTTACTGGGAGTTGGACACCATCTAAATTTAATTTAATTAATTATTACTACAAAAAAGAATCCTACCAAACATTAAGCCATGCTAGGATTCAAAAATTTGCAAGAGGTTCACATGGCTTTGCACAACTCCCATAAACCACTGCAGTACCTCCAACAGAAATATCTCCTTTTATAACCTTCAGCCACAAGCCTCTCCTCAGCAGAGATGTCCTTCAGCCTCTTCCAGGCGTGGCAAGTGGTCACTTGGTCCACACGTCGTCCCCAGGCATCAAAATGCAATAATTTAGGAGGGTTTAGCTCACACTCACGGCCCAGAAAGTGAATTTCATCTTTCACACGAGCTCCGAACTGTTCCAGGTCAATGTTCACTTCGGCAAACACCTACAAGGTCAATGCATAAATATGAACACAGGAACCAGAAAGTTGCCTTTTGAAAAAGCACCTTTGAGACAACTATGGCCAGGAAAACTGAGAATCTCCACAGACAACCAGAAAGTAGTTTTGGGAGAAATAAAGGAAGGTAAGTTGAAAGGCTTCTCTCTCTCTCTCTCTCTCTCTCTTTTTTTTTCTTTTCTTTCTTTCTTTCTTTCTTTCTTTCTTTCTTTCTTTCTTTCTTTCTTTCTTTCTTTGGTCTGTAGTTTCACCTGATGTTGAAGCTGATGTTGCTTCTTCAAACTTCATGCTAAGTTTGTGGTTGGTACAACCTGGTTAGTCTCAGTGTCTTTCCTAAAGAACACTCGGATACATGTGAGCTGGAAACGAGCTTGAAGTTACTCTTCACTCCAAAGTCCCTTCTGACTATTATTCTATATTATTTCACTGCATTCGTATCATTCATTTTTGGGGTTTAAAACAACTGATGAAAATACAGCGTTGAGAAGGCATGTCTGAATCAAAGTTCCTTTTCCTGACAGCTATCTCTGGTTCTGAATCTGAAACATGTCCATGTATTGGGGAACAGAAATTGAGGCGCTCTCCCCAGTTCTAGTTGGCATGGAAACCTCTCCCAAGCCTTCTGTGCTCTTAAACCTCTGCATTAAAAAGGTGCAAGCTGTGCTTGGAAGCCAAAGTGCCTTTTGCACAGGTTTAGTGCTTCTAAAATTGGGTAACAGGTATATATATATATATATATGGTAACAAGGCACAAACCTATTACCCAATCACAATAAGAACATCTAAATCAGTGGTAGTCAACCTGGTCCCTATGGTCCCTACCACCCACTAGTGGGCGTTCCAGCTTTCATGGTGGGCGGTAGGGGTTTTGTACGATACTGAAGCACTTTCCTTTTTTAAAAAAAATGTAATTGATTTTTTAAAAAAAATTTCATAGCATTATTTAAAAACATTTTCATTAGGTTTCATAAAATTCCCCATGACAATTCAAATTTCTGAAAATATACTTGGCAGCATGTGGAAGTGATTTGTATCACCCACGTGTAAGTTTAGTTCATGTTATGTAAGTGAAACTGAATGGCGCTATAGTGGGAGCCCCATCCCAGAATAGCTCGGCGCATCTCCCCCCACACCACCCAGCTGTAACAGACAAGCAGAGCTGGTAGCTGGCGCCCCCTCCCCAAACCCAATCCACGATGCGCGAGAGGCATGCGCAGACAACGATACACTTTATAAATCACCATTACTGTGGAACCGGTGGGCAGTAAGAAAATTTTACTACTAACAGAGATACAAAAGTGGGTGGTAGGTATAAAAAGGTTGACTATCCCTGATCTAAATCGACTTAAAGAGTTTTACCTATATTAGGTAAAAAGGACCTTCTGACAAACAGTTTTGGGGAATGAAGGAACAGGTCCGGGAATCGCTGCTCTAGTCCCAGGAAGAGAGAAGGGTCTTTCCCACCTTCAGTACTATTTGAATTTCTCCCTTCTTTCTGCTTTTTGCCCCTGCAAGCACGAGGCAGGCAGCGATCCCAAATCTGAGACTCAAGAGAACTGGAGCTTCCCGCCCTGGTTGGTACTCTCCTAGAAACCTCCGGCTGGAAGGGATCTCGGAGGTCTTCTAGTCCAGGGGTCTCCAACCTTGGCAACTTGAAGACTTGTGGACTTCAACTCCCAGAGTTGAAGTCCACAAGTCTTAAAGTTGCCAAGGTTGGAGACCCCCTGTTCCAGTCCACCCCCTTGGCCCGGGCAGGAGTCCTCTCTCATCTAGCATGGCGGTTCCCGCACCCTCCTGTCCCTATCAAGAGACCCGGACAGGGGCCGCGGGCGCAGGAGCAAAAGCGGTGGGGAGGGGGCCAAGGGCAGCAAAGGAGGCGGAGAAGCGCCGAGCCAGCCCTGCGGCCCCCACCGCCGAATCCCCGTCTGGCGCTCACCCACCTGGGCGGGCAGATGGGCTCTCAGGTAACCCTGGAGGAAGGGGTCTTCCAGATAGGGGTTCCCTATCCAAGGCGCCTCCATGTTTGCACCCTCGAGCGCTCCGCAGTTCCCCCTGTTCCTGCAAAAGCTCTTGCTGGGGAAGTGGCGACCGGGGTTTCCGGGGCAAACTTTTTGCCCTCCCACGCTGGGTGCCCGAGAGGAGATTCTCTCGGTTCTCTACTATTGCAGCAAGAGAAAAAGGATTGCGAGTCTTTGGACTGCTCTTCCACCCACATTGCGAGAGCGGCTCTGGGCTGGGTCCAAGAATGAGGCCAGGGGATCCCAAGCGATTGGCAGGCAGCCCTCGGGGCTCTTCGTTGCAGGAAGCTCCCCAAATCACCCCCCAATCTTCCCCGCCCCCCCAAAAAAGGGGTAGGGAACGGACCCAGGAAACTGCCAACCAATCAGCCTCACATTAACAGCTGCGAAGATCCCAGAAAAGATAGTCAAGAGATCTTCCAACACGTAGAAAAGAACAAAGCTACTTATTAGAGGCCAAGCTGGATGTGGCAACGAAAGAGTAAGAATAAGAAAAAAAATTAAAATAAAATAAAAAATAAATAAAAAATAAAGTAAAATAAATAAAAAAAAGTAAGAAAGAGAAAGAATAAGGGGCGTGCATAAGCGCACAAACGTGCCTACCGTTCCTGTCCTATTGTTTTTCTTTTCTTCTTCCTATATATATATATATATATATGCTTATACCTCTTAATATTTACTCATATATATGTTTATATACTATATAATCTTTCTATATGATGTTGTGACAAAATAAATAAAATATAAATAAATAAATAAATAAAGAGCCAGCGGTCATCTATGAAGCACCGAACAAAGTCTTGTCAAGCTACCAGAGGACTGGAAAAGAGCTGATGTGCTTGCCCTCTTCAAAAAGTTACAAAGAAAAAAAAATGGATCGACAGGTCAGGGGAAATCCAGGAAAACATAATCCAGAAAGTGGCCTGCAAAACCAGAGAAAGGAGCAAAGTTATGTACTAAAAGGGAATATAGGGCGGGGTGGGAAAGAGAGACAGAGAGAGGCTCCAGCCTGCATTAAAACAGCTCACAAAACGACTTTGGATGGCTAGATTAGCCTTTCATTTAGGAAGTTGAGGTCCACCCTGCTAGTTGGGGAATCCTGGGAAGTAAAATCCATAAATATGATTTATATTGATATATTGACCATCATTTGTGTTGTAAATGTTGTACCTTGATGAAGGTATTTTTTCTTTTATGTACACTGAGAGCATATGCACCAAGACAAATTCCTTGTGTGTCCAATCACACTTGGCCAATTAAAAATTCTATTCTATTCTATTCTATTCTATTCTATTCTATTCTATTCTATTCTATTCTATTCTATTCTATTCTATTCTAAAGGGATGCTGGCTGGGGAAAGGTCCAAGGGTCTGAAAGCTGCTGAAGTTCAAAACCATGTACATCTTAAAGGCTGGGGAATCCTGGGAGTTGATGGGGAATTCTGGGAATTGAAGTGCACCCATTTTCAAGCATGCCGGCTGGGGAATTCTGGGAGTTGAAATCCACCAGGCTTAAAGTTGCCAAGGTTGGAGACCCCTGTCTTAAAGCATGCCGGCTGGGGAATTCTGGGAATTGGAGTCCACAGGTTTAAAGGTGCTGAAGTTGAAAAGCAGTTGAAACGCCTGTACATCTTAAAGCATGCCGGGTGGGGAATTCTGGGGATTGAAGTCCATCCATTTTCAAGCATGCCAGCTGGGGAATTCTGGAGATTAAAATCCACCCATTTTCAAGCATGCCGGCTGGGGAATTCTGGGGATTGGAGTCCACCCATTTTCAAGCATGCCAGCTGGGGAATTCTGGAGATTGAAGCCCACCCATTTTCAAGCATGCCGGGTGGGGAATTCTGGGAATTGAAGTCCACTCGTTTTCAAGCATGTTGGCTAGGGAATTCTGGGGATTGAAGTCTATCCATTTTCAAGCATGCCAGCTGGGGAATTCTGGGGATTGGAGCCCACCCATTTTCAAGCATGCCAGGTGGGGAATTCTGGGAATTGAAGTCCACCCGTTTTCAAGCATGCCGGCTGGGGAATTCTGGGAATTGAAGTCCACCCCTTTTCAAGCATGCCGGCTGGGGAATTCTGGGGATTGGAGCCCACCCATTTTCAAGCATGCCAGGTGGGGAATTCTGGGAATTGAAGTCCACCCCTTTTCAAGCATGCCGGCTGGGGAATTCTGGGGATTGAAGTCCATAGGCTTAAAGCTGCTGAAGTTGAAAAGCAACAGAGTTGAGGATGCGTTCAGGGGAAAAGGTGGGATGTTGCAGGAGGAGATTAGATTAGATTAAATGGAAGAGGGGAAAACCTCAGCAAAAAGACACACACACACACAATGTTAGAAGGATGCCTATTAAATGCGGTGAAGCAGCAGTGAATTCAAAGAGAAATGGAACCTTAACAATATAAGACAGGCTGTTTAACATGAAATCTATTACTTAATCGTCGTAGTACTGCCAATAATTCTACCTTTCCCCTTAAGGATGACTTAACTTTCTTCCCCTATCTATAAAATCCCCTATTATATAAGAACAGGCCGCAAATACAAAAGCAGCGTAGGATCTGAAAAAAATAAGAAAATATTTTGTGTGCTTCATTCACTAAAAAAAAAAAAATAATAATAAAAAATTGAGCATGTTGCCTTTTCCCACCCAAATTTTTATCTTGCTTCAGCTGAAAAGAGAGCTTCGGCTGAGGCTTAACTAAACAGAAGAGGGGGAAAAAACCCCCAAAACAAAACAGAATTTTACCAGTTGGGCCACTTTTTGCCTCCCAAATAAAATGAAAAGAGCTTTGAAAGAGAAAAGCAGGCAGCCCAGTCAGTACCCAACTCCCTACAAGAAGAAATATTATTTTATCTATTTTAATTTTTCTCTTGGCAGGTTTATAGGCTGCCCTGAGGCCAAGGGAGAATGAGGGATGCAATAAATAGCAAGAAATAAATGAAAAAGGAATAAAAAGCTAAAAGAGCGACTGAGAGGAGAGCTGCCCTAGGCAGGGCTTGAGGGGGGATGAGACCCCTGAGGGGAAATGATGGCGGATCAAGATGGCCTCCCTCTTCCCGCCAAAATCCCCTCACAGCTTTTTGAAAAGTTATTCTTATTTTTCCCATTTTATTACTTGTAATAACTTGATATTCAAAGGAGCTCTCTACCATTTAAATTATTGCTAAAAAGAGCCTTTCGTTCTTCAGCTCCCTATTGCCTAAATTATTGCTCTATGAAGTATATTTTCTCTTCTCTTGGTTATGCCATAAATTATTACGAAAAAGAGCTTTTTCTCTTTCATCACCTGTCCCTTAAACTATTACTAAAAAGATTTTTTTTGCTTGCCTGTTGCGATTGATTTAAAAACAAACCAGGGCATAAAACGCATTGATTTAAAAAAAAAAAAACAATAGGAAAACATGTCAAATTGTATTTAAAATGTATTCACAGATTTATGTTCACCCATAATGTCTTTTTTTTTTGGTCTTTATTGTCTTCTTTATTTTGCCCTTTTAAATTTGTTTTGAAACAAATGTTTAAATGGAATGGAATGGAATGGAATGGAATAGAATAGAATAGAATAGAATAGAATAGAATAGAATAGAATAGAATAGAATAGAATTTTTTATTGGCCAAGTGTGATTGGACACACAAGGAATTTTAAAACAATATTTTGAAAATTTTAAATTTTTAAATTTAAAGCAATAAAAACAACCCCCTCAAAACTGAGACATTTTTATCTTTATTTAATTATTCATAATAAACGGATATTCTGTCTTAATTCAATTCTCCACCATTGTCTGCCTCTTAAATTATTGTTAAAAAGAACTGTTTGTTCTTCAGTATTCTATTACTTAAATTATTACTATGAAGTCCATTTTCTCTTCACTTGGCTATTCTTTTTAATGTTTATACATTGTATTTTTACTAGGCTGTACACCGCCCTGAGTCCTTCGGGAGAAGGGCGGTATAAAAATTGAAATAAATAAATAAATAAATAAATAAATAAATAAATAAATAAATAAATATTCCTTAAATTACTAAGAAAAACCTTTTGTCCCTTCAGTTACCTGTACTTTAAAACTATTATTAAAAAGAACTTTTCTCTTCATTTGCCCATTACATGGATTTTAAATTAACATTTAAAAATAAAACAGGACATAAAATGCATTGATTCAATGCATTGATTACATTTTATTTAAAATTTATTCACAGATGTATTTTTAGCCATGATGCCCTTTTGGTTTTTTATCAGTAGTCATGTTTTGTTCGTTACATGTTTTGAAACAGACATGTAAACTTTTCAAAAATAATAATAAACAGCTGCCAAACTGAATATATTTTAAATGTTATGACATTGTGAAACTGCAAAATTCTGTTTATCAAATGTGGACTGGACTGGAGGCTTTCAAGAAGAGATTAGGTAGCCAATTATCAATAATGGTATAGGGTCTCCTGCTTGAACAGGGGATTGAATTAGATGACCTCCAAGATACCTTCCATTTCTGTTATTCTGTTATACTTTCTATCTACAATGTCTTTTTTTTTACTTCCGTTACATTTTATCCAGCCATTTATTTAGTCCCTTAAATGTTTTAAGACAAAAATTTTAAAGGTTTTTAAAAAAGAAGACATAAAGGCAAAAAATGCAACAAAAATAGCAATGCATAAAATGCAGAGTTTGAAAAGAGAAAATCCAGAGATATTTCAGAGGAAGAATTTGAGGATCAAAGAAACTCGTATCCAGGAAGATTTGTGCTCATCGTAGATGATCAGATGGATGTTGTTTGAATGTAAAAATTATATCCAACATAGATCTGTCTTGTCTTCCTTTAGGTTGTGACCCAAAATTAATATGGCTACTGCCCAAATCACGCACATCGGCCAGAAGCATAAAACCTTGAAGGTATGAAACTCCAGATGAACAAAAATGCTTAGGAAAGGAAATTGGGGATTTGGCTTTTGAATTTGCTTTCTTAACAGACACGCAACTCATTTTTGTCTGACGCAGGAAACGGCCCTCTTTCCAAGCCGAATTGCTTCTGAGCAAGAGTCCCTGGTTCTGGTGAAAAGGCTGCTTGCAGTTTCAATTTCCTGCATCAGTTACCTGCGAGGTCTTTTCCCGGAAAGCTCTTATGGAACCTGCTATTTAGAGGGTAACCGTGTTTGCTGCCTTAATTCCATAACTGAGATTATTGCTCTGGAGGAACAATGGGCCAGCCGTTTTGGCAGCCTCCAGAGCCGTCTCCAATGTAGTGGCCCAAACCTGTCTCACATAAAACAGCCAAAGCATTTTGAAGATCCAAAATGCTAAATTTCTTTGCATGCAAAAAGCAAAATAAGTACTGCTTGAACCTGCAACCATTCATTTAGTGACGACTTGAAGTTACAACGCTACTGAAGAAAGTGACTTATGACTATCTTTCACAACTGTTGCAACACAGTGATCAAAACTTGGATGCTTGGCAACATACTTATGACAGTTGCAGTATCCTGGGGTCATGTCATCACCCCCTGTGACCTTCTGACAAGCAAAGTCCACTCAGGGAGAATTCAGCTTGCTGTGAAGGTTTTCTTGCAAGCAGTTCACATCTACCGTGTTTCTCCGAAAATAAGACCCTGTCTTATATTTTTTTGAACCCCGAAACAAGCGCTTGGCCTTATTGCAATGCGCTTAAAAGCCCAATTGGGCTTATTATCAAGGGACATCTTATTTTGGGGAAAACAGGGTATGAGGGATATTTAAGAGGTTTGGGGGTAAATGCAACTCATGCATGTGTGTGAGCTGTACCTTTTGCCACCACACCAATCATGGCATTTCATTTCATTTCATCCCGGTTGAAGATCTCGCCTAATAACTGTTCATCTCACAATAATTTCATAATTGTATATTGTCATGAAAATGAACCACGTAAATTGACATACATTCTTCAAAGTGATCTGGTTTAGTATAATAAAATAAAAAGACAAAAGAGAATAGTTTTAAAAGGCAACTCTTACCCATAGCCCATCAAGTGAGTATCATACCTGTAATTATATTGGCTCGTGCAGGGGAAATCGCCTTACATTTTGACATTATAAGGCTGTCCTTAGAACTGCCATTGAAATGCACTAAAAAGTAATTGCACACTTCACAGTTTCACAATGTTCAGTCTTCACAGCACCTGAAAATGAAGCTGATAAAATGTTGGTTAATTCTAGATCATTGTGTACTTCTTTTTCCAGATATCTGTTTAAAAATCCTTCGAGAAGATAAAAGTTGCCAGGGATCACTTCAAGTAGTTAAATGGTAAGAGTCAGAAAATAACGCCAGAATACAGTACTGAGCACCTGTCAGTATATTTTAAATATACAGCATTAACCAATGGTTGTGCAAAGCCAGAGATATCATTTTTACTGTTAAATCTGGTTTAAATTTTGCATTTATTTCATTTCTTCATTTTATTAGTGATCAGCTGTTAATTGCACTTGTGAGTTTAAACATTTCTTTTTACCAACAGATTTTTGATGTTTTATTTATCTACATTTCTTCTTTGATAGGATTCAGGGATGTTTTGATGCACTGGAAAAGAATTATGTAAGCTACAATTAAACTCACATAAATTGAAAGTGTCTTTGATGCAATGTGATTTCATCCCAAATTTTCAGGAAAAAAGTCTTCTTGTTGTTTTGCTTGAATGACCATATACACAAAAGCAATTCCAAACAAATGGTGTGCTGAAAACTTTCAAATGCTTAACTTTGATATTTTGCCAGTGAAATAACTATAGAAATGTTAATAAATCTAATTAATTGGCATATTTTTAAGATTGCCTGCTGTACTGCAATGCTTTGCTTGAGACATGAAAGAGTCTTACGTCTCTGTGTAAAAAAAATGTATATTTTGCCATTTTTGTGCTAGGTAGGTGTTAAGTTGCATGCAAAGACCACAACTTGCTATAATTATAAAAGATTTTAAGAAAGAGACTGGACCAAAGTCATTCAGTAAATTTTAAGCTGAGTATGCATTTGATCCCTGGTTTTCCCAGTCCTTATCTAATCAAGGGGAGATAAATTACTTAAACTTTCGTGTTTGGTGCCAAATATCTCATCACAAATTCATGCCACTGGCTGAGTGTTTCAAGTGATCCTAATAGCGCAATGCCAAATGCCACATCTAAAGTTCTAGTGCCTTGATCCTCAGGTTTATTATTGCTTTTTAGAGACATAAAATATCTTGAAGGAAATATTTGCATGCTTGGAAATGGTTTTATTGTTGGAATGTTGAAAATGTTGGATAACCATCTGACTGAGATGGTGTAGGGTTTCCTGCCTGGGCAGGGGGTTGGACTAGAAGGCCTCCAAGGTCCCTTCCAACTCTGATGTTATGTTATGTTATGTTATGTTATTCGTGATTTTTTTTTAATTTTGAAAAAAGGTTGAGGGATGCAGTTTGGGTCCTTGGAACAGCAGTTGCAATATGCAAAATAGTGATTTAAGTTGGGAATTTTCTTCTGGTATAGAATGACAATTTACATTGTATTTTGACGGGGGAAACACAACCGAAAAAAGAAAGAAAGAAAGAAAAATCAACCCCACAGCTTCTGTCTTTGTAATGAAGCCAAATGGCCACAGGATGTCAGTGATGTGCTTTGCAATTCATCTGAGTCCTGAAATTCTTCAAATTCTTCATGGGGAAATGACATCTATTGCAGAAGCAGGTCTGCCCCATTGTGAGGAGGCAGGAGAACTATTTCTTTTCCTCTTCCTTAACATGGAAGGAAGCATTAACACCTTTCCTCTTAGGGCAACCAAACTATCAAAATAAAAAGTGTCACACTAAATAGAAGGTATTTTTCTCTTCTGATGACTGTGGTTTGAAAGGCAATGATGGGCACATTGTAAATAAAAGGCAGATTTTGAACAGTCTCTTTCTTTCTATTTTGCAGCTACATATGGCAGTTTTGGCAGTAAGTACTGTGGAAATTTTGAATAGTTCGGAGAACTGGCAAATACCACCTCTGGCTGGCCCCAGAGTGGGATGGGAATGGAGATTTTGCAATATCCTTCCCCCAGGAGTGGGGAGGGAATGGGGACTTTGCAGTATCCTTCCCCTGGAGTGGGGTGAGAATGGAGGTTTTGCAGTATCCTTCCCCTGCCATGCAGGTAGGTAAAATGAGGACCCAGATTGTTGGGGGGGCAATAAGTTGACTTTGTAAATATACAAATAGAATGAGACTATTGCCTTATACATTGTAAGCCGCCCTGAGTCTTCGGAGAAGGGCGGGATATAAATGTAAATTAAAAAAAAATGCCCACCAAGCCATGCCCACAGAACTGGTAGTAAAAAAAATGGAATTCCACCACTGATATAGATTATTCTATTTATTATATTTCTGCTTGAATCTGACAATCTGGGATATTGTGCTGGGATATTTTCATGAAAGTTATAAATTTGGGCAGGTTGAAGGAGTGCGTTGTTTTGACAAAGTTGCTTCACCAAGCATTAACACCTCCCACTAGGGGAAAAAAGGCAAAAATGAAGTACTAATGCCAGGAAAGATAACTTCTCTTCCAACTCTTCTGTTTGCTATTGGAAAGATAAAGCCTTCTTCCACTAGTGGAACAACTGAACGAGACCTCAAAGTTGCACAAAATGGTTTGGCGAGGCAAATTGCATCACCTCACCATCTTAGCTAAATAGATCGTGTTATCTCTGTTCTGCAAAAAAAAACAACCCCTCACTGAAATTAAATGTGGCCACACACTTCTGCTATTAGAGATTTTTAAAACAAATTTCTTGTGTGTTGGAAGGGTTGATGAATTGACCACAGTTATCTATGTAGGTGGTGAACAATTCTCTGGATAAGAGCTTGGCTTATGGAAAAATTTACTTAATTTCTCCAAATATAGGCACTTTTCTCATCATTTTATAATTTGCTCAATTTATGTGACTAGTTACAGATGCAGGAAGAATGACAAAAAGAAACATTCCTGCAGTTATGATTATCAGTCTGTGATCAAACAAAGCTGTGGTTTGGCTTTATTTTGTTATGATAATTCACTGAAGAGCCATATTAATTTTGTCTACTTTCTTGAAACAGATCTATACCAATCCCAAAGACCCTGAGGTAAGAGATACAAACTGTAAACCGCAAGCGGTACAGACAGAATTTTTTTCATTTCATGTTTAAGTCAGCCAGAATTCATCTGATTAGTTGCCTTGATAATGATGCAAATCAAATACGTAAATTCCCTTTAGTATCATTATTACATCTATCTTTTGTTTCATTTCAACGTGGGCCACTTCACACTTTTTCCACCTTCCTTCAGACAATGTTTGGCCCAAACCTCTGATTATCTTTGTACATTAAATTTGCCTAGTACTCAAGATACAGAAAATTTGTAATGGAAGGAAATTTATCAAGGAGAGAAGCCAGCAGTGTGCAGCAGCTGCTAAAAAAGCCAACACAGTTTTGGGCTGCATAAACAGAGGGATAGAATCAAGATCACGTGAAGTGTTAGTGCCACTTTATAAGGCCTTGGTAAAGCCACACTTGGAATATTGCATTCAGTTTTGGTTGCCACAATGTAAAAAAGATGCTGAGACTCTAGAAAGAGTGCAGAGAAGAGCAACCAAGAGGATTAGGGGACTGGAGTCTAGAATATATGAAGAACGGTTGCAGGAACTGGGTATGTCTAGTTTGATGAAAAGAAGGACTAGGGGAGACATGATAGCAGTCTTCCAATATCTCAGGAGCTGCCACAAAGAAGAGGGAGTCAAGCTATTCTCCAAAGCACCTGAGGGTAGGACAAGAAGCAATTGTGGGAAACTAATCAAGGAGAGAAGCAACTTAGAACTAAGGAGAAATTTCCTGACAGTTAGAACAATTAGTAAGTGGAACGACTTGTCTGCAGAAGTTGTGAATGCTCCAACACTGGAAATTTTTAAGAAAATGTTGGATAACCATTTGTCTGAGATGGTGTAGGGTTTCCTGCCTGGGCAGGGGGTTGGACTAGAAGACCTCCAAGGTCCCTTCCAAATCTTTTGTTGTTGTTGTTGTTGTTGTTGTTGTTAAGGAGAAATTTCCTGACAGTGAGAACAATTGATCAATGGTACGGCTTGCCTCCGGGAGTTGTGGGTGTTTCATCACTGGAGGTTTTTAAGGACAGCCATTTGTCTGAAATAGTACAGGGCAGTGATGGTGAGCCTATGGCATGCGTGCCATCACTATCTGCTCCTCTGGGTTCTGGTGCGAGCATGCGCGCCAGCCAGCTGGTCTTTGTGCATGCAGGAGCTCCGAAAACCGGAAGCACAGCTGCCTGGCGCGCATGAGTGCACCGGGGAGCTAACCTTCCAGTTTCCGGCACACACACGCTCCAGTTTCGGCACTCGGTGTCGAAAAAGTTCACCAACACTGGTATAGGGTCTCCTGAATGAGCAGGGGTTGGACTAGAAGACCTCCAAGGTCCCTTCCAACTCTGTTATTCTGATAATTAATAAGCTATCTTTAAGAGAAAGTTTGATATTAAATTTATGCTGTAGCAATGGTATTAGATTATTTCCTATTCAATGCCTTTGCCTATTCTTGTCTCTGTTCTTATTATGTTGTATTTTTTTTCCTTTCCTGTTGCTATATGTTTTTAATTGACTGAAAGAATTGTAAACTTTTCCGAATAATAATGGGATCATTGATCAAATATAAATCCGTGTTTGAATATTGAAGAAAACTTCAGTTTTCTCTTTTAAAAAAAGAGCCTAATACACTTTGGTTTTAATTGGTTTTTTTTATCATTTTTCTATTATAATTTTTAAATGGGGTTAGCCAAATTGATTAAGATTTTTAAAATGTTTTTAAAATCTATTTATCAAATTGTTCTTATGTTGGCTGTAAACCGCCCTGAGTCCTTCGGGAGAAGGGCGGTATAAAAATCAAATAAATAAATAATAAATAAATAAATAAAAGGAAAACAAGCTCAAGTTCTGTTTCCTGTTCAATCCTTAGCACTTGACAGAATTCTATCAGTTCAAATTCAAATACACAAAGAATGGACCTCAGATGGACTTTGCTAGGTAACTTTCTTGTTCTTTAATTTCTTGAAACAGCAGGCACTTTGTATTAAATATCTCACAAGTGGAAATTGTCGTCAGGAACGCAAATTCTGACTTCCTTAATTTTTAATATTTTCATTGTGTAAGTGTAGTCCTAATGTAGGCCTATTAACAAATCCATTATTTTTTCAGAACTATGGAAACTGATTACTGTAGCAAATTGCTGCTTATGGATTGCTGTTTTTAAACACAATCACTTCTCAGTCGTTGTGCATCTAACCAGCTTGAGATCATAATAATAGCTCAAGACCATGTTGGAAAGGTGGATTAAAAGAAATCTCAGCATAGATCTAAAAGGAACTTTTTTTCCCACCTGGTGGTACAATTCATGTGGAAATATACTCTAAATTTGAAGCACGTTTTGATATAATGTGATAATTTTGGAAGTTGCGGGAGGACAAAAAAATAATTTGCCCGTTCAGCTCCTTTTTTTGGACAGCTCATCCTTCATTATGCAGCAGTCTCGTAGTCTCTGCTCACTGTGTGAATTGGAACTGCTTGTGAAAAACAGAGAGATATGTTGTACCTCCCGTCCAGCCTTTTTTTTTAAAGCTGGGCCCATTCTGTCTAATGGGAATTAAGACACCATTTCTTTTTTTTTTTAGAGGGGACACACAGGGAGTCCGACAAAAGAGTATTCATCATCTTTTTTGTGTGTTTGGAGATGTGCCCTGGTGCATCATAGTGTCAATTCACTGTTGATGACCCAGTCTGTAATTCTAGACAATTGCCAACCACCAATATGTCTTCGTTGCCCTATTTATCTTACTGAAATGATAAAAAAAAGGACTCTACAGCTTTGTCCTGTCCTTCCAGTAAAATGAGTCAGTGGGTGCTCTATATTTGTCCTAATGCTGCGTTTAGTTTTTACTCTTTTGGCTTACGCTGCAGCTGAGAAGTAGTACCCCAATCCTAACAAATGTCTTACTTGTGGAATACAGACCTCTGACCTCCTCTGACTTAATTAATGTATCACCAACATCCTATTTGTGGCAAATCCATCTGGATACTCTCGCTGTCTCCAACAAGTCTTTTTCAGTAGGGACTCCATCTGGCATTGGGTCAATCTGGCGATGGTTTAGGTATTTAATGCTGGACTCACAGTGACTTAACTGAGTGCCCAAAATACTTTTGGATGGCACAAATTGCTTAGATTTAGTCCCATTTTTAGGGTGGTTTAATCATTTAGCGTCCTGTGAAGTCATTCGTTTTGTTCCGTTAATGTCTCTAAATAATTCCTTTTGTGAGCAGCTTATTCTGGTGAACACTGTAAAGTTGCGAGTCAGGCAATATCCCAGTATGATCCTATTTAATTTCACAATTAATTACAATCACAGTTCTTTAATTGCACTCATAGGGAAATGAAGGGAACGCGGACCCAATCGTACACTTTTCAAATTATTTCCCCCATTCTGTGGGAGACGTTACCATCCGAGGTTTGGAAGGCTTGCAAGAAGCGTTTATTTATTTATTCTGTGGAGCATGGGGTGTGTGTGTGTGCTGCTGCTACTACAGCTCCCTCAGTTAGGCTAAAGTGATTGAATATTGTTTTTTAATGGTTGCTACTACATTATTGTACTTGCAAATAGCCTTTGTAGAAGTGGGGAGCCTATAAATAACTGACTGAATATAAATCTGTATTTGAATATAGGTCGTCCTCAACTTACAATAGTTTGTTTAACGACCATTCATTCAAAGTTACAGCAGCACTGAGAAATGTGACTTATGACCACTTTTCGCACTTATAACTGTTGCAGCATCTCCAACGGTCACATGATCAAACTTCAGACAGTTGGCAACTGACTCATATTTTTGACGGCTGCAGTGTCGCCGGGTCACGTGATCCCCTTTTTGACAGGCAAAGTCAAGGGGGAACTCAGAGTCACTTAACAACCGTGTGACTAACTTAGCAACTGCAGTGATTCACTTAACAAATGTGGCAAAGTAGGTCACACAGTGGACGAAAATTCACATTAACAAACGTCTCACTTAACAGCAGAAATTTTGGGCTCAGTTGTGGTTGTAAGTCAAGGACTACCTATATTAAATAGGTACATTTCTCTTTAAAAGAAAGCGAAAGAAGACAAAGCTCAGTTTACTATTCAATCTTTAGCATATAAATCAATAAATAAATATTGTAGGAACGAAATTGCTAACTTAAGCAATGAAAGTTTAAGGCAGTCATTTAGCTCTTAAGAATAGAATAGAACAGAATAGAATTTTTTATAGGCCAAGTGTGATTGGACACACAAGGAATTTGTTTTGGTGCATATGCTCTCAGTATACATAAAAGAAAAGAAAAAGAAAAAAAAACCTTCATCAAAGGTACAACATTTACAACACAAATGATGGTCATAGGTTGCAATTTAACCCTTAATGACAGCAACAAAAAGTTACAATCATAAGTGGAAAGAGATTGGTGATGAAAACGATAACGATCGTTTAACAATCCTTATTTCTCCCAATATGCAAAAAGAGCCCAAATTAGCCCCTAGGATTTACAGAATCTATTCTTGTTTAAGCCACATCAGTCAAGATCATTTTTAACATATGTGTTGTTTTCCTGGTAGTTCTCAAGTCAGCTCTCACAACGGAGCAAATAGCAAAGAAATAAAAAAAGCCAGTATTCTACTGATCCGCAAACTATATATATTGATGCAGCATCTTGGACCGCTACCGAATGATATTTCTTTGACCATGAAACTGTTCTATTACAAAGATGGTAAGTGGCAAGGTTTCCTATCTGTTCTGGCTGCCACTTAGGACGCCACCCAACCCAGAGATGTTAGAAGTTGCCGTTGAAATGGCATTGGAGTTGCCAATGCAAGACTGGGGGCTTGCAACCCGACTAGAACTAAATGTGGAATCAATAATAAAGCAGAGACTAGCTCCGTGTTCTCTTTCCTTCATCCTTTCCCTCTCCCTCCCCTCCCTCCCTCCCTCCTACCTCAGGACTTGTGAACCCTGAAATGGAAAATAGCGCCCTCACCAATGGTAGGTTGCTCCCGGTTCTGTCCGGTTCTATAGAACCGGTAGTAAAACCGGCGAGAGGCTCTGCCCACCCGCTCCCATTGCAAACCAGTAAAGGTAAGCAGAACCCAGCCCTGGCCCTCGCTACTGATTCTGCTAAAAAACAGCTCTATCATTTCCTCTCCGAGTTGTTTGCATTCAAGTTGCTCTCTCTAGGAACAAGAATTTACATTTTCCTCCTTCTCCTTCCTTCTCTTTTCCTTCCCTGTTGTGTTTTCTAGACAAGATAATCTCGGTCCGTAACGTTGTTATTTTTATTAATCTAAAAAAATAGATTAATATGGGTGGGTGGATAGGCAGATGGATGGATGGATGGATGGATGGATGGATGGATGGATGGATGGATGGATGGATGGATGGATGGATAGATAGATAGACAGACAGACAGACAGATAGATAGATAGATAGATAGATAGATAGATAGATAGATAGATAGATAAATGATAGATAGATAGATAGATGATAGATAGATAGATAGATAGATAGATACATAGATGATAGATAGATAGATAGATAGATAGATAGATAGATAGATAGATAGATAGATAGATGATAAATCATAGATGATAGATAGATATAGATAGATGACAGATGATAGATGATAGATAGATGATAGATAGATTGATGATAGATAGATAGATAGATAGAAAGATAGATAGATAGATAGATGATAAATAGTTATTGATGATAGATAGATGATAGATAGATAGATAGATGATAGATGATAGATAGATAGATAGATAGATAGATAGATTGATGATAGATAGATAGATGATAGATGATAAATAGATAGATTGATGATAGATAGATGATAGATAGATAGATAGATAGATAGATTGATAGATGATAGATGATAGAGATAGATAGATGATAGATGATAGATAGATAGATAGATAGATAGATAGATAGATAGATAGATAGATGATAGAGATAGATAGATAGATGATAGATGATAGATAGATAGATAGATAAATAGATTCTTGTCCTAGAGACAATACCTGTTGCTCTAGATTTCACACCTGCTTCCTTTGCAGTCACGCCTATTGATTACCAACCTCATGGCTTCAAGGAAGGCGAGAGGTCAGACGGTCTGCTTTTTGATGGTGACCCTGTGAACCTCAAAGTAGGGTCTGTTTCCACGGGATTCCATGTATTGAAAGTGAGGGTAACCACAGACAGCAAAAGAGTGGGGATGCTGGAGAACAGCCTGGTGGAAGAGAACGGCCCCACTGAAATCTCCCACCAAGGTTTAGACTGTGATGATGATGATGAAGAAGAAGAGGATGGCACTAAAGTACCAGAACAGGTTACATTTTCCACAAAGTTTTGTTTTCCTAACATCAGTCGTAAAACGGGTTATAAGCAGTGGTGGGATTCAACCGGTGTAACAACCGGTTCGCTGAGCACGTGCTTCGCTCACATGCACGCCAAACATGCACTCCGCGCGTGTGCAGTGCATTTGAAAACAGCTCTAAAACTTACCTACTACTGCAGCCCCGGTGAATAGAACAGCTGAGGTGCGGCAATCCACTCTACCGCACCTATCAACTGGGCTTCAAACAAAGGAAATATAGGTCGGTATAGCACAGGGGCAGGCGGGCCCAGCTGATCATCGGAACTACCGGTTTGCCTGAACCTGGCTGAATCCCATCCCTGGTTATGAGGTAGTTGTGCATGGCCTTATTACTTAAAGGGCAAGGGACCTGTTTTAAGTACTCCTGGTAAATAAACTGTTAAGGCAAAGCTGAATTACTTTATTCGTAGGAGGTTTATAGGCGTGCCTAATTGTTCAGTAGGTTTCCTTTTAAAAAAAACATGTTCCTGCATATGACATGATTCTTTGAATATATATTGACAATACAAGTTTAAATGTCTTTACATTAGATCTGGATCTAGGATGACGGTACACACCAGGTTCATTGAAGGTGGATCAGCTCCATCTCCCATGAAGACCTTTAAAGGCTAAAGCTACAGACATAGAGAAAAGGCCCATAGATTAAAATTTGGGGAGAAGCCAGCATGGTGTACGAATATTATTGGAAAGATTGAGATTCAAATGTGTTAATCAATCTAGTTGGGTAATAAAACATCCGCAAACAAACAACAGTAGTGCAGGCAGCACCAAGAAATCCACAGTTCAGCCCTGAGCTACAGATAGTCTCTCCTATTGTTACCTCACCTTTCTTGGTGAGAAAACCTGGAAAAGAGGTAATGCCGTTTCTATCTTTTTGAGCTGTAAGGTGGCTTATCAACGTAGTAAATAAATAATCTGTTAGCTATGGGGAAAAGTTAATATTTGACTTCTTGTGAAGTGGAAAAGAGCTTCTGGTAACGTTCATAAAAAAAACATTCATATTGTCCCCTAGGAAGAGGATGAAATTCGTCCATTATTATTCCTCCTCCCTTAGAGCAGGTTATGACTCTTATTTTTATACTCTACCTGTAGGCCATAACAGCAATCTCTTTCCAAAATGAACAAAGCCCATCTAATGGCCTCTGGTGACTCAGCAGACTAAGTCTGTCTGTTATTAACACAGCTGCTTGCAATTACTGCAAGTTCAAGTCCCACCAGGCCCAAGGTTGATTCAGCCTTCCATCCTTTATAAGGTCGGTAAAATGAGGACCCAGATTGTTGGGTGCAATAAAAAGTTGACTTTGTATATAATATACAAATGGATGAAGACTATTGCTTAACACAGTGTAAGCCGCCCTGAGTCTTCGGAGAAGGGCGGGATATAAATGCAAATAAAAAAATAATTTAAAAAAATCAGAAGGCACAGGTCAAAATGTACCTGTTTTTGCACAGGGAAAAAAAATGTGTCCCAATTTAGTTATTTTTACCCAGAAAAAAAAGCCCCTCTGGAGTTGTCCTTACAGTAAGTTATTTCAGTCACATATCTGCACACACACACACACACACAAATTTCCCCCAGATAGATTTGAAAGGGTTTATGCTGACACAAATCAGTCACATTAATGGAGACCGAATCTCATTTGTGCCAATGAGCAAGAAGGGTTTTTTGGGGTTTTTTTTGGATATATGATTTTCTCCTGCAGCGAGCTGTTAGTGAAAGTGTATTTTAAATTTCTAATGGAAAATACCTATCATTCTCATTTCTCACACAGTGGCCAAGGTGATCTGAGAAAGTGATGATGATTAAACCATTAGAAAACTAACAGAGAAACGTCCCTGTTTTCTCTCCTGTGGTTATTCTAACAGTTTTTAAATGCCCTCATTACTTTCACTTTTATCGCAAGACTTTCAATTCTGGTACACTTAACCTGTGGGTTAACCAAATTCACACATCGCAATGTATCATGCAGTGAATTGAGCAATACCTTTTATTGTCAGTTAGGCAAATAAGGTAGTGACGTCTTCCTTTAACTGAAATGAAAGAAATGGAATGTTACATGGCGAATTGTTTTGCAGAGGACGTTTATGGCTGCTTCCATGGATAAAAATAGGATGTTTGAAGAAAATGCAGTGTCACAGCACAAGCCCACTTTGAATCCAGATGTAACAGGTATATCTATCTAAAACATAAGTTATATGTACATCCCAGAGGCATTTTCTGTCATTAATTGGACATTGGATTTATGTGACATAGTTTGCTTGGTTTTGAGGTACAGATCATCCTTCACATATGAACACAATTCAGCCCCAAGTGTTTTGCCCCCATTTTTCAACTTTTTTTTTTTGGCCACAGTCGTTAAGTGAATCACTGCAGCTAAGTTAGCCAACACTGTTGTTAAGTGAATCTGGCTTCCCCTTTGACTTTGCTTGTTACAAGGTCACAAAAGGTGTTCACATGAACTCGGGACACGGCAACCATCATAAATATGAGTCAGTTGCCAAGGGTCTGAATTTTAATCGTGTGACTATGAGAATGCTGCAGCCGTCGTAAGTGTGAAAAACGGTCATGTGTAGCTCTCATAAACGTACGCACACTATTTGATTTTGGACATTTTAATAGAATATGTGTTTCTGTAAGGTTGTTTGTTCTACTGTTGAATTTTCTTTTTTAAAGCAAAGTTAAAAACATAAAACAATTTTTTTTTCTAATCCTTATCAGTGTCTTTCAAGTTTGCCCTCTTTCCTGGTTTGGCTTTCATTCCCACCCTCCCCAATGTAATCACTCTATAATCTATCAAAGAATCTCTCCCCACTCTCCCCACTTCTCTCCCTCTCCCCCTTTCTCCACCCCTCTCTTTTGTCAGTCAGTCAGTCAGTCATTAAATTTCTATAATCATGGGGCTGGAAGGGACCCTAAAGATTGTCTAGTCCAACTCTCTACCCAAAGCAGGAGATCTTAGGTCGTTCCAGACAAATGATTGTCTAACTTTTTGTTGAAAATCTACACTGCCTATCTCACCTGTTTACGAACAACTTAATAAAACAATATAAACACATGATTAAAACCAAACATTGGAAACAAAATTAAGAACAAGGTTAAAATTTGCCAGTTAAACATGAAAATTAAAATTTAAAAAATCCCAAAGATTAAAAGTTCATCAAGGCAGAGGGAGTGCCCTCCTTCCTTTCATCCTTTATTCTTATGTCATGTCCCTTAGATTATTAACTACTTCTGCATTGCTATTGCATGCTGGCTTTGGTGGACATAAGCAAAGATTTTTCAAATCTGTTTTCTTTCATGAAAGGCCATAAATAATGCATCATGTAAGTTTTATTCAAGGTCAACCAAATCACTTCAACGTCTGGACTACAATATTTATTTGTAAATAATTCACTCCCCTTATATGTTTTAGATGTTCTTTTTGCTTGTCATATTGCTTCAATGTGCACATTTTGATAGCTGTATGAATCTTGAGCCTCTTGTGGCTCAACAGACTAATGCAGTCTGTTAGTAACACAGCTGCCTGCAATTACTGCAGGTTCTAGTCCCACCAGGCCCAAGGTTGACTCAGCCTTCCATCCTTTATAAGGTAGGCAAAATGAGGGCCCAGATTGTTGGGGGGGCAATAAGTTGACTTTGTATATAAATATACAAATAGGATGAAGACTATTGCTAACATAGTGTAAGCCGCCCTGAGTCTTCGGAGAAGGGCGGGATATAAATGTGAATAAAATAAAATAAAAATCTTGGATGCCTGTGTGTAAGCAACTATTCTGACTTTTGATTATATATAAATGGATGTTTTTGGCTCAAGACTGAGATTATAACATTTTTCAATTAACAAATAATGCCTACTTTCAAACTTCTGTCTAGATAGATTATTGTCATTTTCTCAAACTTTTGTTTATTTTTATATACAATATATTTTTGATGTGTGTCTGCAAATCATATAAACTGTTTATTTTAGAAACAATAAAGGACAGAGCCGAAGAGACAGAGAAAGAATGCGGTACTAAAACGTCTCACAAAGTGAGCATTGCTGTTTTGACTTGTGTGGTTGTTGTTTTTTTTGTCATCTGATGCTAGCCAGAACTTTGTATTGAACAAGAAACTAAGTGAAACCTGTGTCTGTACGCTAAACGTTTAAAATTCAGACAGAATCTTAGCCTTTGCCTATTTCTGACCTCAGATATCATGGCCTCGTTTTGCCTGCTAGAGTTGAAATGATGATCTGGTATTTTGTTTGAAGTAATGGCTGAGTAGGTTTCTGGGCTGCTTAAGCCCCATTTCTTGCTTAAAAATAGACACTTCTCTTGAGTCAGCAGTCCCAGATTTGCTGAGTCATTCGCTGAACAGCAGTCCTCATTAAAATACCGTGACACTGTGCCTTCTTCAGAAATGCCAATTAATGGCTTATATTACAATTCGGTGTACATTTGCAAGAGAACATTCCATCAACAAAGAATTGTCTCTTCTACCTTTTGGTGCCTAAGCTGTACACCCTATAGCACCAACAATTTTTCAGTTTGCTGGTAGATTTTTATTTTATTTTTTTCATGGGGAAACTGTTGTTCCATATTTTGCAGGCTTGAACGATCATGTGGCTCATTTCATGGAAAAAAATGGAAATCAAGCCACTAGGCAAAAACCAGTTTATTTGTCTGGAAAAGCTATTACTTTATGAATGATTCATTAATTCTGTTCTACTTAGCAGAGGGACTTTCCCTACCTATTATCTCACTAGGAAATAGGTAAGCAAAATTACTGGGCAGCAGGTCTCTCATTGGAATCCATGCGATGGCAGTTCAAAAAAACCACAATTTGACACATCGTGGGTGAGATATTTGGATTCAGATTGTGCCAAATACCACTAAATGTAGGCAAAGGAAGCTAAAGAATGTATGGGGGTGTGATTCAGTCGCTTTCTTCGCAGTTTACTGAACAACCAAATTGAGATGACTTGGCTTCCTGAACTGTACTTCCTTTTCTGTATTTGCACAATGCACTAAATCATAAGCTATTGGCTATGTATAGTTTAATTAAAAGAAGGACTTGGCGTGACATGATAGCAGTCTTCCAATATCTAAGAGGCTGCCACAATCTAAAGGCAGAACAAGAAACAATGGATGGAAACTAATCGAGGAGAGAACCAACCTTAGAACGAAGGAGAAATTTCTTAGAACACTAAGCAAGCGTTTGTGTGAAATTATCGGTATATAGGGTTTCCTGCTTAAGAGGGATTTAGATTAGGAGACCTCCAAGGTCCCTTCCAGCTCTGTTAACCACTGTTGCAGAATTTACCATATTAGTTTTTAAATATTTTAATTTCCCTTTCTCCCAGGTCCAAGAAAAATGTTCTTCTAAAGATTCAGTGGAAACAAGAATGGTAACCACATCCTTAGTCTCTACTTCTCTTTTTCTCCTATTTTGTTAAATTCGCCCAGTCCCAAAATCATTAACATATTAGACATTGTTGTTGATAAGTACCTAGAAATATGGAGCAAGGACAGGAAATGATGCTTTCAGGATATGATCTATTGATATATCAGGATGTCAGTTCATTTGACTAGGTGTTATGAAATCCAGAACTAAAAAACAGGATTACTAGTTTTGACGGCAAATTGCACGTACAGTCTGATTGACCTTGCAAATTTAATTTTGTCTGCAGCTTAATGGCTCTCCTCATCCATTTTTATTATCCTTTGATTAATTTCAAATTGATTATCATGGGGCTCTACAGTGCAAACCTAAATATGCTAAAAAAATATGCTAAATATGCTAAAAAAAAGAGAGACTGTATAGATTTTATTGGTTGGTTGATTGGTTGGTTTAATTTCCATGCCACCCATCTCCCCTACAAGGTGACTCTGGGAAGCCTAAAAATTTAGAAGAGATCAGATTTGAGCTTTGAGATGAGAAAAGTGACATTAAATAGTAGGATAATGTAGAAATTAGAGGAGACAAGATTGCAATTCCTTGTATGTACCTTAATAGCTTTTAAATATTGTCCTTTGCCTGCACATAGAACATATGCCTGGCCTCTTAAATCTGGTGACCGTCCAAATGTCTCTTTATTTTTAAAACATGACAATTACATTTCCCTCATTTTATACAGATGCCACACCCATTACAAAGAAACTGAATTGTCTAGGATCCCAAAACCAAGTATAACTTGCTGTTGTTGAGAAAAAGTTACGTTTTCCCAGTTCTTTCCTATCCACCCTTCGGCTTGGTAGAAGAATGGCAGGGAAAATATTGTAGCAGACAGGGTGGGGACCCTTTTCCATCCTTCCCTAGGAAACGCTACCATCTCCCCATCTCTAATATTGGTCTTGGCAGTTCCCAAAGGCCAGAGGGCGGATCGCGATCGCCTCTCTTGTCTCCATTCAAGGGAAGTGCACAAGGAACATCTGTCTACGAGGAGGCAGAGAACAGGTCTCCAGAAGATGGAAATGCCTTTCTGGCCACGTCACTTTTCAATGGACGTGCTTATATGGAAATAATTCCACAGAATTTTTCATTTCCCCTTTGGGTTTTTCCTTACTGTATTTGGTTAAAAAAAGAAAAGAAATCGTGAGTTTTTAAACATATTCGAGTTTTCTAAAGTTCTTGTGTTGTTTAATCTAATTAAGATGTATTGGTTAATGAACCCAGAGAGGCATATCGGTAACTTTTCTACTGGTTGAGAAATATTTTCACCCTACCTTCCGTTAAAACGATGAAGAAAGTCAGGCTAAAGATTCTGCCAAGGCCTGATTTGAATGCTGGCAGAATTAAATACTAAAACGAACCTCCCAAGATACTTTCCCTCTAACAACAGACATGTCTGCAATTTTGGATGACTAAAATACTGAGGCTTTGAAGGTGTAATGTTTTCCCTGTGAAGAATTACATGAGCCATTACTGGACCAGCCATGTAAATCCATTTGGTCATTAGTGGACCATTACTGGACCAACAATAAATCCTATCATCTTAGAGATCTGCAGGAAGATATGATTCACATGGCTCACTGGGGAAGCTTGTAAAGTGCGCTTAAGTTTTTTTCTAATGTGGGAACAAGGATCCTCTGGATAGTTAGCTTGGAGGACTATGGAAAATTTCCTCTTCTCTCTTTGGGAATACCAGGTTTCCCTTTATACTTAAGGTAGAAGTGATTTTTTTAAAATCTAGTTGAGATTTCTATTCCACGAAGATGGTTTATTTTTTAATCAAAATAAAACAATGCTTTAAAAGAAATAGCAATAGCCCTTAGACTTATTTAGTGCTTCACAGTGCTTTCCAGCCCTCTCTAAGCGGTTTACAGAGTCAGCCTCTTGCCCCCAACAATCTGGGTCCTCATTTTACCCACCTCGGAAGGATGGAAGGCTGAGTCAACCTTGAGCCAGTGAGATTTGAACTGCTGTCAGTGGGCAGAGTTAGCTTGCAATATATTCTAACCACTGGGAGGGAAAGGAGGAAGGGAGGAAGGGAGGAATAGCAATAGCCCTTAGACTTATATACTGCTTCACAGTGCTTTCCAGCCCTCTCTAAGCACTTTACAAAGTCAGCCTCTTGCCCCCAACAATCTGGGTCCTCATTTTACCCACCTTGGAAGGATGGGAGGCTGAGTCAACCTTGAGCCTAGGGAGATTCGAACTGTCAAATTTCAGGCAGCCGGCAGGCAGCAGAAGTAGCCTGCAGTACTGCATTCTAACCACTGCACCACCGCAGCTCAAATAATGTTTCCGCAGAGAAAATGTGGTTGATGTAGCTGCAGTTCGGTCACTGTTGATGTGTGTAAAACTGTGTACATAGAATACATAGAAGTATTAAATCTACTCTGGAGCTGAGTGTTTACTGGCCAGATGCCCTTCCTGATGCCTACACAAAGTTTGCAGCAGATAGTTTCTCTTTGGGCCCTGATAAAGAAACATCTGTCCTTGCCTAGGATTGAACTCTCAACTTTCTGAGTGGGAGGTGAACATCTTCACCTCTAGGATAACACAGTGGGCGCGGCAGAATTCTACAAAAAAAACCCCCAACCCTTTAGCTTTTCTGTAATGTTTTAGAGCAGGGGTCCCCAAGCCTTTCTATCATCAATTCACTTCCTTTTGATTTTTCCAGTTTTGACATTCCTTCAACGGGTGTATTTTGCTTGCCTGAACATAAAACTCATCTTTTTTTGTCCTCTCCTTTTACATCAATGGTCGGAACATAAACTTCTTTAATTGTCATATTTAAGGATTGCTCACATGATGCTGTCACATTTAAACAGATATTTGTGAATAACAAAGTCTTCCAGTTAGTCCCGTTACAATGACATTTTACTGTAATAGCATTTTTCCAGATTTCTTGGGTAATATTGGAGATTGAACCGAGGTAATTTTGCAAGCGCTGTAATTCTACCCCTGAGCTATAACACGTCCTCAATGAAATTACTCAGTATGGCTGAAACAACATTGGGAACTAAATCCTGCGTGCAGTTTATTAATTTGTTTTGGATGATACTGTATTTCAAAGAATGATACATCACTCTTCCCTGGTAAGTCAATCATATGATTCTATGAAACATGATATCATACAGGATTAAATTAGTACACTGCACGCAGGATTTTTAGAATATGGAATTGGTATCTTCACAGAACTGTGACCCATTTCCTGCTTTTACATCTTTGAATTAATTAACGGCCATGTAAACATGGTCGCAATGATGCTTGCATCAGTTTTACCTACCATTTTATATGTTACAAATGTTTTCCTTTCTTACACAAAGTTATTTTTTAATTTACAAGAATTCAGATTTCCGATCAGGAATACGTAAGGAAAATCGGCAATTGAGCAACGTTTTGAACACCAGAAATTCCTTACCAACCATATTACACTGGGAATTTAAACTTGGAGAACATGCAATAATGACAAAATTACCACTTCATATTAATAACAGATGTTTGACAAATTTAAGCAAGAACGGCTTCCATGTATATAGCACATATTACTATACATATTATGTTGCAAGGCAGATTTAAGAATCTAAGATGTGGGGAAAGAGGAGAAAAGAAATCAAAGAACTAAAATCGGAAACACTCAAACATTTTAAATATATTTTGTGTTTACGGTTAATTTTTCATTAATAATATAATGAGCAGTAACTGTACAACTTCAGTACTTTTCTACCTCTTGATATTTTATCAGTTATTTTTACCTTCTTTTTTTCAGTTGTTTGTTTTTCTTTTATTTTTCCTTTAAAATAATTTTAAATAATTGAACAACATTCTTTATTTAATTTATTACGTTATTTCTATTTAATTGATTACTTTTATTACTGTAATTTTTAGTGACTTTAGATAATGTTTCTGTCTCTTTTCTGAAATCTTTCTGCTGCATTAATACAATAAAAATTAATCATGAAGGGCAACACTTTGAAGTGTCAATGATCTTAGATAGAGTTGTAGAGTTGGACAGGGCCATTTGTGCCATCAGTTCGGTTCCTCCTCAGTGTAGAAATCCAGATTAAGAACTCTCCAACAGAGGCCTCTCTAACCTCATCTTCAGTCCACCCAGTTAAAAGAATCCCCTCTGCTGTTTGGGGTAATTGTCAATTTGTTCTTATTTTTGAAAAGTTTTCCTGATATTCAATAAAAATCTGCTTTCCTTAAAACATATTAAATAACTTTCCATTATTCCGTGACTTCATGGGAATATATAATAATAACAACAGAATTGGAAGGGACCTTGGAGGCCTTCTAGTCCAACCCCCTGCCCAGGCAGGAAACCCTACACCATCTCAGTCAGATGGTTATCCAACATTTTCTTAAAAATTCCCAGTGTTGGAGCATTCACAACTTCTGCAGGCAAGTCGTTCCACTTACTAATTGTTCTAACTGTCAGGAAATTTCTCCTTAGTTCTAAGGAGAATTAAAGAGAACATCTTAGCTTTCTTCTGGATCACATCCTTTCAGGTTTTTAAAGAGCGCAATCATATCCTTTTTAATGTTCCCAATTCTTTAGTCTCTCTCCAGAGGCTTGTTTATAATCCCTTCATCATTCTTGTTCCTTTCTTTACACCTGCTCTACTTTCTCCGAAGCCGCCTTCAGGCAGTGGCTACAAACAATTGGACACAATACAATTAATCCTTGACTTGCGACCATCATTGAGCCCAACGTTTATGTTACTAAGCAAGACATTTGCCCCATTTTATAACCTTTCTTGCCACCGTTGTTAATTATTGTGAACCAGTGCAGTTATTAAGTTAATAACACAGTTCTTAAGTGAATTTAGCCTCTCATTGATTTTGCTTAGCAGAAGGTTACAAAAGGGACACTGTAACGGTCATTAATACGAGTCAGTTGCTAAGTGTCTGAATTTTGGTCACATCCTGTGGGGATGCTGCAGTGGTCATAAGTGTGAAACGTGGTTATACGTCCCTTTTTTCAGTACTCTTGTAACTTTGAGCAGTCACTAAATGAACTGTTGTAAGTCGAAAACTACTTATACTTGAGGTGGGATTTGATCAATGCAGAATAAGGTGATGCTACTATATTTCACATGACTTAGAAAGCATAATTCTGTTGTTGCAATCTAACTTTTGATTAAGCTTTTTGGTGTCCAATCCCATTTCTTACTCAAGCAGCATTCAATTTACAACCAGTTTACAATAATTTTTCACCCAACCACATATTTCCCTTCTTGTGCCCCCGCATTCACTTTCTGTTTCCTAGTAAAATAAATGTTCATTCTGAATGTTAACCTCATCTTTTAAATATTTACCAATTTTGAATCATCCAGAAAGTTGGTACTTACCTGTTTTATCTGTTCACTGAAAATGTTGAAGAGCTTCAAACCAAAGCTCGTAGCACCCCACTCAATACTTCATCAATGAGCAATGTATTAGTGTGATTGTTAAGTCCGTCCTGCATCCATTTGTAATTATTCTGCTAATCAAAATGTGAAAAAGTATGTTACCAAATGCTTTGCTGAAATAAAAATCTATTATGGCTACAGAAGTCTCCCAATTGATTAAATACGATTAAAAATTGAAATAACATTTGTTTGGCAAATCAATATTGATCCTTAGTAGTTCCAGCCTGTTAATTTGTAAGGCAACAGGGAGGCCACTATCTGAAAAGATCAATCATCTGTAGCCAGTGGTGGGATTCAACCAGTTCGCATCACTTTGGGAGAACCGGTTGTTAACTTTCTGAACAGTTTGGTGAACTGTTTGTTGGAAGGAAACATTAGGGCAGAGAACTGGTTGTTAAATTATTTGAATCCCACAACTGTCTGTATCCCCAAGAATAGTTGAACCTTCCCAAAGCCCTTCCAAATGTTACCAGGTTATAACCATTAGCACTATTGAAGAGTGAAATAGCTAGATATAGAAAGAATAGCCATATTTTACTATATTTGGTTAATCATATTATTATTACTGACCCAGATATAACAACAACAGAGTTGGAAGGGACCTCGGAGGTTTTCTAGTCCAACCCCCTGCCCAGGCAGGAAACCCTACACCATTTCAGACAGATGGTTATCCAATATTTTCTTAAAAATTTCCAGTGTTGGAGCATTCACAACTTCTGCAGACAAGTCGTTCCACTTACTAATTGTTCTAACTGTCAGGAAATTTCTCCTTAGTTCTAAGTTGCTTCTCTCCTTGATTAGTTTCTACCCATTGCTTCTTGTTCTACCCTCAGGTGCATTGGAGAATAGTTTGACTCCCTCTTCTTTGTGGCAGCCCCTGAGATATTGGAAGGCTGCTATCATGTCTCCCCTAGTCCTTCTTTGAATTAAACTAGCCATGCCCAGTTCCTGCAACCGTTCTTCATATGTTTTAGCCTCCAGTCCCCTAATCATCTTTGTTGTTCTTCTCTGCACTCTTTCTAGAGTCTCCACATCTTTTTTACATCGCGGCGACCAAAACTGAATGTTCATTGACTTGGGGTATTGATTATTGATTATTGACTTGAGTTAGTCCTGCAGAAGCAGCCTTTCCTTCCTCAATGGGGCTAGCCTTGCTCTAAGTAAGATTTTTGTGAGGCATCATATTTATTTATTTATTTATTTATTCATATTTTTATACCGCCCTTCCCCGAAGACTCAGGGCGGTGTCCAGCCAGTAAAACGACAAGAATCCCAACAAATTTAAAATAAAATATCAAATTTAAAAAACTGATTCAATCGCTGTAACGTTAAAATATTAGCTAAAATTTATCAAAACTAAAACCTTAGTAAAACCCTATTAAAACCCACTAAAACCCCCATACTAAAATCAATCAGGCCAGCCCCGCTTGGTGAAAAAAGAAAGTCTTGAGCTCGCGCTTAAAGGTCCGGAGATCAGGGAGGAGACGGAGTCCCACCAGCAGCTCATTCCATAAAGCCGGGGCCCCCTTCCCCTGGGGGCCGCCAGCCGACATTGACTAGCCGACGGCACCCTAAGAAGACCCTCCCTGTGGGCGCGCACTGGACGTATCGGACAATGGGAGGTAACTGTCGGCAGCAGGCGGTCCCGTAAATATCCCGGTCCAATGCCATGGAGCGCAGGGTTGTCCATGGAATAGATCCAGAACTCTAGGCTAGACTTCTGAATTTGAATAAGTGAAGTGTATTATACTGTTGTGAAAAAAATATCTTTGAATGACTACTTGCTTCTGAGCCGAATTTATAGTTCGTTTTAAAGTTCTAAACTAACTATGGTGCATATGCCCGAAGAGCTGATTTCACCTATCCATTACTAAATTTTGAAGCTTTGTATTCCTTGGGTGCCAGATGAAAAAAAAAATTACATTATATGTTCAGACCCATTAATTTCATTTTTATTCTAAGAATGTTTTTTGCTGCCTCTTTCACACTTCTTTCTTTTTGTTTGTATAAGATAAACACAAACCGCATTAGCGTCATTCCCTCACCTTTATACCAAGTCCAGCAATTCCATTTTTTTGTGAGCGAAGGGCAGCATTTCGAAATAAAACAGAATGAGTAAATATGAATATGAATTCTTCTATTAAATGTTCTCTTTGGTGGTTCTTACAGACATGGCAGGTGGACTTTGCTTCCAGCCAAGAAAACACGAGTGCACCGAAGAGGAAGAAAAAGAAAGTCAGCACAGCACTCGATTTGATTCTTGCCCCTCCAAAGCTATGACAACCTTGGAAGCAACAGTTTCTGATCCATTTGGGTAAATTCCTACAGACAGCATCTATTTGTGACAATGGCAATTTTGAGCCCATTTGGAATAAGAGAAGAAATGGAACCCCGATTAGCCCAGCTGCCTTGAAGCTACATAAGCAAACTGATTCCGCCGGCATCTCCCATTCTTGTCTTCGATAAACATTTCCGTCGATGTAATGAGGTTGTGTCACCCTGTCGGTTTAACAATTTAGAGATACAACTAAACTGTAGTACGGTCCCTTTGTTATCGTTGGGCTTCCCTGGGCACAAAATTTCCAGAGAGGTTTGTTATGGGTTATTCTACATGGAAGAGAATGCATTGGAGACGTGTTCTGTGTGTTCTCCCCGTTTTCTCTTTGTTTTTGAATAAATACATGTATAGCTCTCATTCAGTGGTGAAATCCAAATTTTTTTTCCTACTACCGGTTCTGTGGGCATGACTTGGTGGGCGTGGTGTGGCTTGATGGGTGTCGCTAGGTGGGCCTGGCAGGGGAAGGATACTGCAAAATCCTCATTCCCTCCCCACTCCTGGGGGAAGGAATCCCCATTCCCACCCCACTCTGGGGCCAGCCAGAGGGGGTGTTTGCCGGTTCTCCGAACTGCTCAAAATTTCCGCTACCAGTTCTCCAGAACTTGTCAGAACCTGCTGGATTTCACCCCTGCTCTCATTCTAAACCACAGACTGGGTTTCATTAATAATGGCATTTCTTGGTGGTGTTACTCAGTAGGGTATATATGGAGCCACCGGTTATCAAAAACACCAGTGCTAATTTAAATAGCTATCATTACTTCTAACTTGATTAAGCTAAGCAAGAACCCAGCGGGGGGAAACAAGTCATTTCCCCAGTTTGCATGGCTTATAGACTTATCTCGAGTCTCATCTCAGTCATTTCTAGAAAACATTTCATTTTCCTGTAATGATGTGTTTGTTTTTTTCTAGGTACTTTTGCTTCTTTTCACTTTTTTTGTTGGGGGGGGGGTAAGGCGGTGGGGGTGGTGGAGTTGCTCTTTCATGTATATTTGTGAAGCGTACTGCTCCATAGAGGCCAAGCACGCAATATCGGTGCAAACCATTCAGAGATTTTTGGTGCAAAACTTTGCGATCTTCCCCTTCCTATCTGTAAAAAAAACTGATCTTCTAGGGTGAGAGATAAAATCTAGCAGGAAGAGCTTGTCAGTTCCAGTTTTAAAAAAAAAACCCCATGATCGCGTTAAACGATAGCTTTAAGTTATTCATTAAAAAACAGACATAGATCGATGGATTGTATCTACCAGCTACTATATCTATGACAGATCGCCGTTTCGTTTGATGCGTTGATATCAACTGTGTATCCTAACACAGGCCGTGCCTGAACTGCATATGGTGTGTTTTTTTCTTGCATGTTGCAAAAATGGGCATTGGGATTTCGCTCACGCTACTGGGTGCCATTTTGCAAAAGAAACCAAAGTCAGGTGAATATAAACAAGTCTCTTCTTCTCTCACGTCCTGCGTATTTTTTCAGTAAATGCAGCTTTAGAAATAAGAGAACCTTCTACTAATGTGCCATAAAAATTGCTGTATATTGAGCAATTTTTACCACATACAGATACAGCTAGTACTTCTGCTTCTTGTCTATTTATTTATTTTATTTTATTTATTTGTGACAACAGTATATATAAGCATAAGCATGAAATGACTATACGATATATAAGCATATATATAAGCATAAGTATGTAATAACTATACGAAATTGGATACAATCAAAGGGAACATTAGAACAGGAACGGTAGGCACGTTTGTGCTTTCATGCACGCCCCTTACAGACCTCTTAGGAATGGGGTGAGGTCAATGGTTGATAGTTTTTGGTTGAAGCTTTTGGGATTTTGGGAAGAGACCACAGAGTCAGGTAGTGCATTCCAGGCATTAAAAACTCTGTTACTGAAGTCATATTTTCTGCAATCAAGATTGGAGTGGTTCCCATTAAGCTTAAATCTATTGTGCGCTCGTGTATTGTTGTGATTGAAGCTACACTACATCTAATATAATAATAATATTATTATTAATATAATATTATTATAATATAATAATAATAAACTGAATCTACACTACATCGACGGGCTAACACCAGTTCTGCAAGCCTGAAAGTCCCCCTCCTATCCCTTACTTTTACTCTCTCCAAAACTAAGGAGGAGCTCTTCCGAGATGCGTTCTCCACCCCTCCTCCTTTGGATTCAAATTTCATTTATCAGACCGTTGTTCTAGGCTGCAGCTCTTCCTCCTTCTCTCAAAGGTCATACCCACTCTAAAGAATATTTGTTTGCCTCTGTTCTGTTCAAGTTTATTTATTTATTTATTTATTTAATCGCCTTTTTATACCGCCCTATCTCCCGGGGGACTCAAGGCGGTTTACAGCCTAATAAAAACATACATATAAATACAGAATAAAACACCGATTAAAAAACTTATTAAATAAGGCCAAATATTAAAAAATTGCGATAAAATAATAAAACCCCGTTAAAACCAAATTTAAAATTTAAAATTCTAGTCCAGTCCTGCGCAAATAAATAGATGTGTCTTAAGCTCGCGGCGAAAGGTTTGGAGGTCAGGAAGTTGGCGAAGTCCTGGGGGAAGTTCGTTCCAGAGGGTGGGAGCCCCCACAGAAAAGGCCCTCCCCCTGGGTGTCGCCAGTCGGCACTGCCTGGCCGACGGCACCCTGAGGAGTCCCTCCCTGTGAGAGAGTACGGGTCGGTGGGAGGCAATCAGTGGCAGTAGACGGTCCCATAAGTATCCCGGCCCTATGCCATGGAGCGCTTTGAAGATAGTTACCAAGACCTTGAAGCGCACCCGAAAGGCCACAGGTAGCCAGTGCAGTCTGCGCAGGAGAGGTGTAACACCCCCTCGTGGCTCCCTCTATCACCCGCGCAGCCTCATTCTGGACCAACTGGAGCCTCCGGGTGCTCTTCAAGGAGAGCCCCATGTAGAGAGCATTGCAGTAATCCAGACGAGATGTCACGAGAGCATGAGTGACCGTGCATAGGGCATCCTGGTCTAGAAAGGGGCGCAACTGGCGAACCAGGCGAACCTGGTAAAAAGCTCTCCTGGAGACGTCCGTCAAGTGGTCTTCAAAAGACAGCCGTCCATCCAGGAGAACGCCCAAGTTGCGCACCCTTTCTGATGGGGCCAATGACTCGCCCCCAACAGTCAGCCGCGGCTGCAGCTGACTGTACCGGGGTGCCGGCATCCACAGCCATTCCATCTTGGAGGGATTGAGGTTTAGGAGAGTTATCCTGCTGATGGACAGACACAGTCCCAAGACCCTTTATGCGGTTTCTTTTTCCAAACGTTCAGCTGGGTCGCAAACAATAAAAAAAGTTTGAATTTTGTTTGATTGTACCCTACAGTACAGGGCTACAATAATCCAGATTCCCCTGGAGGGCAGTAGTGAGAAACAGAAACCATCTGGTTCCTTCGAAATTCTGCAGCCCAGGTATAGCAGACCCATTAAAGGTAAGTGCTGTCTTAGAACATAGAATAAGAGAATTGGAAAGGGATCTTGGAGGTCTTCTAGTCCAACCCCTTGCTCATGCCCTATAACCGTGATGGCGAACCTATGGCACGTGAACCTATGGTAGCCATATCAGTGGGCACGCAAGCTCAGCTCCGGCACACATGCATGCACTGGCCAGCTGATTTCTGGGACTTCTGGTTTTATTTATTTATTTATTTTATTTATTTTATTTTTATACCACCCTTCTCCCGAAGGACTCAGGGCGGTGTACAGGCAGAATAAAACAAACAATACAAAATACAATTAAAACGGAATTTAAAAAACTTATTTAAATTGGCCTGAAAATTTAAAAAATTTACCATACGCTAAAAACCCCATTTAAAATTAATAAAAATTTAAACATTTAAAATTAATTTAAGCCAGCCCCGCGTGGATGAAAAGATGTGTCTTCAGTTCGCGGCGGAAAGTCCGAAGGTCAGGTATTTGGCGTAAACCTGGGGGAAGCTCGTTCCATCAGAAGGAGGGAAACAAGCTGTTTCCTGCCTCCAGAGGGCCTGGGGAAGGCCCGTTTTTCTCTCTCACCTGGCTCCAGAACCTCTCTAGAAGTCTGGGGAGGGCGAAAACAGCCTTCCCCACCCCTCCAGAGGTCCTCCGGAGGCCGAAAACAGCCCGTTTGCCAACTTCTGGTCCTAGGCCTGTTTTTTTCTCTCATCTGGCTCCAGAGCCTTTCTAGGAGTCTGGGGAGGGCGAAAACGGTCTTCCCTCTGGAGGCCAGAAATGGCCCATTTGCCAACTTCCGATAGGACCAGAAGTTGGCAAACAGGCTGTTTTCGGCCTCCGGAGGACCTCTGGGTGGGGGGAGGCTGTTTTCACTCTCCCCAGACTCCTAGAGAGGCCCTGGAGTCTGGGGACAGCAAAAACCGGGCCTTCCCGATCACCCCCAGAGGCCCTCTGGAGGCAGGAGACAGCCTGTTTCCCTACTTCTGTTGGGCCCAGAACTCCCGAAAATCAGGGGCCGGTGCGCACATGCGCACCAGAGCTGAACTGATACGGCTACGTGTGCCACCCGTGGCATGTGTGCCATAGTTTCGCCATCACGGGGCTGGGAGCTCACGGCTATGCAATTATCGCAAGGAACCGATAAGCTCTGTTGCTGCCTTTAACTCCTTGAAGGACTCTTGCCTGGACTTTTCGGCGGGTGAATGCCATTAATTCACAAGAGGTAAATAAAAGAGGTGTTTTTTTTTTCCTAAACCAGAAGTCTGTTTTTTGCTTCTGCTAAGGCTGGGTGGGAACATTTACACTCCCAATGAGTTTTATTGGAAATCCCGGTTGCCAGTGATGTATATACGTCTAGGACTATTACTCCGCGTGTGAGCTCAGTGGAGGCCAGTCTAGGATTACTGTATTGTTTTTTTTCTTTTCATTACAGGGAAAAAGTAGAGGGCTGTACCGAGCAGAAAACAGTTTCTCGATGTGCCAAAATTTCCTGCTCCGCGGAGCCAAATCTCATCTGATATGTCTGGTCAATGGAGTTTTGACCTTTCTTAACTTGCAAGTGAGTAATAAAAGTTCCAGAGCATCATGCAAAGCTCCTTGTCAGTGTTGAAGGAGGAGACAATGGCCCTGTGGCTTCACCCACTTAGTTCTCACCTCCAAACTCATCGGTCGGGCAAAAGGGGTGATTCACCTCTTGACAATTCCTTTCTTCCGCTACAGTTTCCCATGATCTCACTGGGCAGCACCTGGGTTCTTTTCAGGAAGCTTCCCCCCCACCCCACCCCAAAATGTTCAAAGGCTGCGAGAAGTCAGAAAATAGACCTCCATGAAAAGAGATGATTGGAATTGGGCAGCATCCAAAACTGAAATAAATAAATCTTTTGTTTTAAAGCAAACTCTTTTCTTCAAGGTTATTGAGGGGGCGGCTTGCTCCCTTAGTCTTCAGCTCAAAACAATATTTAGTACTGAGCAGGGAAGAACAGGTATTCCTCAATGTTGTGACCCAGGCCCAAGTAGGTAGTAGGAAACTCAGTCCGTGAAAAAACAAACAAACTTTATGCGAACAGCTGAGAATTACTTCATTCCCAGCGTTTTTCAACTCAAATTAAAACAAATTCCTTCCAACATAAATTCCTATCACAAACTTTGGTCCAATTAGGCAACCTGCCAAAGGCCTTTCTTGGCAAACGTTCAGAAGACACCGATAGAAAACAAATGCAACAAGGCAAAGCCATCAACGTTGTTTTCCGGCAAAGAGCTCAAACGGCGTTGCTGGTCCTTTAAACGTTATGGGAGGGGCCAATCATCTCTTGGCCCTACTCCTGAGTTGTCCTCTTTGCTTTAGTTGCTCTTGCCTTCTGGCAGCTCTTCTCATACGCGCATTAGGAACAGGCTCCTCCCGTTCCTCTGCCTCACTACTGTCAGCCTCTGGAGGCTCTGGAGTCTGCACCTCACTCCCCGATGGCCCTGGCCTCACCTCAGCCTCATCGCTGTCCGAGGTTGGCAGCTCGGCGGTTCGAATACCTAGTACAAGTCTCCTGCGTGAGCAGGGGTTTGGACGATGACCTCCCAAGGTCCCTTCCAACTCTGCTACTGTTAAAAAAATTGATTTCCAGTTAACGAGAATAATATCCAGTATACAACTCTCCAGTGATCTGGAAACTTGGAAAAAGAGTGTAGGCTTGCTCGTTTGCTTTTAGCAAATAATTTATACACAGAAATCTGCAGCATTTTCTCAGCACGGCATTGTTTAGATTAAGATAGGGTTCCGTACATTGTGGCTTAAAATCAACAGAAGTTTAGAGCAGATATTGTTGGCTTGAACTATTACACAAAACAAGCTGCTTCACACTTTCAGCCGTGCAATATCTCTCTTCTCTTTTTTTTCCAGAAGCTGCAGACTCAGCATAATTTTACCTCAGATATCGGAAATTACTTCAAACCAACTTTCCTTTTGGGCACCGGAAGGAAAGACTCGGTAAGTACATTGACCATTATTTACCCAGTGGAATTAAAATGAATTAAACCACATTTGGAACACTGTGTCCATTTTTGGTCACCACACTACCCCCCCCCCCAAAAAAAAGACTCTGCAAAGAGTGCAAAGAAGAGCAACAAAGATGATCAGGAGGCTAAAACATATGAAGAACAGTTGCAGGAATTGGGGATGTCTAGTTTAGAGAAAAGAAGGACTAGGGGTGACATGATAGCATTCTTCCAATATTTAAGGACTGCCACAAAGAAAAAGGAGTCAACCTATTCTCCAAACCATTAGAAGGCAAGACAAAGAGATTCAGAAGAGATTCAGAAACAAAGTTAGTTAAGGATTGTATGATAAAATGGGCACAAAATATTCAACAACCTATTATGATGGAAACATGGGGAAAAAATCTGGGTTAGGAATGTTAAATTTACACAAGCACAAAGCTTGAGAGAAAATTTTTATAAGCTGTTTTATAGATGGCATTTAGATCCTAAAAAACTGGCATATATGTATCCGAATATGCAAGCTAAATGTTGGAGATGCGATTGTGACGATGCTACTTATTATCATATATGGTGGACTTCTTCATATATAGGGCCTCTGGTGGCTCAGACTGGTAAGACAGTCTGTTATTAACAGCAGCTGCTTGCAATTACTGCAGGTTCAAGTCCCACCAGGCCCAAGGTTGACTCAGCCTTCCATCCTTTATAAGGTAGGTAAAATGAGGACCCAGATTGTTGGGGGCAATAAGTTGACTTTGTATATAATATACAAATGGATGAAGACTATTGCCTGACATAGTGTAAGCCGCCCTGAGTCTTCGGAGAAGGGCGGGATATAAATGCAAATAAATAAATAAATAAAAACTTGTAAAATAAATCAAAGCATTTTGGATTAAAATTTGGTGGATTATGCAGAATAGTTTGAAGAAGAAGATAAAGTTTATTCCACAGTTGTTTTTATTGGGTATAATTATGGACTGTACAGTAATAGAGACTAAATTGATATTAAACTTAATAACTGCAGCAAAGACTCTTGGTTGCACAATATTGGAAGAAAGAAGATTTGCCTACAATTGAAGAATGGACACTTAAAGTATCGAACTTGGCGGAAATGGCTAAAATTTCTGCGTATTTGAAAGATTATTCGCAAGAAAGATATGTATTGGAATGGAGAAATTGGATAGATTACATTCAAAATAGGTATCAGACTAGAAAGTATCAAATAGCTTATGAGTGAATTTAGGAATAATTTAGGGAGTTAAGGATGTAAAGAGAGATGAGGGACTATGGATTATGACTTATGTGGTAATTTATTTATTATTTATTTTATTTATTAATTTTATTTTATTCGATTTTTATACCGCCCTTCTCCCGAAGGACTCATAAAATTTAGTTTATGATTGTTAGATCTTATACCCTGTATTTTGTTCTGGGAAGTCTCGAGGGGGAGGGTGGGGGGAAGGGGGGTGGGAGGGTGAAGGGAGGGTGAGGAGGGTGAAGGGGGGGGAATAATTGTTAAAAATTTCTTTTTTGTAAAACTTTTTTAATAAAAAAAAAATAGAAGGCAAGACAAGAAACAATGGATGGAAATTAACCTACAGCTCACTTTCTGAAGCTGCGGATGCTCCCATCACTGGGGGGGGTTTTATGAAGAGACTGGGCAGCCATTTGCCTGGGATAATATAGGGCAGTGATGGTGAATCTTTTTGGCACCAAGTGCCCAAACTGCACACACCAGATCACCGGAAACCCGAAGACCAAGTGGCTGGTGTGTATGCACATGCCGGCTAGCTGATCTTTGTGTTTTCGGTGCTCCGGCGCCTGTGAAGACCAGCTGGCCGGCGCACATGGAAACGAGAAGAGCAGCTGGCAATGGTGCGCATGCCCACAGAGAGGGCTGTGCGTGCCACCTCTCATGGATATATCGCCATCATGGATATACGGTCTTCTGCTTGAGCAGGAGGTTGGATTGGAAGACCTCTAAGGCAGTGGTGGGTTGCCCCCGGTTCAGACCGGTTCTATAGAACCGGTAGTAAAACTGGCGGGAGGTTCCGCCCACTGACCCAAATGTCATCAAGACTCTTCTGTGCATGCACAAAAGAGCATGTGCACACGGAGCAAGCACACGCATGCGGGCACGCTGCGAACCGGTAGTAAAGGTAAATAGAACCCACCCCTGCTCTAAGGTCCCTTCCAATCCGATTATTCTATGTTCTGTGTTCTAAGCTAAGAATCTCTAGAAACAGTCGTTAATCTTCAATTAGTACAAGTGATCTAGTGTAAATCTACACTAGTACATACGATCTAGAAAAACAAATAGTGGCGCCTTAAATTTTCCTCTCGGCCCTTGTAATTAGAATTGTAAAGTCGTATCTTAAGTTGGTAAATTTAGATGTGGGCATGTAACAACCATGTACAGTTTTTGTTAGGAATAATAGAGCAGGAGGCATAAAAAGTAGTCATGGACCGTCATTTTACTACATCTTTCTACAAAATTGCAAGAAAACAGCAATTTTGAAGAACAGTTATTGGGTGGGAGAAAAAAAAAATAGCTAATAAAGCCTCGTAAGAGGCTGGGTAAGGTGGCTCAGTGGTTAAGACGCTGAGCTTGTCGATCGAATGGTTGGCAGTTCAGCGGTTCGAATCCCGAGTGCCGCGTAACGGGGTAAGCTCCCGTGACTTGTCCCAGCGTCTGCCAACCTAGCAGTTCGAAAGCAGGTAAAAAATGCAAGTAGAAAAAATAGGGACCACCTTTGGTGGGAAGGGAACAGCGTTCCATGCGCCTTTGGCGTTGAGTCATGCCGGCCACCTGACCACGGAGACGTCTTCGGACAGCGCTGGCTCTTCGGCTTTGAAACGGAGATGGGCAGCGCCCCCTAGAGTCGGGAACGACTACCACAGATGTGCGAGGGGAACCCTCACCTTTACCTTTAAGAGGCTGGATTGGCTTTGTGGTGACAAAGCCTGCCCTCGGCCGTGAGTCAAACTAAACAGAATAATGTCCAATTTGCAAATGAATGAAGAAGCATGAAGTAACTAGGTACAGTAATGCCCATGAAGTCATGTCTCTCAATAATGAATGAACTGCATTTCTCTGGATGTTACTAATCCTGCTCTGCCAGCTCTTTGGCGTCATTGCTTTCCTGACTCAGGGCTTTTCGCCTTGCCAAGTAGCACGTCAAGAGCATGGGTGTCCGTGGTCACTAGCCACGGTAGCAGCGGACAACGTGGGCCTCGGAGCATGAGTAGCAGCCGATTCAAACAATCTGGCACTCTTCCCAAGACCAGACTCGTGAGATTTAAGAAATCCTAGCGCTGAGCCAAAAAATTTCTATCCGCTTTGTGGAAATCGTGCAAAAGAGGCCAAAATGCAAAACCGAAGTTCTTGGCCTTTTGATGTTCCTCTCTATTAAACTAGTCCTCTGGTTTGGTTTCCTTGATGATGAGGGTGAACATTTTCTCCAAGCCGTGGTGGCTTCTAGGTTTGTTGCCGTTTCTGTTTTTTTCTTACGATCCAAAGGCCAAAGAAAACATCTCGCTTGGCACCCCTGTTTCATTGAAGCGTAGCACGCTGTTGCTGGCAATGATTTCAAAAGAATTAAACTCTTGAGTTGGCATGCCCCGTTTCTTTATTCATCAGCAGGAAACTCCACGGTGATACAACCCAAGACATTTCTCTGACGTTTCCTAAACTTCCCCTCCCTATTTAATAAACTCGGTTGGGTTGTGATTGGCCTGATAAAATTGCCCATTATTTCGATAGGTGAAGGTGTTTAAAGAAATATGCAACCAATCGTCTCCCTTTTTCTACCCTCTTTGATGAAGAACTTGTAGAAATTCTCCAGAAGAATAACAAAGTTGGAAGGAACCTTGGAGGTCTTCTAGACCAACCCCCTGCCCAGGCAGGAAACCCTCTACCATTTCAGACAAATGGTTATCCAACATCTTCTTAAAAACTTCCAGTGTTGGAGCATTCACAACTTCTGGAGGCAAGTTGTTCCACTGATTCATTGTTCTCACTGCCAGGAAATTCCTCCTTAGTTCTAGGTTGCTTCTCTCCTTGATTAGTTTCCATCCATTGCTTCTTGTCCTGCCTTCAGGTGCTTTGGAGAATAGCTTGCCCCCCCTCCACTCTTCTATGAATGTTTATAAATTGAGGACTATTTGTACCCAAAAAACTGGATGATATAATGGCTGAAACATAAAGGCTGATAATTTAGCAGAGTAACGAGAGTTGGACGGGACCTTGGAGGTCATCTAGTCCAAGGGACCTTGGAGATCTTCTAATCCAACCCCTTGCTCAAGCAGGAAACCCTAAACCATGTCACTTCAGCCTTAAAAGCCAACCATTATTACCTCACCCATTAGTGCAATTGTGTCCATGTTTGTAGTCATCTTTTTAAAATCAACTTCTCAAAAAAAATCATTTAAATTTAAATGAACATTTAGGAATTTAGTTACAATTAGTAGTGTTTGACTAAGGCAGAGTGTGTCATTCTTCCTTTCAGGCACTATTTTCAAACTAACATTTATATATAGAGCCCCAAGTTCAAATGAATGAATAAATAAAGGGCATTCCAATTTAAAAAAAAATAGAATCGGGCTAAAGTAAAACACTAGGATGCAGCTCCAATCATGGCTAGTTTTATGAGGGTCACCCCTATTTCCAAGTCAGTTTTTCAATCCATCTATAAGGCAGACATCGATATCCTTCTTATTACACCTGTTTAAATGCATTGGTTCATTAGTAGCCTTCTTGAGTAGGTGAGAATTTTCAGCCAATGAGCAATGCAATTACCCTTCAAAAAGACCTTGACTATGTGGCAGATTTCACGTGGCAACTTCAAATTCAACCAACAAATGCTCTGTCCTGCACATTGACAAAAAAAAAATCAGAATATAAAATACAAGGTAGATGGACATGAACTTGTAGACAACCCTCACTCTGTCAAGGACCTTGGAGTACTAATCTCTAAAGATCTAAGTGCCAGAGCCCACTGTAACAACATTGCCAAAAAAGCATTAAGAGTTGTTAACCTAATCTTGTATAGCTTCTTCTCTGGTAATATTGTACTACTAACTAGAGCATACAAAACCTTTGCTAGACCAATTCTTGAATACAGCTCATCTGTCTGGAACCCACACTGCATATTGGACATAAATACAGTCGAGAGAGTCCAGAGATATTTCACGAGAAGAGTCCTCCACTCCTCTGCCCGCAATAAAATACCTTATGCCACCAGACTCCAAATTTTGGGCTTAGACAACTTAGAACTACACTGACTTTAATCCGACCTAAGCATAGTACATAAAATTATCTGCCACAATATCCTACCTGTCAACGACTACTTCAGCTTCAACCACAACAATACACAAGAATAGAATAGAATAGAATAGAATAGAATAGAATAGAATAGAATAGAATAGAATAGAATAGAATAGAATTTTTATTGGCCAAGTGTGATTGGACATACAAGGAATTTGTCTTGGTGCATATGCTCTCAGTGTACATAAAAGAAAAGATACGTTCATCAAGGTACAACATTTACAACACAATTGATGGTCAATATATCAATATAAATCACAAACTCAAGGTAAACTCAATTGCAGAAAATACGACTTCAGCAACAGAGTGGTCAATGCCTGGAATGCACTATCTGACTCTGTGATTTTTTCCCCAAACCCACAAAACTTTAAGTTTAAACTGTCTACTGTTGACCTCACCCCATTCTTAAGAGGTCTCTAAGGGGCATTCATAAGTGCACCTGGGTGCCTTCCATCCCTGTCCTAATATTCCTTTTTATTTACTCTTTTCATGCATCCAAATTATGTTTATACTTTTACCTGTTCTCTTATATATGATTGACAAATAAATAAACATAAATAAATAAAATAAATGTGGGAATTCTAAGTGGATTCTTCAATCCATTTGAAGGGCATCCTCCTGAGCAAACGTGAAACGTTAACTTCCATCCCTTTAAACATCTGCTTCTAATTGAGGGATCTCAGAAATTCCCACCGACGGCTGGCTGACCGTCGCGTCGATTCAAAACTCAGCAGCTGGGTTGCACAAGACGAAAACAAAAACACGCAACTTTTACTTTACGAAAGCAAAATGCAGAATTCGCTTTTCATCAATTAAAGGCGGCTTTTCTTGGAAGGGGGGAGTGGGGAGGGGGAGATTTGGTGATGGTAGAGCCAGGTGTCAAGCCAGATCGGAAGAGAAAGGATTTGATTCACGAGTTTTTGCGAAGGAACAACACACGGTGCAGCAAAGCACATCGCTGAGGCACAGCCGAGACAGCTGTTTGCAACCGAAGAAGAAGAACCTCGCAAGCGTGGCTCCCCGCCAAGCCCTTTGGCTTCCGGTGATACCCTTGTAATAATTATTTAAGACATCAAGAACTACCGAGAGATCTGCTGAGTAAGAACAAAAACAACTAGAATCCTGGAAATGCTCAATCTTTTACCCCTTTCAAGTCACAAGGCCCAAAAAAATGTGATCCGAGGCACGCAGCCTCTTTTAAAGGAGCCACACTCGCAGGCCTTCCGAACTAAGGTTGCAGAGGGTGCTAATTCATAGGAAAAGGTGCCAATACAAGCAAGTGCAACATTCATTTGCACATGGTTCTCGCTGCCTTGGGATTTTCCTGGTTTGCAATATAACCCTTCAGAGGATAATTAGAACTGCAGAAAAAATAATTGCTACCAACCTGCCTTCCATTGAGGACCTGTATCCTGCACGAATCAAGAAGAGGGCCGTGAAAATATTTACAGATCCCACACATCCAGGACATAAACTGTTTCAACTCCTACCCTCAAAACGACACTATAGAGCACTGCACACCAGAACATAACATAACAACTAGAACAACTAGACACAAGGACAGTTTTTTCCCCAAAGGCCATCACTCTGCTAAACAAATAATTCCCTCAACACTGTCAAACTATTTACTAAATCTGTACTACTATTAATCTTCTCATCGTTCCCATCACCAATCTCTTTCCACTTATGACTGTATGACTGTAACTTTGTTGCTGGCAATCCTTATGATTTATATTGACGATCAAATGTTGTACCTTGATGAACATATCTTTTCTTTTATGTACACTGAGAGCATATGCACCAAGACAAATTCCTTGTGTGTCCAATCACACTTGGCCAATAAAAATTCTATTCTATTCTATTCTATTCTATTCTATTCTATTCTATTCTATTCTATTCTATTCTATTCTATTCTAAAGCAACCCCCGACTCGTAAAATGAAAACTTTCCTCAGTGTTCACTGAATGTCATCCATTCAGTGAATTTTAGGTAGTACATAAAATTATCTGCTACAACATCCTACCAGTCAACGACCTGTATGTCATGGCTATAAAAAGCAGAAATGTAAGCAATAACCAGTACAGTAGTGGGTTTCAATTTAGTTTGCTACAGGTTCGCTCGTGCAGACGCGCACTTGCGGTCTGTGGGCGGAGCCTCCCGCTGCCGCTGCCGCCGCCACCAGTTCGCCAACCCACCACTGAAGCAGTAGGAGCAAAGTATGGAACTACAGACCTCCCCCAGAAACAAAGAATTGTCAATCATTTTCATGTCATCAGACACCTGGATCATCTTACCACATGTGGTGGACATGCGTTGAAGCGAAAAGATACTGGATTAAAATACACACGTGGCTGGAAAAAATGATCAAAAAACATATTGACTTTAAGCCAGAAGTCTTTCTGTTGGGAATTATACCTGAGATATACACTAGGGATGTAAAATATTTGATTGTGAATATTATTACAGCAGCTAGGATTGTGTTTGCTAAAAATTGGAAAAATGAGAGGTTACCTTCACAAGATGAAATAATTAGAAAAATGATGGAATGTGCAGAGATGAGTACATTAACATTTGAAATTAGAGAACAAGAAGATAAGCAATACTATAAAAATATGGGATTTATTTTATCATTGGTTAGATGGAAAGATATGTTAGAAAAGATAATATAAGACATATGTATGAAAGAGACGTTCATTTTGTGAATGCACAAGAAGATATGTTAACACCCATGCAGCACGTTGTAAATTGTTTTGATTGATTTGATAGTTTTTTTTCCCGTTAAAAATCAATAAAAAAAAATTTCAAAAAAAAATCATTTTCAAAAACCTATAAATAAGTATTTGTCTATGCATATGTCTGTCTCTCCACCTGGAAGTGAGTGTCCTACCTTTACCAACATTAATGATTTAAAAAAAAAATATGGGTGGAGAGAGAAACCACATGGTCATGACCGAAAAATAACGTCAATCTCAAAATGACCTCAATTAAACAAAAAAGGTTTTACTTCTCACGAAATCGTGTTGTTGGTTTTTTTGGACACAAATGACTAGCTTGCCCGGAATGAAGTGGACGAGAATTTTCTATAAATACGCACCTGGATCTCCAAATACAACTGGTGTGACCACTTCTTGTTTGCAGGAATCTCAAACAATGGAGAGAATGTTTGCAAACTTTAACTGAAGTTTGTATATAGATTCTGTTCAGGAATGCAGCTTTTATGACGATAGATATTACCTGTATTTATTTCCTTATCAGCCTTACCATGTAGACCAGATAGGTAATATGGCCAGATAAGTTAATTTCGTTCTTCTTCTTTCACTTCAGTTGACTCTTTTTCTATTTCTTTGACTGTTAGTAGTTCAGATTCTTTTGTTTATTTTATTTATTTATTTGTTGAGTACGTATTAGATAATATATATAAGTATAAGCATGAACTGAATACATAAAATGAATATAATTAAAAGGAACATTAGGACAGGGACGGTAGGCACGCTGGTGCTCTTATGCACGCTCCCTTACAGACCTCTTAGGAATGGGGTGAGGTTGACAGTAGCCAGTCTAAGGTTAAAATTTTGGGGGTTTGGGGATGAAACCACAGAGTCAGGTAGAGCATTCCAGGCATTGACCACTCTGTTGCTGAAGCCGTATTTTCTGCAATTGAGTTTGGTGTGGTTTACCTTAAGTTTGTATCTATTATTTGCTCGTGTATTGTTGTGGTTGAAGCTGAAGTAGTCATTGACAGGTAGGACATTGTAGCAGATGTTTTTATGAGCTACGCTTAGATCAGACCGAAGGCAGCATAGTTCTAAATTTTCTAAGTCCAAAATTTCAACTCTGGTGGCATAAAGTATTTTGTTGCGAGCGAAGGAGTGGAGGGCTCTCGTTGTGAAATATTTCTGGACACATTCAATTGTATTAATGTCTGATATGCAGTGCGGGTTCTTGAATTTATTTAAAATTTATGTACCGTATATACTCGAGTATAAGCCGAGTTTTTCAGCACGTTTTTTGTGCTGAAAAACGTCCCCTCGGCTTATACTCGGGTCTATACGGCTTATACTCGAGTTTGTTTGTTTTTTAAGCCCCTCGGCTTATACTCGAGTATATACGGCTTATACTCGAGTTTTTTTTTTTCTTTTTTTCACATTTTACCGGACGGCGCGGGGAAGCCCTGCCGGTGCAGTGAGAGGGCGGGGCGGGGGAGCCGCCAGCCTTCTCAGCTGAGGGAGGGAGGGTTTCCCCAACCGGTAGGTGCCTCATTTCCCACCCTCGGCTTATACTCGAGTCCCCAGTTTACCCCAGTTTTTGGGGTAAAATTGGGGACCTCGGCTTATACTCGGATCGGCTTATATTCGAGTATATACGGTATTTATTATAATTATATTATAATTTGTAATGCATTTATTTATAAACTTAGAATAAACCTTTATATTCATTTGAACTGCTTGGGGTCTGGAAACTGATCAAGAAAAGATTCAACCTAGAAATAAGGAGGAATTTTCTGACAGTGATAACAATCAACCCATGGAACAGAACTTGCCTTCGGAAGTTATGGGAGCTTCATCACTGGAGGCTTTCAAGAAGAGACTGGACTGCCATCTGTCAGGAATGGTGTAAGGTCTCCTGCTTGGGTGGGGGGGGGGTGTTATTCTAGATGACCTCCAAGGTCCCTTCCAACTCTGTTATTCTATATTCAATGGAACAGAAGTTGCTGTCAGAAGTTGTGGGAGCTTCATCACTGGAAGCTTTCAAGAAGAGACTGGACTGTCAACTGTCAAGGGTCTCCTGCTTGGGTGGGGGTGGGGAGGGTTGGACTAGATGACCTACAAGGTCTCTTCCACCTCTGTTAATCTGTTAAATCTGACTCCTGATTAAATCTGACTCCTGATTTCCTTTGCCTGACATTAAATTCACCTCACCTCACCCGACATTAGGGAAAGTTGCTAGGTGTTTTCCTGACCCTTCGTGAACGGAAGACAAAAAACAACAACAACAAAAACCCAGGAAAAGCAATTTTTTTTATTTGCATTTATATCCCACCCTTCTCCGAAGACTCAGGGCGGCTTACACTGTGTCAAACAATAGTCTTCATCCATTTGTATATTATATACAAAGTCAACTTATTGCCCCCAACAATCTGGGTCCTCATTTTACCTACCTTATAAAGGATGGAAGGCTTGAGTCAACCTTGGGCCTGGTGGGACTTGAACCTGCAGTAATTGCAAGCAGCTGCTGTTAATAGAATAGAATAGAATTTTATTGGCCAAGTGTGATTGGACACACAAGGAATTTGTCTTGGTGCATATGCTCTCAGTGTACATAAAAGAAAAGATACGTTCATCAAGGTACAACATTTACAACACAATTGATGATCAATATATCAATATAAATCATAAGGATTGCCAGCAACAAGTTATAGTCATACAGTCATAAGTGGAAAGAGATTGGTGATGGGAACTATGAAACGATTAATAGTAGTGCAGATTCAGTAAATAGTCTGACAGTGTTGAGGGAATTATTTGTTTAGCAGAGTGATGGTCTTCGGGAAAAAACTGTTCTTGTGTCTAGTTGTTCTGGTGTGCAGTGCTCTATAGCGTCGTTTTGAGGTAGGAGTTGAAACAGTTTATGTCCAGGATGCGAGGGATCTGCAAATATTTTCACGGCCCTCTTCTTGATTCGTGCAGTATACAGGTCCTCAATGGAAGGCAAGTTGGTAGCAATTATTTTTTCTGCAGTTAATAACTAATAACAGACTGTCTTACCAGTCTGAGCCACAGAGGCAGTTGGCCCCCTTTTCTGCTAAATCTGAACAGATTCCTGAAGATACTGCTCATGATTATTGAATGCCGGAGAAAAATGCTGATCTGGGTGCTCTCCAAACAATTTCATTTCATCAAGGAAGCTCCGCTTTGAAGCCCTATCAAGACGTCTAAGAATGCAAAACCGATGCCTCCAGGGTGTGTGCGTTTGTATTGTGTGTGTGTGTCTGTTGCAGATGAGGAAAGATCAATGAATGGGGGGGGCAGGGGGGTACGTTTTCCCAAAGAATGTAGACAAATGGGACGATATGACCTCACAGTCTAAGGATCTGCCTCTTTCCTGCTGCAGGACAAAACCCACAGAGGTGGTGCAGACTTGACATTGGCTTCAGGTGAAGAGGTACAAAGAGATTCTCGAGCAGGGTGTCAGGCCTGGAAACCATACTAGACTTTAGGGTTCCAGACGCTGCCACATTTTTCCCCTGAGGGGAAGAAGGGGGGTTATGGGGTATGGTAACATTCTTCAAGCGGTCAAGGTCGGATGATGTTCACATCTGTAGGAAGAGTGGCGAGAAGATATTCGAATGAACTGGGAGAAAGTTCAGTTTTGGAATATTGTCAAGGTTCCAGAAAAACCTCTTCTGCATAAAAAAAAACTCAGAAGCCATTGTTTTCCAGAGTTCTTTACTAGCATGAGGAAACTGGCACACGATGAGTGAAATTCCAAAACTGAACTTCCGGATTCTTTTCCCAGTTATACAAACCCCAAGAGTCCCACCCCACTAACCCCTTTGCTGGTCACATGGTCCCACGTTCTCCCAGTTCATTCGAATATCCTCTCGCCACTCTTCCTGCAGATGTGAACACCATCCGACCTTGACCGCTTGAAGAATGTTACCATACCCCTCAACCCCCCTTCTTCCCCTCAGGGGAAAAATGTGGCAGCGTCTGGAACCCTAAAGTCTAGTATGGTTTCCAGGCCTGACACAGGGGAGGTGGGGGGGGGGTCTATGTTGTGTGTTCAGGGGAGAGATATGCGAGAGGGGAGCAACACCCGTATTTGTGACATCAAGCAACTTTCCCCGATCTGATGTCTTCCAGATGTTTCTTGGCCTTGGCTGAGCCATTTTCCAAGTGGCTGTTCCATCTGCGGAACCTCTCAGGTTAAGAGAGGTTGAAACCAAAGGTGCTCCAACATTGGGATCATCTCAGAGGAATCATGCCAGTCAGTTCTCCTTTTAATTGGAATAGAATAGAATAACAGAGTTGGAAGGGACCTTGGAGGTCTTCTAGTCCAACCCCCTGCTCAGGCAGGAAACCCTACACCACTTCCGACAAAGGGTTATCCAACATCTTCTTAAAAACTCCCAGAGTTGGAGCATTCTCAATTTCTGGAGGCAAGTTTGTTCCACTGATTAATTATTCTCACTGTCAGGAAATTTCTCCTTAGTTCTAAGTTGCTTCTCTCCTGGATGAGTTTCCACCCGTTGCTTCTTGTCCTGCCTTCAGGGGCTTTGGAGAATAGCTTGACTCCCTCTTCTTTGGGGCAGCCCCTGAGATATTGGAACACTGCTATCAGGTCCCCCCCAGTCATCCTTTTTTATTAAACTAGACATACCCAGTTCCTGCAACCGTTCTTCATACGTTTTAGCGTCCAGTCCCCTCGTCATCTTGGTTGCTCTTCTCTGCACTCTTTCTAGAGTCTCCACATCTTTTTTATATCTTGGCGACCAAAACTGGATGCAGTATGAAGACATATGGCGAACAATAACAGGAACTGGGTGTGGCTGGTCTAGAGGGGAAAAAAGGCCAGGGGTGGGGGGGACATGACAGCAGCATTCCATTATTTAAGGGGCTGCCACAAAGAAGAAGGAGTCAACCAAGGGTGCTATTCATTATTATTATTATATGCACCAAGACAAATTCCTTGTGTGTCCAATCACACTTGGCCAATAAAAAAATCTATTCTATTCTATTCTATTCAGCAGGTTCTGACACGTTCTGGAGAACCAGTAGTGGAAATTTTGAGTAGTTTGGAGAACTGGCCAATACCACCTCTGGTTCAGAGGTGGGGTGGGAATGGAGATTTTGCAATATCCTTCCCCCAGGAGTGGGGAGGGAATGGGGATTTTGCAGTACCTTTCCCCTGCCACGCCCACCAAGCCACGCCAGCAAAACCAGTAGTAAAAAAAATTTGAGTTCTACCCGTGGAGTCCACCTATTCTCCAAAGCACCTGAAGGCAGCCACAGTCACCCGATCACGCCTAACCCATGCCAGCTTCCCGCAAACCAAGTCAATGGGAAAAGTCATGGCTGCCCCTCCTGCTTTTAATTACCTTACTCATTCTATTTCTCTCTTTAGGCAAAGGGATAGCTCTGAAAGGATGACCCAATAGGTTACGGGTTGCCTAGTTCATGGCTAAAACGACACCAACATAGGGGCCTCTGTGGCTCAGACTGCTAATGCAGTCTGTTATTAACAGCAGCTGCTTGCAATTACTGCAGGTTCTCGTCCCACCAGGCCCAAGGTTGACTCAGCCTTCCATCCTTTATAAGGTAGGTAAAATGAGGACCCAGATTGTTGGGGGCAATAAGTTGACTTTGTATATAAATATACAAATAGGATGAAGACTATTTCTTAACACAGTGTAAGCCGCCCTGAGTCTTCGGAGAAGGGCGGGATATAAATTCAAATTAAAAAAAAAAAAACATTCCCCCAAATTCTTAACCCCGAAGCTTTTCCAGAAGTGGTTAATGAAATGCAATTAATCCCAGGTGGCTTATTTACCAAAAGCGTCCTTCCTGTCTGTCTCCATGAACTTTAACAAACGGGGCAAAATGCCACCTTCCTTCTTTGCATAATCCCAATAAATCCATTCTTTTACTTCATCTTTACTCAGGTGTGGCACGGAATCACACCGCAGGGCACCAAATCTTTGCAAAGTCAGCGTGGGTGAGCGCTATAGTTCCGTGCCAAAGCACATTGCTACTTTTGTTCTCGGCTTCCTCCGCTGAATTAACTATCCGCATTTTTTCCCCCACTACAGTTTCCCTCCCCTGTTCCGGAGACCTCATTTTTTTTTGGTTGTTGTTGCTCTTCTGAGCATCCCAAATTGCTTCGGCGTTGGAAATTCCCTGGGCTGATTCAGAAACTTTGATCCGGCTCAACGGATAACCTCAAACCAGGTTGAGTAGCGGGCGTGCAACACTGGTGAGTATGATGTTGCCGGGGGATTCGACAGAGCCGTCCCCCCCTTCCCCGGCTTGGGGGGAGAAAAAAATTATTTTGTCCTATGAGAGTTGTTTTATAGATGAAGTGCGTTTAGAAGGCTCCTTTGTGTTTTATATTCCTTGCGTGTCCTTTTGAAAAAGGTATGGGCAACCGGGAAACGAACGGGAAATAATTATGACGGATTGATGGCGTGCCATGAAAGTCATTCTCCACTCCTGGCAACCGCCAGGCAAGAGGGAAACACCTATGCAAGCAATCCTTGACTTACAAACATTCACTTAGCGGCCATTCTAAGTTTCAACGGCGTTGAAGGAAGTGACGTATCATATATCCCCTGCATTTACAACTGTCATAGCGTTCCTATGCTCACGTGATCAAAATCTAGGCATTTGGCAACCTGCAGGAATTTACAAACGGTTGCAGTATCTTGTGTGATTCCCCATTTGTGGCCTTCCCAGGTGGCTTTCCCGACATGCCAAGTCCATGGGGGAAGTCGGCTTCACTTAATGACCATGCGTACCCCGTTTCTCCGAAAATAAGACCCAACCGGAAAACAAGTCCTAACATGATATTTTCAGGGCGCTCGTAATATAAGCCCTACCCCCCAAAATAAGCCCCAGTTAAGATGGTCAGCCAGATGGGTGCATTTAGTACTGTATTTTCCCCCAAAATAAGACCCAACCGGAAAATAAGTCCTGGCATGATTTTTCAGGGCGCTTGTAATATAAGTGCTACCCTCAAAATAAGCCCCAGTTAAGATTGTCAGCCAGATGGGGGTGCATTTAGTACTGTATTTCCCCCAAAATAAGACCTAACCAAAAAATAAGCCCTAATGCATCTTTTGGAGCAAAAATTAATATAAGACCCAGTCGTTATTTTTTGAGAAACATGGTAGTGATTTGCTTAAAAGCTGTGGGGGAAAATATATGGTAAAATTGTACTTATTTCCCAAACATCTTCCTCAGCCACAGAAGTTCTGATCTCAATCACGTAATGTGTCTTCTTGTGATTGCAAGACTATCGCTTCTCCAAGATTCTCAGTCCCCATAAACTGCAAAGGGACCTGAAGAAGCATTTTGTGTTTCTCCCCCTAATTTAACCCGCCTCTTCTCGTCAAAGTCCCAGCTGGAAGATGTTTTCAAAACCTTGGCTGCATAGCCAAGCTGACGTGCTGAAGTTCCCATTCGTTTTCCAGTCCTTATGTCAACTGACTTAAGTGTTAGTAACCGCACAACAAATATATGACGATAATAACTAAAACTTGTGTTCTGTATGAGAGGTGATGTTTTTCTCAAGCTCAGCCCCCCCCCCTCATTGGGATAGCGGTGTTTTAAAGCAGGAGTCTCCAACCTTGGCAACTTTAAGCCTGGCGGACTTCAACTCCCAGAATTCTGGAAGTTGAAGTCTGCCAGGCTTAAAGTTGCCAAGGTTGGAGACCACGAGTGAAATTCAGCAGGTTCTAACACCTTCTGGAGAACCAGTAGCAGAAATTTTGAGCAGTTCAGAGAACCGTCAAATACCACCTCTGGCTGGCCCCAGAGTGGGGTGGGAATGGAGATTTTGCAGTATCCTTCCCCTGGATTGGGGTGGGAATGGAGATTTTGCAGTATCCTTCCCCCTGGAGTGGGGTGGGAATGGAGATTTTGCAATATCCTTCCCCCTGGAGTGGGGAGAGAATGGAGATTTTGCAATATCCTTCCCCTGGAGTGGGGAGGGAATGGGGATTTTGCATTATCCTTCCCCTGGAGTGGGGAGAGAATGGAGATTTTGCAGTATCCTTCCCCTGGAGTGGGGTGGGAATGGAGATTTTGCATTATCCTTCCCCTGGAGTGGGGAGAGAATGGAGATTTTGCAATATCCTTCCCCTGGAGTGGGGAGGGAATGGGGATTTTGCATTATCCTTCCCCTGGAGTGGGGAGAGAATGGAGATTTTGCAGTATCCTTCCCCTGGAGTGGGGAGAGAATGGAGATTTTGCAGTATCCTTCCCCTGGAGTGGGGAGAGAATGGGGATTTTGCAGTATCCTTTCCCTGCCACGCCCACCAAGCCACACCACGCCCACCAAGCCACACCACGCCCACCAAGCCACACCCATGGAACCTATGGTTAAAAAAAAAAATTGAATTTCAGCGCTGTTGGAGATCCCTGCTTTAAAATCCATATTGCAGTCAAATTCTCATTAGCTAAGCTGGCCAGGGAAGACAGGTGGCTAAGGCAGCTGCAAGGTCTCAGTTTAAGGAAGATTTATCCAAATAAAGAGGGCAGGCTGGACTTTCCCCTGTGCAGTGGCTCTTTTTTTATTATTATTATTATTATTTGTTTTGTTCATTAATAATTATGCCGCAGGTGGAAACATCTGGCTGACTTTGCTGGGAACTTGTCCGGGCTTGAAAGTTGAAGTCGAGTCAGAGTCGTTTGATCCCTGAGTCACAGCCCACCGGAAATTCCCAAGGGGATGGCTGGCACTTCCCTGCTGCGATAGAGAAAAGCAGGAAAGGTCACTGGTAAGCAGTTGGAAGACCATTTTAGGAGGGAGGGAGGGATAGAGGGGAATGGGAGTGGGAATGTGGAAGGTTTAACTCATAGAATCATCTATTGCAATGTCCTTCCTGTTGAGGATTACTTCAGCTTCAATCACAACAATACAAGAGCAAACAATAGATTTAAACTTAATATTACCCGCCCCAATCTTGATTGCAGAAAATATGACTTCAGTAACAGAGTTGTTAATGCTTGGAACCCACTACCTGACTCTGTGGTCTCTTCCCAAAATCTCCAAAGCTTTAACCAAAAACTATCTACTATTGTCCTCACCCCATTCCTAAGAGGTCTGTAAGGGGCGTGCATAAGAGCACAAACATGCCTACCGTTCCTGTCCTACTGTTTCCTTTCATTATATACAATTTATATAGTTATTATATGCTTATACTCATATATATATACTTATGTTGTATAGATACTTCATGCTTATGCTTATGTATGCTGTTATGACAAATAAATAAATAATAAATAAATAAATAAAAAAGGGAAGGCAAGGAAAGAGAGAATGGGAAAGGGAAGGAAAGGAAAGAGAGAATTGGGAAGGAAAGGAAAGGAAAGGAAAGGGTGAAAGGGAAAGAAAGGAAAGGGAAAGAAAGGGAAGGAAAGGAAAGGAAAGGAAAGAGGGAATTGGGAAGGAAAGGAAAGGAAAGGAAAGAGCAAAAGGGAAAGAAAGGCAAGGAAAGAGAGAATGGGAAAGGAAAGGAAAGGAAAGAGGGAATTTGGAAGGAAAGGAAAGGAAAGGAAAGAGAGAATGGGGAAGGAAAGGGAAGGAAAGGAAAGGAAAGGGGGAATGGGGAAGGAAAGAGAATGGCAAAGGGGAGGGAAGGGAAGGGAAGGAGCGAGGGATAGAGGTAGGGATAGGGGAGGCATAGGGGGAAGGTGAAGGGGAAAGGAAGGAAGGAAGGAAGGAAGGAAGGAAGGAAGGAAGGAAGAAGAGGAAAGGATGGAAGGGAAAGAGGGAGGGAGGGAAGGAAGGATATAGGAAAGGAGGAGGAGGAGGAGCGGAGAGTTCCAATAGTAAAGTCAGCTCAGACCACCAAGGAAAATCTGAAAGGCGTCCTCCAGAGCATTGAGATTATTGGAGAAAAACAGAATTCAGAGTGTTGAAGTCCACCCATCTCAACGCTGCCAAGGCTGAGAAACAATGAGCTAGGATAAGGAGGGAGGGGAGGGAGGGGAGGGCCCCTCCCCTCCCATCGAAAGGGACCCAGTTATATCAGGGGGTCAGGGGAAGGCCAGCCCAGATAGCAAGGAAAGGCCAAACGAGGATAAATAGATTAAATACATAAAAAGGGGTTCCAAGGAGGGTGGAGCGCTGGAGAGGTTCCTTGCATGCAAACGGGATTTCACGCCAATGCTTAAAAGCACTCCGCCAGCATTTCTGCTTCTTCATTTTTTTAAAAAAAAATATAATTTTACGAAAATTGTTAAGAAAGAAAGTTAAAAAAAAAACAACGAATGGGAATTAATATAGAGTAAGAAAAAGAGAAAGGGAAGGAGGGAATCAAAGAAAAAAAGGTAAAAGTACCAAAATAAACAGCAGCTTCCCATTTTCTTCATAACCATTACAGGTACGATTATAAAATTTATCTCTTGCTCGAGGGTTACCGCGTATCTCCTATTCGACAATCTATCATCGAGACCATAAATGATAAGTTCATATATTTTTTTTCTGACAGAAAACCTGGTGCTCTCTGAGCTGGGTTGTTTTCTTCCAGACATTTCATTACCCAACTAGGTAACATCATCAGCGCTAGAAGTGAGTGGGGTCAAAACTATTTTCCAAAGGCCAGACCAGGAATATTGGATGAAAACTGACCAAGGAGAAATTCAACCTGGAAATAAGGAAGGAATTTTTCTGACAGTGAGAACAATCCACCCATGGAACAGAAGTTGCTTTCGGAAGTTGTGGGAACTTCATCACTTGGAGGCTTTCAAGAAGAGACCGGACTACCATTTATCGGAGATGGTGTAGGGCAGGGATCTCCAAACTTGGCGACTTTAAGACTTGTGGACTTCAACTCCCAGAATTCCCCAGCTAGCATGGCTGGCTGGGGAATTCTGGGAGTTATGTAAAAGATAATATAATATATAATATATAACAACAGAGTTGGAAGGGACCTTGGAGGCCTTCTAGTCCAACCCCCTGCCCAGGCAGGAAACCCTACACCATCTCAGACAAATGGTTATCCAACATTTTCTTAAAAATTTCCAGTGTTGGAGCATTCACAACTTCTGCAGGCAAGTCGTTCCACTTATTAATTGTTCTAACTATCAGGAAATTTCTCCTTAGTTCTAAGTCCACAAGTCTTAAAGTTGCCAAGTTTGGAGACCCCTGGTGTAGGGTGTCCTGCTTGGGTAGGGGGTTGGACTAGATGACCCACAAGGTCCCTTCCAAGGCTGTAAATCTGGATAATCCACAGCCACATGACACATAACTGCAATTTACGACATTTTTGCTTCAAAGCTATGTTTGCTTCCAATTCTCCGCAAGAGCAAATCCGTAGCAAACGAGGGCTTCGCTTAAAGACTGTGGCATTTGCTTAATGAACCACTCTCCCCACAAAAAATAAAGCTCATAAAAATTGGGTTGGACAAGGGAAGACTTAATTTACGACTGTCACAACTTATAACCCTATTGGGCAGGCTCCATTACTGCCGTAAGACAAAGACCACCACATCTGTCTCTAATCTAATCTAATCTAATCTAATCTAATCTAATCTAATCTAATCTAATCTAATCTGTCTCTAGGACTGCAATGCAGCCTTCGTGCATTAAAACCTCCAATTGCTAACCTATAAATTGCTAACCCATAAACCAAACACGCTAAACCCACTGCACAACTATTTCTTCAACAAGGAAGAAACTGAAAAAACTTGGCGCCTCCTTCCAGGCGTTCTGCTCTTGGAAACCTCAGGCTTCAAAGCTTTCATCGTGAGCCCAAGCGGCCTCTGATGCAATGGTTGGATATCAAGAACGCCTCCAGCAATTCATATTTTTTTCTAGCCAAAGAGCTGGGTCGTTTTTTTGGGGGTTTTTTTTTTTGCTACATGGCGCAAAGAACCTTGTAGAATGTACCATTCGAACTTTTGACGTCCTTATTTCTGCGCTCCGCTGCTAATGCCCTTATCTGGTTAAAATTCGGCCTTGTCTTAATCCAGGCTCATTTTGCCCCTGGGAAATTGCCAGTGGGGAAAAAATGAGCTCAGGCGAATTTGGGGAGGGTAATCCAGGGGTGAAATGCTACCGGTTCGGGCCGGTTCGCCCGAACCGGTAGTATAAAAAAATGCTACCAGTTTGCCGAATCGGTAGCAAAAAATGTGATCTCGCTTTGGGAGAAAACAGCCCTCCTGTTTGGTTAAAGAGCAGCGATACGGTGGGGGTGTGTGTGAAAGTTGTGGGTGGGATGATGAGATCCCCTTTCGAGGGCCCAGGATGGAGGAGGCTGCCCCCTTCCTCCTGCCTTCCACACTCCCTGCCCAGCCAGAGGTGCCCCGTGCCAGGTTGGTCTTGGCTAAGTAGAGGAAAGTTGCAAGGGTCACCGGAGGGGAAAAGATACTTCTTGCCCCATTACTCACTTGGTTCTCCTCCTCCCCTTCGGAAGCTGAGGTCATGCTTTGTTGTGGAATGACTCATCTGCAAAAGACCCAGAGTCTGTAGATCAAACCTAGAAAATTTTCTTTCTTTCTTTTCATTCTTCCTTTCTTTCTTTTCTTTCTTTCTTTCCTTCCTTCTTTCTTTCCTTCTTTCCTTCCTTCTTCCTTTTCTTCTTTCCTTTTTCTCCTTCCTTTGTCTTTCTAGCTATCTTTTTCACCTTCCTTCTTTATCTTTCTCTCTTTCTTTCTGTCTTTTTCTCCTTCCTTCCTTCCTTCCTTCCTTCCTCCCTCCCTCCCTGCCTTTCTCTCCCTCTCTCTCCATCTTCTTTCTTTTTGTCCCTCTTTTTTCTCTCTCTTTCCCTCTTCCTTCCCTTCCCTTCCCTTCCCTTCCCTTCCCTTCCCTTCCCTTCCCTTCCCTTCCTTTCCCTTCCCTTCCTTTCCTTTCCTTTCCTTTCCTTTCCTTTCCTTTCCTTTCCTTTCCTTTCCTTTCCTTTCCTTTCCTTTCCTTTCCTTTCCTTTCCTTTCCTTCCCTTCCCTTCCCTTCCCTTCCCTTCCCTTCCTTTCCTTTCCCTTCCCCTTCCCCTTTTTCTCATTTCAGCTTAAATTCCATGAATTGTTCACCAAATCTAGCCAACCAATCCCACTTGTCTCTCCAGGTGTGTCCACAATGTGTAGGGGGAGTTATAAAAGAATTCACACATTTCCAAAGGGCGAGGCTTAACTCCACCATCTTTGACTTTTTGGACTCCTCTATACACACACCACACACACACACACAAACCACCCTGGGCTCTATCCTTTAATTCCCAGCGCCTTTCTTGACTCTGGATATCAGCCACTGAAAATTTCGCCTCCGGTTTCTTGGCACGCCACCACCTCCTCCTCCTTTTATTTCTTTCCCCCTTGCAAATCATGGCCAACCGGAAATTTGTTTCCCAAACCCTGCATAGAGCAGAGTTGCCTTTTTGTTACCTTGGCATATTTATTGCTCTTTAATACGTTCTGCAATTTCCCTTCTGTGTGCAGAAGGGAGGAGAAGAACGAGGGAAGAGGGAAAAATGAGATGGAAAGAAAACTACAGTCAGAAAAACACTCGAGAAGGAAGCGAAGGTTGCTGGGTCATCAGCTGGCGCTGCTGAAGGTTTTTTTAAAGCTGGCCAACACCAAGCCAGGAAGGCCTTGCTTTGTGGCTTTCTGATTTGGGCACCAAGAAAGCAACCTCTGCAGGTATGGAGAAGCCAGCAAGGTTGTCCCGTGTCCCCCCCCCCCCCAGCCCAGCTGAAAATCTTAAGTCACCCTACTTTTTTTTCTTTGGGGGGGTTGGAATCAGAAGATATTACAGATGGGGAAGAAACGAACCTAGAGAAGCGCATTTAGGGTTCGTGCAACTCCTTTGGGAATATAGGGAATGTAAATATAATATACAAATGGATGAAGACTATTGCTTAACACATTGTAAGCCGCCCTGAGTCTTCGGAGAAGGGCGGGATATAAATTCAAATAAATAAAAAATAAATAAATTAAAAGAAAACCTGGATTGACAGAGAGAGAATATAATGGTTGTCTTCCTTTACACTTTTGTTGTTCTGTGATTCATTTGCTTCCCATTTTTTGCAACCTTCTTACAACAGAGTTTGGAAGGGATCTTGGAGGTTTTCTAGTCCAACCCTTAGCTTATGGCAGGAGATCCTATACCATTCTGGACAAGAGAAAACTACCAAGCTCAGAGAGCACCAAAGACCCCAAAGTCCTTCTCCTCCTCCTCCCCTCCCTCCTCCTCCCCCTCCTCCTCCTCTACCTTCTAGCACTGATGAAGTTACCTAGTAGGTTAATGAAACATCGGCAAGAAAACCATCAAGCTCAGAGAGGATCAAGGAGCCCACAGTCCTCCTCCCCCTCCTGCTCCTCCTCCCCCCCCCTTCTCCTCCTCCTCCCCCTCCCTTTCCTCTACCTTCTGGCACTGATGATGTTACCTAGTTGGGTCATGAAACGTCTGCAAGAAAACAACCAAGCTCAGAGCGCACCAAAAAAACCCTCCCCTCATAACTAAACATTACTAAAAGGCATAGGCTTAAGTGAACACAGCTGCTCACAAAAACCTGACATTTACTAAAAAAAAAATTAAGATTCAGAAAAGCCGCTTGCCGACTCTTCATAATCTGGGGCTGTCAGAGGCTGACAAGACGCTCCTCCTACAAAGTCCACAAGAACAAGAATGACCTTTAAACATAAAATCCCTTGCTAGGAAACACTTCCTTAGACCTCTTTTTTTGCGGGGGAGGGCAGCGGTGGGATTCAGCCAGTTGGCACCACTTCGGGAGAACCGGTTGTTAACTGTTAACTGAGCAGTTTGGCAAACTGGTTGTTGGAAGAAATCATGAGGGCAGAGAACCGGTTGTTAAATGACTTGAATCCTCACCCCTGGGGGAGGAGTCAGTGCAGAATTATTACTTATCAACACACGGGTTCCAGGCATTTCTCCCCCCCCCCAAAGTATTCGCATGGACGAGACCCTTCCTAACCGACTCGCGGTCTCAAAACCCAACTCGCCGGCTCTTTGAATGGACAGCGTCTTCTCCAACCAGCTCCCATTGCCTAGCCCCATATATGGTGATCGAAGGGCCAGGGCTCTCTGAGGAGCAGAAGATCATGGCCTGATAGGATTAGACATTTGATCAGATTAAACCTGACAAAACGAAAACCGGGCGCGCGATCGGATGATGGATGCTTTGCGGCTTCCGACAGATATGGGAGGTGGGTTTTTTTGTTTTGTTTTTTTGGTTCCGGCCTTCTCTAGCTTTGCTAAGCGATAACAACTATTTGGCGTCAGAAAGTTGTGATGCCGTTGATAGGATTGAGATAAAGCCAGCCAGCTCCGATTTTCTCATGCAACACATTAAAACCCCCGAACCCAGTAACCAAGCCTAGCCGTGTTCATCTAGTGTCCTGTTTTCTGCAAATGAAGCACGCATGGCTTCGCATGATGGGTTGACTGATAAAGCATGCGTCAGGTTTATCTGTTGACTTGCTTATTTCTTGTTAACACTGAGAGAGCTTATGCACCAAAGACAAATTCCTTGTGTGTCCAATCACACTTGGCCAATAAAGAATTCTATTCTATTCTATTCTATTCTATTCTATTCTATTCTATTCTATTCTATTCTATTCTACTATTCCCATTCTTATTCCATTCCTTCTATCCTATCCTTCACTGTTCTGTTCTATGCTATTCTATTCTCTATTTATTCCAATTTCTATTCTATTCTGTTCTCTATTTATTCCAATTTCTTTTCTATTTTATTCTATTCTTTCTTATTCTGTTCTATTCTATTTTACTCATTCTTATTCTAATCCTATTCTATTCTATTCTATTCTATTCTATTCTATTCTATTCTATTCTATTCTATTCTTTCTTATTCTGTTCTAGTCTATTTTATTCATTCTTATTCTATTCTATTCTATTCTATTCTATTCTATTCTATTCTATTCTATTCATTCTTTATTCTGTTCTATTCTATTCTATTCTATTCTATTCTTTCTTATTCTGTTCTATTCTATTCTATTTTATTCATTTTTATTCTAATCTACTTCCTTCTTCCCTCCTTCTATTCCATTCCATTCCCTTCCATTCCATGCCATGCCATGTCATGCTATGCTATGCTATGCTATGCTATGCTATGCTATGCTATGCTATGCTATGCTATGCTATGCTATGCTATTCATTCTTATTCTATTCTATTCTATTCTATTCTATTCTATTCTATTCTATTCTATTCTATTCATTCTTTTTTCTATTCTACTCTACTGTACTCTACTCTACTCTGTTCTATTCCGTTCCATTCCATTCCACTCTATTCCATCCCATCCCATCCCGTCCCGTCCCATCCCGTCCCGTCCCGTCCCGTCCCGTCCCGTCCCATCCCATCCCATCCCATCCCATCCCATCCCATTCCATTCCATTCCATTCTACCCCTCTTCACCTTGCCAAACGCTGGTCTACATTCTGAGATTTCCCTAACAACTGTTCATGTGCATTACGGTATTTTTCGGAGTATAAGACACACCTTAGTTTTTGGGGAGGAAAATAAGAAAAAAGCTGATTGGCAGGTGGATCGGCCTCCTGGAATACCCCCAATCAGCTGTTCCCAGAGGTGAATTTTAGCAACAGGTTGGTTGGTTGTCAGTTCTGTGCCTTGTTTTTGGTTTTTGGTTTTCTTTCCTTTTTTTTTGCCTCTGAAACTTCTGAAACTCTGTTTCAGAAAAAACTTTTTTTTCCTGCCTCTGAAAGCCTCCAAAACAGCTTCAAAAAAAAAAAAAAGCCTCTGAAACTCTGTTTGTGGGCTTCTTTTCTGAAGCTCAGTTCGGGTGCTTTTTTTCTGAAGCTATGTTTGGAGGCTTTTTTTGTGAAGCTCTGTTTGGAGGCTTCTTTTCTGAAGCTCTGTTTGGAGGCTTTTTTGTGAAGCTCAGTTCGGGTGCTTTTTTTCTGAAGCTCTGTTTGGAGGCTGTTTTTCTGAAGCTATGTTTGGGGGCTTTTTTCTGAAGCTTCGTATCAGATGCTTTTTTTCAGCCTCTATTTGAGAAGCTGGGCGGGGCTACATTCGGCATATAAGACGCACCCAGGTTTTCACTCTCTTTTTTGGTGAACAAAGGTGCGTCTTTATACTCTGAAAAATAATGTAAGTGGGTTGCATCGAAGGAGCTGCAGCCCTGTATTCCAAATTTTTTTTTAATAAGCATTCTCAAAAATTCGTTATGCTCTCTTTTCCTTCCCCCCCCCCCCACTCTTACAACATAAACACAAGCCTGGTGTGGCCGGGAGAGCCACAACATTCCTTACCCATCTCTTCCTCTGAGTGCAACCATCTGCTCCCTTAGACGTATTGTTTTGTCTACCCACGGAAATGTAACATCAGCTGGAAATGCTCACTCGGCCCTCAATCTGCAGTGTTTTGCTTCTTCTGCTGAGCACAGCTGCCTTTCTTCCGCGATCAGGACATGTCCACGTGAGAGGTGGGAAAAAAGAGAACCGTGGTCTCTCGGTCTTCTCCAGGTCAAGCCGAGAAGGAGAGGAACAATCTGACGTCAGGTGGTGGCGTGCAAGCTGCAGAAATTGCTTGGGTCTCGGTTGTGTAAGCATCCTTGATCCCCCAACCACAAATATTCCTCATCTTACTCAAAGTAAGAAAAGAACTACAGGTAAGTCAAGGTAAAGTTTCCCCTCGCACATAAGTGCTAGTCATTCCTGACTCTAGGGGGCGGTGCTCATCTCCGTTTCAAAGCCCGAAGAGCCAGCGCTGTCCGAAAACGTCTCCGTGGTCATGTGGCCGGCAGGACTCAACGCCAAAGGCGCACGGAATGCTGTTCCCTTCCCACCAAAGGTGGTCCTTATTTTTCTGAACTCTCTAAGGGTGAAAACCAGGGGCGGGTTCCAAATCCTGTCGCTACTGGTTCGCCAGCGCATGGCACTTCTGCGCATGCTCAGAAGCACCCCGGGCCTCCCACCGCCGCTGCTACCGGTTCACCCGATCTGGTGCGAACTGGTAGCAACCCACCACTGGTGAAAACGGCCTCCCCCATGCTCCCCCGGAAGGCCTCTGGAGGCGGAAAACGCTCTCCCAGAGCCTCCATGCAAGCCGCGTGGGCCGGGCCAGCCAAAAATGAGCTGGCCAGCATGCAAATGCGCACTGAAGCTGAGCTAGGGCAATGGTTTGCGGGCCCGCAGATATGGCTACGCGTTGCACCCGTGGCACGCATGGCATAAATTCATCATCATGGGTGTAGGGTCTCCTGCTTGGACAGGGGGTTGGACTAGATGACCTACAAGATCCCTTACAACTCTGTTAATCTATCTATCTATCTGTCTGTCTGTCTATCTGTCTATTTATATCTATCTATCTATCTATCTATCTATCTATCTATCTATCTATCTGTCTGTCTATCTGTCTATTATTCTCTATATCTATCTATCTATCTATCTATCTATCTATCTATCTATCTATCTATCTATATCTATCTATATCTATCTATCTATCTATCTATCTATCTATCTATCTATCTATCTATCTATCTCTGTCTGTCTATCTGTCTATTTATATCTATCTATCTATCTATCTCTATCTATCTATCTATCTATCTATCTATCTATCTATCTATCTATCTATCTATCTATCTATCTATCTATCTGTCTGTCTGTCTATCTGTCTATTTATCTCTATATCTATCTATCTATCTATCTATCTATCTATCTATCTATCTATCTATCTATCTATCTATCTATCTATCTATCTATCTGTCTGTCTGTCTATCTGTCTATTTATCTATCTATCTATCTATCTATCTATCTATCTATCTATCTATCTATCTATCTATCTATCTATCTCTATCTATATCTATCTATCTATCTATCTATCTATCTATCTATCTATCTATCTATCTATCTATCTATCTATCTCTCTGTCTATCTGTCTATCTGTCTATTTATCTCTATCTCTATATATCTATCTCTCTATCTATCCATCCATCCATCCGTCCGTCCGTCCATCCATCCATCCATCCATCCATCCATCCATCCATCCATCCATCCATCCATCTATCTATCTATCTATCTATCTATCTATCTATCTATCTATCTAGGCAGTTCGAATCCCGAGTGCTGCCGCGTAACAGGGTGAGCTCCCGTGACTTTTCCCAGCTTCTGCCAACCTAGCAGTTCGAAAGCACGTAAAAAATGCAGGTACAAAAATAGGGTCCACCTGTGGTGGGAAGGTAACAGTGTTCCATGCGCCTTTGGCGGTTGAGTCATGCAGGCCACCTGACCACGGAGACGTCTTCGGACTGCGCTGGCTCTTCGGCTTTGAAACAGAGATGAGCACTGCCCCCTAGAGTCAGGAACGACCAGCACGTATGTGCGAGGGGAACCTTTACCTTTATATCTTTCTATCTTTTAATAGCCTACTAATCCAGTTTGTGAGTCAGAAAAGGTGCTACAACAGCAGCTTTGTGGTTGAAGATCTTGGCCAAACTAAAGCAACTGAAGCACAATTGCCATTAAGTCTGAATCGTTGCCCTTACAGATCAGCAGAACTGGTAAAATGCGATGTGTCCTCCAAGGACGTTGGGGGAATGGACCCCCACCGGCTTTCTTGAAGGACTTGAAGACCTCCAAGGTCCCTTCCGACTCTTGTTATTCTACATTCTATCTTCTTAAGGATCCTGATCCTTCAAGCCAACCCTCCCAATTCGAGGCGGGCTGGGCATCCCATTGCAAAATCGTCATCAAAGCTAACATCAGCCAGAGCCTTGGAAAAATTCAAAAGAAGGCATGCAAGAATCAGAAGATGGGAAGAGACTTGGCTCCTAGAATTGCCAAGAGCCGGACACGACTGAATGGATAGCATCCTCATCGCCCCATTGGGAAACAGCTCATGACAAAATATGGGAAATTCCCAGCTCCTTAGGCATGATGCAAAAGCACTGCTAAAACCGGTATGACATCATCCAATCCCACGGCCCGAAGGATCTCACTCACCTGCCCCAGGTACTGCTGGAATTCACTTTCCCTCTGACAAGAATCTCAGATGAAGTCATGGGAAAGGAAGGGGGAGGGAGTAGCAATTCCTGACCCGCCGAGTCACCATGTGGCTGAAGACACAAAATCGGAATAAAAGACTTCATTAAAGTATCTGCTCTTTCAAAGTCTTTTACATTATGATCTGCAGGGAAGAAATAATTGCACATATCAATTTGACTGCCTGCCTGGGTTTATTATTTTGAGGTGCCCATATTCTTTTGGATGGTAGACCAGAAAGCTAGGCTTAAGATACAGAAAGATCTTATTTATTTATTTATTTATTTGTCAACAAGTATAAGGAAACAAGTAACAGTATAGACATAGACATAACATAACATAACATAACATAACATAACATAACATAATAACAGCAGAGTTGGAAGGGACCTTGGAGGTCTTCTAGTCCAACCCCCTGCCCAGGCAGGAAACCCTACACCATTTCAGACAAATGGCTCTCCAACATTTTCTTAAAAATTTCCAGTGTTGAAGCATTCACAACTTCTGCAGGCAAGTTGTTCCACTGATTAACTGTTCTAACTGTCAGGAAATTTCTCCTTAGTTCTAAGTTGCTCCTCTCCTTGTTTAGTTTCCACCCATTGCTTCTTGTCCTGCCTTCAGGTGCTTTGGAGAATAGCTTGACTCCCTCTTCTTTGTGGCAGCCCCTGAGATATTGGAAGACTGCTATCATGTCTCCCCTAGTCCTTCTTTTCATTAAACTAGACATACCCAGTTCCTGCAACCATTCTGGACATGGACACATAAAAAAAAAATTGGGACAAAAAAGAGATATAAATAGACAAAGCATAGCCTCCAGGATGCGAGGCCTCTGTAGATATTTTCACAGCCCTCTTTTTGACTCATGCAGTATACGGGTCCTCAGTGGAAGGCAGGTTGGTAGCCATTGTTTTTTCTGCAGTTCTAATGATCCTCTGAAGTCTGTGTCTGTCTTGTTGGGTTGCAGAACCGAACCAGACAGTTATAGAGGTGCAAATGACAGACTCAATCATTCCTCTGTAGAACTGGATCAGCAGCTCCTTGGGCAGTTTGAGCTTACTGAGTTGGCGCAGAAAGAACATTCTTTGTTGTCCTTTTTTGATGATGTTTTTGATGTTAGCTGTCCATTTTAGATCTTGCGATATGATAGAACCTAAAAGTTTAAAGGTTTCTACTGTTGATACTGTGTTGTCTAGTATTGTGAGAGGTGGAAATATGGAAGGGTTTCTCCTAAAGTCCACCGCCATTTCTACGGTTTTCTAAGTGAGGATATAATCAGGGTATAAAAGAAGGGTGTTTTTAAGAAATCCCTATCTTTCATCTCAGATAGGCTGGTATATATGAGATTAAAGTTGTTGTTTTCTGTCTTTGCATCTGTTAAGCAGATTGTATCTGTGTTGAGTTTCCGCACGCGGCTGAAAAGTGCGCTTGAGCAGTGACTTCTGCGTGGCGTCGGATGACTATTTGAATTCACCGGGGGGAAAAAGAAAAAGGAAATACAAAAGGCTTTTGGGTTGTGAGGTTCAACACAGAGAGAGAGAGAGAGAGATGTGAGCCATCCGCTGAGACATGTGACACCAAAATAAGAGAAGCTATTTCAACCTCCCCATTGGATGGGAGAACTATGCGCCAGATTCTACCCGTCGGAATGTCATTAAAATTCTCCGCTCCTTCACTCACCAGCTTCGGAAAGCAGGCAGGAAAATCCCTTTTGCCGAACGCTAATGGTCCATGAAAGCAGGTGCCACAGATGCGACAATTCCCATCTTGGCAACACGGCCAATTCTATAAGGATCCTTGGGTAGAATTGTTCTCCGCTCCCCTCTCTAAATTCCCAAAGGATTCAGGCCTCTTTTGTTTGTGGTTTTTTGTGGGTTTTTTTTTGCTCTTAGACGACCGAGACAATGGCATGTCCCTAAGCATGGTTAAGTTTCACTACAGGGTGTGTAATCTCTACTCCCCCATGAACTGTAACTGCTAATGGCCATGCAAGGTTTTATTATGGAGGTATTTATTAGTCATAGTGAAAACAAAAAGGAAGGAAGGCAGGAAGGCAGGAAGGCAGGAAGGCAGGAAGGAAGGAAGGAAGGAAGGAAGGAAGGAAGGAAGGAAGGAAGGAAGGAAGGAAGGAAGGAGGAGGGATAGGAGAGAAAGAGAAAGAAAGAAAGAAAGAAAGAAAGAAAGAAAGAAAGAAAGAAAGGAAGGAAGGAAGAGGAAGGAAGGAAGGAAGGAAGGAAGGAAGGAAGGAAGGAAGGAAGGAGGGAGGGAGGGAGGAAAGGAGGGAGGAGAGAAAGAAAGGAAGAATGAAAGGAAGGAAGGAAAGAAAGGAGGAAGAAAAGAGGAGAGAAAGAAAGAATGAAAGGAAGGAAGGAGGGAGGGATAGGAGAGAGAGTGAGAAAGAATGAAAGGAAGGAAGGAAAGAAAGAAAGGAGGAAAGAAAGAAAGGAGGAGGGATTGGAGAGAAAAAAGAAAGAAAGAAAGAAAGAAAGAAAGAAGAACGGAGGGAGGGAGGGATAGGAGAGAAAGAAAGAGAAAGAAAGAAAGAAAGAAAGAAAGAAAGAAAGAAGAACGGAGGGAGGGAGGGAGGGAGGAGGATTGGAGAGAAAGAAAGAAAGAGAAAGAAAGAAAGAAAGAAAGAAAGAAGAACGGAGGAGGAGGATAGGAAAGAAAGAAAGGAAGAATGAAAGGAAGGAAAGAAAGGAAGGAAGGAAGAAAAAGAAAGAAAGAAAGAAAGAAAGAAGAAGAACGGAGGAGGAGGAGGAGGATAGGAGAGAGAAAGAGAAAGAAAGAAAGAAAGAAAGAAGAAGAAAGAAAGGAGGAGGAGGGAGGGATTGAGAGAAAGAAAGAAAGAGAAGAAAGAAAGAAAGAAAGAAAGAAAGAAAGAAGAACGGAGGGAGGAGGAGGGAGGAGGAGGATTGGAGAGAAAGAAAGAAAGAGAAAGAAAGAAAGAAAGAAAGAAAGAAGAACGGAGGGAGGGAGGATAGGAAAGAAAGAAAGGAAGAATGAAAGGAAGGAAAGAAAGGAAGGAAGGAAGAAAAAGAAAGAAAGAAAGAAAGAAAGAAGAACGGAGGAGGAGGAGGGAGGATAGGAGAGAAAGAAAGAGAAAGAAAGAAAGAAAGAAAGAAAGAAGAACGGAGGAGGAGGGAGGGATTGAGAGAAAGAAAGAGAAAGAAAGAAAGAAAGAAAGAAAGAAAGAAAGAAAGAAAGAAAGAAAGAAAGAAGAACGGAGGGAGGGAGGGATAGGAGAGAAAGAAAGGAAGAATGAAAGGAAGGAAAGAAAGGAAGGAAGGAAGAAAAAGAAAGAAAGAAAGAAAGGAGGGATAGGAAAGAAAGAGAAAGAAAAACCAAAGGAAGGAAGGAGGGATAGGAGAGAAAGAAAGGAAGAATGAAAGGAAGGAAAGGAAGGAAGGAAGGAAGAAAAAAGAAAGAAAGAAAGGAGGGATAGGAAAGAAAGAGAAAGAAAAACCAAAGGAAGGAAGGAGGGATAGGAGAGAAAGAATGGAAGGAAGGAAGGAAAGAAAGAAAGAAAGAAAGAAAGAAAGAAAGAAAGAAAGAAAGAAAGAAAGAAAGAAAGAAAGAGAAAAATGCTTCTCTATCTATAAAGAAATTCTCAAGTGCATTGACCTCATTGAACAAGTCCAAGCAAGCCAAAATACTGGAGAATTTCTCTACAGCCCATCCTCGATCGATCGATTGATTTGAATCCAGCCTTTTATTATTATTACTTTTTATAAATAACTGAAGGCGGCGAACATACCTAATGCTCCTTCTTCCTCCTCCTCCTCCTATTCTCTCCACCCACAACAACCCTGTGAGGTGGGCCGGGCTGCGACCGCCCCAAATGCAGCCGACGTCCTGTGCTTAAGGCAGTTACTAGAACTCACCGTCTCCTGGCGCTTGGCCCAAATCTGCCCAGTGAGCTATTGTGCCTGAGATGGTGGTGGTGGGGGGGGGGGACTAAAAACGCAGAGCCTCCTAAAGGAAAAAAAAAAGAAAAGCCATCTTTGAACCCACGGCTTCTAAAACCAAAAAAATAAAATAAAAAATGGTTCTTCGTCTCTTTGATCCGTAGGAGATTCCGGCTTTCGGTCTTGCGACTGGGCGAGTGACGCAAATCTCCGATGCCATGGGAGACAGACAGTGGGTGACACAAGGCCAGCTCTTATTCCCACCAGGGACTCTATCTAAACCCAGCCATCAATGGGGCATTTGTGAACCCAGCCCCTTTTCCAGGCAGCCCAAAGGACAAAAAAAAAACACAAAACCCCATCATCAGTCATTTTGCATCATTGGAAGGTCAAGACGCAACCTCGACCCTCGTGATGTCTCCGTTCCTCGAGCCCAGAAAAAAAAACAACCCAGAGAAAGCTTTTCTGACCAGGCATGTTTTCATGGCGAGAAGAAGGGATTTGAACCCCCCCCCACAACCTCCCCCCCCGCACCCTTGAGATCTGGAGATGATCAAACAGGATCTGAGCTCATCCACTTGCCCTTGGAGAATTTGGCAAGAATCCGGCCGAAGCTAGGTCTGGCTGAGGGTTTCATAACTTTGCTCCCACATCACAGCTGCCTCCCAGGGGAGCTGATGGGGTGTATGTGTGTGTGTGTATGTGTGTGTGTTACAGGGGGGGTGAGTTCCCACAAAAATCTAGGGTGGTCCGAACCTGGCCAAGAGGTTGGATTTTGGATTGCGCTTCAGAGTTTGTGACGGTTGTTTTGGCTTCGCCCGCTGAGCGTTTGCTGTCTGCACGTATTCTCCAGGGCGATAAAATATCTGCAGAATGGGGAGGATTTCTTTTGTCGGCTTCCTCCTCGCTGTCTGACTCTTTGGAAAATGCAGGCATACCAATTGCAGGCTATTTTTGTTTGGAGCGGTTTCTATTTATAGCTCGGAGGGCTGCTTTGTACGGCCTTGCATTTCTGCATGCAAAATGAGGCCAAAAGTTCTGAGGTTCCGTGCATTCGCGCAACGCCAGGAAGCTCTTCCGCAGATGTCCTCGGCGGACATCTAAAGCTGGCATCCCAAGGCTAACATCCAAGGCAGTTTCTCTCTCTTGGCAACTTTTAAGACCTCAACTCCCAAAATTCCTCAGCAGGCTTGCTTTAAAATAGGTGGACTTCAACTCCCAGAATTCGCCACCCAGCATGCTCTAAGATGGGTGGACCTCATGATCCAGAATTCCCCAGCTGGCATGGTTTAAGATAGGTGGACTTCATCTCCCAGAAGTCCCCCAGGCAGCATGCATTAAGATAGCTAGACGTCAACTCCCAGAATTCTGCGCTTTAAGATTGGTGGACTTCAACTCCCAGAATTCTCTGCCTTAAGATGGGTGGACCTCAACTCTCAGAATTCCAGAGCTGGCATGCTTTAAGATAAGTGGACTTCAACTCCCAGAATTCTCCACCCAGCATGCTATAAATTCTCCACCCAGCATGCTATAAGATGGGTGGACCTCATCATCCAGAATTCCCCAGCCGGCATGGTTTAAGATAGGTGGTCTTCAACTCCCAGAATTCTCCACCCAGCATGCTATAAGATGGGTGGACCTCAACTCCCAGAATTCCCCAACCGGCATGGTTTAAGATAGGTGGTCTTCAACTTCCAGAAGTCCCCCAGGCAGCATGCATTAAGATAGCTAGACGTCAACTCCCAGAATTCTGCGCTTTAAGATCAGTGGACTTCAACTCCCAGAATTCTCTGCCTTAAGATGGGTGGACCTCAATTCTCAGAATTCCAGAGCTGGCATGCTTTAAGATAAGTGGACTTCAACTCCCAGAATTCTACGCTTTAAAATGGTTGAACCTCAACTCCCAGAATTTCCCAGCCAGCATGGTTTAAGATAGGTGGACTTCATCTCCCAGAAGTCCCCCAGGCAGCATGCATTAAGATAGCTAGACGTCAACTCCCAGAATTCTGCGCTTTAAGATCGGTGGACTTCCTCCCAGAATTCTCCACTTTAAGATGGCTGGACCTCAACTCCCAGAAGTCCCCCAGCCAGTATGTTTTAAAATGTGTGGACTTCAACTCCCAGAATTCCTCAGCCAGCCATGAATTCTGGGAATTGAAACCCACGCATCTTAAAATGCCCAAGGTTAAGAAATGCTGATCTAGGCTTATCAGCTCCCCACCCCGCCCAAAAAAAATATTCCAGTACATCACTTGGCTGAGCTCTAATCTTTCTGATGCTTTTGCTGTAACTCACTTTATTTCTTTTTTAATCATCCATAGCTAGGGTCGTTGTGTTTACAAATTTTATTTTTAGCGTTCAGTAAAAAACAACAACAACACAACCCCCCTAAGGTGCTTATCTCAAAGTCAGCGCAATTCTATTTCTCTTGAAATATTTTATTTCATTTATTTTTTTTAAAGATATGGCGGCCACTCCCTTTAGTGTGGTTGTGGGGAGCTTATCAAAGATTGACGTAAAAAATAAAACCTGCCTAAAAAAAACCCCGGCCAAGCATTCTTTAAAACCGAACTCATCAAAACAAAAAACACCACCCAACCATCTTGATGGGTTTTTTTTTAGAACAAGACATCTTTTTAAGATATGCAGATCTATATTTGAAACTCAGGTATCACTGCATTACGGTGACCTTCAAGGCAAAAGTGCAGGCGAGTTTGAGACTGAACATCTAAAGATTTATTTATTTTTATTTATTTATTTGTCAAACACAACAGTATATATATTTATTTATTTTATTTATTTATTTTTTCGTATTTTTATACCGCCCTATCTCCCTAGGGACTCAGGGCGGTTCACAGCCAGATAAAATATACATATAAATACAAAATAAAACATCCATTAAAAAACTTATTACATATGGCCAAATAATTAAAAATAGCAATACACATAATAAAATCCCCATTAAAACCAATTCAAATTTAAAAATCTAGTCCAGTCCTGCGCAGATAAATAGATGTGTCTTAAGCTCGCGGCGAAAGGTTCGAAGGTCAGGAAGTTGGCGGAGTCCTGGGGGAAGTATATATAAGTATAAGCATGAAATAACCATACAAATTGGATACAATCAAAGGGGACATTAGGACAGGAACGGTAGGCACGCTGGTGCTCTTATGCACACCCGTTACAGACCTCTTAGGATTGGGGTGAGGTCAATAGTAGACAGTTTTTGATTAAAGCTTTGGGGATTTTGGGAAGAGACCACAGAGTCAGGTAGTGCATTCCAGGTATTAACAACTCTGTTACTGAAGTCATATTTTCTACAATCAAGATTGGAGCGGTTCACATTAAGTTTAAATCTATAGTGTGCTCGTGTATTGTTGTTTTAGGAATGGTCACTAGAGGCCATGTAGAGATAGTGGGTTGAAGAAATAGAAGCCAAGTTACTCACCTGGTTCTTACCACAACTTCAACCCATACTGAATTTAGAATCATAGAATCATAGGGCTGAAAGGGATGTTGGAGGTGTTCTAGTCTGACCCCCTGCCCCAGGCAGGAGACCTTATACCCGTGATGATGAACCTATAGCATGAGCCAGCTGATTCTGGGGCCTTCTGGCCCCACCAGAAATAGGGAAACAGGCTGTTTCCTGCCGCCGAAGGGCCTCGGAGGATGGTGGGGAAGGCCAGTTTTCTCACCTAGGTCCAGAGCCTTTCTATGAGTCTGGGGAGGGGGAAAAGCAGCCTCCCCCCCCCACGCGAAATGGCCCTTTTGCTAACATTGTTGCCGTTGGCCAACAATGCCTCCACAAAACCTGAAAGTGAATTCTTTTGCTTTTTTGCAAGCTGCAACCAAACTTTGCAGCAGCACCAGTGCTAATACGAGACAAAAATCTAAACTCACTTTCCCCACCCCCCCCAGCCCCATAAAAAGTCTCGAAAACGCTGCAGCTGAGGGGAGAAAAAAAAAGGAAAGCAGTCAAAGTTACATGCAAAGGATAACAGCTTACATTGGAGGAGGTTGCAGTTTTGAAGCCTTCGGGAAAGGCGATGTAGCTGTCACGGAACGAATAAAAGGAGATTAATGTGTTTCGAAAAGAATATTGGGCAATGTATACTTAATTGTTACCTCTTTTAATTGTATATATCCTGTATTTTATTCTGGCTGTACACCGCCCTGAGTCCTTCGGGAGAAGGGCGGTATAAAAATCTAATAAAATAAAATAAAATAAATAAATAATTTAAAAAACGAGTTAAGAGACCAATTCCGGGTTTTTTGGTTTTTTTTACAGCTACAAAATAAAAAGAGCAGGTCAGAACACGGCCGCAATAAAACTACCAGGATCTTTAGCAATCGGCATGTTTTGAGACCCACTGAAAGCAAAGGTTGTGTGGAAAGTCCAGCTGCCCTTTTCTTGGAAGACGCATCCTCGCACTGCACTGCCACCAATTTCCTGTTAAAAGCTAAAGACAGGAAATCGTAAGCAAGAAAGCAGAATGTATTGATATCCGTCTGAAAGTCTGATGACCTCAAAGAGATATATCACTTCCCTCCCCAGTTGACTGCTAAGGCAGGTTACTATAAATCCCAGCTGAATTCAGCTCCTATCACCATCTTTGTTTCCTTGCTGGTGGTGGTGTTAGTTGTGAAGTTGTGTCCGACCCATCGCGACCCCATGGACCACGTTCCTCCAGGCCTTCCTGTCTTCTACTATCCTCTGGAGTCCATTGAAGCTCACGCCGACTGCTTCAGTGACTCCATCCAGCCACCTCCTTCTCCGCCGTCCCTTCTTCTTTTGCCCTCCATCGTTCCCAGCATTCAGCTCTTCTCCAGGGAGTCCTTCCTTCTCCTTAGGTGGCCAAAGTATTTGAGTTTCCTCTTCAGGATCTGGCCTTCTAAAGAGCAGTCAGGGTTGATCTCCTCTAGGATTGACCGGTTGCATCGCCTTGCAGTCCAAGGAACTCGCAGGAGTCTTCTCCAGCACCAGAGTTCAAAGGCCTCAATTCTTTGGCGCTTCCTTATGGTCCAACTTTCACAGCCATACCTTGCAACTGGGAAAACCGTAGCCTTGACTGTACTCACGTTGGTATGGTGTACAAGACCTCATTATGCTAATTTTCAAAAAAAATAAAAACAAGACAGAAATGGAGGGGCTTCTTTGCCCCTTTCCTAAATGCAGGGGAACCCACAGAGTGCAGTCAAAAAAATGGTGGCCACAACAAGGGATCAAAGTTCCGTTCCATAAAATGGCCAAGAAAACTACATGAATATGCGCGTGGGATCCCTTAGAAAATAGCCCAGTGTTTTTCAAACTTGGAAAGTTTAAATTGTGTAGACTTCAAGTCCCAGAATTCCCCAGCCAGCATGCTTTAAGGCAAGTGGACTTCAAGTCCCAGAATTCCCCAGCCAGCATGCTTTAAGACAGGTGGAGTGGGGAGGGAATGGGGATTTTGCAGTATCCTTCCCCTGGTGTGGGGTAGGAATGGAAATTTTGCAATATCCTTTCCCTGGAGTGGGGTGGGAATGGGGATTTTGCAATATCCTTCCCTTGCTATGCCCACCAAGCCACCCCCACCAAGCCACACCACGCCCACCAAGCCACGCCCACAGAACCGGTCATAAAAAAAAATTGGATTTCTCCACTGCTCCTGCACCAACCTGCAAAACCAAAATGGGGTACGGGGTGACGTGCGCGCAAGCACGGGGGGGGCGCTCACATTGCATTTTGGGGTTCGGGCACATGGGCATGCATTAGCGTGCGCACATGCACACTTTGGGCTCTCAGCACTGGAAAGGGTTAACGGTCCCTGTTCTAGAATAGAATAGAATAGAATAGAATAGAATTTTTATTGGCCAAGTGTGATTGGACACACAAGGAATTTGTTTTGGTGCATATGCTCTCAATGTACATAAAAGAAATAGAATAGAATAGAATAGAATAGAATAGAATAGAATAGAATAGAATAGAATAGAATAGAATTCTTTATTGGCCAAGTGTGATTGGACACACAAGAAATTTGTTTTGGTGTACATAAAAAGAAAAGATACCTTCATCAAAGGTACAACATTTACAACACAAATGATGGTCATAGGTTGCAATTTAACCCTTAATGATAGCAACAAAAAGTTACAGTCATGCAGTCATAAGTGGAAAGAGATTGGTGATGAAAATGATGAGAAGATGAATAGTAGTGTAGATTTAGTAAATAGTTCGACAGTGTTGAGGGAATTATTTGTTTAGCAGAGTGATGGCCTTCGGGGAAAAAACTGTTCTTGTGTCTAGTTGTTCTGTTGTGCAGTGCTCTATAGCGTCGTTTTGAGGGTAGGAGTTGAAACAGTTTATGTCCAGGATGCGAGGGATCTGTAAATATTTTCACGGCCCTCTTCTTGATTTGTGCAGTATACAGGTCCTCAATGGAAGGCAGGTTGGTAGCAATTATTTTTTCTGCAGTTCTAATTATCCTCTGAAGTCTGTGTCTTTCTTGTTGGGTTGCAGAACCAAACCAGACAGTTATAGAGGTGCAAATGACAGACTCAATAATTCCTCTGTAGAACTGAATCAGCAGCTCCTTGGGCAGTTTGAGCTTTCTGAGTTGGCGCAGAAAGAACAGTCTTCGTTGTCCTTTTTTGATGATGTTTTTGATGTTAAGAAAGGAAGGTCAATCTGGTTGCATATTGTTCCCAAGGAAACTGCGTAGACACCCCGTTCCCAGGAGTCAACTCACGTGGGTCTTCCTATCTGGTCTTTTTTCTAAAAGGAAGCAGATTAGTTCAGTAAGTGAGCTTGGTCTGGCATACGAACGTAGCCAATGGGAAGGAATTTTCCGGGAGCTGATAAGGACATGAAGAATCCAGCTGGACCCAGGCCAAAGCGCTTGGTAGCACAACATCTGCTTTCCCATAGTGGAACTCCAAACGCAACGCTTGGGGAAATCCTGCGAGGAATGACCCAGTCTCTGCACCCCGATCAGCAGGCTATGGTGTCCTCCGTCCCTTCTTGGCGGCTTCATCTATTTTAAGGTGACCAACTTTTTTTTTACAATGAGAAGGAGGACACAAATAAATTGAAGAAGAAGAAGAAAAATATCGTAAAGAAAAGAAGCGTTTTATTCATTGCAACAACAATACAGAATACACTATAATACGATAAATTATCAGCAAAGCTGGCTGAGGAACTCTGGGAGTTGAAGTCCACAAGTCTTAAAAGAGCCAAGTTTGCAGACCCCCTGGTTCACCGCAGCCAACTTGCCATGGCCCACTCAACATGGCCATCTCTCTGTGGCCAACTCACAGTGAGACAAGGCGGCGTGACCAACTTGCCACAGGCCAATTTGCCACAGGAAAGTCCAAGCGGGATAGAACTCATTGCGATAACCGTTATCTGCTACTGCTTCTTCTTGGCAGTATTTCCACGGAGAAAAATGGAAATTATCTGGAAGAAACAGATAACAATTATCCCACGTGGAATTTTCTGTGTCCTGTAGCAAGTTGGCCACATCGAGATGGCCGCGCTCAGAGGTGGCATTCAGCCGGTTCGGAGCGGTTCGGGTAAACCGGTTGTGGCGACCTGCGGGTGGGCGGTCCCCTGCCCCCTCCCCGCCTGGGCGCAATCCTGTCCTACATCGCTGTGTTTTTGATGTCGCACGCATGTGCGGAGAGCGCATGCGAGCGAATTGCCATGTTTTGTGATGTGCAGACGGCGTGGGTTCACATTTCCGGTGCTGGGCAAACCGGTAGCTACAATATATGAAGTCCACCTCTGGCTGCGTTGAGTTGGCCGTAGAAAAATAGCCGTGATGAGATAGCTGCGGCGAATTGTCCCATTCCGGAATAGCTACATCAATCCCACCAAACCATCAATGTTTGACCTGGAGAATCTCAAACAGTGGCTGAACAGGGAGTGCGAAGGCATCCCTTCGAACTGGGATTCCTGCCAGAGAGCATGTGACTTTCTGGCTTCTTTCCTCTTGCAAGCTGGTTTTGGCGGTGACATCGCTGGCTAACTTTAGAGTTTATGTACAGTGTGAAACTGGGAAGTTGCTGATTTCCAGATAGTGAACTGAAAGAGCCTTTCTTGACATCCTGTTGAGCCTCTTCCAATTCTTGCTTAATGTTTTTGTAAGTAAGTAAGAAAGTAAGAAAGAAAGAAAGAAAGAAAGAAAGAAGGAAGGAAGGAAGGAAGGAAGGAAGGAAAGAAAGAAAGAAAGAAAGAAAGAAAGAAAGAAAGAAAGAAAGAAAGAAAGAAAGTTAATTTTTCTTCTTAAAAACTTCCAGCGTTGGAGCATTCACAACTTCTGGAGGCAAGTTGATTAATTGTTCTAACTGTCAGGAAATTTCTCCTTAGTTCTAAGTTGCTTCTCTCCTTCATTAGTTTCCACCCATTGCTTCTTATCCTGCCTTCAGGTGCTTTGGAGAATAGCTTGACTCCCTCTTCTTTGGGGCAGCCCCTCCAATACTGGAAAACACTGTTATCATGTCTCCCCTAGTCCTTCTTTTCATTAAACTAGACATCCCCGGTTCCAGCAACTGTTCTTCATATGTTTTAGCTTTCGGCCCCCTAATCCTCTTGGTTGCTCTTCTCTGCACTCTTTCTAGAGTCTCCACATCCTTTTTACATCGTGGCGACCAAAACTGGATGCAATATTCCAAGTGTGGCCTTACCAAGGCATTGTAAAGTGATATTAACCTTTCACTTGATCTTGATTCTATCCCTCTGTTTATGCAGCCTAGAACTGTGTTGGCTTTTTTGGCAGCTGCAGCACACGGCTGGCTCGTATTTAAAATTGTCCATTAGGACTGCGTGTTACACCAATAACAATCACCCTGTTTAACCACTGTCCCAATTGAGATTATAAATTGAGATGATCATGTATAAGTAATTTTGATTTCCGGATCTGTGTAGCAACCATTTGAAATTACGAAACATTGAAAAAGTAACTTTACATTCAGAGTTCAACTTGGTAAAAAAACATAAAATACATCTAAATACTATCCCAGACATCGAGAAGTAGCTAAGACTTAGAAATCATTACAAGATTCTTTTTTATTATTTTAAATACCATTTATTTTATAAAATGCATATAAAATCCAAAGTATAAAAATATAAAACATTTCTGCCATCGAAGCATCCGTAATTTTTCACACAGTCACATAAAACCTTGTGAGAGCTAGCACCAAACAGATCGTTGCTTGGCGCCTCTTTCAGTCAAAACTGAAAATCCCGTTGCCTTGGCCCAAATAAATATATTATTATTATTATATTAATTAATAATTATTAATTATTATTATCATCATTAACATCATCAAGAACAACAAACAACAGTCTAAGTATATTCTAGTGCGGAAGCTCCCAAGAAACATAAATCCCAAAGTTTGGACAGTACGCAAAATACATTCCATTCAAATTCTAAGGCACAATCATGATGCTTAAAGTTTAGGAAGTTGGTTGAAGATCTCTGCCCATTGTTCCCCTTGTGCTAGAGAGTTTCTTTCTTCCTCTATACCTTCCTCATCTCCCTGTCATCGCCAAAATGCCAAAGATGGGATATTTGGGGTGGGGTTTCCTCCGTTCTTACAGCCGTCTCTTTCCAAAGTTAGGAAGTTCTGACCTTGTCAACCATCCATCTCAAAGGCTGGTAAAGAGAGAAGGTTAAAGAAGCGGAGAAACAGGACAACTAAACCTCCTAGCCTTTAAAAAGGATTCGGACCAGGAGTCTACGCCAAGCAACGGGAGATAAACTTTTTTTTTTTTTAATGAAGTCTTCAAAGGATTAAAGGTATGCTGCAGAACCTGGATGGCTCAACACAACCAAGGTGCCGCCTTTGAAAGACCTATGCAAATATTTATCTCTTTGTACCCTGTTCCCCCCAAAAATAAAGCCCAACCAGAAAATAAGTCCTAGCATGATTTTTCGGGATGCCCGTAATATAAGCCCTACCCCTTCCCCAAAAATAAGCCCCAGTTAAGATTGTCAGCCAGATAGATGCATTTAGTACCGTATTTCCCCCAAAATAAGACCTAACTGGATAATAAGCTCTTTTGGAGCAAAAATTAATATAAGACTTGGTCTTATTTTCGGGGAAACACGGTATTTATTTTTAAAAGTAGTCTTTTGTCATTCGTCAGGGATATCCCGAGAAGGTCGCGGGAGGTAACATTTCAAGCAAACTAAAATTCTCAGTAGCGAGGGATCCCAGATAGCTCTGTGTGTGTCCCCACCGCCTGATTAACCATGTCAGTTACGAATCCAGGGGCTGCATTCATAGAACATACTAAAAGCACAGTTGGGTTTCAATTTTGGCTAGTTTTGGTTGTTTCCAGTGGCCCACCGTGCAGTGAGCTTTTAGTTTCACTCTTAGGTCTTGTGCAAAGCTAGAAAAACAGGGGAATTTAATTTGGTCATCGTGCAGGCCAAATGTGGTTTGTGAATGCATCCAATCTATAGATGAGAAGATGCTTAAGTACACACCCAACCAATTTGCTGGCCTACATAAAAGTGAATTGGGTGGAACGGAATCAATGCATTCATTTTGTTCGGCATCCACCCGTTTGCTTGGAAAATATATATATATATATATATACATTTTTCCATTACAGTTTTGTTCTGCGTCCATTTTTCTTTTGCATTGGGGCTAGGATTAGAATTAGGGTTAGCTGGGCTTATTGTATTCTTCAAAATTTGGAATTATTGCACCTTTTCTCTCCATCTCTCTCTCTTTCTCTCTCTCTCAATTTTAGTGCACATTTAGGCATCGTTTAAAACAAAATTCTTTACATAAAAATTGGCAGGAAAAAGTGGCGAAATACTGAAAGACAAAAACCCTCTTTGAACTGGAGAGAAATCTTGGAATATTGCTTTTTAAAAAAAAAAAAAAAAGATAATAAATAATAGTGGAACATTCAAAGCATTTTAGATCGTTTCCACAACAGTCCTGTGAGGTAGATTGGCACTGTTATTTATCATACAAGATTGTGTGGTTGGGAAAGAGAGAACCAAGAAAGCACTTAAATCGGTTGGAAACCGATATAAATTAGCAATCTGACCCTCAGGAAGGATTTTGAACCCTAAATAGTTCAAAAAATTTGTGTCGCCCAACACTGAAAAAAATAAACTTTTTAAAGGGACAGATTCCGGCAGCCAAAAGGCTAGGTTTTCATACTAGCCAGAAGTAAACTATACATGTGGTTGTGTGTTTATGTGCTGCGCATATGGACACACACATACACACACACACACACACACACACACAATATCTCCAATATAGCACAATAAAATAATAACATTAGATATTATCATAAAAATACATCCAATAAACTATTATTAAACTATTATTAAATTAAACTAGACATCGACTCAAAAAAAAAAAAGGAATATTCAAATTTCAAAAATGCCTGAGGCTTTGGGAAAAGATTTTTAGCCCTGCAAAAAAGGGCTACGAAATTATTCCTGCGGTGAGCAGAAAAATGTTAATTCCCATCCTTTCATCCCATCCTTTGTTTATACATTTATATTAAGTAAATATTCTTGACTTCCATTGTCCTTTAAATATTTGTTAAGGTGCTGGACTCTCTGGCTCTTTTCAAGGGAATTTTAAAAAAAAATAGGAAAGCAGACAGAGAAGTTGATATTTTTTGTGTGTAACACAACCCTGAGATGCAAATAAATACTCTGGTATTTCCACCTCAAAACTGGGTGGGGGAAAAAAAATATTTCAAGATAAGCCTAGAGGTTGAAATTACAGAAGAAGCCCTCCGTATCCAGCAAGATTTCTTCCTCGCTGTACGAAAAGAGGAGATGGGAAAGGAGGTCCAGAAAAAAAGAGAAAGAGATAAGATAAGATAAGTCAGCAACCTGTGGCTCTGGAGCCGCATGTGGCCCTTTCATCCCTCTGCTGCGGCTCCCTGTTACTGGTTGGCTCCACAATTGATAGGGCTCTCGGTTAGGACAGGTAGAGGAGGAAGGATGTTGCGCTAGGAGGAGAGATTATGATGGGGGAACCGGACCTCCGGTCGGCTCCAGAATTGAATGGGGGATTCCGGTTAGGACTTTTGTGGCTCTTTGAGTGTGTAAGGTTGCCGACCCCTGAGATAGGAGGTGATAGGAGAGAGAAGGAGGAGGAGGAGGAGGACCAGGCCAGGATGCGCAGCTTAGAATCACGTCTGCTTGTGACGACAATGTCCCAAAGCTTGCGCAGCGTGGCCGATGACTTTTGTGTATTTCCGGAGTATCTGGCAACCTTTTTGTTTTTTCTCAAAGCTGTCGGCACTGGAATGGTTGCCATAGGTCACGTCCACGTGGTTCACTTTGTATTTGGAGCAGAGCAGGCAGGTGAGATTGGACAGGAGGCCCGCGGTATTGTTGGTGGTATTTCTGAGCCGCCGTAGCAAGTCTTCTTTGGACTCAGGGTTGTTGTCGAGGTTTTCTTGGTCTTTGGTGATATTGTCCAAGGAGGCGTTGAAAAAGGCAAAGATCTGGTAGAGGTTGATCACCCGCTCCTTGTCGCTGAGAGAGCTGACGAAAGGAGGAAACTCCTGGTCGGGCTCACAAAACTCATCCAACTTCTTCTTCTCAGTGAAAGGGTGTCCTTGGGTTCTGAGCTGCTTCGGAGAAACAAGAGAACCAAATTTAGGGGCGTTAAAAAAAAAACCCATGGTTTATGTTATACTTTAGATTATGTTTGTTAGTTGCTATACCCTGTATTCTGTTCTGGGAAGTCTCGGGGGGGGGGGGGAAGAGGGAAGATTATAAATTGATTGATTGTCATTGTACAGGAATAATGGTAGAATTAAATAAGTTGGAATGGAGTAAAGTCGGGGCTGCTCGGTAACCACTCCGGAAGGGAAAGGGTAAGGAAAGAGGAGTGAAGAAGGAAGAAAGTAGGTAGGCAGGTAGGTAGGAGAGAAGGGAAGGGGAAGAAAGGATAGGAGGAGGAGAAGGAGGGGAAGATAGAGGGTTAGAAAGGATGGAAGTGAGAAGTGGGAAGGAGGAGAGGAAGTAGGAAAGTGAGGAGGAGGATGGTGGGGAAAGTAGAAGAAGGATGAGAAGGGTAGAAAGGATTAAGGAAGGGAGTGGCGACCGAGCAGGCCCGATTGAGCATAATTTGAGTATAGGATCGATTGTTGGATAAGTGATTGTACTATACAGTGGTCAAATTGTGGGAATTATTATGGAAAATAAAAAAAAAATTAATACAAAAAACAACAACAACCCAACTAGCAACCATCACCATCCCTTACAGAAGACAAAGCAAAAGAGCCTTCCACTTGGGAACGCAATCTTTTATGCCAGGAGTGTCCAATCCTGGCCACTTTAAGACCTGTGGACTTCAACTCCCAGAATTCCCCAGTCAGCATGGTCTTAAAATGGCCAACGTTGGACAACCCCGCCTCTCCCCACCACATTGACGGCCATGTTTGGAAAGTGAAACATGTTGAGAGCGTTCAACATCCACATGCTACTTTCACACACCCAGAGATGGGGTTTCAGGAGGTTCTGACCAGTTCTGGAGAACCGGTAGTACAAATTCTGACTGGCCCCCACCCCCCGTCTATTCTCTCCCTCCCGAGTCCCAGCTGATTGGGAGAAAGGGGGATTTTGCAGCAACCTGCCCCTGGATTGGGGTGGGAATGGGGATTTTACAGTATCCTTCCCCTGCCACGCCCACCAAGCCACACCCACAGAACCGGTAGTAAAAAAATTTGAAACCCACCACTGCACACACTCCATCGAAAGAAAAGCAGTGACTCCCAATTCGTTTTGTTGCAGTAGAATAAGGTAATAACATACAACCTCAATTTTTTACTTTTACATAAGAATAGAATAGAATAGAATAGAATAGAATAGAATAGAATAGAATAATAAGTAGAACAGAATAGAATAGAATAATAACTAGAGTAGAATAGAATAGAATAGAATAGAATAGAATAGAATAGATTAGAATAGAATAGAATAGAATAGAATAGAATAGAATAGAATAGAATAGAATAGAATAGAATAGAATAGAATAGAATAGAATAGAATAGAATAACAGAGTTAGAAGGGACCTTGGAGGTCTTCTAGTCCAACCCCCTGGTTAGGCAGGAAACCCTGCACCACTTCAGACAAATGGTTAACCAACATCTTCTTAAAGACTTCCAGTGTTGGAGCCTTTACAACTTCTGGAGGCAAGTTGTTCCACCGGTTAATTGTTCTCACTGTCAGGAAATTTCTTATAATAATTACTAGCCGTTTCTATAACAACTAACTTATCCGGTCAGCGAAACCCAAAAAACCAAACTTTCATTTTTTCCCCACCTCCAGTATAAAGTCCAGAAGTGGTTTCCAAGTACAATGATACCTCGGTACTCATCCTTAATGGGTTCCAGGAGGCACGATGAGTACCAAAAACAATGAGTAACAAATAACCTTTTCCACGAGGATTACTATAGTGAGTCACAAGGCATTCCGCTGACCGTCCTAAGTCAAGATCTACCTGTAGTTAGGATAGCAACGGGGACCACTTACATAATGCTCAAATAACGCTGGAGCTGAGACGTTCAGATGGGACACCAGGCACCGGACTTGATCAAAGACTGGATGCTTGCAAGGCCGAACGTTGTGACACAAGGAATTGTTGCCGTTTTGTTGCAAAGGTTTTCCAGATGAGAATTTGCAGTGTGCGATCAGCAGCACGGAGACAACTCCTGGTTGGGAAAACAAAAACAGTGGCGGTGAATTTGATGCTGAGACTCTAGAAAGAGTGCAGAGAAGAGCAACAAAGATGATTAAGGGACCAGAGGCTAAAACATATGAAGAACAGTTGCAGGAACTGGGTAGGTCTAGTTTAATGAAAAGAAGGACCAGGGAAGACATGACAGCAGTGTTCCAATATCTCAGGGGCTGCCCCAAAGAAGAGGGAGTCAAGCTATTCTCCAAAGCACCTGAGGGCAGAACAAGAAGCAATGGGTGGAAACTAACCAAGGAGAGAAGCAACCTAGAACTAAGGAGAAATTTCCTGACAGTTACAACAATTAATCAGTGGAACGACTTGCCTCCAGAAGTTGTGAATGCTCCAACACTGGGAAGTTTTAAGAAAATGTTGGTTAACCATTTGTCTGAAATGGTGTAGGGTTTCCTGCCTGGGCAGGGGGTTGGACTAGAAGACCTCCAAGGTCCCTTCCAACTCTGTTATTCTATTCTATTCTATTCTATTCTATTCTATTCTATTCTATTCTGAACCAAGACAAATTCCTTGTGTGTCCAATCACACTTGGCCAATAAAAAATTCCTATTCTATTCTATTCTATTCTATTCTATTCTATTCTATTCTATTCTATTCTATTCTATTCTATTCTATTCTATTCTAATTGATTAGCAGTTACCGGATCAATTGTTCTCACTGTCAGGGAATTTCTCCTTAATTCTAGATTGGATTTCCCTCTGACATGTTTCCACCCGTTACTTCTCGTCTGCCCTCTGGTGCTTTGAAGAGCAAGTCAATCCCTTCTTCTCGGCACCAGTCCCTCGATTTGGCTCAAACATAGAACACAGAATCGAGCCTAGAATAATAGAGCTATTTGAATAAAAAATCTTTGTTTTGATTCTAATGACAGACCAACAGAGTTGGAAGGGACCTTGGAGGTCTTCTAGTCCAACCCCCCCTGCCATCCCTGTTCCAGCAGGAGAGACCCTATATCCCATTCCAGACAAATAGTTATCCTGTCTCTTCTTAAAAGCTGCCAGTGATGGAGCACCGACAACTTCTGGAGGCGAGCCGTTCTACTCAGACCTGCTGTTCAAATTTTGTGTCGGAAACAGCCCAGTAAGCATCGCATCGCCGATTTCATGCATCCGATCGATTTGTCAACACCAACAACAACAACAGCAACAACAGCAAAATCGAAGAGGGGATTTAATCAGTTTGCCCTGGAAAGACACACACACACAAACACACACTCCACTCCTTAACTGACGCTTAGCACAACTCTAGCCTCCAGCGACCCAGGGAGACGTTGAAGCAAAACAGAGATGGAAAAAATCCAGGAGGAGGAGGAGGTGTCCAAAAAAAAAAAACCCGAGCAAGATTTCTGGAGGACGGAAGAGAAGAGAAAAGAGGCCCCAGCAAGGAATTTTTAAACGATAATAATAATAATTTAAAAAAAGTAACAGGAAATCTAGCTGAATCTTCAGCTTGGGCATGTCCACGGAGAAAGATATCGTAATTGCGCAAGACCCAGGGAATTCTGACACTCGGAGTTGTGATCTCAGAAGAAAGACTGGGAGAAAGGTTGCGCGGTGATGAAACCCACGAGCTGGAAACAGCAATCCAGCAAGCGTTACATCACACAGCCGAGTGCGGTTGTTTTGCTAAGGCTGCAAATACAGGAAGGGGGAATGCAAAGCCGATAGGGCTGGGCGGTTTAATTTGGGTGTTAAGGCAAAAAAATCGAGGGAGGGCGGGGAGCCCTTCTTGAACCCACAGCCTGCGGAAAGCAGGTTTTTGAACGTTGAGCTCTGCAGTACAGCCCTTGCTTGGTTCAGAAAGACCAGCCGACATTGTGCTAAAAGCGCATATAGACCTGTTCTGTAAAAATAGATATCAAGGTATGCTCATTCAAATAAAGATGACTTCTTTCATAGCATCTAAAACACCCCCCCTTTTTTAAAAAATAACCCGGTAATCCCTTAATTCCAGGTAGAATCAGGAGCGGAGCGTTTACTGGCCGGCTGCCCTTCCTGATGCCTACACGGAGTTCACAGCACATATTTTTTCTCTCTGCGCCTTTTCTTTCACCTCTTTCACAGCATCGTGGGTCGCAAAATAAGCACGCCTACCGATCTAATTGACAAATAAATAACGATCGCCGAATTGGAATGGAACTAAGAGGTCATCCAGTCCAACCCCCTGCACTGGGTGACGAGCCAGCTCTGTCAACAGCTTCCAGCGAAAGGGAAGGAAGCCGGGACCTATCCCGCTGCTCTTAGTAGCAAGCAGTTCCTCTGTCTTTGCATCCTTGAAGTTTCATCCCGTCGATGCGTCCTGGGCTCGAGAGGATGTGAGGCCTGTCCCAAGGCCACCCAACCTAAAGGTAAAGACTTGAACTCACAACCTTTCGGTTTCTAACTTGACGCCTTTACATCAAACCGGCCCTCACCGCATCCTTACTCCCCCCACCTTTTTTTTTGGAAAAGCAACACTTGGTTAAGAAAAGCAGCCCTTTGAACGGTGAACCAGGTATTTTTCAGCCAATCAGGAATAAACCCAAAAAAGAAAATCTATATTAAAACAAAACAAAACACCTTTTTTTGATGAAATGTCCACATTTAGCAAAACCAGGCTTGTTATCCCTCATCCAGAGATAAGCAAAAAGAACTGGATTCATCATCATCATTATTATTATTACTATTATTATTTTTTTACCTGCCACGAGGATTCTCATTGAAAATTGCATCCTAGAGTGACGTCAGAGAAAACAGCAGCTCGCAGAAGAGTTCATTCATAAAAGTGATGCCTAGAAAGGAACATCGTGACTGGTTATATACCGAATGAGACAGGGGAGGGAAGCTGAGATCATTAATTACTTGGGGGGGGGAATTTTTTCTCCACACACCCCCCCTTTGCATTTTTTAAAATACTCAAAAGCACACCACTCTTTAGTCAAGAAAATCAGCTTCATGCTTACATCACAGATGACTCAGCATAGGGGGAAAAAAAGCCCCCCCACACATAGAGAAACACACACACACACACAAACTTCAACAATCATTTCACAACCCGAAAGTGGTAAAAATAAGGGGTGACAGATCGCCCCCTGCTGGCTTTGCATGGTTATTATTATCATTATTATCATTATTATTATTGTTTAGGCCGTAAGAATACTAATTTCCTTGCAATAAAAACGACGGAGAAGACGGAATACAAGGACCCATCGGGAGGTTTAGAGCTGCTGCTCCGCCTTGAAAGTGCTGGCCTACAATTTTTTCCCCCCAATCAGAATAGAGTGAAAAGGGACCTTGGAGGTCTTCTAGTCCAACCCCCCCCACCTACCCCCCCCCCCCGCCGGTTACGATTTCAGACAAATGGTTCGGACATTTGTGGGAGCTTCATGACTTGAGGCTTTCAAGAAAAGACTGGACTGCCATTTGTCAGAAATGGTGTAGGGTCTCCTGCTTGAGCCGGGGGCGGGGGTTGGGCTAGATGACCTATAAGGTCCCTTCCCACTCTGTTAATCTGTTAATCTGTCTCTTCTGGAGAGCACCCAAAAACTTCTGGAGGCAAGTCGTTCCACTGGTTAATTATTCTCACTTTTTTGGTAGATATTCTTGACTTTCTGGAAGAGTTTCAAAGAGACCTTGAAAATGATTTGAAACAAAGGATCTTTTTTTAAATAATAATAATAATAATAATAATAATAATAATAATAATAATAATAATAATAATAATAATAATAATAATAATAATAACGACAGCTGAGGAGCTGATATGAAGGTTTGAGATGGAGGGTCCAGACAATCATCAATGGAAGAGAATCCTATCCGGTCCCCTATTTAGATGCAAAGACAGTAGTTATGAAAAGAATATTCTATGCCAGTGTCTCTAAACTCCAACAATTTTAAGAGGTGTGAATGACAATTCCCCAGCCGGCATGATTTAAGAATGTAGATTTCAGTTCCCAGAATTCCCCAGCCAAAATTCTGGGAGTTAAAAGTCCAGACACACTTCTAAAGAAACCTGACCTTTTTAAGTAGCCCTTAAGTTGGATGTTGTCTTGGACAACAGTGAGATAAATTACCACTTTTGAAGTAAGGGGTCCACTCAAAAGAACCCTGGTTGGCTATTTTCTTTTAGGTAACAGCTCTTACCTTTCTTGAACAAAAGGTTAGCCAGGTTGGTGCTAAGAATTCATATCTCTCTCTTTCCCTCCCCCCTCTCTTTCTCTCTCTCCCTCCTTCTTTCTTTCTTTCTTTTTTCCTTCCTTCCTTTCTTTCTTTCTTTCTTTCTTTCTTTCTTTCTTTCTTTCTCTCTCTGTCTCTCTCTGTCTCTTTCTCTCTCTCTCTCTCTCTCCTTCTCTCTGTCTTTTTCCCACTTTCTTTCTTTCGTTCTCTCTCTCTCCCCCTTTCTCTCTCTCTCTCTCTCTCTCAAGAATTTGTGGCGTTTGTATGTGATGCAATATAGATATTTACAAAAGATGTTTAACTACATTAGATTAGTGGGATTCACAGCACACCCTTTTAGGTATATTTCTTAGCCATTAGTCAGCAGTTCTATATTTACACATAGAGAAAGGCAGGGATCACTTTTCTTGACAATTCATAGCCAGGAGTTTCTCTTCACTTTTGCCTTGTCAAATACGTTTCCAGTCTTAAAACGTTCAAGCTGCATTCAGACAACCCACCCAATAAGCTGAGTTAAAGACTTAGGGCCGCAAAACTCACACGAGCCAAGTCTAGGGTGTGTGCAACAGGCTAGATTTGGTCTGTATTTATTTTGGTTGGCTGTCATGACCGCAGGTAGCCAGCTTCCGACAAGCAAAATCAATCGGGTAAGCCAGATTCATTTAAAGGTAAAGGTAAAGGTTCCTCTCGCACATATGTGCTAGTCGTTCCTGACTCTAGGGGGCGGTGCTCATCTCCGTTTCAAAGCCAAAGAGCCAGCGCTGTCCGAAGACGTCACCATGGTCATGTGGCTGGCATGATTCAACGCCAAAGGCGCATGGAACGCTGTTCCCTTCCCACCAAAGGTGGTCCCTATTTTTCTACTTGCATTTTTTACTTGCTTTCGAACTGCTAGGTTGGCAGAAGCTGGGACAAGTCACGGGAGTTCACCCCGTGACGCGGCGCTAGGGATTTGAACCGCTGAACTGCCGACCTTTCGATCGACACGCTCAGCGTCTTGGCCACTGAGCCACCGCATCCCTTAGTTTTATTTAGTAACAGCCTAATTAACTTAATATCCACATTGTATTGCTGAACAACCATGGCAAGAACGGTCATACATTTGGCCAGTTGACAAACATCTCACTTAGCAATATAAGTTCTGGTCCCAGTTGTTTATTTGTTTGTTTGTTTTTTAATTTACATTTATATCCCGCCCTTCTCCGAAGACTCAGGGCGGCTTACAGTGTGTAAGGCAATAGTCTTATTCTATTTGTATATTTACAAAGTCAACTTATTGCCCCCCCAACAATCTGGGTCCTCATTTTACCTACCTTATAAAGGATGGAAGGCTGAGTCAACCTTGGGCCTGGTGGGACTAGAACCTGCAGTAATTGCAAGCAGCTGTGTTTTAATAACAGGCTATCTTACAGCCTGAGCCACCCACGGCCCTGTACCAGTTGTGCTGGTAAGTCAAGGATTTCCTACATTGTTCCTGTTCAAAATCTACGTTGACCTTTGTACCATTTAACTGAATTTCTGCTTTCTTTCCCTAGAGTGGAAAAGGATTTGCGTCTTCAGTTTACATATTTTCGACAGCTGGTCTGGTTCCATGATTTAAGTTGCTGGATTAGGAATGGCAAGGCCTAGGATCTGGTCCCCACTTCAATCCCAGATGTGACCTGCAGGCCTTTGAGCTTCCTTCCTTATCAGCCCAAGAGCCAAACGTGGTCTAGATGTTGAAAGTGTTGGGACTCGGAGCTGGGAATAGAATGGAATAGAATAGAATAGAATAGAATAGAATAGAATAGAATAGAATAGAATAAGGAAAGAAGGAAGGAGAATGGAATGGAATAGAATACAAGAAGTGGGGAAGGGGGAGAGGGAGGAGAGATAGTAGGGTAGAGTAGAATAGAATAGAATAGAATAGAATAGAATAAACAGAATAGAATAGAATAGAATAGAATAGAATAGAATAGAATAGAATAGAATAAGGACAGAAGGAAGGAGAATGGAATGGAATAGAATACGAGGAGGAGTGGGGAGGGCGAGAGGGAGGAGAGATAGTAGGGTAGAGTAGAATAGAATAGAATAGAATAGAATAGAATAGAATAGAATAGAATAGAATAGAATAGAATAGAATGAAGGATGATGGAACGGAATAGAATAGAATAGAATAGAATAGAATAGAATAGAATAGAATAGAATAGATAGAATAGAATAACAGAGTTGGAAGGGACCTTGGAGGTCTTCTAGTCCAACTCTCCTGCTTAGGCAGGAAACCCTACACCACTTCAAACAAATGGTTATCCAACATCTTCTTTAAAACTTCTTGATGAGTTTCCATTCATTGCTTCTTGTTCTACCCTCAGGTGCTTTGGAGAACAGCTTGACTCCCTCTTCTTTGGGGCAACCCCTGAGATATTGGAAGACTGCTATCATGTCTCCCCTGGTCCTTCTTTTCATTAAACTAGACCTACCCAGTTCCTGCAACCATTATTCATATCTTTTAGCCTCCAGTCCGCTCATCATCTTTGTTGCTCTTCTCTGCACTTCTTTCTAGAGTCTCCGCATCTTTATTACATCGTGGCGATGTCCCAAAACTGGACATCCAGTTTCCATTCTTCTCTTGGCCACCAAAGGTCAGGACCTCTTAGTCCAACCTATCTCATCAGATTGTCTGGGAGTGGGTGCAGTAAAAGAGATGGTGCTACGGACATCCCTTTGAACACTTGTACAAAAGATGGGATAAAAATAGAATAAATGAATAGAATAAATGAATGAACACACGGTTCCTATCCAAAACGGCCAGGAATTCTGGAAGCACCTATTCTCCAAAGCACCTGAAGGCAGGACAAGAAGCAACAGGTAGAAACTCATCAAGGAGAGAAGCAACTTAGAACTAAGGAGAGATTTCCTGACAGTGAGGACAATTAATCAGTGGAACGACTTGCCTCCAGAAGTTGTGAATGCTCCAACACTGGAAGTTTTTAAGAAGATGTTGGATAACCATTTGTCTGAAATGGTGTAGGGTTTCCTGCCTGGGTAGGGGGTTGGACTAGAAGACCTCCAAGGTCCCTTCCAACTCTGTTATTCTGAAGCTGAAGTCAATACAGCTTCAAACTTAGCAACTTTAACACTTGTGGACTTCAACACCCAGAATTCCCCAGCCAGCCTTGTCAGACCAGCCTTTGCTACGTTTAGATTTTAACACCAGGCTCCTTTGCTTTTTTTTGGAAGTTTTGAGTTGAAGGTTTGATGTAAGAATTTGCAATTTTTCTTTTCACAATGTTGGTATTTATTTTTTTTTCAGAAGAAGAGAATGTCTCAGAATGAGCCACAAACAATTCTACTGAATTATGGAAAAGTTTGAGGTTAAAACATTTAGATGGAAATCGGTTAAAAAAACCAAAGAAAAAAACAACAACTAAGCTGACCTTTCAGTCAAACCGATAAAGAAAATTATGAATAATTTCAAAAATCTTCCCCAAATGCAAATTAGGAAAGGAGGCATCTTGGGTAGATATTGAGAGACGGTTGCAGCATAGGGGAAGGGAAAAAATATTTAATTTGCATCTGAATGTCAAATTATCTTTTTTTTTTTGAGAAAACTCTCATCTTTTAAAATTAATATATATTGATCATAGAGATGTGAGACAGAGAGCAGCAGTCCTTGTTTAGTAACCACACTTAGGAACCAAAACTTGGTCATTAAGCAAATGAGGCAGTGTTACACAAAGACTACAGATAGATATAGATGATAGATAGATAGATATGATAGATAATGATGGATTGATGGATGGATGAATGGAGATGATCATAAATAGATGATAGATAGATAGATAGATAGATAGATAGATAGATAGATAGATAGATAGATAGATAGATAGATAATAGATAGATGATAGATGATAGATGATAGATGATAGATAGATAGATACAAAGATATATAGATAGATAGATAGATAGATAGATAGATAGATAGATAGATAGATAGATAGATAGATACATACATACATACATACATACATACATACATATGATGGATAATAGAGATGATAGATAATGATGGATTGATGGATGGATAGAGATGATGATAGATGATAAATGATTGGTCGATGATAGATAGATAGATAGATAGATAGATAGATAGATAGATAGATAGATAGATATGATGGATAATAGAGATGATAAATAATGATGGATTGATGGATGGATGGATGGATAGATAGATAGATAAATGATAGGCAGGCAGGAGGAAGGATGGACAGACAGACAGGATATAATGATTTGTTGTTGTTAGTTGCGAAGTCGTGTCTGACCCATTGCGACCCCATGGACAACATTCCTCCAGGTCTTCCTGTCCTCTACCATCCTCTGGAGTCCATTTAAACTCATGCCTACTGCTTCAGTGACTCCATCCAGCCACCTCGTTCTCTGTCGTCCCCTTCTTCTTTTGCCCTCAATCTTTCCCAGCAGATATAATGATAGATAATAGATAATGATGGATTGATCCATTGCAAAGAAGCTTCTTGGATGTTTTCAAGGAAAAAAAACAAAGAAAATCCAGTTGCCTCTTGGAAAAAGCCCCTCTGGGACCACCATGGCTTGGATGATGGAGAATCTCCATAGATCTCCAGGGACTTAAGTCTCTCCACTGAAGTCAGCCGCTTAAATTTCTGGATTCCTCCTTCAGATTTTAGGAATCCCCAGAACTGCTCTGTCACAGTTCAATGAGGCATTAACTTCATGACCTTTTCATGTCCAGACAAGGAAACATGCCAACTGCTCGGGAAGTCAGGAGAAGAAGCTGGTTACTTGGCAGCAGGACAAACATTGATTCCGCCAGGCCTGCTTTAGGCTGATCCCAGCCCAGCCCTCCTCTGTCATCCGTATTTCCTTCCCGTTGCCTCCGCTTCGGATTCCTTCCTCATCATTCGGCCATGCCCTGCCTTGCAATAACACAGCGGCGGCGCTGGAACGGCAGAATCTGGGTCTCTGCAGAGTCTGTCTGGCCGCCTGTGGGTGTGAGTGAATGTGTAAGAGGAGGAGAAGGAAGGAAGGAAGGAAGGAAGGAAGGAAGGAAGGAAGGAAGGAGAGAAGGAAAGAAAGAAGGAAAGAAGGAATTCCATAATGAGGAAGGAAGGAGGGAAGGAAGGAAAGAAGGAATTCCATAGTGAGGAAGGAAAGAAGAAAGGAAGGAAGAAAGGAAGGAAGGAAGGAAGGAAGGAAGGAAGGAAGGAAGGAAGTCCATAGGGCTTCTGTGGCTCAGACTGATAAGACAGTCTGTTATTAACACAGCTGCTTGCAATTACTGCAAGTTCAAGCCCCACCAGGCCCAAGGTTGACTCAGCCTTCCATCCTTTATAAGGGAGGTAAAATGAGGACCCAGATTGTTGGGGGGGCAATAAGTTGACTTTGTAGATAATATACAAATGGATGAAGACTATTGCTTGACATAGTGTAAGCCGCCCTGAGTCTTCGGAGAAGGGCGGGATATAAATGAAAATAAAAATAAAAAATAAATAAAATAGTGAGGAAGGAAGGAAGGAAGGAGGGAGGGAAGGAAAGAAAGAAGGAAAGAAGGAATTCCATAGCGAGAAAGGAAGGAAGGAAGGAAGATAAAAGTGATGGAGGGAGTGAAGGAAAGAAGGAAAGAAGGAATTCCATAGGGAGGGAGGAAGGGAGGGAGGGGGAAAGAAAGGAAAGGAGAGAGGGGAGACGGGAGGGAGAACTAAAAATGACGTTACTGATGTTTAAACCAAGAGTGCATCACTAAAATAAAATTTGCAATGATTTAGCTCATCTGCTACCTTTGATGTGTGTGTAAAAACAATGGAAATTCTTATAAACCTCTTCCTGCCCAATGATAAGGAAGCAGCCCGGATGACCGATTCTTTCACCCAGATGAGCAACAGCAAATATTCAACACCAGAAAACTGGAACTAACAGCCGATTCCTGGACAGTCTGAGAAGACTTGCACAAAAACCAAACTTTCCTTTTATCTCGTGGGATCAGGTCAAAGGGGAGGCCCAGAGTGGGGTTGTGCATCTCTCTCCCTCCCTCCCTCCCTCCCTCCCTTTCTCTCTCCCCCTTTCTCTCTCTCTTTCTCTTTCTCTCTTTCTCTCCCTCTCTCTTCTCTCTTCTCTCTCTCTCCCTCCCTTCCTCCTCTCCCTCTCTTTCTTCTCTCTTTTTCTTTTTCTTCTCTATCTTCTCTCTCCCTCCCTCCCTCTCTCTCCCTTTCCCTCCCTCTCTCTTTCTCTCTCTCTTCTCTCTCTCCCTCCCTCCTCTTTCTTTTCTTCTCTCTCCTTCCTCTCTCATTCTCTCTTCTCTCTCTTCTCTCTCTTTTTTCCTTTCTTCTCTCTCTTCTCTCTCCCTCCCTCCCTCTCTCTTTCTACTGTCTTCTCTCTCTCTTTCTCTCTTTCTTCTCTCTCTTCTCTCTCCCTCCCTCCCTCTCTTCTCTCTTTCTCCCTTTCTCTCTCTCCCTCCCTCTCTCCTTCTCTATTTCTCTTCTCTCTCTCTCTTTCTCCTCCTTCCTCCCTCTCTCCCTCTCTTTCTTCTCTCTCTCTTTCTCTCTCTCTCTTCTCCCTCCCTCCCTCCTCTTTCCCTCTCTCCCTTTCTCCCTCTCCCTCTCTTTCCCTCTCTCCCCCTCCCCACTCTCCCTCCCTCCTCTCTTCCACATGTCAGAAGCTGCACATCCACCAAAGTTTTCAGCGGAGAATCATTCAAACGCCCAGCTGATTCAGAGGACAGATTGCTTCGTAAAGGAAACATGAGCTCAGCGAGTGCTGGGGGCGACCGTAGCGCTGCGGCTGCCTGCGGGAGCTTTGCTTACCCAACCCCTGATCAGAAGAATGAGCTAAATTGAGCCCTTTCCCCAAACGGGGAAAAGGTAGGAAAGAGAGGAAAAGATTTGCATAAGGCAGGAAGAAGGGGGGGGAAAATCGGAAAGCCCGTCTTATCGCAAGCCCTTGGGGATGAGCAAGGAAGCAAGGATGCGAGGGCCACACCTGTGGCCCCAAGCAGTGACTGCAAAGGCAGGAATACAGGCAATCCTCGACTTAGAGCCACAACCTATGTCGTTAAGTGAGACATTAAACCATTAACATCTTAGAATAGGCCTTAAATTTAAATTTCTAGGTTCTACCATATCGCAAGATCTAAAATGGACAGCTAACATCAAAAACATCATTAAAAAAGGACAGCAAAGAATGTTCTTTCTGTGACAACTCAGAAAGCTCAAACTGCCCAAGGAGCTGCTGATCCAGTTCTACAGAGGAATTACTGAGTCTGTCATTTGCACTTCTATAACTGTCTGGTTCGGTTCTGCAACCCAACAAGAAAAACACAGACTTCAGAGGATCATTAGAACTGCAGAAAAAATAATTGCTACCAACCTGCCTTCCATTGAGGACCTGTATACTGCACGAATCAAGAAGAGGGCCGTGAAAATATTTACAGATCCCTCACATCCTGGACATAAACTGTTTCAACTCCTACCCTCAAAACGACGCTATAGAGCACTGCACACCAGAACAACTAGACACAAGAACAGTTTTTTCCCGAAGGCCATCACTCTGCTAAACAAATAATTCCCTCAACACTGTCAGACTATTTACTGAATCTGCACTACTATTAATCTTCTCATAGTTCCCATCACCAATCTCTTTCCACTTATGACTGTATGACTATAACTTGTTGCTGGCAATCCTTATGATTTATATTGATATATTGACCATCAATTGTGTTGTAAATGTTGTACCTTGATGAAGGTATCTTTTCTTTTATGTACACTGAGAGCATCTGCACCAAGACAAATTCCTTGTGTGTCCAATCACACTTGGCCAATAAAAAATTCTATTCTATTCTATTCTAATGTCTGGGACTCTGCGCGTGCTAGTTTGGCCTTGATCCTACAATGGTGGCATTGATGCTGTTTTAAAATTAAAACATTTGGAATCATGAAATCAGCAAATGCGCAACGAAAGGCCAAATCCCTCTGAAGTGCAGGCAGCGCTCAACATTTACGGCCGCAATTCTGGAACCCCCAAGATCAATGTTGTTAAGTGAGGAACGCCTTGAGTGGGCTTGCTCCATTTTTACGACTTTTCTCACCGCCTTTGTTAAGTGAATCGCTGCAGTTGTGAAATTAGTCCCCCGGTCGTTAAGTGAATCTGGTTTCCTCACGGATTCTGCCTGTCAGAAGGTCGCTAAAGGGGAATCACTTGACCCCAGGAGACTGCGACCGTCATAAATGTGAGCCAGGTGTCCAGTGTCTGAATTTTGCAACGGTCGTAAGTGTGAAAAATGACCCTCGGTCCTCTTTTTTTTTCAGTGCCGTTATCACTTCGAACAGTCACTAAGCAACCGTTGTAAATCGAGGGCTACCACGGAAGCAAATACAGGTAGCTCTCGACTTAGGACGGTTCGTTGAGCGACCGTTCGAAATGACAACGGAAATCTGAAAAAAAGGACTTAGGATTGATCTTAAAGTTGCCAAGTTTGTAGAAGTTCTCGAACAAAAACCTCCCAGCGTCCATTATGAGCCACGGTGGCGCAGTGGTTAGAGTGCAGTACTGCAGGCTGCTACCGCTGACTGCCGGCTGCCTGCAATTTGGCAGTTCGAATCTCACCAGGCTGAAGGTTGACTCCGCCTTTCATCCTTCCGAGGTGGGTAAAATGAGGACCCGGATAGTTGGGGCAAGAGACTGACTTTGTAAAATGCTTAGAGTGGGCTGTAAAAGATTATGAAGTGGTATATAACTCTAGTCCTATTGCTATTGTCCTTCCTTCCTTCCTTCCTTCCTTCCTTCCTTCCTTCCTTCCTTCCTTCCTTCCTTCCTTCTGGTTGGCTCAGCCTTCCATCCTTCCAAGGTGGGTAAAATGAGGACCCAGATTATTGGGGGAAAGAGGCCGACTCTGTAAACTGCTTAGAGAGGGCTGTAAAAGCATTGTGAAGCGATATATAAGTCTTAAGTGCTATTACTATTGCTATAACAGTATGGCAGGCTAACTCTGCCCACTGCCAGTAATTCGATCCTGACCGGCTCAAGGTTGACTCAGCCTTCCATCTTTCCGAGGTGGGTAAAATGAGGACCCAGATTATTGGGGGCAAGAGGCTGACTCTGTAAACCGCTTAGAGAGGGCTGGAAAGCACTACAAAGCGGTATACAAATCTAAGGGCTATTGCTATTAGCCAAACAAAGTTGGAGCTCCTGACTGTGGAGGTTCAGCAACGTCCACCGTAGCTCTTCATCCCCCCCCCCCTTGCTCCACTGGACTTCCCAACTTTTCTCCAGCTGTTTTCTTACATCTCCAAACTACTTTGGGAAAAGTCTGATCCATGGAGTGGTGGACGGGATAGAAAACAGCTATCTGTAAAAATAAACCAGCCAGAGACGAGACAGAAATGTTGCTTCGGCAGAGATAAGGTCTCTGCGCCACAGCTACAAAGGGGATTTGTGGCTGGCCGCATCTGGGAGATGCCATTGATGGAATGAAAGGCAGAACACAGCCTGGGTTGTCTCAGCCGGGAGGAAAGGACACCTCTGGGCGAAGAAGCCGCCGTGAGGTCATCAGCTGTCCTGCTGTTGACACTCAACTCGATGTCGGAAGGGGAATTGGGCAAGGTGTGATCAGCGGCCCCATCTTCTCCAAGGATAACACTCTCCTCCTCCTCCTCCTCCTCCTCCTCCTCCTCCTCCTCCTCCTGCTCTTCCTCCTCTTCTTCTCCTCCTCCTCCTGCTCTTCTTCTCCTCCTCCTCCTCTTCCTCTTCCTTCTCCTCCTCCACTTTCTCCTCTTCTTCCTTCCCCTTCTCCTCTTCCTCCTCTTCTTCCTCTCCTCGTCCTCCTCTTCCTCTTCCTCTTCCTCCTCCTCCTCTTCCTCTTCCTCTCCTCTTCCACTTTCTCCTCCTCTTCCTTCCCCTTCTCCTCCTCTTCCTCCTCTTCTTCCTCTCCTCCTCTTCCTCTTCCTCTTCCTCCTCTTCTCCTCCTCCTCCTCTTCCTCTTCCTCCTCCTCCTCTCTCTCTCTCTCTCTCCCCATCCCTATCCTTCCCCTCCTTTCTCTCTCTATCCATCCATCCCTATCTTTCTTCTTCTGGTTCAATTAGCCAAAAAAAAGAGGGACTTTTTAAAAAAAAAATGGAAGGAGATGTCATATTATTAATCTCTGGTCATTGCTTGGATGCTCTGAATACAGGTAAGTCTTTGGGTTGCGACCGAGATGGAGCTTGCCCATCACAGTTGTAACTCCTAATGGCTGTAAGATGGATTGGTTGAGGGGAAAAATTAGGGAGGGAGGGAGGGAGGTAAGGGAAGGGAAGGAGGGGGGGAAGGGAGGAAGAAAGGAGAAGGAGAAAGGAAAGGAAAAGAAAAGAAAAAAGGAAAAGGAAAGGAAGGGAGGGAGGGAGGGAGAAGGGAGGAAGAAGGAAGGAAGAAGGAAGAAGAAATAATAAAAGAGTAAGACAGAGAGAGAGAAAGAAAGGAAAAAAAGAAAGGAAAAATAGGAAGGAAGGAAGGACGGAAGAAAAAACAGGAAGGAAAGAAGGAAAGAAAGAAAGGAAAGAAAGGAAGAATAGAAAGGAAGGAAGGAAGAATAGAAAGGAAGGAAGGAAGGAAAAGAAAGAAAGAAAAGGAAAGGGAGGGAGGAGGGAGGGAGGAGGAGGGAGGAGGAGGAGGGAGGAGGAGGAGGAGGAAGGAAGAAAGAAAAATAGGAAGGAGGAAGAAAGGAGAAGGAGAAAGGAAAGAAAAGAAAGGAAAAATAGGAAGGAGGAAGGACGGAAGAAAAACAGGAAGGAAGGAAGGAAAGAAAGAAAGAAAGAAAGGAAAGAAAGGAAAAAATAGGAAAAGAAAGAAAGAAAGAAAGAAAGAAAGAAAGAAAGAAATAGGAAGGCAAGGGAAGAAAACAGGAAGGAAGGAAGGAAGGAAGGAAGGAAGGAAGGAAGGAAGGAAAGAAAGAAAAAATAGGAAAAGGAAGGAAGAAAAAGAAAGAAAGGAAGGAAGAAAGGAAGGAAGGAAGGAAGGAAGGAAGTCCATTTGGTGGTTGACGCCAGAAGCAATAGATCCTTTTTTTTTTAAGGAGGAAAAAATTCTGCTTTAATTTGGAAGAAAGAAAGAAAATTACAGAATTAGAAGCACAGCATGAATGGCTAACCTCAACCAGCAATGAACAGCACGGAAGAATCGATGGATGTAGGGTATCCTGCCTGAGCAGGGGGTTGGACTAGAAGACCTTCAAGATCCCTTCCAACTCGGCTATGTGTTGTGTATAAAGACCGCGTTCTGTCCTGAAGCAGTTGGCCACTTGGGGGTGAAGCATCTCTGCGCGTCACAGATTTTTGACCAGCTGAAAATCAACAACCCGCAACCCACAAACCCACGCCCAAGCATTCCCGTTCCGAAGAATGATTGATTCATGGACCAAACGGCTGCTTCATCAGTCTTGCACCCGTCTAAGGAAGATTGCAACCGTTCTTCTTGGCTTCCTCACCCCATCCCGAACCCTCCAAAACCTCGAATGCAAACTGCATGCCATTCCTCCCAACCCTGTAAATGCTGAAAATCTTCAGAGGTCTCACTCTGCGGATCCACAGTGACGGTCATAAACGTCACACGGCCGAGTGCCTCGCAACGGCAACCATGGTGTCCTCAAGAAAATGTTTTCCTTGCCACACGAAAAGGAAAATAAAACAGCCCTTCTCCGGATCCAATTTTCCAAGAGATAACTGTGTGCATCGCCATTCCGTTTGTTGGAAAAAATCTGAGCAGCTGAGAAAAGGGAGAGCTACCAGGCTGCCAAGCCACCATTCCTCCACTGCATTTAACAAGCCCTTGAGAACTCAGATGCTGAAAACAAAGCAATATCCTCAACAAAACTGAAGATTTATGGGGTGGGGAAGAAAGAGAAACCAAGAGCCAGGAAGTGAGGGGTAGAGCAAGAATTCCCAATATCTGAAGGGAAAGAAGGGAAAGATCCACAAAGAAGTTGGGGTCAAATGCTCCCAGTTCGGACCGGATCGGGCAATCCGGTAGCGATGGTGGCGGGTGGTTCGGAGAACCGGTAGCAAAAATCCCTGCCCCACCACCCATGCCCACCCAATTGTCTGCTTGCCGCTTGCCCCTTCTTTTAAAAAATGCTTTTAAAAGGTTAAAAAAAAAAAAGGCTCTGACAATCACAGCTGAACCGCACGATCGTCGGAGCCTTTTTTTTTACTTTTTTTCTAAAAAAAAGTTTTATTTTAACATTCATATCCAATAACATATTTAATGTACCATCATATACAATTAATCGGACCTGCCTGGTCACCACCCCCTTCCTTTAACTCTCTTCCCTTCTCTACCTTCTTCTACTTTCCACAACCATCCTCCCCTTCTCTTATCTACATCCTCTCCTCCTTCCTCCCTACTCCTTTCTTCTCCCTCTTCTATCCCTCTTCCTTCCTTTCCTCTTCCTCCTCTTCTCTTTCCTACCTCCTTCTCTCTTCTCCTTCCTTTCTTCCCATCATTCTGAAGTGGTAGCCAGGCAGCTCCGATCTTACATTAATTATACTTTTACTTTTAAAAGCATTTTTTTACAACTTATTCGGCCAAATAGGTTGTTTAAAAAATGCTTTTAAAAGGTTAAAAAAAGACTCTGATGATCACAGCTGAACCGCACGATCTTCGGAGCCTTTTTTTTACTTTTAAAAGCATTTTTTTACAACTTGTTCGGCCGAATAGGTTGTAAAAAAAATGCTTTTAAAAGGTAAAAAAAAAAAGATCACACGCCACAACTGATCATCCCCCCTTGTGTGCACTGTTCTACTTACCCCATGCCTCCTTCTGGTGTGCACTGCGCACGCACACGCACCTCGCATTTGGTGCGCGGTGCGCACTGCGCATGCGCGCATGTAGCCAGCGAACCGGTAGTAAACCGGTTCAGATTTTACCACTGGGGTCAACCTATTCTCCAAAACACCTGAAGGCAGAAAAAAGAAAGAAGCAACGGGTGGAAACTAATCAAGGAGAGAAGCAACCTAGAACTAAGGAGAAATTTCCTGACAGTGAGAACAATTAACCAGTGGAACCACTTGCCACCAGAACTTGTGGGTGCTCCATCACTTGGTGGGGGGAGGTTTAAGAAGACATGGGACAACTGTTTGAAATGGTACAGGGTTTCCTGCTTGAGCAGGGGGTTGGACTAGAAGACCTCCAAGGTCCCTTCCTCCAACTCTCTTAATGGACTGCCCACCCTGTTGCAAGGCTCCAACGTCCCCCAGCATCAACTTTGTTCCGATTGGAAACGAACCTCAATAAAAGCCACCGACAACCGAAACCAGGAAGCCAGCGCTCCAAGCTGCCTTCGTGCAAATAATACTAACGACAATAAAAGCGACGCATTTCACCGTACCTTTTTGGGAGCGCTCATATTTTTGCCCCCAAACCCAGACTAAGAAACGCCGTCCTTCCAACCCAGGGCTGGCTTCCCGGGGACGAGCGGAGAGACGTTAACTTCTTATCATGGTCCTTTAATCTGAAATGTTCTCTTGCTTCAAACTTTGGATTTGGATGAAAAGTTTTTTTTTGTTTTTTTTTTAAAGGACACGCCAGAGGAGACTCACTTAACACACCCTGGAATAGCTGATAAAAAGAAGGCAAGTTTCCTTGCAAATAAAAAAATAAAAAATAAAATAAAATGAATAATCTGATTTCCCTGCAGAAGACCGTCAACAAACTTCTGGCTGTTCCTTTTCGAAGATTTCTTTTTTCTTCCAGGGATCCAAGTTTGAGGACTATTGGAGATGCTGAGGCACTAGAGAAGGAAACATCCGCAGCCCCGAATCAAGAATTGGGTAGAGATTCGGGCAGGGGAAGAGTCTCCCAATGTGAATTGGGATTCACGTCCCCTTCGAGCGCTTCAGTCAAGAGTCAAAACTTCTGAACCGAGTGACTCACCGTTCAGCTGATCTTGGCTACGCCTGGAGGTTTCATCCGGCGAGAGAAGGGGAATAAATGACTGCTATTATCTCATGATAGCAAGTGAACACCAAGGGGACGGTTTGACTCACCTGTTAGCCTTGCCGCTACTGTCGTCGCTCCGCGGATTAAAAAGAGATCTCCTCCACCCCAGACAATCCAGTTGGAAAACCAAGCTGAAAATCCCCCCAAAGATGGTTTGTTGTGAATACGGCAAAACAACAATAACAACAACAACAACGATCCGAGAGAGATAGTTCGGAGTAGACCTACCCTGTTCAGAAGCTATGAAGAACGATAAAGAAACGATTAATACCACTTTATAATGCCATGGTAAGGCCACACTCGGAATATAGCATTCAGTTTTGGTCGCCACGATGTAAAAAAGATGCGGAGACTCTAGAAAGAGTGCAGAGAAGAGCATCAAAGATGATTAGGGGACTGGAGGCTAAAACATGAAGAACGGTTGCAGGAACTGGGTATGTCTAGTTTAATAAAAAGAAGGACTAGGGGAGACATGATAGCTGTGTTCCAATATCTCAGGGGCTGCCCCAAAGAAGAGGGAGTCAAACTATTCTCCAAAGCACCTGAGGGTAGAACAAGAAGCAATGGGTGGAGACTGATCAAGGAGAGAAGCAACTTAGAACTAAGGAGAAATTTCCTGACAGTTCGAACAATTAATAAGTGGAACGACTTGCCTGCAGAAGTTGTGAATGCTCCAACACTGGAAATTTTTAAGAAAATGTTGGATAACCATCTGACTGAGATGGTGTAGGGTTTTTCTGCCTGGGCAGGGGGTTGGACTAGAAGGCCTCCAAGGTCCCTTCCAACTCTGTTGTTATATTGAAGCTGGGCATTTCTAATTCAAGTGGAGAGGCCAGCTCCTTAAAGTTGATGGCCTTCAACTAGAGCAATGATGGCCAACCCTTTTCGGCATCGAGTGCCCAAACTGGGAATATACATGCATGTGCATGCGCTGGAAAACTGAAGACCAGCTGGCTGGTGTGTGCATGCCTGCTTTTTTTTGGCTTTTTTTGGCTGTTTTTCGGCTGTTTTTCAGGCTGTTTTGGCCCAAAAAATTGCTCCAAAATGGCCTGAAAACAGCCCGGAAAAAGGCCTGAAAAAGGCCCTCCAAAAAGGCCCAGAAAATGGCCTGTTTTTTGGTGATTTTTCAGGATATTTTCCAGTGCTCCGGCGCCCATGAAGACCAGCTGATGATGGCACGTGTGCCCACAGAGAGGGCTCTTCATGTTGTAGGTTCGCCATCACGGAACGAGAGGGGACAAGGGATGGGAATAATGACTTTGTATCCGATTGGTCTAAAACTTGGCAACTTCAAATCTCAACCAGCAAATGCTCAGTCTTACATATTGGGGAAAAGAACCTAAACACTAAGTACAAGCTTGATGGACATTACATTACAGATGACCCCCCACCCTGTTAAAGACCTTGGAGTTTTCATATCAAATGACCTAAGTGCCAAAGCCCACTGCAACTACGTAGCAAAAAAGGCTAATTTTACACAGCTTCTTTTCCAAAAACTCTACACTACTAACCAGAGCATACAAAACATTTGCTAGACCTATTCTTGAATACAGCTCACCTGTCTGGAACCCATACCAGATCTCTAACATTAATACAATTGAACGCGTCCAAAAATATTTTGCAAGAAGAGTTCTCCGCTCCTCTGAAAACAACAAAATCCCTTATACCTCCAGACTTAAAATCCTGGGATTAGAAAATTTAGAACTCTGCCGACTCCGTCAAGACCTGTGTTTAACACACAGAATCATCTATTGCAATGTCCTTCCTGTAAAAGACTACTTCAGCTTCAATCGCAATAATACAAGAGCAAACAAGAGATAGCGTCCAGAAATATTTTACAAGAAGAGTTCTCCATTCCTCTGAAAACAATATAATACCTTATCCCACCAGACTTGAAATCCTAGGTTTAGAAAACTTGGAAGTCAGTCGCCTTCGACAAGACCTAAGTTTAACTCACAGAATCATCTATTGTAATGTCCTTCCGGTTAAAGACTACTTCAGCTTTAATTGCAATAATACTAGAGCAACTAATAGATTTAAACTTAATGTCAACCGCTTTAATCTAGATTGCAGAAAATATGACTTCTGTAACAGAATCATCAGTGCTTGGAATACTTTACCTGACTCTGTGGTCTCTTCTCATAATCCTAAAAGCTTTAACCAAAAACTTTCTACTATTGACCTCACCCCATTCCTAAGGGGACCATAAGGGGCGTGCATAAGCGCACAAATGTGCCTACCGTTCCTGTCCTATTGTTTTTTTTTCTTTTCTTCTTCCTATATATATATATATATATGCTTATACCTCCTATATTTACTCATATATGTGTTTATATACTATATAATCTTTTTGTATGATACCTACATATATTGTTGTGACAAAATAAACAAATAAATAAATAAAATAAAGAGGACTATAAGGGGCATGCATAAGAGCACAAAAGTGCCTACCGTTCCTGTCCTATTGTTTCCTTTCAATACATGTTCCTGTATATAATGTTATGACAAAATAAAATTAAAAAAATATATATAGAGATCTCCATTCAAGAGCCACTCATAGCTGGAAGCCATCTTTTAGACCTGTCTGAGTGGCTTTTTTACAGATTAACAGAGTTGGAAGGGACCTTGTAGGTCATCTAGTCCAACCCCCCTGCCCAAGGAGGAGACCTTACACCATTTCTGACAGATGGCCGTTAATTTAAAATAAAATTTTAAGAGATAGCACAGCCTGCTTAACAGTGGCATATTTGTCTCACAAGCGTGTTAGCCTCAGGGAAGGCATTCTTCCCATACGGTCTTTTGAAAATATGTTAACCTGGGTGTTGTTTGGTATGGGTTTTTTTTTTTAATGGACTGCCTTTATCAGCCCCTGCAGCTATCGCTTTGCTTTTTTTTTTCAGGGGCTGCCCCAAAGAAGAGGGAGTCAAGCTATTCTCCAAAGCACCTGAGGGCAGGAGAAGAAGCCATGGGTGGAAAATAATCATGGAGAGTGTTAAGTTTGGGCAATGACGAGGCAGGAGACCACACAAGTGACAACAGCTCTTTAGTTTATTGTGACCCAGCAAAAGACCAACAGCAAAAACCCCTCTTTAAATACTATTTTGGCTGAGGCATCAGCCAATCAGCAACGTGCTAGTTCCCGCCCAAACTTCCCTCTTAAAGTTCAAATACATAACAGAGAGAAGCAACTTTGAACCAAGGAGAAATTTTCTGACAGCTAGAATAATTAACCAGTGGAACAAGTTGCCTCCAGAAGTTGTGAATGCTCCAACACTGGAAGTTTTTAAGAAGATGTTGGATAACCGTTTGTCTGAAGTGGTGTAGGGTTTCCTGCCTAGGCAGGGGGTTGGACTAGAAGACCTCCAAGGTCCCTTCCAACTCTGTTATTCTATTCTATTCTATTCTATTCTATTCTATTCTATTCTATTCTATTCTATTCTATTCTATTCTATTCTATGCTACACTACTCTACTCTACTCTATTCTACTCTACTCCATTCCATTCCACTCCATTTTTCTATTCTATTCTATTCTATTCTATTCTATTCTATTCTGTTCTGTTCTGTTCTGTTCTGTTCTGTTCTGTTCTATTCTATTCTAAATTCTTATTCTATCTCTACTCTACTCTACTCTACTCTACTCTACTCCACTCCACTCCACTCCACTCCATTCCATTCTCCTTCCTTCTTTCCTTATTCTATTCTATTCTATTCTATTCTATTCTATTCTATTCTATTCTATTCTATTCTATTCTATTCTATTCTATGCTACACTACTCTACTCTATTCTACTCTACTCCATTCCATTCCACTCCATTTTTCTATTCTATTCTATTCTATTCTAGTCTAGTCTAGTCTAGTCTAGTCTAGTCTAGTCTAGTCTACTCTACTCTATTCTACTCTACTCTACTCTACTCTACTCTACTCTACTCTACTCTACTCTACTCTACTCTACTCTACTCTACTCCACTCCACTCCACTCCACTCCATTCCATTCCATTCCATTCCATTCCACTCCATATTTTCTCTTCTCTTCTCTTCTCTTCTCTTCTCTTCTCTTCTCTTCTCTTCTCTTCTCTTCTCTTCTCTTCTCCTCTCCTCTCCTCTCCTCTCCTCTCTTCTATTCCTTGTTTTTTCTCCCAGAGGGAGGAGCCATCCCATTCATATGCTTTGAACTACAACCCCCATACTTGCTCACGGCTCATGCCGATTGAGGCTTCTGGGAAGTCTCACCCTGGACTACATCTCCCATCGTCACTCAGGTGGAAATAGACTCCCATCGTCTCACCGAGCTCCAGGCTAAAAGGGGGTAAAACTCCAAGGACGCCAAAGTCAAAAAGTCACTCTTTGACTCAGCCGAGAGTCCATTTTGGACTGGAGAGCCCGGCGATTTGAGTTCCCACCAGACAGGCTTTATTCTGGCCACTAAATTCCATTCCCCCACTTCCTCCTTTCTAAAGTTAATCAGCTTGTTTCAGTCTTGATTGAGCTGTTTGGGGATTTCCCCTCTTCCCTCAACGATAGGTATTTTCCTTTCGGCATATCATAAAAATTTACTGCTAATTTCGAGGTGCCCCCAAACCGTTTGATCGTCCCCTCTACCAGCAGAGTCGATAGTGACTTTTTAAAAAAACTTTGGTTTTCCATATTGGGCTCCCGTTCAATGCGCTGTGCGACCCAGTGCAATCTGATTTGTCAGGGTTCCAGAACAACAAACAACAAAATACCTTATCCCACCAGACTTGAAATCCTAGGCTTAGAAAACTTGGAACTCGGTCGCCTCTGACAAGACCTAAGTTTAACTCATAGAATCCTCTATTGTAATGTCTTTCCTGTTAAAGACTACTTCAGCTTCAATTGCAATAATACAAGAGCAAACCAATAGATTTAAACTTAATGTGAACCGCTCCAATCTTGATTGCAGAAAATATGACTTCTGTAACAGAATCATCAGTGCTTGGAATACTTTACCTGACTCTGTGGTCTCTTCCCATAATCCCAAAAGCTTTAACCAAAAACTTTCTACTATTGACCTCACCCCATTCCTAAGAGGACCATAAGGGGCGTGCATAAGAGCACAAACGTGCCTACCGTTCCTGTCCTATTGTTTTTCTTTTCTTCTTCATATATATATATCAAGATACAACATTTACAACACAATTGATGGTCAATATATCAATATAAATCATAAGGATTGCCAGCAACAAGTTATAGTCATACAGTCATAAATGGAAAGAAATTGGTGATGGGAACTATGAGAAGATTAATAGTAGTGCAGATTCAGTAAATAGTTTGACAATGTTGATGGAATTATTTGTTTAGCAGAGTGATGGCCTTCGGGAAAAAACTGTTCTTGTGTCTAGTTGTTCTGGTGTGCAGTGCTCTATAGCGTCGTTTTGAGGGTAGGAATTGAAACAGTTTATGTCCAGGATGCAAGGGGTCTGTAAATATTTTCACGGCCCGCTTCTTGATTCGTGCAGTATACAGGTCCTCAATGGAAGGCAGGTTGGCAGCAATTATATCTCCTAATATTTACTCATATATATGTTTATATACTATATAATCTTTTTATATGATGTTGTGACAAAATAAATAAATAAACACCAGAAGCTTCCACAACTGCCAAGATTAACAGAGTTGGAAGGGACCTCGTGGGTCATCTAGTCCAACCCCCACCCAAGTAGGAGACCCTACACCATTTCTACATCCTTCAGTACAGGGATCTCCACTCAAGAGCAGCTCGTGGCTGGAAGCCATCTTCTAGACCTGTTTGAGTGACTTTTTTACAGATGAACAGAGTTGGAAGGGACCTTGTAGGTCATCTAGTCCAGGGGTCTCCAATCTTGGTCCCTTTAAGACTTGTGGACTTCAACTCCCAGAGTCCCTCAGCCAGCTTTGCTGGCTGAGGGACTCTGGGAGTTGAAGTCCACAAGTCTTAAAGGGACCAAGGTTGGAGACCCCAATCTAATCCAACCCAAGCAGGAGATCCTACACCACATCTAACAGACGGCAGTCCAGTCTCTTCTTGAAAGCCTCCAGTGATGAAGCTCCCACAACTTCCGAAGGCAACTTCTGTTCCATGGGTGGATTGTTCTCATTGTCAGAAAAATTCTCCTTATTTCCAGGTTGAATCTCTCCTTGCTCAGTTTCCATCCATTCTTCCTCGTCTGGCCTTCGGGTGGTTTTGGAAAATTAACACACCAAAAATGAACCTCTTTTTCAGAAGTCTCATTCTAGAAGAAGATGCATCAACTGGTTTCTGGGAACCACCGAACCAGATCTGGATATCAGTTGATTTTGACAGGTTCAAAAGCAGGTGGACCTCATTTTTTTTCCCCAGCTAGAAATGACAGTGTTAAATTTGATGACACAACATCCCGAGTTATGATCAAGGGGAGACGTCTAGATTCATATATATCTCCCCCTCCACCTCCAGAAAGTGGGGTTCCCGGAGATGAGTCAAAACAAGAGGGCAACCCAGGTCAAGATACTAGCATCTCTAGATACGACTCACAGCAAACTACAGGGGGGAGGAGGGGGAGAAAGGAAGGAGAAGTAGAGAAGGAGTAGGAGAGGAGGAATGAAGACAGTAGGAAGAATAAAGGGAAGAAGAGGAAAGAGAAGAGAAAGAGAAAGAGGATTGCTGTAAAACAAAAAAGATGAAATGGAAGAAAGGCAACCCTGAAAATGTTTAAACTTATCAGGATGAAGGACAAATTACTACTGTGTTTCCCCAAAAACAAGACCCTGTCTTATATTTTTTATGAACCCCGAAATAAGCGCTTGGCCTTATTTTGGGGGATGTCTTATTATTTTGGGGCGTGTGGAGCAAGATGGGGCTCCTCTTGCCATCTTACCTGATTTCCAGCTCTGCGTTTAAATATTTTTGGAGAGGGCTTATTTTCGGGGGAGGTGGGGCTTATTTTAGCCCATGCGCTCAAAAGCCTGATTGGGCTTATTATCAGGGAAGGTCTTATTTTTGGGGAAACAGGTATGAAAGTTAAAAGAGAACATAGATGATTTAAAAATGGAGAAATTAGAATTTGAGGGCGGAAGGAGAGGTTGTTTTTATAATAAGCATAGAAATATTAAGATAAGATTAAAAAAAGACGGGGAAAGAACAGAGTGGCAGAAATGGTAACTACGTAAAATGTATTTGGTAATGACCAGTTGTATAAGATATGATACGGTCAAATACTCTGTTCGTAAAACAGGTGGGTGGGTGTGAAAGACAAAAAAACCAATAAAACTTGATTCACAAAAAAAATAAAGAGCTAACTACGGGGTGGGGTGGGGGAATTTCCTGATTACGGTTAATTTGCCCATTTATATAGACAAGAGGTCGAACGACTAGCCTTGTGGTGCAACCAAAACAATCTGGAACTGAACACACTCAAAACCGTACAAAAGGTGGTAGACTTTAAGAGAAACCCTTCCATACTTCCACCTCTCACAATACTTGACAACACAGTATCAACAGTAGAAACCTTCAAATTTCTGGGTTCTATCATATCGCAAGATCTCAAATGGACAGCTAACTTCAAAAACATCATTAAAAAAGGACAACAAAGAATGTTCTTTCTGCGCCAACTCAGAAAGCTCAAACTGCCCAAGGAGCTGCTGATCCAGTTCTACAGAGGAATTATTGAGTCTGTCATTTGCACCTCTATAACTGTCTGGTTCGGTTCTGCAACCCAACAAGACAGACACAGACTTCAGAGGATAATTAGAACTGCAGAAAAAATAATTGCTACCAACCTGCCTTCCATTGAGGACCTGTATACTGCATGAATCAAGAAGAGGGCCGTGAAAATATTTGCAGATCCCTCGCATCCTGGACATAAACTGTTTCAACTCCTACCCTCAAAACGACGCTATAGAGCACTGCACAACAGAACAACTAGACACAAGAACAGTTTTCCCCCGAAGGCCATCACTCTGCTAAACAAATAATTCCCTCAACACTGTCAGACTATTTACTGAATCTGCACTACTATTAATCGTTTTATAGTTCCCATCACTAATCTCTTTCCACTTATGACTGTATGACTATAACTTGTGGCAATCCTTATGATTTATATTGATATATTGACCATCAATTGTGTTGTAAATGTTGTACCTTGATGAACGTATCTTTTCTTTTATGTACACTGAGAGCATCTGCACCAAGACAAATTCCTTGTGTGTCCAATCACACTTGGCCAATAAAATTCTATTCTATTCTATTCTATTCTATTCTATTCTATTCTATTCTATTCTATTCTATTCTATTCTATTCAACCAACACTTTTACTTTTTGTAAGGGTTTATATCATCCAATTCACTGTCACATCAGTGGGTTCGGGCGGGGGCGTCTAGGGGTTTTCCGCCGGAGGAAGAGTAAACCCGAATTAATGCGGTCTGAATTTCTCAGAGCACTGAAAGAATGAAACGAAAACCACATCTGACTTGTCTCTTTGAGAGGAACGGAAGAAGGTATTTTAACTAGCAGAGAATCAGAGAGACTTCTGCTGGGTTTTTTCTGTCATAAACAATGACCCAAAATCGGGAGCAAAAACCCCGCATGGTTGCGCTGACCGCTTTGTCAACTCAAGGTCTGACCGCTGCATTGGCTAACTCGCCCACACGGCTAAGCCGTGGTTAGTTTTTAATCCCGGTTTCGTTCGTGGTGGCCAAGGATTCAGGAAACAGAAAGTTTTGGCGACTCGAAAGTTACGTTCTTCAAATCAATTGAGCCGTTGAGGTTTTTTACTCGTATTGATAAGCTATTTCAGATTAAAGGGAGCGAATCACCCTTCCATACTTTCACCTCTGACAATACTAGACAACACAGTATCAACAGTAGAATCCTTCAAATTTCTAGGTTCGACCATATCGCGAGATCTAAAATGGACACCAAACATCGAAAACATCATCAAAAAAACACAACAAAGAATGTTCTTTCTGTGCCAACTCTGGAAGCTCAAACTGCCCAAGGAGCTGCTGATCCAGTTCTACAGAGAAATTATTGAGTCTGTCATTTGCACTTCTATAACTGTCTGGTTTGGTTCTGCAACCCAACAAGACAGACATAGACTTCAGAGGATAATTAGAACTGCAGAAAAAATAATTGCTACCAACCTGCCTTCCATTGAGGACCTGTATACTGCACGAGTCAAAAAGAGGGCTGTGATAATATCTACAGACCCCTCACATCCTGGACATAAACTATTTCAACTCCTACCCTCAAAATGACGCTATAGAGCACTGCACACCAGAACAACTAGACACAAGGACAGTTTCTTCCCGAAGGCCATCACTCCGCTAAACAACTAATTCCCTCAACACTGTCAAACTATTTACTAAATCTGCACTACTATTAATCTTCTCATCATTCCCATCACCCATCCCCTCCCACTTATGACTGCATGACTATAACTTTGTTGCTTGTATCCTTACGATTTATATTGATACTGTTTCCTGATTGCTTATTTGTACTCTATGACTATTAAATATTGTGCCTTATGATTCTTGATGAACGTATCTTTTCTTTTATGTACACTGAGAGCATATGCCCCAACGACAAATTCCTTGTGTGTCCAATCACACTTGGCCAATAAAAAATTCTAGTCTAGTCTAGTCTAGTCTAGTCTAGTCTAGTCTAGTCTAGTCTAGTCTAGTCTAGTCTAGTCTATCCTATTATTCTATTCTATCTTATTGTAATTTTCTTCTATTCTATTCTATTCTATTCTAGTCTAGTCTAGTCTAGTCTATTTTATTGTAATTCTATTCTAGTCTAGTCTAGTCTAGTCTAGTCTAGTCTAGTCTAGTCTATCCTATTATTCTATTCTATTCTATCTTATTGTAATTTTCTTCTAGTCTAGTCTAGTCTATCCTATTCTATTCTATCTTATTGTAATTCTATTCTATTCTATTCTATTCTATTCTTTCTATTCTATTCTATTCTATTCTCAGTTCCAATTCAATTCTCCAAATCAGTTCAAATCAAGCTCATTGATCCCAGATTAAGATCAGAGCTAAACTAGACCTTCCTAGCGCCACGTTTCTCAAAAGTGTGATGCTAGGAATAATCAAAGATTATTCGCCAGCCTAGGTTGAACAACAATGCCATAGTAAAATCCCACACAACGTTCAAGAGAAACGGCAATAAAGGCATCAAGTTTGAATTTTTAACATGGTTAAAAATAAAATAAAAATCAATAAAATAGAAATCAGACCAGTTTTTGGCGTCCTCCAGAATTTGTAAAAGAAGGCAACCTCACAGAAGTGGGTTTACGAAACACCGTCCATAGCAGACCGCTGGACAAAGGGTTATCCAATGAAAATCACAATGCTCACACACTTGCATACACACACACACACACACACACACACACACACACACACACAAAGTCTATCAATACACGAGCTTCAAGCTCACCCCAATTTTTCTCCTTTGAACAAAATACTGGAAGTCACATTCTTACATCCCAAAAAGATGCAATGCCCTAGAAGAATGAGAACGAAGGATAGATATATATACATATATATTTTCAGCCAGGAACTAACCCTGTTAGCACGCTAGGCCTAATTCTAATGAGTTGCAATTCTCCTTGGAAGCTCCTGCAATCTTTGGAAGATGCTTGGAGCTGTCAGGAGAAGGCTACTCCATCCTACCTGCACCCCGGTGATGTCTCCACACGCGTGGCCAGTGCCTGGATCATATTCCCCCAAGGCCAGGCCATCCATTTCCTTCGCTTCTGTCCAGAGCTGCTAAATTCACCCCTCACCTTCCTTATTTAGCTGCAAGAAACGGATGAGGTTTGGAAATCGCGACGAGAGATATTCCAGCAAAGACCGTTGTGAAACACGAGTGAATTCATACCAAACGTCTCTCAACGCCTCTGGATATCCCAGGAAAGGTGGAGAAAGGTGAAATGAGGAAGGGAGGATAGAGGAAAATATCTTTATCTTATTTTTTTATGGCAGGGAGATTATCTCAAAGTATGTGTAGCTGCATTTGCATGCTTACTTCCTTCATTCCCTTGCCTTAGATGTTCTCCCTTTGGCCAAATACTTTTATTATTCAAGCTGAAACCTCTTGGCTATCTTGAAAGTTTGAAGCCTTTGTTGTGTGTTTTTGTACAGGTGCATATTGTGATCTACTCAAGAGGAATGCATCGCATATCCATTCAAATAGCATCGTTCTCCCCACAAGGCCATCTGGGACGAGTGGGTGTCAAAATTTGACAATAGAATAGAATAGAATAGAATAGAATAGAATAGAATAGAATAGAATAGAATAGAATAGAATAACAGAGTTAGAAGGGACCTTTGAGGTCTTCTAGTCCAACCCCCTGCCCAGGCAGGAAACCCTACACCATTTCAGACACCTACTACACACCCCAAACACCATTGTCCTCCCATAGCACCCCTTTTAATCTCCACCGGACCCCACTTATAATAGTGTATTTGCCTGGAGTATTATAGGGAATAACTTTACTATCCTTCCTTCCCCATAGCAAAGGGGAAATGTTTCTACATCTCTCCTTGTTTCTCACGTCCGGTTCTTTGATGATAAAACTCTTATCTGCAACTATTTCCCCCTCCCCTCCAGAGCCACCCGCATTCCAAGGGCTGGGGCAGTCCCCGAATCTTTTGAGCTTGAAATTTTAATCCTTCCACAGCTGGAAGTGCCACATGGCTTGCTGTGTGCGTTCCACATGGGACCATGCGTATGCCTCAATGATTGGTCAATTGGCCGCAGCGGACATCAGCCTCACCCACAGTAAAAGACAATAAAATGAGATAAGATTAGGATACAGTGAGGTCAGATAAAATAGCTACTGTGGGAGAAAATGGAATGAAGTACAGTGGGTAGAGATGGAAGAGTAAGATCAAATGGTATGAGGGAGGAGGAGGAGGAGGAGGAGGAGGAGGAGGAGGAGGAGGAGGAGGAGGGGAGGAGGAGGAGGAGGGGGAGGAGGAGGAAAAGAAGAAGAAGAAGAAGAAGAAGAAGAAGAAGAAGAAGAAGAAGAAGAAGAAGAAGAAGAAGAAGAAGAAGAAGAAGAAGAAAAGGAGGAGGAGGAGGAGGAAGTGGGTGAGGAGGAGGAAGAAGAAGAGGAGAGGGAGGAGGAGGAGGAAGAGGAGGAGGAGGAGGAGGAGGAGGAGGAGGAGGAGGAGGAGGAGGAGAAGAAGAAGAAGAAGAAGAAGAAGAAGAAGAAAAGGGAGGAGGAGGAGGAGGAGGAAGTGGGTGAGGAGGAGGAAGAAGAAGAGGAGAGGGAGGAGGAGGAGGAGGAGAAGAAGAAGAAGAAGACTATTAATTAATTCAATTGACTGTATCAAATATATAAAACCAATATAAAAATGCAAAAATGCAAATGGTAAAAGTATTAAAACCTTCATAATTTTCTTTCTTTCTTCCTTTTTCTCTTTCTTTCTTTCTTTCTTTCTTTTCTTCCTTCCTTCCTTCTTCTTTCTCTCTTTCTCTCCTCCCTCTCTATTTTTCTCTTTCTCTCCTTCCTTCCATCCATCCCTCCATCCCTCCATCCTGTTTCAGAAAAAGGATAATTTATCTCCCCATTTGGGCAAACGAAAGCACTAAAGAGGTGATGAAAAAAATTAAACACACATCATACAAAGTGTGTTTATGAAAATATCCAAAGGACAATCATTGTATTAGTTAATCGGAAACGGGATACAATTTCTTTTTTATTATTATTATTTTTATTTTGCATAAAAATGAGGTTCTTCCCAGCCAGGAAGACCCAGTTCTAATGAGCATAACATTTTCACGCACCAGTTTGTTCTGCCAAATTCATAAATATGCCGGATAAAATTATCTCAGAGCTAAAGCAGCCCCAGATAACAAAAAATTAAACAACACCCCCCCACCCACACACACACACAAAGAATCCCAACAAAACACAAACATCCTTCATATAAATACCAATTGCAACATTTTAAATAGGCTTTTGGGCACGAGAATCTGTGAAGTTCAATAAATAATGAAATCGTATTATTTACATGTCTCAGAAAACAGACGGGTACGAATGGACTTTTGAAATGACCCACCCGATTTGTGGGCTGCGGAACAGGAAGGACGCCTCTCCTTAATTTTTCCAGATTTCTCGGAGCGTTTTCAAAGAAGGGATTTATCCTGAGCCGTGAGAGTTTGTAACAGTAACGGTCGAGTTGGAAGGGACTTTGGAGGTCATCTAGTCCAACCGTCATAAATATGAGTCGGACGTCAAGAATCTTGAGTTGTGATTCGGCGACCGCAGGAACGCTACAAAGGTCGTAAGGGTGAAAAGGGTCATAAGACACATTTTACAGTCTCGTCGTAACTTGGAACGGTCGCTCAATGAACTGTTGTACATTGAGAACTACCTGTATAGCTTTTCTATGATTCTTTTTTTTTTTTTTTGGCATCTGGTCTATTTTGTAGGGTGACAGGAAGGCTACAAGCTACAAAAGAGAGCATTGACAACAAAGAACAAACTTCACACATCACATCCCCTGCAGCAACTTCATGCAGGCAGGGTATTTAACCAGCTCAAGTATGTTTGCACAACACAAACTGCATGATTAGTGTTAATCTTAGTTTGCATTTAGTAACTCGGCTTGTTCGTACAGTACGCAGCCTGTTTCGTTCATGGAGAGTCCCTTTTATTGTCCGAACCCACCAAAAATGGGTAAATTCAACTACCCCGTTGCGTGCAACCCTTAAGTGCAACCTTAACGCCCATTCTAAAAACACATCATCTTCCTTTAATGACCCCATAATCCCTTGCGGGGTGGAGTCTGGGCAAACTGAACGGAGCTAGTGTTTCCTGGCCGGATGCCTTTCCTGTTGCCAGTACGGAGTTTTGTTCAGCACATATAATCTCAGGGTGCCCAGAGAGAGAAATATCTGCCTCTACCTAGGATCGAACTCACAGCCCTCCTGATTGTGAGGCGACAGCTCCACTTCGTAGGCCACCGCACCACTCCTACTGTAAAAAACACGATCTCCCTTAAATATTTTTTTTTTTTTGAAACAGATAATTCTCTTAACCAAATTGAATGAGAACCGTGAGGTGGGTAGGATTTTCCCACCCCAGCGATGGAGGGAGGTAATGGAGGGAGGCAAGGACACGGTGGCTCAGCGGCTAAGACGCTGAGCTTGTCGATCGAAAGGTCGGCAGTTCAGCAGTTTGAATCCCTAGCGCCGCATAACGGAGTGAGCTCCCGTGACTTGTCCCAGCTTCTGCCAACCTAGCAGTTCGAAAGCAGGTAAAAAAAAAATGCAAGTAGAAAAATAAGGACCACCTTTGGTGGGAAGAGAACAGCGTTCCGTGCGCCTTTGGCGTTGAGACATGCCGGCCACATGACCACGGAGACATCTTCGGACAGCGCTGGCTCTTCTGGCTTTGAAACGGAGATGAGCAGCGCCCCCTAGAGTCGGGAACGACTAGCTGTGGATCATTGTGAGTTCTGTAGCGTCAAGAGGTTTACTCAGGCAGGATCATTCATTACTGAATCACTGGGGGAAAACCGGTGAGGTTCCTACTGAAAACCATTTTTCTGCCACCCTGAGATAACCTTGGAAATCAGTCAAAGCCCCGTCTACAGGATCCAGATTCAAGATTAACAGAGCTGGAAGGGACCTTATGGGTCATCTAGTCCAACCCCCCACCCAAGCAGGAGACCCTACACCATTTCTGACAGATGGCAGTCCAGTCTCTTCTTGAAAGCTTCCAGTGATGAAGCTCCCACAACTTCTCTTCCACGGATTGATTGTTCTCACTGTCAGAAAATTCCTCCTCAATTCTAGGTTGAATCTCTCCTTGCTCAGTTTCCATCCGTTATTCCTTGTCCGGCCTTCAGGTGCTTTGGAAAATAGCTTGACCCCCTTCCTCCTCTCTGTGGCAGCCCCTCAAATATTGGAAGATGGCTATCCTGTCTCCCCTGGTCCACTAGACTAGTCAGGCCCAGTTCCTGCAACCGTTCATTGTATGTTTTAGTCTCCAGGCCTTTGATCATCTTAGATAGATTCAGATTAACAGTGCTGGAAGGGACCTTGCAGGTCATCTAGTCCAACCCCCGCCACCCAAGCAGGAGACCCTACACCACTTCTGACCAATGGCAGTCCGGTCTCTTCTTGAAAGCCTCCAGGGATGAAGCTCCCACAACTTCCGAAGGCAACTTCTCTGTTCAATGGGTGGGTGGTTCTCACTGTCAGAAAATTCCTCCTTATTTCCAGGTTGAATCTCTCCTTGATCCAGGCATCACATGGAACCAGAGCCGCCACCACCCCACCACCTGTCCATGGAAAAAAACCTCTCTCCACGGAACCGGTCCCCCCCCCCCACGCAAAAAAGTTGGGGCTCTCTACAGCATCGCTACCGAGGACTCATTCAAAAAGGAGCGGTGTGTTTTTTTCCCTTTCTTCTTTTTCTGCCTCTCCGGTCTTTGGCCTTTCACGCTCTTTTTTTGGAAAGCTTTAGCTAAACCCCGGATGAACCTGGAGAGATTCCAAAGGACCTGGCAACCTTCTATCTTTCGAGCAAAGGACGAAGAGTCTTGGCTCTTTTCGGTAGGCATGACGGGGACCGGACGAAGGCCGCTCTGGCACAGGGCACACTGGATGTTGGAAAGGAGGCCGGTGAGCCAGAGGGAAACGGTTGCCAGCTGGCGGGACGACGGGTTCTCTTCATCCGCGAGCTGGCTTTCCAAGGCCTTCAGAGCCCCCATCATACGGACCACAGCCGCGTAGAGTTCTTGCAACAGGAGCCTCTCCGGTTCCTTTGTGATATTTCGACCGGGCAGCCAAGCGACGGGCACCTCGCAAAACTTGCGCAGATCATCCTGCAGGTCCATACGAGTCCGCTGGGGGCAAAAGCAGAAAAGGCGCAAAGTCATAAATCGTTGGCCTTTGGAAAAGAGCATCGTTCAGACGGATAATATCGCCCCGAACGGTGAGCCAAAGCAAAACGTAATAAAATCGAATAAAGTAAAGCGGCTAGAGATGGAAGAGTAAGATGAATGAGTATGAGAAAAGAGGAGGAGAATGGGGGGGAAGAGGAGGAGGGGGAGGAGGAGGAGGAGGAGGAGGAGGAGGAGGAGGAGAAGAAGAAGAAGAAGAAGAAGAAGAAGAAGAAGAAGAAGAAGAAGAAGAAGAAGAAGAAGAAGAAGAAGAAGAAGAAGAAAAGGAAGGAGGAGGAGGAAGTGGGTGAGGAGGAGGAGGAGGAAGAAGAGGAGGGAGGAGGAGGAGGAGGAGGAGGAGGAGGAGGAGGAAGAGGAGGAGGAAGAAGAAAAGGGAGGAGGAGGAGGAGGGTGAGGGTGAGGAGAAGGAGGAGGAGGAGGAGGAGGAGAAGGAGAAGAAGAAGAGGAGGAGGAGGAGGAGGAGGAGGAGGAGGAGGAGGAGGAGGAGGAGGAGAAGGAAAAAGAGGAGGAGAGGAGGAGGAGGAGGAGGAGGAGGAGGAGGAGGAGGAGGAAAGGGTGTCTCCTGACATCTCTTGAGTCAACAGGCAGGAAGCCCAGCAGGAGGAAGAAGGTCACCCAAAGTCGTTTCAGCTTGTGATGAAACCATCCTTCACCCTTCAGTGTCCTCATCCTTGGAGGGCAACAGTGGCCGATGCTGAATGCACATGAAGGTTACCAACAGGTGGCCTTGCTTGCCCTCAGGTGTGAATACCTGGAAGCTGAGCCAGAACTTGGAATCTGGGGATCACCAGAAAGTTCTCAGCTCCTTCTGTTTCCTCCTAGGCGGTTGAACGTCCTAAGGACCAACCCATCAAGAAGGCCGATCTTCTCCCGCCAATTAAATAAAGTCTACAGAGGTCCCTGGCTGTAGCTCTGCTTTAGCTCTAGATAAGCGATATAAGTGATAAGTGATAGATAAGGGGACATGGTGGCTCAGGGGCTAAGACGCTGAGCTCGTCGATCGAAAGGTCGGCAGTTCAGCGGTTCAAATCCCTAGCGCCGCGTAACAGGGTGAGCTCCCGTGACTTGTCCCAGCTTCTGCCAACCTAGCAGTTCGAAAGCAGGTAAAAAATGCAAGTAGAAAAATAGGGACCACCTTTGGTGGGAAGGGAACAGCGTTCCGTGCGCCTTTGGCGTTGAGTCATGCCGGCCACATGACCACGGAGACGTCTTCGGACAGCGCTGGCTCTTCAGCTTTGAAACAGAGATGAGCAGCGCCCCCTAGAGTCGGGAACGACTAGCACATATGTGCGAGGGGAACCTTTACCTTTACCTTATCTGATATAAAAGTTGTCTAACTGGATTACCTTGAACCAAAACAAACACAGGCTGTCCTTCTCTTACGACCGGTCGTCTTAACTATCACCCTGTTGCCAAGCGTCCAACTTTTGATCCACGGGGGTGCTGCCAACGGTCGTAAAGTGTGAAAAAGTCACTTTTATCAGGGCGCTGTTGTCACTTCAAGCAGTCACGAACGGAACGGCCGTAAGTCAAGGACTAGCTGCAAAGCAGAAAATGGCCAGGCGCAAAGCTTTTTCAAAAGAAATCCCACTGGCCAGATAATAAGGCAATCCGATTTTTTTTAAAAAAAATAATAAAAATAAAAGCCAAATTACTCACGTAGGATTTGTACAAATCTCGAGTCGGTCGTTTCAACCACATGATCTGCAGCCGAATTTTGTGCAGAAATTCTGGATCGGCCGGACACCTGGGGCAGATGCCGCGGGAGGAAACCACCAAGCTTGGACGCAAAAGCCAAAAAGCGGACGCCAACGCTGGACAGAGAGGCAGAGAAGGAGAAGACAATCAGCGGGGAGCCATTGCCGAGAATTGAGTGCAATTGGATGCGATTCACAAGCCACCGTTTATTTATCCCGGAATTTGGTTCCGCATTGCCAAAAAAACCTGCCTGGGTTTGAAAATTCACTTCTTTAGAATATCCACGCTGCCTTTTGCCGAGTCTAAGGGTTTTTTGGGGGCTCGAGCGTTCGCTGGTGAATGTTCGATTCCAGAGCGATGGGAGGAAGGGGTGATAATGTGGCTTAAAATATTTAAAATTCATATTTTGCCCTGAAGTTGTAATGATTCGGTGTTCATAGATGGTGTGTTGAGTTCTCCTCCTCTGACTAGCACTGATGATGTGATGTAGTTTGGTAATGAAACGTTTGCAAGAAAACCACCAAGCTCAGGGAGCACCAAGGACCCCACAGTCCTCCTCCTCCTCCTCCTCCTCTTCCTCCTCCTCCTTCTAGCACTGATGATGTTCCCTAGTTGGGTAATGAAACGTCTCCAAAACACAACGAAACTCAGAAAGCACCGATTCTTCTCCTCTATGCGCACCGAGTTGATGGAACAACAAATGCAAATAAACTTCCAACTGGCGACCATAGCAAAGAGCGAAGCACCTGTTTTGCAGATGCAAAAATAAGAATTCCTTTTGTGACATTTTTGGTTTCAACTTCTTCGCAGTTACCGGTGGGGTGGGGTGGGGTGGGGACACTCCCCACCGTGGGCAGGACCTTGGCGAGGAGCCAAGGGTAGAAATCAAATAGAACCGAACCGGCATGAAATGAATGCATCGGACGAACGCTGGCAATCAAATCACGAAACGTTCTGCCCGGGATGAGTCATCGCATCATAGAGTCCGAGCGCTGGAAGGGACCTTGGAGGTCTTCGGGCAGTGGTGGGATTCAGCCAGTTCGCACCACTTCGGGAGAACCGGTTGTTAACTTTCTGAGCAGTTTGTTGAACTGGTTGTTGGAAGGAATCATGAGGGCAGAGAACCGGTTGTTAAATTATTTGAATCCCACCACTGTCTTCGGGTCATCCGGAGGTTCTGCTCATTGCTGCGGTCCGGATTTTCTAGGTACGTCAACCTCAAACCTCCAGCCACTCAAGGAGAAAAATTTGAAGGAGAAAAATGGGTAGCTCCCTCTCTAGCTATGGTTTGCTGGTTCTTCAGGAAGCTAATTTTCGCTGAACACTCATCCATACCGCAGAACAACGAAGAAAGAGAAGAAGAAAGTGGGGTGCAGGATCAGTCACACACACACACACACAGAGAGAGAGAGAGAGAGAGAGAGAGAGAAGGAAATGTGGAGTCATCACCTACCAAGATGAAGAGCGGCCACTAAAGACTTCTCCACCATTCTTCTGCAGTTGACTGACTGAAGGGGGAACCTTGGTTTCAGTCATTTCTTCGGGTTGGGCGCGGTCCTCGCCCACACACCAAACCCACACTTGCAGACACACACTTGCTCGGAAAAAAAGAAGAAGCGCTCACAAGGCAGGGCACGAAAGGGAAACGCAACTCTGCCATGCTTTGGCATCAAGCTCCCTGAGGGGTCAACGCGGGTCACAAGAGCAAGCCGGCCCGAGCCTGGAGAACTTCTCCTTCTGCGGGTGACCAGGGTCTTCGGTCTTGACGGTGACGCAATTTTGCAAGCGCCGTTGACATCAAGGAATCCAAAAAGACTTCCGCCTTTGAAATAGGGATCATGAAATATGGAGAGCGTTTGCCGGATGCGTTGGAGAAGGATGGAGAGCCAACCAGGTTTCGGTTCAGATTGCCGATCGCTTTTGCTTCTTGTTGTTGGCTTGTTTCTATCTGGTTGTGCCACCTAGAGTTGTGCCACCTAAGTCTTTTCAGTGAATAAATACATTCAAATTCAACTTGTTGAGTTAGACGCGGGGATCGGCAACCTTAAACACTCAAAGAGCCATTTAGACCCGTTTCCCACAGAAAAGAAAACACCGGGAGCCACAAAACCCTTTCCCGTGCCTGACTATTTCTTGTGCGGCCACGAAGCTAGCATATGTAGTTGAATTAAATGTTCTGCTTTCTTCTGAAATTTTTCTTTTCTTGGATTTTTCTATGGTTGGCCTACCGGGGGTCGAAAAGCTTAATAAATTGCATGTTGGTGGGCGTCACCCATTGGCAGTTGTGATGCATATTTTGAGCGACAGGGAGCTGCAGCAGAGGGATGAAAGAGCCACATGCAGCTCCAGAGCCACATACGGCTCCAGAGCCACATGCGGCTCCAGAGCCACATGCGGCTCCAGAGCTGCAGGTTGCCGACCCCTGAGTTAGAGAATAGAGAATAGATTTGAGAATAGAGAATAGGTTTGAAGGAGTTTTCCGTAGCAGAAATGGCTTGACTTGGCATGGCGTGGCGTGGCGTGGCGTGACGTGGCATGGGGTGATGACAGGATCTTATTTAAGCAATCATAGTTGCCCTCCCAGTAAATCCTGGGGGCTAGTAAGATGTTGAAGATTGGGTACAATTCAGTGGTGGGTTTCAAATTTTTTTACTACCGGTTCTGTGGGTGTGGCTTGGTGGGCGTGGCATGGCTTGGTGGGCTTAGCTCGGTGGGCGTGGCAGGGGAAGGTTACTGCAAAATCCCCATTTTCTCCCAATCTGCTGGGACTCGGGAGGCAGAGAATAGATGGGGGGCGGCGCCAGTCAGAATTTTTTACTACCGGTTCTTCGAACTACTCAAAATTTCTGCCACCGCTTCTCCAGAACTGGTCAGAACCTGCTGAAACCCAGCTCTGGTACAATTTGAAAACAGCTGTCAAGCTCAGGATATCTGGACTCAAGGCGGGTTCGAAGGAATGCAGGTTTATTGCAAGCTTATGCTCTCTACAAGAACCTGAACTACTAACAGTCAAAGCCAATTGGCGGTGGATAAGAGTCGACGGAATTCATGGGGTTGGACCCATAGGTGGGTTTCAGCAGGTTCATCATCAGTGCTAGAAGGAGGAAGAGGAGGAGGAGGAGGAGGAGGATTGTGGGGTCCTTGGTACTCTCTGAACTTGGTTGTTTTCTTGCAGACGTTTCATGACCCAACTAGGTAACATCATCAGTGCTAGAAGGTTTGCGGAGAGGAAGAGGAGGAGGAGGAGGAGGAGGAGGAGAACTGTGGGGTTCTTCGTGCTCTCTGAGCTTGGTTGTTTTCTTGCAGAAGTTTCATGTCCCAAAGTAGCTAACCTCATTAGGGCTACCGATGTGACGGTCTATTCCAGCTTATGGCCTTTTTACAGTGTGCAGATATTTGTATAATCTGAGCTCTGCCTCTGCATTGGGGAATTTGCCTTAATGACGTTACCTAGTTTGGGTCATGAAACGCCTGCAAGACAATGTATAGTTGATAGGATAATAAATTCCATTTCTTTCTTTCTTTCTTTCTTTTTTTTTAAAGGAACCATCTGCCCGCCATCATTTTTCTAGCTGCCGAGCTGTTCGCAGCCTCGGTTGGCGCAGGATGAGAGCTCAGGTCTTCCTCCTTTCGGGTAAAAATAAACATTTATTTTCCCTTCCTCCCTTCCTTGAAGTTTTGCAGACTCAGTTTCGCCAGTACATTCCTTGGAAGAAGATAAGGGAAGGAAAGGAGAACGTTCTACCCAGAACTGGGTATTAAAATAGGAGCTGCGGCTTTACTTAATCTTCGGGGCCTTTTCCTAGATGTCATCACAGCCTCGTGACTCAGTTGAAAAAAAAACAACCCAAAGAACGGAAGAAAAAAGGAAGGAAGGAAGAGACCTCTCGAGGGCAAGATTTCTCGCCCATGTGAAATTCAACAATAAAAGAGCCAAAATAATTTCCGAGGGTCCCATAAACTAAGAAAATTGGCAAATAAAGTTCTCCAGAGATTACTACGGTGGGTTTCACAGAGTTTTAACACCGTGCGCATCTTCTGCGTGCTTTCCGCGCATGTGCCCAGCCTGGAAAATGTGGCTAAATAGGACAGGGTAGCAGGATCAATGTCTGCTAGCGGTTCGCCCGAACCGGCTTGAACTGCCCGAATACCACCACTGCAGGTAATGTCCTCGACTTAACCACAGTTCCTTGAGTCACCGTTCAAAGTTAACAAGGGCCCTGAAAAAAAGTGACTTATGACCGTTTTCCACACGTACGACTTTTTGTCTGGATTTGAATTCCTTCGTTGCAATAGAGGAGAATACGTGGAGCTCAGGGTTGATATCAGGGGTCCTTGGTGCTCTCTGAGCTTGGTGGTTTTTCTCGCAGACGTTTCACGACCCAACCGGGTAACATCATCAGCACTAGAAAGGAATGGGATTGGCAGAGAGGAGCAGGTGGGCTGTAGGGTCCTTGGTGCTCTCAGAGCTGGGTGGTTTTCTTGCAGACGTTTCGTTACCAAACTTGGTAACATCATCAGTGCTAGAAGAGAGTGGGGTTTGTGGAGAGGAGGAGGAGGAGGAATGTGGGGTCATTAGTGCTCCCTGCTAGGTGGTTTTCTTGCAGACCATAAGGTAAAGGTAAAGGTTCCCCTTGCACATACGTGCTAGTCGTTGCCGACTCTCGGGAACGACTCTCGGGAACGACTCATTACCAAACTTGGTAACATCATCAGTGCTAGAAGGGAGTGGGGTTTGTGAAGAGGAGGAGGAGGAGGAGGGTCCTTGGTGCTCTCTGAGTTTGTTGGTTTTCTTGCAAACATTTCATTACCCAACTAGGTAACATCATCAGTGCTAGCTAGTAAGGAGTGCAGTTTGCTATTAGTTTATATTCTAGTGGCTTTCTGGTAATGGAGTTGGGCTTAAGAGATTCCGAGGCCAAAAATGCCGGGAGATTTCTAGAAGCCTGGCACACTAACAAATCAGCCATCAATAGATGCATAGACATGAACAACATTTATAGATGTATATATGGTTCGGTTCTGCAACCCAACAAGAAAAACACAGACTTCAGAGGATAATTAGAACTGCAGAAAAAATAATTGCTACCAACCTGCCTTCCATTGAGGACCTGTATAGTGCACGAATCAAGAAGAGGGCCATGAAAATATTTGCAGATCTCTCGCATCCTGGACATAAACTGTTTCAACTCCTACCCTCAAAACGACGCTATAGAGCACTGCACACCAGAACAACTAGACACAAGAACAGTTTTCCCCCGAAGGCCATCACTCTGCTAAACAAATAATTCCCTCAACACTGTCAGACTATTTACTGAATCTGCACTACTATTAATCGTTTCATCGTTCCCATCACCAATCTCTTTCCACTTATGACTGTATGACTATAACTTGTTGCTGGCAATCCTTATGATTTATATTGATATATTGACCATCAATTGTGTTGTAAATGTCGTACCTTGATGAACGTATCTTTTCTTTTATGTACACTGAGAGCATCTGCACCAAGACAAATTCCTTGTGTGTCCAATCACACTTGGCCAATAAAAAATTCTATTCTATTCTATTCTAGACTATGCAAAGGGCACAATCAAACAACTCAAAAAGGAACAAAACGACCCCAGCACCTCTCCACCAGCAATCGGCACCCAGATCGGCGTAGTTGAACTCCAAGGTTAACATAAAACCAACACTCAAGTCAACCACGATCAAGAAACTGCCAATGGGACTGCCACTCCTTGCTAGCACTGATGATGTTACCTAGTTGGGTCATGAAACGTCGGCAAGAAAACCAGCAAGCTCAGAGAGCAGCAAAGGATCCCTCGTTGCATGTTTCTGCCCTAGGCTCCAAAAATATTTCATTCCTCTGCACATAGAAAATTAATATTTCAAGTTTTCCGTGGATGCAAGGTTAATCTCTGGGGTGGGGGGGAGGCAGGGAGACAGTTGTGTAGTGCAACGATGGGGTATCACAATTCCCAGCTAGACTTTAGCTCAATCCCAGACACCACTGGGACAAAAAACAAGCCTCAGCCGAAACTGGATTATTTTCAGCATTTCTTCATTGCCCCAAATTTTCCAATATTAAAGACTTTTGATACGCGGAAGAAATCAAACCAAGCACGCCCTCTTTAGGGGTGAACAGAAGAGAAACTGGAAATTTTATTTATGTGATGAGACACAAACTTCTCAATACAAAATTGGTCTCTAGCTCCCTCTGCTGGTGAAGATATATATATGTATGTATGTATATATATATATATGTGTGTGTGTGTGTGTGTGTATATATATATGTAGGTCTTTGGTTATTCCGGTTTTCTCCTGTGTAAAATTGGAAGTGTCTTGGTGACGTTTCGACAAAGTCTCATTCGTCATCTTCAGACTTCGTCGAAACGTCGCCAAGACACTTCCAATTTTACGCGGGAGAAAACCCGAACAACCAAAGACCTACATACAAACACCCGTGAAAACCTCAGAAAACACACACACACACACACACACACATATATGTACATATATATATATATATATATATATATTTGTTTTCTGAGGTTTCAAGACACTTCCAATTTTACATGGGAGAAAACCAACAACCAAAGACCTACATACAAACACCCGTAAAAACCTCAGAAAACACACACACACACACACACACACATATATGTACATATATATATATATATATATATATATATTTGTTTTCTGAGGTTTCCAAGACACTTCCAATTTTACATGGGAGAAAACCCGAACAACCAAAGACCTACATCAAACACCCGCGAAAACCTCAGAAAACAAATATATATATATATATATATATATATATATATATATATATATATATATATATATATATATATATATATATATATATATATATATATATATATATATATATATATATGTACATATATGTGTGTGTGTGTGTGTGTGTGTTTTCTGAGGTTTTCACGGGTGTTTGTATGTAGGTCTTTGGTTGTTGGGTTTTCTCCATGTAAAATTGGAAGTGTCTTGGCGACGTTTCGACGAAGTCTCATTCGTCATCTTCAGGCTTCAGCTTCTTCTACTTCTTCTTCTTCCCAGAAGCACGAGGCTGAAGCCTGAAGATGACGACTTCGTCGAAACATCGCCAAGACACTTCCAATTTTACACGGGAGAAAACCCGAACAACCAAAGACAGACAGACAGACAAAAACAGAGACAGACAGACAGACAGACAGACAGATATATATATAAAAGACAGTGCATCCGAGCATTTTCTGAAGTTGAGACGCGGTTTGCTTTATTTTTTTAACAGTTGAAAGATCTACAACCTTGGTCACTTCAAGACTTGCGGTCTTCAACTCCCAGAATTCCCCAACCAGCATGCAGCATGGCTGGGGAATTCTGGGAGTTGAAGTCCGCAAGTCTTAAAGTGACCAAGGTTGGAGACCCCTGATCTACAGGGTTTCCTGCTTGAGCAGCGGGTTGGACTAGAACAGAGGTTCCCAATCTTTTTCGCCCGCGGCTCCCCCGGAAATCCGACCTGCAACTGCGCATGCGCACCAGACGCCCCAGAAATGGCGCATCAGCGCCAGACCCAGCGGGCGCAGATATTCCGCGGCGCCCCCATGACGATAGCGCGGCTCCCTGGGGAGCCGCGGCTCACACTTTGGGAATCACTGGACTAGAAGATCTCCAGAGGTGGGGTTTCAGCAGGTTCTGACCAGTTCTGGAGAACCGGTAGTGGAAATTTTGAGTAGTTCGGAAAACTGGTAGTAAAAATTCGTACTGGCCCCGCCCCCATCTATTCTCTGCCTCCCAAGTCCCAGCTGATCAGGAGGAAATGGGAATTTTGCAGTAACCTTCTCCTGGAGTGGGGTGGGAATGGGGTTTTTACAGTATCCTTCCCCTGGAGTGGGGTGGGAATGGGGATTTTGCAGTAACCTTCCACTGAATTGGGGTGGGAATGGAGATTTTACAGTATCCTTCCCCTGCCACGCCCACTAAGCCACACCCACAGAACCGGTAATAAAAAAAATGAAAGCCAAAGTCAAACTTTGCCGTTCTGTTATTCTGAAGTCAACCCATCTTGTGTAAACGGATAACTTAAACGGAAGTTGAGAATGGCAGAGCTAAAGTCATCCAGAGGCATTACGGGAATTGAAGTCCAATGGCCTTTGGGTGTAGTATTATCCTGAGAAGGTATCCTTACACAGAGCGATGATTTGGGCTTGGTTCAGAAAGATTTCTTTGCACATCTCTCTTAAATACAGCTTTTATCCTCATGTTCATCTTGTTTAAAAAACACACAAGTTCACAATCCCAAAAATGGAGGCTACCATGACTAAGGGGCGTGCATAAGAGCACAAACGTGCCTACCGTTCCTGTCCTATTGTTTCTTCCCCTATGTATATATATGTTTATAGTACCTCGTTTCTCCTCATATATATGTTCATATATTATATAACCCTTTATGCAATGCTTGTATATATTGTTACGACAAATAAAATAAAATAAAATAAAAATAAATAAATAAAATGACTGTATCATCAAGCCAAGACTTGGTACCACCGATGAGATATACACTGTTTTATTAGATGTTTGAATGTTTGTTTTTTCAAAAAAATTGACCTTTATTGACAAAAATTTAAAACCATGTCCGAAAAAAACCCCAAAAATGTATACAGAACTTTATAAAGAAATCTGAATCCTACCCTCAGCTAAGGAGAGGCTTCCATTGTAGAGAAGGAACACAACTTCTTAGCCTAGTTCAGGGGTCTCCAACCTTGGCCACTTGAAGACTTGTGGACTTCAATTCTCAGAGTTGTTTCTGGGAGTTGAAGTTCACAAGTCTTAAGAGTGACCAAGGTTGGAGACCCCTGGTCTAGTTTATAGCACCAGCAATTAAAATTAAGACCAGTGTGGCTACAGGCCACCCCTTCTCATGGGGTCTCCACAACAACTCCACAAAATCGATGGTTTCAGTCCAGTTTCCATTGTGCCCAGTTTCTTCTTCTATTCAAGAGAAGATGGTTGACGGTCCATGTTGGATCACGGACTCTCAACTCGTGCAGAAAGCTCTAGAAACTTTCCAGAAAAAACCTGAAGTCTGGGAAAGCCTAGACAGATAAAAGTGGAGGCCCATGGATCTGTAAGTGGTGAGAGGTCACCTACAAACAGGGGTCTCCAACCTTAGCAACGTTAAGACTTGTGGACTTCAACTCCCAGTTGAACTCTGGGAGTTGAAGTCCACAAGTCTTAAAGTTGCCAAGGTTGGAGACCCTTGACCTATGAAGGTCACCTTCTATTGCTGCACTTGAGAAGTCAACGCCAACCTTCTCAACTCAGGATTACTCCATCACAGGCCTTGGGCTGGCCGAGTGGCCAAACCTTCCCCCCCTTTTCATAGCAATCTGATTGGCTAAGAAAAGGTGGGGTGGGGGGAAACAGAAACACTAGGATGTCTACACAACCACAATCCTTCTCTTTCGAGCAGGAAGAGTTTGGGGCGATAAGACACCTAAACCCAACCTTCTCGTTGGTCCCCAAGAAGAGACCTCATAAGAGGTTCCCCCAAGGCAGGGGTGCGGCTGCTGGGGGTTCGGGAGAACCTCTAGCTAAGATTCTGTGCAGTTTGGAGAATCCCCAAATCCCACTCTTGGCTGGCCCTACCCACCCTGCCCCACCCCTCCCAGGAGTCCCCACACGGCCCGTTTTGGGTGCAGGAAAGTGCAGGGCACGCACGGAGGCTCAGGGAGGGCGAAAAACGGGCCTACTGGAAATTTGGGGAGGCTGGAAACGAACCCGTTTCTGGTCTCCAGAGGGCCTCCAGAGCCTGGAGAGGCCATTTTTGCCTTCCCGGAGGCTCGAGGAAAACCTCCAGAGCCCAGGGAGGGCAAAAATGCTTCCCCACTCACCGCCGTGGTGCAGGAGGCGGACTAGGCCACGCCCCCCAAGCAACCGGGCAGAGAATCCCTTGCTAAAATTTTTGAAGCCCACCCTCGCCCAAGGGGTGGAAAGACAAAAGGATGCCCCGACGCAAACCAGAGGACGTCTCTACTTCCGTCCCGTATTCAGTACAAAAAAAAAAAAAGAAGACACGGTTTGGAACGGCGACGCGAGCGCTTCCGTTTTTTTTTTCCAGGCGGTTCCAGAATTCCGTACCGGATGAAGGCTGTAGCTTACGTGATTGTTTCTCCTTCAAGGAAGCTTAATAATGAGAAGGCACTTTTAAGGCATGAAGGCTTCAGAAAAACAGGGGGAGAAGAGGGAGTTTTTGCGACCCAACCCCAACCTGTCCCTCCCCCCCCCCCAAAAAATATTTGACAGCTAATGGTTCAGATTCATGTTGGTTTGTAATACTGCTCACCGAAACACAGAAGGAAGGGAAGTTGCAGGAGCACCCAAAATAATAATAATAATAATAAAGCTTATTTCTCTCCTTTTAGCAGCCGCAGAACAATGGACATCGAGGTCCAAAGCTCGCTCTCCTCTCCTTCTGGTCACTCCTCCAGCCCTCCCTACAACAGATCCCCCAAAAATTATAATCCAGTGTTTTTCTACTGTTAACATCGTGCCCCGAAAAGGGAACCTGACTTTAAAAGCTAGGACTATTGGGGCTCCAGATACCTCGGGGTTATCATCTCCTGAAGCCCCCTCAATCAATCATCTAGAGCAGGGGTCTCCAACCTTGGCAACTTTAAGACTTGTGGACTTCAACTCCCAGAGCTTTGCTGGCTGAGGAGCTCTGGGAGTTGAAGTCCACAAGTCTTAAAGTTGCCAAGGTTGGAGACCCCTGATCTAGAGAACATCGTTTCTGGAAAACACCCATCCTTTCATTGCGGGGCACGGAGGGCCATTCTAATTAAGTCACCTTGCCCCCCCCCCCAAGGACGCTTTTAGAAATCTCAGGATATGTGCAAAATTAGAGAGAGAACGAGAAGAAAACCGCTCCTTCCTGACCGAGAAGCAGGGTTCGTTGTGTCCGAGGGTCTTTGTCTGAGAGTCTTTAGAGATGGCAGATAATCAAGGAACGCGAAGACGGCTGAGCTAACCGGAAGAAGAAGCAGTAACACTGAAATCTACCTAGAGAATTCCATCCCTGTTGGTCAACCTGGAGAATTGGGACAACAAGGCACGTGTTTCTCCGCCCCCCCTGGGAGAAATGGAAGGGGAGAATGTTAGGAATATCCTCCAAGCAAAGACGAGTCCCGAGAAAGATCATTTGGCTTGCAGAGGAGCTGGGCTCCCAGGCACTCTCTCTCTCTTTCTCTCTCTCTCTTTCTCATTCTCTCCAGGAACATCCGTGGGGAGTAAGGCTGGACCAGATCCGTCAGTTCGTGGCTTTTGAAACCCAGAACCTGAGGCCAAGGGAGCCCAGGGGCGGTTATCTCCCAGCCTCCTGGCGTTTCTGGAGCACTTCAATGACCTCGCCAATGCCGTCTTCTGGAACCTGGAGGGAAGGGGATGGAAAGGGGAAGAAAAAAGCTGGGTTGCCTTTCGACACCTTTCAGGAAATACCAAATACAGGGGAAAGCCCAAGTTATTATATTTTTTTTGAGGGGGGGGGAATAGTCTTCAGATTTGGAAGTTTAATATTGCTGTTAAGAATAACATTTTTTTTGGTCTTATTAAATTGGCCACTATATTTTCCTGACTGAGGGAAGGGAAGGGGAAGGGGAAGGGGAAGAGAGAGGAAAGGGGAGGGGAGGGGAGGAAAGGAGGGGAGGGGGAGGGAAGGAGGAGGAGGGAGGGAGGAGGAGGAGGAGGAGGAGAGGAGAGGAGAGGAGAGGAGAGGAGAGGAAAGGAAAGGAAAGGAAAGGAAAGGAAAGGAAAGGAAAGGAAAGGAAAGGAAAGGAAAGGAAAGGAAAGGAAAGGAAAGGAAAGGAAAGGAAAGGAAAGGAAAGGAAGGAAGGAGATGGGAATGGGAGGGAGGGAGAAGGAAAGGAAAGGAAAGGAAAGGAAAGGAAAGGAAAGGAAAGGAAAGGAAGGAGATGGGAATGGGAGGGAGGGAGAAGAGAAGGAAAGGAAAGGAAAGGACAGGAAAGGAAAGGAGGAAGGAAGGAAGGAAGGAGATGGGAATGGGAGGGAGGGAGGGAGAAGGGAAGGAAAGGAAAGGAAAGGAAAGGAAAGGAAAGGAAAGGAAAGGAAAGGAAAGGAAAGGAAAAATAAACAAGGGTAAGGAAAGGAAAGGAAAGGAAAAGTAAACAAGGGAAAGGAAAGGGAAGGGAAGGGAAGGGAAGGGAAGGGAAGGGAAGGAAAGGAAGGAAGGAGATGGGAATGGGAGGGAGGGAGAAGGAAAGGAAAGGAAGGAAAGGAAAGGAAAGGAAAGGAAAGGAAGGAGATGGGAATGGGAGGGAGGGAGAAGAGAAGGAAAGGAAAGGAAAGGAAAGGACAGGAAAGGAAAGGAGGAAGGAAGGAAGGAAGGAGATGGGAATGGGAGGGAGGGAGGGAGAAGGAAAGGAAAGGAAAGGAAAGGAAAGGAAAGGAAAGGAAAGGAAAGGAAAGGAAAGGAAAGGAAAAATAAACAAGGGAAAGGAAAGGAAAGGAAAGGAAAGGAAAGGAAAGGAAAAATAAACAAGGGAAAGGAAAGGAAAGGAAAGGAAAGGAAAGGAAAGGAAAGGAACGATATGAAATGCTTTTGTGAGTTGATAAGGGGTTTAAATTTACACTCATAGTCACATCTTATGCCTCAAAACAACTCAAGGCGATCAACGTTTGGTCTGATGGTTAAGACACCAAGCCAGAAACCAGGAGATGGTGAGTTATAGTCCCACACCTTATCCATGAAAGCCAATTGGGTGACTTTGAGTCAGTCCCTTTCCCTCGGCCCAACCTGCTTCCCGGGGTAATTGTTGTGGGGAAAATAGGAAGGAGGAAGGAGTATTATTAGGTACGTTCGCCACCTCGCGGTGTTTATAAACAACCATAAAAGTGAAATTATATAAATAAATTTTAAAAAAATCAGGAACCCTCAAAACAACAAATGCTTCAAACTCGGGATGTCTTCAAGCCCTTCGTGGCTTACCAAGGCGTGGTCAAAGTTGAAGGTGCTGATGTAATAGGCAGAGATGTCCGCGCTGGCCAGGGGTTCAGCAATCTGGGCCACGATCCCACATTCATCTGTACAAGGAAGGAACCAGGAGACACATCAGCTCAATGCTGGGCCAACCTTCTCAGGTTCTGGAATTTGACCAAACGAGATGACCCTTATTTGAGGGAGAAGCACTTTCCTCTAAGCAGGGGTCTCCAAACTTGGCAACTTTTTAAGACTTGTGGACTTCAACACCCATGGCTGGCTGGTGTTGTGGCCCGCCCGCGGAGCTGGCGGCAGATTCGGATAGTGAGGAGGTCGGGGACGAACATGGGTCTGGGGAAGGCTCCGATGAGGGCTCTGCATCGGAGGCAGAGAGGGGGCCAGGGCCGTCTTGATAGTTGTCAACTGCCTTCGGAGTCGGACATCGGTGAGGCAGAAGAACAGCTGGAGCCTGTTCCCAGTGTTGCCAGATGAAAGGAACAGCTAAAGAACAAGGGTTGACTCAGGAGTAAAGCCACAGGTCGACGATGAATGGCCCCTCCCAAAGGGAATAAAAGAGGCGCAAAAGAGGAGTGGAGTTTGCAGGAGACAATTAGTTCGCTTAATTGGTTCATGACTCTCTAAGACTCCTGGCCAAGTTTTGAAGATATCGGCCTGGCAGTTCTCCAAGCCCGATATGGATGTGACTGAGAGGAATTCACGGTAATTTAATAAAAAAGGTGTTTTTTTTTTGTCAGGACAAGGAGTCTGCTTCGTGCTCTTGGGAAAGCCTAGGTCAGAACAACTGGGGAACTCTGAGAGTTGAAGTCCACAAGCCTTAAAAAGTTGCCAAGTTTGGAGAGCTCTCCTCTAAGGAGAACCCGCGAGGTCTTCGGGACACCATCTCAGAGCCATGCAATCGCTCTAATTGATGGTTTAGAAATGAGAGTGGATTTCTTCCCGAGGACGGGATCTTGAGTTAAGTGGAAATGGAAGTTCTACTTCCAATTGTGCTCACAAGAACGACCCATATTCTACTTACTTCCGAGTTAATTCCAAGAGAATCTGTTATCTATACAGTGCCACTGTCATAGAGGGACGTGGTGGCTCAGTGGCTTAAGATGCTGAGCTCGTTGACCGAAAAGTCAGCAGTTCAGCGGTTCGAATCCCTAGCACTGCCACGTAACGGGGTGAGCTCCCGTGACTTGTCCCAGCTTAGCAGTTCGAAAGCACGTTAAAAAAAATGCAAGTAGAAAAAATAGGGGCCACCTTTGGTGGGAAGGTAACAGCGTTCCGTGCGCCTTTGGCGTTTAGTCCTGCCAGCCACATGACCACGGAGACATCTTCGGACAGCGCTGGCTCTTCGGCTTTGAAACGGAGATGAGCACCGCCCCCTAGAGTCGGGAACGACTAGCACAGATGTGCGAGGGGAACCTTTACCTTTACCACCGTCGTTGATAAAGTGTGGAAAAGAAAATATAACGCAACTCACCGAAGCCCAGGGGCTGCCCACCAATTCTGACCATCCTCCACAATTCCCCTGAGGAACTGGTCAACAGCAGGTCGCTAGGGAACCTGGGAAAGGAGAGGAAAATCTGATGTCTTCTCCACAACGTTATCCGTTGGAGCAAAGCTAACCCAGATGCCTGCAGGTCTGGGCCTCTGAGTGGCTCAGACTGCTAAGACAGTCTATTATTAACAGCAGCTGCTTGCAATTACTGCAGGTTCAAGTCCCACCAGGCCCAAGGTCGACTCAGCCTTCCATCCTTTATAATGAGGACCCAGATTGTTGGGGGCAATAAGTTGACTTTGTATATAATATACAAATGGATGAAGACTATTGCTTAACACAGTGTAAGCTGCCCTGAGTCTTCGGAGAAGGGCGGGATATATATTCAAATAAAAAAACAAAAAACAAAACTAAGGAACCTCTAAAGATGCCGTCTACTGCCCGTTCTTTCATCAGTAGACCCAGGAGGTTCTCTGCCCTCTGCCCTGTGGACGATGGATAGGCAACTAGGCTAGTCCTGCCACCCAAACGCTGTGCTCACGTTGATCACGTCAGAGAAGATCTATCACTACTTGGGAGGTATCTGGGATTAAATCCATTTTAGGGATGGGCTGCTGGGGGTTCGCAAGGATTCGGGAGAACCTCTAGCTAAGATTCTGTGCAGTTTGGACAACCCCTGAAATCCCACTCCTGGCTGCACCCATCCACCCTACCCCTCCCAGGAGTCCCCACGCGGCCCGTTTTGGATGCAGGGAAGTGCAGGGTGCGCACGGAGGCTCGGGGAGGACGAAAAACGGGCCTACCAGAAGTTCAGAAAGGCCGGTTTTTGGGGAAACACGGTACTCAGAGGATTGCAATACTCTAAGCCGCCTCAAGGACACAACTCCCCTTTGCGTGGCACTCACTTTTTCTTGGTCTCGGCATCCATGACGATGGAGATGTAGCCCTCAATCAGTGAGAAGGCAAAGAACGTAATGGACTCCTGGTTGTTAGCAGCTGCATCTTTTGGTGGGCTGTGAAAAGGCCAAAGACAGAAAAGGCCAATGTCAAATTTTGGACCATAAATGCCTCCTATTTTGGACGCGTGGGGCGGAACTGAAAACGGTTTCGGTAGGACTTTCCTATTGTCCTAAAAGCGAGGATCTGCGGTCCTCTCGAATTGGAGCTTAGATCAGACAATCTGATCACCAGCAGAAAAACAAGGTTAGGAACATTCTGTCGCAGAAGGAGAGGCTGAGCTGGAAGGCGGCGTCAAAGATGTCATCAGTTTAGAATCATTGTGTTGCCACAAAAGAACCCAGTGCAGCCCTGTGAATTCCATCGAGCCTTATCTATTGCCAGTTCGGCTCTGACCATTAGTTGACCATTAGAGTCTTGTAATTAGAGGTAGCAATGATATGGGCAGTCTTTGACTTACCGCCATTCGTTTTAGCGACCGTTCAAAGTTACAACAGCGCTGGAGAGAAGCGAGTGGCGCTTGTTTTTCAAACTTACAATGGTTGCAGCAATGAAAAAAATTGATTTATTTGTTTTAATCAATTAAAAAGTGATTTAAAAAATTCAGAAGCTTGGCAATTGACTCATATTTATGACGGCTGCAATCTCCTGGGGGGGGTCACGTGACCCCGTCCCCCTTTGCGACTTTGTGATAAGCCAAATAATGGAGAAGCCGGATTCACAACCATTTTACTAACTTAACCATGCAGTGTTTATACAGCGATTCACTTAACAACAATACAGTGATTCGCTTAACAACCGTGGCAAAAAAGGTTGTAAAACGGGACAAAACTCACTTAAGCAGAGTCTCGCTTATCATGGGGAATTTTAGACTCGACTGTCATAAGTCGAGGACTACCGATAAATCCTGGCTAAGAGCACTCCTGGTAGATTCTCCCTTTTTCTTAGCAACCTTCTTTTTCTCCCGCCACACAACCAGCCCAGATCCATCACCAACCTGGCTGAGTAGAACAGGACATCGATGAGCTTCGTGGCAATGGCTGGCAAGGTTTCGGGCGCGATGCTGAGAATGCAGAATCTATTCTGAGGAGTCTGAATGGGATGCACCGTGGCGTTGAACTCTGAGAAGCAGAGAGAGACACAGAGAGAGAAACACTGTCAGTCCTGCCCCAGGCTGATCCCTTAGGAAAGGAAAACCCTCGACTCCAGTGATGAAGCACCCAACAATTTCTCTAGACACAAACTGTTCCGCTGATCAATTGTCCTGTCAGGAAATCCCTCCTTAGTTCTAAGTTGGATCCCGCTCTGATGTGATCTCTCTTTGGGATCTCTCTTAGGGTTTCATGCCTAAGCAGGGGGTTGGACTAGAAGACCTCCAAGGTCCCTTCCAACCCTGTTTATTCTGTTTCTATTTGAAACTGATGATCTTCCACCTGTTACTTCTTGTCCTGCCCTCTGGTGCTTTGGAGAATAAGTCGAGCCCCTCTTCTCCGTGACAACTTCATCAACTTGAGATTTTCAAGAAAAGATTGGACTGCCATTTGTCAGAAATGGCATAGGGTCTCCTGCTTGAGAAGGGGGTTGGACTAGATGACCTTTTAGGTCCCTTCGAACTCTGTTAATCTGTTTATCTGCTCGTGGCTCCCGTGTGACACCTATCCTGCGCAGACTGCACTGCACTGCACTGGCTACCTGTGGCCTTCCGGGTGCGCTTCAAGGTTTTGGTAACCATCTTTAAAGCGCTCCATGGCATAGGGCCGGGCTACTTACGGGACCGCCTACTGCTACCGAATACCTCTCACCGACCCGTGCGCTCTCACAGAGAGGGACTCCTCAGGGTGCCGTCAGTTAGGCAGTGCCGTCTGGCGACACCCAGGGGAAGGGCCTTCTCTGTGGGGGCTCCCACCCTCTGGAACAAACTCCCCCCAGGACTTCGTCAACTTCCGGACCTCCGAACCTTCCGTCGCGAGCTTAAAACACATTTATTCATCTGCGCAGGACTGGATTAGATTTTAAATTTATACTGGTTTTAATGGGTTTTATTATTTATATTGCTTTTTAATAATTCGGCCATGTAGAATAAGTTTTTTAACTGTTGTTTTAGTCTGTATTTGTATGTACTTTTTTATTTGCCTGTGAACCGCCCTGAGTCCCTAGGGAGATAGGGCGGTATATAAATGTGATAAAATAAATAAATAAATAAATAAATAAATAAATAAATAAATAAATAAATAAATAAATAAATAAATAAATAAATAAATAAATAAATATTGGAAGTACTCAAGTACTGGAATTGTTCTGATTTGATCCCAGTAATAGAAAAACCCACCTTGTTTTGCCTTGTGGAACCCGTTGCTTATGTCTTCACAGTTGGCAGGGCCCAGTTCTCCATTCACCTCCTCATAAATGTCAAATTCGCCGGCCAGGGTATGGATGACCACAGGCAGATCCTTCTCCCGTACCTGAAAGGCAGACCGAAGATCACCGAAAATTACAGCATCGCCGCTTCCATTTTGAAGGGCTCCCATTTCTCCTGCTTGAGCAGTGGAATTGGACTAGAACTGTGATGGAGAACCTATAGCACATGTGCCACAGCTGGCACACAGTGCCCTCTCTGCGGGCACGCGAGCCGTTGCCCTGGTCACGTTGACTGTGCATGTGCGTGCCTTCCGCCATCCAGCTGGTTTTTGGGATGCGCAGGGGGCGGGGGGGCTTGTGGGAGATATGCGTGCATGCACAGGGGGGGGTCGCGCATACATGTGTGGAGGCAGGGGGAGCACAGCAGTAAGTAGCACACACATTCCGGAAGTGTGGAAACGTCCCCGTTTCTGGCTTCCGGAGGGCCTCTGGAGCCCGGGAAAGGCCATTTTCGCCCTGCTGGAGGCTCGAGAAAAGACTCCGTAGCCTGGGGAGGGTGAAAAATGGGCCTACCGGAAGTACCGGAAGTCCAAAAACGGGCCCATTTCCACCCTCTGGAAGGCCTCCAGAGCCCGGGGGAGGCTGTTTTTGCCCTCCCGGAGACTCAAGGAAAGCCTCCGGAGCTTGAGGAGGGCGAAAACACCCTCCACCGTGGTGCAGGTTGCTAAAAATTTTGAGCATCACCCTCCCGCGCATGCACACGGGCGCAGGGGGGCGCATGGGGGGTTCACGGGCATATGCACAGGGGTCATGGGGGTCGTGCGGGCATTCACGGGGGCTCGCACATTGCATTATGGGTGCTGGAACACACACGTACTTTTGGCACCGGAAGAGAAAAAAGTTAGCCATCACTGGACTAGAAGACCTCCAAGGTCCCGTCCAACTCCATTATTCCGAATCCCGAGTGGATGCTGGTTGGCTAGCTGTTCCCTCTCCGTCTCAGCCCCCCATTTACCTTCGAACCCAGCCCTTACCATACCACCGTTCCCCACCCTGGCTCTGGAACCGGCTCCCCCCTCCCACAAAAGCTCACCAAAATAAAATCAGTCTGATAGGTGGACAGCATTAAGACGGAAACGTTGTGTTCGGCCAGGGGTGCGATGACGGATTTTGCAATCTTGGTGACGCCTATTGGCTGGTTGTTGAGGGAGGCGCTGCCGTTCGACGAGACGTTAAGCACTAGCCAGGTGGAATCCACCACTTGTAGGTACTCAGAGGCGTGAAGCTCTGGAAGAAATGCGAGAAAACGTCATGAACTTGTTCTATCTCCTTCCCCACTTCAGACCCACGAGCTGGCCTTTAGCCAGTGGATTCACGGCTCTTATTAGTCCTGGCAGAGAAATTGCAGCTGGCTGCCAAAGTTCAAACAAATGACTCACATAGCAAGACTTTCAGCTCTTTTTGAAACGGATCAGCTAAACTTTTGCTTCCCGTGGAGTGAGAGCAGTCCCAAAGCTCTTTATATATCCTTTTGATGATGCCACTTCTCTAATGTTCTGAAGCGCGGGTCAAGCCAAGCTTGATTATTATTATCAGCTGGGTCTGAAGGCGTACCCTGGGGAAGGGAGGAATCAGGGGATGACGGCCTCATTACGTCCTCCGACTGGTCTGGCTCTCCAGGAGCCAGAACAAAGGAATCAGTGCTCCCGAGGTAAGCCTTACCGGCCCTTCCCCCTCACTCTCGGAGTCACTTTCGGGCATGGGTCCAGGTTCGGGGGCTGGAGTCACAACAGAACTACATAGAACAGGGAGGGCAAACCTTTTCGGCAACAAGTGCCGAAACCAAAATGTGCATGTGAGCACACGTGCGCCAGAGCACCAAGAAGCCCAAAGATCAGCTGACTGGCGTGTGCATGCCTGTTTTTTGACCATTTTCAGGGCATTTTGGGGCTGTTTTTCGGGGTGTTTTCAGGGCGTTTTCGGGCCCCAAAACAGCCTGAAATGGCCTAGAAAACAGGCTGGATTGGGGCTGTTTTTCCAGACCATTTGCAGGCCGTTTTCCAGCGCTCCAGCACCCGCTGGTCGCCATGCATGTGCCTCCCGGAATCGGAAGAGCAGCTAGCGATGGCTCACATGCCCACAAAGAGGAGTCTGCATGCTACATCTGGGATGCACGGCATAGGTTCACCATCACGGGCATAGAAGATAGAATAAGAATGAAAAAGAATCATCGAGCTGGGAGGACCTTGGAGGTCTTCTAGTCCAACCCCCTGCTTAGGCAGGAAACCCTACACCGCTTCAGACAAATGGTTCTCCAACATCTTCTGAAAAACTTCCAGTCTTGGAGAATTCACAACTTCTGGAGGCAAGTTGTTCCACTGGTTAATTGTTCTAACTGTCAGGAAATTTCTCCTTAGTTCTAGGTTGCTTCTCTCCTTGATGAGTTTCCAACCGTTGCTTCTTGTCCTGCCTTCAGGTGCTTTGGAGAATAGCTTGACTCCCTCTTCTTTGGGGCAGCCCCTCAAATATTGGAACACTGCTATCGTGTCTCCCCTAGTCCTTCTTTTCATTAAGCTGGACGTACCTAGTTCCCATTAACTGTTCATTTTAGCCTGGCTACCATGTGGTGTAACTTCTGTGTATGCTTGAAGTTTTTTTTAACAATATATCCTATTGTTATCCTATATAATCTACAGATCCCTCACATCCTGGACATAAACTGTCTCAACTCCTACCCTCAAAACAATGCTATAGAACACTGCACATTAGAACAACTAGACACAAGAACAGTTTTTCCCTGAAGGCCATCACTCTGCTAAACAAATAATTCCCACAACACTGTCAAATAATTTGCTAAGACTGTATTACTATTCTTCTTCTCTTCCTTACTAGTATCTATCTCTTCCCACTTATGACTATAACCATCTCGCTTGTATCTTTCAATTTATATTGTTTTTATTTGTTTCCTAGTACGATATGATAACTTATTAGTAATTTTGACTATCGCTAAGTGTTGTATCTTTTTATTCTCGATGAATGTATTTTATCCTCCTGATGTACACTGAGAGCATATGCACCTAAGATAAATTCCTTGTGTGTCCAATCACACTTGGCAAATAAAGAATTCTATTCTATTGACTGTTTACCCCATTAAAAAAAAAAGCTAGAAGTTCAAGGCAATTTAGGTGTTGTTGTTTTTTTCCCTAGAGAAAAAAGGCTTTATCTCCCAGCTGGTCAGCTTTAACAGATACGCCAGCTCATATTTCAGAATTAACCACAAGGTCTACACTTCAGTTAATTTCCAGCTGTAAAATAAATCAAAGTGAGTTTTTTTTAATAAAAAAAATCTAATTTACACTCAGAAACTGAAGGGATATTGGGGTTGATGATCCCAGATTCTGTGAAAGCTGGATGGTAGCTGGATTGGACACCTGTGATTTAAGGCAGCATTTCCAAACGTGGCCACTTTTAAGAGGGGTGGACTTCAACTCCCAGAATTCCCCAGCCAGCCACGCCTGGAATTCTGGGAGTTGAAGTCCACAAGTTTTTGGAGACCCCCTGATTTAAGGCATCCGGGGGGGGGAAAGGAAGTTAAAAATAGAAGAGAAGAGAAGAGAAGAGAAGAGAAGAGAAGAGAAGAGAAGAGAAGAGAAGAGAAGAGAAGAGAAGAGAAGAGAAGAGAAGAGAAGAGAAGAGAAGGATGGAGAATAGAATGGAATGGAATGGAATGGAATGGAATGGAATGGAATGGAATGGAATGGAATGGAATGGAATAGAATTAGAATAGAATAGAAGAGAAGAGAATTAGAAGAGAAGAGAAGAGAAGAGAAGGATGGAGAAGAGAAGGATGGAGAAGAGAAGAGAAGAGAATTAGAAGAGAAGAGAATTAGAGAAGAGTAGAAGAGAAGAGAAGAGAAGAGAAATAGAATAGAATTCTTTATTGGCCAAGTGTGATTGGACACACAAGGAATTTGTCTTGGTGCATATGCTCTCAGTGTACATAAAAGAAAAGATACGTTAGTTAGTTAGTTAGTAAAGAAAACTTAATTTGGAAAGGAAGGCTATCCAAGCTGACATGGAGACGACAGGAAACTCAGAATGGGTCTCCTCCAAATTGGGTTAAAAATTAAGACAGTTCGCTTTTTCGGATGACTGGATCACCGAACAGACTGGAAGCCGGTTAATGGTCCTCAGAGGACCAAAGGTTTCCATTCAGAAGGAATTTTCAAGGGGGGGGAGAAGAAAACAAATTTTTGCCCCCTTTTTTCCCCCAGTCACAATTCTCCACCATGACTGAGAGGGAAACCACATCGATGAAACGAGATGTCGTAGCCAAATCTTAAGATTTACCACCAGGGGTGGGCTTCAAAAATTTTAGCAAGGGATTCTCTGCCTGGTTTCTCTCCAGGGAAACAAGCCTCTTGAAAGAATTTCCAAGCAGTATAAAAAACAACAACTGTAAATTATACAGTTAAGTAATAGAGTTGCTATCTTTCTTGCTATCTTTCTTTTGTCCTCTTCATTTCATCCCTTCTTTTTTCTCATTCCTTACTACCTTCCTCTTATCCTTCCTTCCCTCTCACCTTACTTCCCTGTAATACCTTGTCCCCATCTCTTCTCCCTTCCTTTTTCCCCTCCTTCTCTCCTTCCTTCCTTTCCTATTCCAGATACGCTCCTTCCTTCCTCACTCACTTTTATCCTTCCTTCCTTCCTTCCTTCCTTCCTTCCTTCCTTCCTGTCCTATCCCAGTTATGCCCCTCCCTTCCTTCCTTCCTTCCTCACTCACTTTTTCTTTCCTTCCTTTCTACCTTCCCTCCTTCCTGCCCTATCCCAGTTATGCCCCTTCCTCACTCACTATTATCCTTCCTTCCTTATCCCAGTTAAGCCCCTTCCTTCCTTCCTTCCTCAATCACTTTTATTCTTCCTTCCTTCCTTCCTTCCTTCCTTCCTTCCTTCCTTCCTTCCTTCCTCACTTTTATCCTTCCTTCCTTCCTTTTATCCTTCCTTCCTTTTCTATCCCAATGTCCTTTCCTTCCTTCCTTCCTTCCTTCCTTCCTTCCTTCCCTTTTATCCTTCCTTCCTTACTTTTATCCTTCCTTCCTTCCTTCCTTTTCTATCCCAGTTATGCCCCTTTCTTCCTTCCTTCACTTTTATCCTTCCTTCCTTCCTTCACTTTTATCCTTCCTTCCTTCCTTCCTTCCTCACTTTTATCCTTCCTTCCTTCCTTCTCTATCCCAGTTATGCCCCTTCCTTCCTTCCTTCCTTCCTTCCTTCCTTCCTTCCTTCCTTCCTTCCCTATCCCAGTCATGCCCCTCCCTCCCTTTTTGTAGGTCTACCACCATAATAATAATACAGTAATAAAGATTTGATTTCATTCAAACTCTTCCCCTCCTCCCCAGATTCTCTCCCCCTCCTCCCAATTCCAGGAAGCACGTGAGGAGGGGGAGAGTTCCCTTCGCCCTGTGCCCACATGCAAACCTTGTTCCCTGGGAACAGTCCGAAACCCTCGTCCCAGCCTCGGAAGTTCACACCTTCCTTCAGCTGTGCCAACCCTGCTGCCAAGGCTGGGCTGGAGCCACTCCAGGAGTCCAGCGATACAAAAGCCGCTACGGTCAGCAAAGATCGGCCAGCGGGATCGGGTTCCCCCCCCCCGCTCCCCGTGCTCCACTGGGCAAGTGGAACACCCTGAGATAAACATCTGTTCCCTTTTCATCCTTGGAAATATACAGCTGGGCAGCCAAGCGATTGTTCCCTTTCTTGGAATTTGCGGGAGCCACCCACCCAACCAAAAAATGCCGAATCTTCTCATTTTCCAGGCCTGCAACTTCCTCCAATTTCAGTTTGAACTGAAATCCAAACATTTGGAGGGCTCCTATGTTGGCTGCCTTCCTCCTTCCCAAAACCATCCCGTCCGCCTTTAACAGTAACGAGAGTTGGAAGGGACCTTGGAGGTCATCTAGTCCAACCCCCACCCACCCCGCTCAGGCAGGAGACCCTGACAGAATCACAGAGTTGGAAGGGACCTTGGAGGTCATCTAGTCCAAACTCCCCTGTTCAAGTAGGAGACCCTGAAAGAATGATAGAATCACAGAGTTGGAAGGGACCTTGGAGGTCATCTAGTCCTACTCCCCTGCTCAAGCAGGAGACCCTGACAGAATCACAGAGTTGGAAGGGACCTTGGAGGTCATCTATCTAGTCCAACCCCCCCCCTCTGCTGACGCAGGAGATCTGTACTAGGGATTCGAACCACCGACCTTTCCGATCGACAAGCTCAGGCTCTTAACCATTTGAGCCACCTAGCCAAGCATTCACAGGAAGCGACTTTTCACCGTGTTAAACTGGCCGCCCGGAATGGTGGCACCGATAGTTATCGACACGCCAAACAGATCCCCTTTTAAAAAATAGTTCCTTTTTTTTTTCTTTTAGAATCCACCAACTACCTTCTGCATGTGCAGAAACTTCCTGATGACGTCCGGGACGGTGGGCGGAGCCTCCCGAGCCGGTTTTACTACCGGTTCTTACAAACCGGTCCGAACCGGGGGGGGGGGGTAACCCACCACTGCGTGACACCTGTACCGACCGTTATGGCAGTCAGGTAACTTGAGGTATGCAGTGAAGGTCGGAAATAAGTCAGAAATGGGCTACAAATTTATTGTTTTCAGTCCTGGCCACAGCTGGTCAGTCAATGAAGGAATACCTGCACTCCAAAAGGTGATCGTACCTTTGAAGCCATCTTCATCCAACATGATAGTGTAGTCTTCAGGTGTCTCCGTTAAGCTGAAAAACCTGCACCTGGGAAAAGAGAAGAGCGCTAAGTCAGGCTTACGAACTCGTGCTGTGAAATTTCTCTCCCTTTGGACTAAAATTGGGAAAATCACCATCAACCGCCAAGTCCCACTAGGCAGAATTCGGATCAAGGTTCCACCCCAGGACGTTTTCAGGCAACAGGGACATGGCCATGGCTCAATGGCTAAGACGCTGAGCTCGTCGATCCGAAAGGTCAACAGTTCGGCGGTTCGAATCCCTAGTGCTGCGCAATGGGGTGAGCTCCCGTGACTTGTCCCAGCTTCTGCCAACCTAGCAGTTCGAAAGCAAGTTAAAAAAAAAATGCAAGTAGAAAAATAGGGACCACCTTTGGTGGGAAGGGAACAGCGTTCTGTGGGCCTTTGGCGTTGAGTTATGCCAGCCACATGACCACGGAGACGTCTTCGGACAGCGCTGGCTCTTCAGCTTTGAAACGGAGATGAGCACCGCCGCCCCCTAGAGTCAGGAACAACTAGCATGTATGTGCAGGGGGAATCTTTACCTTTACCTATCCAGGAACACCGAGATAGAGAGTATGGTCTAGTGGTTAAGGCACCAGGCCACAATTTACCACTGTAATTCCTGCCACACTTTTGGTCGTAAGTCAAGTTTCTTGTTTAATGCAAACATTTCTATATCTGTGTATATTTCCAAAACATTTATATCACTTTCATTATTTTAAGTGATCGCATTCTGTATAAATGAGTCCCCCCTATTTTATTACACCGGTCCATACAAAGGCTACGTCTAAAGGCCAACCAATCGTAGGTGGCAAATCTAATTGAGTGAAAGATATATTTATCTTTCCAATGTGGCAAGTCCTTTGACTAAAATAAAGACACCTCTACGGTTAAAATAAAATAAAATAAAGATCTTTAAAAGGCTTTGGAGCAGCAAAGCAAATCCCCAGAAGCGTTTAAACTCGGGGTATCCAGTCTTGGCAACTGTGAACTTCAACTCCCAGAATTCCCTAGCCAGTTGAAGTCCACGAGTCTTAAAAAGTTGCCAAGGTTAGAAACCTTTGATTTAAACTCTACATTTTCGTCTCTGAGTAGTGGAGACACCCTAATTTTCAACCATTCAATCTTTCTTTCTTTCTTTCTTTCTTTCTTTCTTTCTTTCTTTCTTTCTTCCTTTCTTCCTTTCTTCCTTTCCTTCCTTTCTTTCTTTTTTTGTTTCTTTTTCTCTTTTCTTTCTCCTTTTTCTCTTTTCTTTCTTTCTCCTTTCTCTTCCTTTTTCTCTTCGCCTTTCTTTCTTTCTCTTTTCTTTTTCTTTCTTTTTTCTTTCTCTCTCTCTCTTCCTTTTTCTTTCTTGTCTTCCTCCCTCCCTTTCTTTTTCTCTTTTTTCTCTCTCTTCCTTCCTTCCTTCCTTCCTTCCTCCCTCCCTCCCTCCCTCCCTCTCTTTCTTTCTTTTTTTCTCTTCTCCCTCCTTCCCTCTCTCTCTCTCTCTCTCTCTCTCTCACACACACACACACACACACAAACCCACTCCAGCAAAATTTCTGAGGCTACCCCTTCAAGCTTGAAAAAAACTTGAAAACCCCACCGACATTCCCCAGGGCCTCTTAAGCAACCCAAAGAAACAAATGACCAAGCTGCACTCAACCGCAGGCACACAACACAAAGCTTGTTTAACCGCGACACGAAGCGCCCTGCCCTTTTTGTCTGACACACAACTTGTTTATTCCCTCGCAAGAGTTTGAGAAAGGGAAGAAAAAAAAAGATTGTTTGAGCAGATCAAATGGGCCGGAATGAAAGAGATTGCTGATTCACGTGAAACGCTTGGAGTTGGCGCATGTAACGTCCAGCTCACTGGTAGCAAATTAGCCACAAATGCTGGTGTCTGAGTTTTTTTTCAAACTTGGTACCGCAAAAGGATTAAACCAGATTTTTGGAAACCGTTTCAGGCTTCGATAGAAGAGAATATTCTTCGCTCGGGGTTCAACTGTGGGGTTCTTGGCGTTTTCTGAACTTAGTGGTTTTCTCGCAGACATTTCATGACCCAACTAGGTAACATCATCAGTGCCAGGGGCTTTAAGGCTTGTTTATTATGCTGCTTTTGTTAACACAACAACAGAAATCTGTTGTTTTTCTACAATTTGTAGCCATCAGAGAAAGAACTGTGAATGTAAAGCATTTTACATTTACATTTACAACTTTTAACCTAGGCAGGGCAGAGCAGAGACCTTAGCTTTCTCTAACGAATAATCCTAGAATTCCAATGCAAGTAGTCCTCATTTAGCAACAACTGGGAACGGCCACTTGGTCATTCAACGCAGCTGTGTAAGTGAAACTACAACAGTGTTTACGTCCTGACTTCAGCTTGGCTGGTTGGGGAAATTGACCATTCGACGATACCATTTAAGTGTATAAGATCACCTGCCTCGAGCACGGGGTGGACTAGAAGATAATATACCGGCTGAGGAATTCTGGGAGTTGAAGTCCACCCAATCTTGGAAGTGGCCGAGTTTGAAACACAGCGAGCTAAATATTGAATTGTTTTGTTGGCCGACCCAATTTCGGGAGAAAAAGTTCACCAGGTGAGTTAAAATTCTCACCGAGGGGAGCAAGCAAAAACCAGGTCTCAGGTGAGGAAGGAAGGAAAGAGGAAAAGCTAAAAGAGGAAGGGAAGAATGACAAAGAGGAACTTAAAGAAGAAGAAAAAACAAGGCAGTGAAGAAATCTCATCAGCAAATTACCTGGTTATTACAGCTGTTTGGAATGCTGTAAGGGCGACTAAGCAAGCCACAATATTTTTCTTCCATGTTTTCCAGAAGTATTCCTCCCCCCCTCTTTTCAATAATACATCAATAATGTTCAGGGTTATGAAAACTGAAACCATTTCACATCTGGAGGAAAAAGAAACCAATATATATATTTCCCTAGCTTAATGTTGATTTAAGTTGCCTTCACTGTACAAAGATTTAAGCCAGTTTTTTTTTTTTTCATTCTAACAGCCAAACTTTTAATTTTTTTCAGACTGGAAACTGTTTTGTTTACACCGCAGCCTTAAGGCTTTTCAAAACAAGAACAGGAATTTGTTGTTTTTCGAGGATACGTGTAGCCATCGCGGAAAGAAGTGTAAAATGTAAAACAAACAAGAAAAGAAAACAGCCGTTCGAAACGGAGCAAGGCCAAGGGTGAAAAAAACTACATTTTCCGGAATATTTTTTTTATTTTAAATCCACAATTCGATTCACGCTTCGCTACAGTTCTGTCCCTCTGCAAAGGCAGAATTTCAAAGTCTGTTTTGTTTTTGTTTTTTTAAGGCAAACCTTTTTTTTTTTTCCTTTAAGAACCACTATGGGCAGTGGTGGGATTCGGCCAGTTCGCACCACTTCGGGAGAACCGGTTGTTAACTTTCTGAGCAGTTTGGTGAACTGGTTGTTAGAAGAAATCATTAGGGCAGAGAACCGGTTGTTAAATTATTTGAATCCCACCACTGACTACGGGGTTTTAAAAAAGGCAATTTGTACCTTTCGGAAGCTGCAGTGTGTTAAAGAGTTAAGCAGCCAGATAAGACGCGGAGTGAAGTAGCTAAAGGAAGTAGGAAACTGGCTTGCAAAGCAGGAATTGGTGGGGGAAAACAATAGGTAGCAATGCCAAGGAACTATGCTGGAGAAAGAACAAAATAGAAAACGTAGAATTAGGCCGTAAGGACTGCTAAGGAAGGAAATTTGGAAGAAAAGAGGAAGGCACAGCAAGCCTGACTTGGAAAACATAGCTCTAGTTTAATGAAAAGAAGGACTAGGGGAGACAAGATAGCAGAGCTCCAATATCTCAGGGGCTGCCCCAAAGAAGAGGGAGTCAAGCTCTTCTCCAAAGCACCTGAGGGTAGAACAAGAAGCAACGGGTGGAAACTAACCAAGGAGAGAAGCCACTTAGGAATTTCCTGACAGCGAGAACAATTAACCGGTGGAACTGCTCGCCTCTAGAAGTTGTGGGCTTGCTCCAACACGGGAGGTTTTCAAGAAGAGATTGGGCAATCCTTTGTCTGAAATGGTATACAGGGCTTCCTGCCTGAGCAGGGGTGGGGTGGGGGGTTGGACTAGAAGACCTCCAAGGTCCCTTCCCACTCTGTTATTTTCTTTTCATCTTCTGTTATACATTTCACGTAAATTCGGAGCTGGCAGGCTTCGTTTTTTATCTCCAAGTGTGCAAAAACAACTTATGAAACCCAGACAGAAGTTGTGAGCCAAACAACCCACTTGGTACTGATAGGGAGCTGTGGCCTCCAGATGTCCTGAAGGATGACTCTGAAAATCCTCTCTCAACACACACACACACATATTAGAAAACTAAAGGGAAAATTTTCCACTGTCTCAGATTCTTTCCTATGGCAAGATAGCTGATCCTAACAATAACAAAAGATAAAGGAAATTACCTTCCAAAAAAAGCTTTAGCTAAGCCTAGCTTGGATGGAATTCCTCGATCATTATGCAGGTAGTCCTCGACTTATGACCACAATTGAACCCTCTACAGACCCGTTGCTAAGCGAGACAGGCGTTAAGAGAAATGTTGCCCATTTTTACTTGCCGCTTGTTGCTGACTGAATCTGTGCCCTTGTGATGTTAGCAACACGGTTGTTAAGTGAATCCGGCTTCCCCCATTTTGGTCGCAAAATGGATCACGTCACCTCTGAGACACTCCAGCGGTCGTAAATATGAAGCAATTGCCAAGGGTGTGAATTTTGATCACCTGACCGGGTGTGTGTGTGCCGCAACGGTTGTTAGTGTGAACAACGGTCGTAAGGTTGAACCCTTGTAGGTTCAAACGGGCGCTGAACGAAAGGCTGTAAGTTGAAAACTATGTGTAATGACTGGTAAAAGTTTCCCTTGCACATACGTGCTAGTTGTTCCTGACTCTAGGGGGCGGTGCTCATCTCTGTTTCAAAGCCGAAGAGCCAGCGCTGTCCGAAGACGTCTCCGTGGTCACGTGGCCGGCACGACTCAACGCCAAAGGCGCACGGAACGCTGTTACATTCCCACCAAAGGTGGTCCCTATTTTTTCTACTTGCATTTTTTTACCTGCTTTCGAACTGCTAGGTTGGCAGGAAGCTGGGACAAGTCACGGGAGCTCACTCCGTTATGCAGCGCTAGGGATTCGAACCGCTGAACTGCCGGACTTTTCGATCGACGAGCTCAGCGTCTTAGCCACCGAGCCACCGCCTCCCCTTGACTACCTCCTGTAAATTCTATCTATGAGAGGGAAGTCAGCATTTTTTATCAATCGGAATTCTCCCACAAAACAGAAGCCAGAGCTGAGAATCGGAGCATCGATATATATATAAAACCCCAATATTTCTTGATTAAAAAATGGGACAATGATCCGGGCGGCTTAAAAAAACACCGACAGCTTCCACGAATCATTATATTTGCAAAATATTTCTGCATCAATGCCCCCTTCATTTCTGCAATTCCGAAGACCCCCTGAAAAAAAAAACCAAAAAAGCTTGAGAGAGAGAGAGAAAGAAAGAGAGGGAGGGATGGAGAGGGAGGGAGGGAGGGAGGGAGAGAGAGAGAGAGAGAGAGATCGGTTGCCAACTCTTGCAGCCAAGTGCAGGGGCGGGAAGAATTTAGGAAAAAATAAATGGCTTCAAGAAAGGAAAATAAATATAATTTGCTCCAAAAGGGGAAAAAACTAAATGGAATCAGCCGTTTGGGGTGGAAAAAAAATAAAAGCAGAGCTGTTTATTTTCCTTCAAGGCTTTCAAGCCAGCCGTGGGGGTGTCCCGTGCGGGTTATGTCAGGATCCGCACCCGTGTGCCCAGCGCCAAAATAAATGTGGCTTTTTTTGGCTGCACTTAAGAGGGACAGGATGGGGACGGGGGGTGGGGGGAAGGGATCCTCCTGAGCTAATTGGGGTCCATGGAGCCTCTTTTCAAGAACTGGGGAGGGGTTACTCCCCCCCAAAAAAACACAGGAGCAGCCAAAGCCTCATGAGCATCTTTTAAAAAGAGTTTAGGGTGTAGGGTTTTCTGCCTGAGCAGGGGGTTGGACTAGAAGATCTCCAAGGTCCCTTCCAAATCTGTTATTCTATTCTAAAAAGATTGTGAAGAATTCGCCGTATTTGGGTTTTTGGCTGGGGAGCCTGGTGCATTCCTGGATTTAAGGAGCAACGACTCCAACCTCCTTGGGGACGATGGGAAATGTAGTCCAAGAGCTCTAGAAGGGCCCAGGTTGGAGGAAAGGCTTCTCATGAGAGAGAGAGAGACACACACACACACCCTCCCAGTTCTAAATTGGGGCTAATCTTACAACTTCTCCTCTCTCTTTAGCTCAACCCCACAATTTCTTTACAGATCTGGTAGGCCTCCTCTGGGCTTCTCCTTTATTTTTTGACCTCCCCCTGACTACAACTCCCATCTCCCCCAGCCAGTTGGTCTGCATGGTGAGAGTCTAAGCAAAGCAAAAAAAAGGGAGCCAAGATATTGGGGGACGGGGGTCTCGCACCACCTGGGCTAAAGCAAGGGCAACTGGCTGCAATACTCCGCAGTACCACTAGATGGCAGTAGAAAGAAACCTTTCTCGCCATCTACAGGGCTTCTGGAGAATTGCAGTCCACTTTTCTGATACCCTGAAAAGATTATGGCCATCTTCAGAGGCTGGCAACAACCACAATATGGCAAGAGACACAGGTCCGTTCTATCCACACATGCACCGGACTGCCCCTCTCCTTGTATATTTGTATACACACTTGTATGACACTTGTATACTAACACACACATCAGGGCTCCACCCTTAATTTGCAAGCACACAGCAAAAAGAAGTTATTTTTCCGTGTATATACCGGTCAGAGTAACAAGAGTTGGCAGGTCCTTAGGCACCCCCTCCCCAATTCGGAGCACGTGTGTAAACACCAGCTCTGATCCACAATCCGATAACGGCGCCGAATCTGCGGCCCAAGGATTCCAACACTCCGCCTGTGCAGTCTCTGTGACACGCGTGTTTGCGCCCTCCCTAATGCACCAACCCCCGCCTGCGCAGCTTCTCCTCTCCTCCCCACCCCCCACCGTGACACGCGTGTCTGCATCCTCCCGAGTGGACCACCAACCCCCGCCTGCAGTCTTCCCTAAGCCCATTCACAACGACACGCGTGTCTCTGCATCCTCCCGCATGCACCAACCCCCACCTGGGCAGCTTCTCCAGCCCCACCTTCCGCGACACGCGTGTCTGCGCCTTCCCAACTGCACCTACGCCCGTGTCTGCACGGTCTCTCTCCACCAGGCTAGCCACGGCGACACGCGCGTCTGCGCCCTCCCGTGTGCACCAGCCCACTTAACCTGACACGCGTGTCGGCGCCCTCCCAACTGCACCAACCCCCGCCTGGGCAGCTTCTCCAGACGACCTTCCGCGACACGCGTGTCGGCGCCCTCCCAACTGCACCAACCCCCGCCCGCGCAGCTTCTCCAGCCCACCTACCCTGAGAAGCGTGTCGGCGCCCTCCCAACCTGCCCAGTCTCTCCTCCACCAGGCAAGACGCGCGTCTGCGCCCTCCCGCGTGCACCAACCCGCCGCCCGCGCAGTCTCTCCAGCCCGGCCCAGCCGACACGCGTGTCTGCGCCTTCTCACGTGGGCGCGCACACACACACACACAGTCCCCCTCCCCGGCGCCTTCCCACCTGCTGCGCTGGGGCAGGAGCAGCATCTTGAGCAGCGGGTGCGTGTAGAGCCAGAGGCCGCGGCGAGCCAGGCTCAGGACCCGCACGCGGGTCTCCAGGATCCGCAGCTCCATGGCGCAGCCAGCAAGGCCGGCAGCTCAGCCCCAGCTCTGGGCTTTACGGAAGCCGGACCCGCAGCGCCGCCTCTTTCCCCAGGCCCGGCCCGGCCCACGGGGTGGGGAGCGCCGGCCCCTGACCCACCCCCGGCCCGCCTTCGCCTTGGCTTGGCTTGGCTTGGCTGGGCGCGCCTCTGAGCTCGTACAGAGCGCATTGGCAACGACGCGCAACGTTGCAGCCAGAGGGCCAGGCGCGCGCGTCTTGGCTTCTTTCGCTTTCCCGTCGCGGGTGCTGAAAAGGGAGCCCCGGGGTTCTCACGACCCGTTCACGAGCCCTGCGGGTTTCGTGGATTGATGGCGAAGTAGGTCGGGTGCCCCCGCCCTTCGCCTTGAACTTTCAGCGCCTTCCTTCCTTCCTTCCATTTTCTCTTTCTCTCTTTCAATTTTTCTCCTTTCTTTTATTCTCTTTCTCTCTTCCTTCCTTGTGTTGTAAATGTTGTACCTTGATGAAGGTATTTTTTCTTTTATTTACACTGAGAGCATATGCACCAAGACAAATTCCTTGTGTGTCCAATCACACTTGGCCAATAAATTCTATTCTATTCTATTCTATTCCTTCCTTCTTTCGTTCCTTCCCCAATCACCGGAGGTTTTTAAGAAGAGATTTGGACAGCCGTTTGTCTGAAATGCTATATAGGGTTTCCAGCCTGAGCAGGGGGTTGGACTAGAAGACCTCCAAGGTCCCTTCCAACTCTGTTATTCTGTTTTTCTGCTATTCTTTTTCTTTCCTTCCTTCCTTCCTTCTTTCCTTCCTTCGTCTTATATTTCTCTTTATCTCTTTCAGTTTTTATCCTGTCTTTTTCTTAATCCTCCCTTCCTCCCCTTTCCTTCCTTCCTTATAATATTTGTTTTTATCTCTCGATTTTTCTCCTTTGCTTCTCTTAATCCTTCCTCCCTCCCTTCCCTTTTGTTCCTTCCTTCTTCCTCCCTCCCCCTTGTTTTAGATTTCTCTTCATCTCTTTCCATTTTCTCTTACTCCTCCTCCCTCCCTCCCCTTTCATTCCTTCTTCCTCTCTCCTCCTTCCTCCCTTTCCTTCCTTGTGTTGTAAATGTTGTACCTTGATGAAGGTATTTTTCTTTTATTTACACTGAGAGCATATGCACCAAGACAAATTCCTTGTGTGTCCAATCACACTTGGCCAATAAATTCTATTCTATTCTATTCTATTCCTTCCTTCGTTCCTTCCCCAATCACCGGAGGTTTTTAAGAAGAGATTTGGACAGCCGTTTGTCTGAAATGCTATATAGGGTTTCCAGCCTGAGCAAGGGGTTGGACTAGAAGACCTCCAAGGTCCCTTCCAACTCTGTTATTCTGTTTTTCTGCTATTCTTTTTCTTTCCTTCCTTCCTTCTTTCCTTCCTTCGTCTTATATTTCTCTTTATCTCTTTCAGTTTTTATCCTGTCTTTTTCTTAATCCTCCCTTCCTCCCCTTTCCTTCCTTCCTTATAATATTTGTTTTTATCTCTCGATTTTTCTCCTTTGTTTCTCTTAATCCTTCCTCCCTCCCTTCCCTTTCGTTCCTTCCTTCTTCCTCCCTCCCCCTTGTTTTAGATTTCTTCATCTCTTTCCATTTTCTCTTACTCCTCCCTCCCTCCCTCCCCTTTCATTCCTTCTTCCTCTCTCCCTCCTTCCTCCCTGTCTTACAATATTTGTCTTTATCTCTTTCCATTTTTCTCCTTTCTTTCTCTTAATCTTCCCTTCCTTCTTCATCCCTCCCTCCTGTCTTACATTTCTCTTTATCTCTTTCCATTTTTAGCCTTTCTGTCTTTCTCTTAATTTTCCGTTCCTTCTTCCTCCCTCCCTCTCTCCCCATCCTCAGTGCCGTGCCCATATTTTGCTCATCTGCACGCCTTCAACTTGAGGCGTTTCTAACGTTTTTCCCCTGCTCCGTCTTTGTTACCTTGCGGGATTATTATTATTATTTTGTCTCCCAGCCTTTGATGGAAAAAAGCAGATAATAGACAAAAAAAAAACCAGGCTGATTCGAGTGTCAACAGTGCCCACAGCGAATGTTCCTACCAGAGCTACAAGGAGACAAGGGGGTGTTGTGCATAACAGCCAGTTTTCCTGTTCTGGTTGCCTCGAGCTTAGCCCAAAACTGATTAAAAACACAGAACTGCAAGGATCAGAATTCTAGGCCTGGTGAATTGAGGCCTGCAATGCCTCCAGAAGTTGTGGCTGCTCCAATACTGGAGATTTTTAAATATGAACAACCTTTTGTCTGACATGGCATCGGGCAGGGGTGAAATCCAGCAGGTTCTGACAGGTTCTGGAGAACCGGTAGCGGAAATTTTGAGCCGTTCAGAGAACTGGCAAATACCACCTCTGGCTGGCCCCAGGAGTGGGGTGGGAATGGGGATTTTGCAGTATCCTTCCCCCCAGGAGTGAGGAGAGAATGGAGATTTTGCAATATCCTTCCCCCAGGAAGTGGGGTGGGAATGGGGATTTTGCAGTATCCTTCCCCCCAGGAGTGAGGAGAGAATGGAGATTTTGCAATATCCTTCCCCCAGGAAGTGGGGTGGGAATGGGGATTTTGCAGTATCCTTCCCCCCAGGAGTGAGGAGAGAATGGAGATTTTGCAATATCCTTCCCCCAGGAAGTGGGGTGGGAATGGGGATTTTGCAGTATCCTTCCCCCCAGGAGTGAGGAGAGAATGGAGATTTTGCAATATCCTTCCCCCAGGAGTGGGGAGAGAATGGAGATTTTGCAGTATCCTTCCCCCCAGGAGTGAGGAGAGAATGGAGATTTTGCAATATCCTTCCCCCAGGAGTGGGGTGGGAATGGGGATTTTGCAATTTCCTTCCCCTGCCACGCCCACCAAGCCATGCCATGCCCACCAAGCCACACCCACAGAACCGGTAGTAAAAAAATTTGGATTTCACAATTGACATAGGGTTACTTGCTTGAGCAGGGGGTTGGGCTAGAAGACTAGAAGAAGATATTGAGACTCTGGAAAGGGTGCAGAGAAGAGCAACCAGGATGATGAGGGGACCGGAGACTAAAACATACGATGAACGGTTGCAGGAACTGGGCATGGATAATCTAGTGAAGAGAAGGACCAGGGGAGACAGGATAGCAGTCTTCCAATATTTGAGGGGCTGCCCCAGAGAGGAGGAAGGGGGTCAAGCTATTTTCCAAAGTCCCTGAAGGCCAGACAAGGAATATTGGATGGAAACTGACCGAGGAGAGGTTCAACTTAGAAATAAGGAGGAATTTTCTGACAGTGAGAACAATCCACTCATGGAACGGAAGTTGCCTTCGGAAGTTGTGGGAGCTTCATCACTGGAGGCTTTCAAGAAGAGACCGGACATCCATCTGTCAGAAATGGTGCTTGGGCTGGGGGTTGGACTAGATGACCTGCAAGGTCCCTTCCAACTCCTTATTCTAGATTCTGCATGCTTGTATAAGTGTCTGGTTTTTTTATTAGTAGAAATCACGTACGGTCCACTAAACCACGGATTAGAAACGCCAAGGGGCTGGATTAATGTCACCTACTAAATCAAAACGAAGGAAAGCCATATTTTGGTTTAAGAAATAAAGGTAAACCAAACCCACTCGCGTGTTTGCTCCCCTGAAGCCTTTTGCAAACCGCTTCAATTCCCCAAACAGCCGTTGGAAGGGCGGCGATGCACCCAATTTCAGAACTAACGTGGGGGGTTGGGAAGCACGCATCCGTTAATTTTTTTTTTCCATGGCAAATGGGAGGATCACAAGAATCGGAGTAGTGACTGTTGAAAACTCTTCCAAACTGGAAAAACAACAACAACGTAAAATAAGTAAATTAATTTGAGAACGGAGTTCCACACCTTCCCCAAGATTCTGCATGGCTTGGAAGAACAGTGACATAAACCTGCTGCGCATCTCCAGGGGTGGGCTTCCAAATTTTTAGCAAGCGATTCTCCGGCAGGCTGCTGGATGGGCGTGGCCATAGTGGGCGTGGCATAGTCGGCTTTTTTTGCCCTCCCCGGGCTCTGGAGGGTTTCCTCGAGCCTCCGGGAGAGCGAAAATAGCCTCCCCAGACTCTGGAGGCCCTCTGGAGTTCCCGAACTTCCGGTAGGCCCATTTTTTAACCTCCGCGCCAGGGGTGGGTTCTACTTACCTCTACTACCGGTTCGCAACAGGAGCGCATGCGCAGAAGCGCCTTGATGACATCAGGGCTGGTGGGCAGAGCCTCCCGCCGGTTTTGCTACCGGTTCTACAGAACCGGACAGAACCGGGAGCAACCACCACTGCTCTGTGCGCCCCCTGCACTTACCTGCATCCAAAACGGGCCACGTGGAGACTCCTGGGAGGGGAGGGATGGGCAGGGCCAGCCAGGAGTGGGATTTGGGGGTTCTCCAAACCGCACAGAATCTTAGCTAGAGGTTCTCCCAAACCCCCAGCAGCCCCAGCCCTGCCCATTTCCCTGTCATTTTCAAGGTCACACGGGGCCTATATAGGTCATATAGGTAGTCTTGGCGTACAACCATTCATTTAGTAACTGTTTGAAGTTACGGCGACACCCATATAACTGATGCAGTATCCTCGGAGTCACATAATCAAAATTCTGGCCAGCGTCACGCATTTACAACGGTCGCAAAGTCTTGGGAGTCCGCTTTTTGCAACCTTCCGACAAGCAAAGTCGGGGGGGGGGACACCCAGATTCCCTTAACAGCCGTGTCAGTTAACACGTGCGGTGATTCGCTTAGCAACCGCGGCAAGGAAAGTCGTAAAAGGGCCTCTGTGGCTCAGACTGGTAAGACAGTCTGTTATTAACAGCAGCTGCTTGCAATTACTGCAGGTTCAAGTCCCACCAGGCCCAAGGTTGACTCAGCCTTCCATCCTTTATAAGGTCGGTAAAATGAGGACCCAGATTGTTGGGGGCAATAAGTTGACTTTGTATATAAATATACAAATGGATGAAGATTATTGCTTGACATAGTGTAAGCTGCCCTGAGTCTTCGGAGAAGGGCGGGATATAAATGCAAATTTAAAAAAAATGGGACAAAACGTACGTAATGCCTGTTTTGTGTAACAACACGTATTTTTTTCGCTCAGTTGTGGTCGTAACGTGGAGGACTGCCGGTATAATGACTGAGGAAGTCTGCTTCCGTTGTCCGGGGGTTTGTGTGTGTGTGGAATCACATAACCCCCATTTTGTGACCTTCCCAGTCAACTTTTCCCCTAAGTTAATGGGGGAAGAAGCCATATTCATTTAATGACTGCATGATTCGCTTAACAACTGCAACGATTTGCGTAAGAACTGTGACCAAAGAGGGTCATAAAACGAGGTGCAAGTCATTTAACAACTGCCGCCCTTAGCAATGCAGATCTTGGGCTCAATTGCGGTCTACCTGTATTAAACTCTTTTCTGGAAAAAAACACAAAATCTCTTTTCTGGGGGAAAAAAAAAACACCACCCCAAAATCAGTCTGTCACCCACACATCTCAGGGTGTCTGTCTCAAGAGTTATTCTGTCAGGCTCGTAAATTTACCACCGGAGTAAAAGAGTTGTCCCATTTCCACAGCCCGACAGTGGAAAATTTCAGCGAATTTTGTGGAAAATTACAGGCCGCTGCAATTGGGAAATGGCTAAAAAAGGAAGTCACTCATTGAACCCGAGTCTAAATTCCAGCAAAAGCACTGAAAGTTTTTAAAGAAGACGTTGGATAAAACCATTTGTCTGAAGTGGTGTAGGGTTTCCTGCCTGAGCAGGGGGTTGGACTAGAAGACCTCCAAGGTCCCTTCCAACTCCTGTTATTCTGTTACAGCCTATTACTGTTATATATCTACTGGCTAGGCTGCTCTTGAATTTAACCTTTGTCTGACGGTAACTAAGAACTCCAGACATCAATACAATTGAACGTGTCCAGAAATATTTTACAAGAAGAGTTCTCCATTCCTCTGAAAACAATAAAATACCCTATCCCACCAGACTTGAAATCCTAGGCTTGGAAAACTTGGAACTCCGTCGCCTTCGACAAGACCTAAGCTTAATTCACAGAATCATCTATTGTAATGTCCTTCCTGTTAAAGAGTACTTCAGCTTTAATTGCAATAATACAAGAGCAACCAATAGATTTAAACTTAATGTCAACTGCTTTAATCTAGATTGCAGAAAATATGACTTCTGTAACAGAATCATCAGTGCTTGGAATACTTTATCTGACTCTGTGGTCTCTTCCCATAATCCTAAAAGCTTCAACCAAAAACTTTCTACTATTGACCTCACCCCATTCCTAAGAGGACCATAAGGGGCGTGCATAAGTGCACAAACGTGCCTACCGTTCCTGTCCTATTGTTTTTCTTCTTCCTATATGTATATATATATATGCTTATACCTTTATATACTATATAACCTTTCTGTATGATAGTTACATATATTGTTGTGACAAAATAAATAAATAAAATAAATAAATATATATATATATATATATATATATATATATATATATATATATATATATATATATATATATATATATATATATATATATATATATGTATATATATATATGCTTATACCTTTATATACTATATAACCTTTCTGTATGATAGTTACATATATTGTTGTGACAAAATAAATAAATAAAATAAATAAATATATCTACTGGCTAGGCTGTTCTTGAATTTAACTTTTGTCTGACAGCAACTAAGAACTCCAGACATCTGCATTATCATCAAGGAAGCTTTCTAGAAAAGTAAGGTGTGGATTGGTTTCTTGTGGGTTTTCCTGGTTCCTACTCTTGGAAACAGGGAATGGGTCTCCGCAGCGTCCTGGATTGATCTGGTAGGACTTTCTGATTTTCATCCGCAGGACAATGGCTTGTCCACTAAAAAAAACGGAGTCTCCTTTTGAAGGCACTTTCCTGAAGTTAGATGCATCCTTTCCCCTAATCCCTAACCCACTATTAATAACCTCAAGTAGGAGGTTAAACCAAGATGAGTTACTTATTGCTTCTTTGATCCGTAGTAACTCTTCTCCTTCTATGATTAACTCGCTCTGCTTTCTAATCGCCCTCATCAAGTCAACACAACATCTCAGCTCCCGTAGCCCTCCCAATTGTAGGTTGCTTCATATTTATGGATTTTGGTTCCCATCATCCCCAGCCAGCCCTGGCAAAAAAGGGGAGGGGATTGTAGCGATACTCCAAGAGTCTAGGGTAGAACAAGCTGCTTGGCTTAATGTCTATGGAGATTCTCAATCCTCCAGGTCATGGTTTTTGCCCCATAGAATAGAATAGAATAGAATAGAATAGAATAGAATAGAATAGAATAGAATAGAATAGAATAGAATAGAATAGAATAGAATAGAATAGAATAGAATAGAATAGCAGAGTTGGAAGGAATCTTAGAGGCCTTCTAGTCCAACCCCCTGTTTAGGCAGGAAACCCTACACCAGTTCAGACAAATGGTTAGCCAACATCTTCTTAAAAATTTCCAGTGTTGGAGCATTCGTAACTTCTGGAGGCAAGTTGTTCCATTGATTAATTGTTCTAACTGTCAGGAAATTTCTCCTTAGTTCTAAGTTGCTTCTTTCCTTGATCAGTTTCCACTCATTGCTTCTTTTTCTACCCTCAGGTGCTTTGGAGAACAGCTTGACTCCCTCTTCTTTGTGGCAGCCCCTGAGATATTGGAAGATTGCTATCATATCTCACCTGGTCCTTCTTTTCATCAAACTAGTCATAATCCAATTCCTGCAACCGTTCTTCATATATTTTAGCCTGCAATCCCTTAACCATCTTTGTTGCTCTTCTCTGCACTCTTTCTAGTCTCCACATCTTTCTTACATCATGGCAACCAAAACTGGATGCAGTATTCCAAGTGTGGCCTTACCAAGGCACTGTTTTTGGCATTCTTCCTCCTATCAAGCCAGACGTAGAATTTATTGCAGACCTCCGAGTACCTTGATTCGCTTTTGTCTTTGAGTTCTAAAGTAAGTCTGTCCATCTTTGCACAGTTGTCAATTTTGCTTATTACTTCTTCTTCTGAGGCTTATTTCTTTACGCTTCCAATTTTGAGCAAATGCTAATCTTGCCGCGGTTAATATATGCAACGTTAAGTAGGTTACATTTCTATCGTATTTGCCATCCATCATGCCCAATAAGAAAAAATCCCGTTTGAGCTCTATTTTGACCATTAGTAACTCTTCTAACCAGCTTTTCAAATTCCTTGTGTGTCCAATCACACTTGGCCAATAAATTCTATTCTATTCTATTCTATTCTATTCTATTCTATTCTATTCTATTCTATTCTATTCTATTCTCCTTCCTTCTTCCCTTCTCCTCTTCCTTCTCCTCCTCCTCCTCATTCTATTCTATTCTATTCTCCATCCTTCTCTTCTCCATTATTCTCTTCTATTCTCTTCTCTTCTCTTCTCTTCTATTCCATTCCATTTCATATTTTCTATTCTATTCTATTCTATTCTATTCTATTCTATTCTATTCTATTCTATTCCATTCCATATTTTCTATTCTATTCTATTCTATTCTATTCTATTCTCCTTCCTTCTTCCCTTCTCCTCTTCCTTCTCCTCCTCCTCCTCATTCTATTCTATTCTATTCTCCATCCTTCTCTTCTCCATTATTCTATTCTATTCTATTCTATTCTATTCCATTCCATTCCATATTTTCTATTCTATTCTATTCTATTCTATTCTATTCTATTCTATTCTCCTTCCTTCTTCCCTTCTCCTCTTCCTTCTCCTCCTCCTCCTCATTCTATTCTATTCTATTCTCCATCCTTCTCTTCTCCATTATTCTATTCTATTCTATTCTATTCTATTCTATTCCATTTCATTCCATATTTTCTATTCTATTCTATTCTATTCTATTCTATTCCATTCCATTCCATTCCATTCCATTCTATTCTATTCTATTCTATTCTATTCTATTCTATTCTATTCTATTCTATTCTATTCTATTCTATTCTATTCTATTCTATTCTATTCTATTCTATTCTATTCTATTCTATTCTAATTTGCTGCCAGAATTTTTTTTTAGCTTTTTGGCACTTAGCTTTTTGTTTGTTTTTAAAACCAATAAAAAATTTCTATATGAAAAAAAAACACACAAAAAAAACCCAGCAGTATAGTTGCCTCGCTTCAGATTTTAGACAACCAACCAAGAACTTTTCCTGAGACACGCCACAAAGCCCATGGGGCAGATTGGACTACAAAGCCCAAACTTTCCCAGTCACTGGCTGGAAAACACTCGGGGAATGTAGCATGCCTGTGATGGCTTTCAATAAACATTGAGTTTTGTCCTTGAGTCTTTGGCTGAAAATCGAAACCTCGATGGGAGTTTGGCGCTAGCGATCCTTGGAGAGACCGACAAACAAGACAAGCCCCAAATCTCAACAGCGTTCTTTTATCTTCGAAAAGGCCCTCTGACCCATGGCGCTTTGCCAGCCAGCTGCAAAACGCAGCCCAGCAACTGAGAGATTGCAATGCCAAAAAGAACTCGAGATAGCGTTCCAGCCAAGGGCAGAGTGAGGTTTCCTACAGATGGGAAGAAGGCCATAAAAGCAGCTCGGGATTCTTTCGGGTAAAAGGCTACGGACAACCAACGGAGGGGGAAGATAACAGCCAAGGCTGCACGCAGAGACAATCTTGATCACTGACCTTGCTAAGAAAATAGGGTCGAGAGAAACGGCGCCAACTGGCACAGCATGCCAAGATCAACCACATCTCCCCCAACCAATAAAAAAGCCCAAAGTGCTGGAAGGGCATAACAGCTAATCTGAGTCACAGCAATAACACAAAATCTTAAGTGGAATCAGTATAGTCGGTTGTGGCAATTTAAGGGGTGGGGAGGAGGGGAGAGAAACTGAACCAGCCCAGATTCAGAATAGAGCTGGAAAGGACCTTGGAGGTCTTCTAGTCCAGCCCCCTGCTCAAGCAGGAGACCCTAGACCAGGGGGTCTGCAAACTTGGCTCTTTTAAGACTTGTGGACTTCAACTCCCAGAGTTCCTCAGCCAGCTTTGCTCACATCCTGGACATAAATTGTTTCAACTCCTACCCTCAAAATGACAATATAGAGCACTGCACACCAGAACAACCAGGTAAAGGTAAAGATTCCCCTCACACATAGGTGCTAGTCATTCCCGACTCTGGGGGGCGCTGCTCATCTCCGTTTCAAAGCTGAAGAGCCAGCGCTGTCCGAAGACGTCTCCGTGGCCATGTGGCCGGCATGACTCAATGCCAAAGGCACATGGAACGCTGTTCCCTTCCCACCAAAGGTGGTCCCTATTTTTTCTATTTGCATTTTCACGTGCTTTCAAAATTGCTAGGTTGGCAGAAGCTGGGACAAGTAACGGGAGCTCACCCCGTTACATGGCAGCACTAGGGATTCGAACTGCCAAGCTGCCGACCTTTCGATCAACTAGACAATCAACTAGAACAACTAGATACAAGGATAATTTTTCCCCCGAACGCCATCACTCTGCTAAGCAACTAATTCCCACAACACTGTCAAACTAGCTACTAAGTCTGCATTACTATTAATTGTTCCCATCACCCAACTCCTCCCACTTGTGACTGTAACCTGTTGCTGTATCCTTACGATTTATATTGTTCCCTGGTATGATTTGATTTGATAAAAGAATTCTATTCAATTCAATTAGAAAAGGGGCCAGAAGTTTTTGTTTTTTTTAATTGGCCAAGTGTGATTGGACACACAAGGAATTTGTCTTGGTGCAGATGCTCTCAGTGTACATAAGAGATACGTTTATCAAGAATCATTAAGGTACCACACTTAATGATAGTCATAGGGTACAAATAAGCAATCAGGAAACAATATCAATATAAATCATAAGGATACAAGCAACAAAGTTACAGTCATACAGTCATAAGTGGAAAGAGATGGGTGATGGGAACGATGAGAAGATTAATAATAGTGCAGATTTAGTAGATAGTTTGACAGTGTTGAGGGAATTATTTGTTTAGCAGAGTGATGGCCTTCGGGAAAAAACTGTTCTTGTGTCTAGTTGTTCTGGTGTGCAGTGCTCTATAGCGTCATTTTGAGGGTAGGAGTTGAAACAGTTTATGTCCAGGATGCGAGGGGTCTGTAAATATTTTCCCAGCCCTCTTTTTGACTCTTGCAGTATACAGGTCCTCAATGGAAGGCAGATTGGTAGCCATTGGTTTTCTTTTTCCTGCAGTTCTAATGATCCTCTGAAGCCTGTGTCTGTCTTGTTGGATCCTTCCTCATTTGGGTCTCCCCAAAACTGACACTCTTTTCCTCCCTCTCCCCCCACCCCCCTGGGCATCCCAAGTCAAATCGCACACAAGATTGACATAATTCTGGTTTATTTCGCCTCTTGTACAAAACAGTTTCAGCAACTGATTTTTAAAAAATAATAATAATAATCCACATACACAAATTCCACCCATCAGCCATAATCTGGTGCAGGAGAAGGAAACAAGAAAGTAGCATATCTGTTCCGTGCAAACAAATGTTTGTTTCTGCCAAGAAACTTGTTTGTTTGTTTGTTTTAAAAGTGTTCCTTGGTGCCTCTCCTAGCAAACCAAGTTTATGCCACACAAAAGGGGAGGGGGCAGTTGGGGGGCAAGGGAAGAAACGTCTTCCTGCATCTCCTTAATAAACCACCGAAGCTCCCATCAACCTGACTTTGCTTCCTGCAAAAATTGAATTCTTTTTTTGTTGTTGCCTGGGGGAATACCGAAAACGGAAAGCCAGATAGCAAGAAGCTTAAAAAAAAAACTCCAGACATTAGTATTTTTCCCCACTATCTGAAGCTGTCATTTTTAGGGATTCCTTAATATCATGGAGAGATGGAGTCAGAGGTTAGGTCGCTCCAAGCAACTCGGTTTTAACTCCGGGGGGAGGATGTTGCGCACAACAAAACGAGAGTCAACTCAGTTTGTCGCCGTCTTGGCTGAAGAGAGGTGGGTGGGACAAAATAATAATAATAATAATCAACACTGGAAAACGGAGTGTTTGTTTAAAAGAGGAAAAATCACAGCGACGAGAAGACTAGCATCCGAAACCGCTTGCCAAAATCGGATTTTCATCGGCCAGCGTTTCCTTCTGGTCCGGAACCCCGGGGGGGGAAATTCAGCATTTCTGGTCCGTACAGCATATGTGGGAATTTGGTCACAAGACAAGACAGCAAGGCTAAGCGGGAAAGGATTCCCTTTTAGCGCGCTGACTTTTTAGCAGTCCGCGAGGAGAAGCATTCGCGTCTTGGGATACGCCGTCTCTGCTAGCGGGAATGGCCGACGGCAGGCCGCGCAGGTGGGAGGAAGAACAGGACAGCCAAGTCAAATTCTTCCTGCGCAACGAGACAGAACGCAGGGAGTTAGGGTCCCCGCCGAACAATGTCCGCTCAACTTAAGAGCTCCCCCCCTAATCGGGGCGCCAAGGGGAGCGTCCCTTTCGTTGGGAAGTTCCAGAGGGACTACAGCTCCCCCCACTTGGTTTGGTTGCGACAAGAGCCGGTTGTAGGCTTATGGAGATCGCCAGAGAGGGGTCGAGAGAGAAACAGAGAGAGAGAGAGGTAGTAGCATTGGGGAGAGAAGCCTAGCAGCTTCTCCGATCAAGGGTCTCCCACTGGTACAGTCACGTCTGTGTGGCCTGGGAGAGGGTGTGTGTGTGATCTGGAAAGTGCAATCCCCATGCCTACAGGTAGGTGTCCTCGTTCTCCCGGGAACTAAGGCTCTCCTTGGACTGATGGAGAAGGGAAGAGTCGGGCTGCAGCAAATGGTGATTTTCTTCAGGGATAGGGCCATTGCCTTGGTTGCCCATGATTACCGGTCCTTTGGGGGCGCCCTTCCGCGACTTGCTCTTGTGTCTCTTGAGGGGGAGAGGGCTGTAAAGACTCGAGGGCGAAGGCAATTGCATGCATGGAAGATGGGACGCAGCCCCTCCTGGGACAAACTTCAAGGAGTTTTTGCACTTCGGCCCACCGAGGGTGAGGAGGGCAGGGTCAGAGTTCACGGGGACGACCTCCATTTTATTCCTATCAGAAAACATTGAGGCTGAGCCAACCTCAATTTAGTGGTCGATGGGTAGCCACATCCCTTTCCTATGTTTCGATACCTGTGTGATTCCGGCCAATCTAACTTCTTCCCCCCAAATCAAGAGGCGGGGGACACCTCAGTGCCTCCCAGCCTCCAGAACGTCTCCCCCACCCACCCACCCACCTGAGCAGGGGGCGGGAGAGGCACTAGCCCTTTCCAACCAGGGGGTGCCAAAGACATACGGAATTCCTTCCTTCGGCCATCGGAAGGCCTAATACTTACCCACCTGCCCGCCGACAAATCGCTCTCTCCTCCTTACAAACCCAGCTGCAAATTTTCCTATCGAGGGTATTTCACTGGTACAGTCTGGTCTGTTTGGCCTGGGAGAGGAGTGTGTGTGTGTGTATGTGTTTGTGAGAGAGAAAGAGAGAGAGAGAGAGATCTGGAAAGTGCAATCCCCACCCCTACAGGTAGGTGTCCTCGCTTTCCCGAGAACTAAGGCTCTCCTTGGACTGATGGAGAAGGGAAGAGTCCGGCTCCAGCAAAGATCCGTTTTCTTCCGGGATAGGGCCGTTGGCTTGGTTGCCCGTGGTTACCGCCCCTTTGGGGACGCCCTTCCGCGACTTGCTCTTGCGGCCCTTGGGGGAGAGGGCGGCACCGGGGGGCAGGATGATGGAAGGCGAGGGCTCCAAGGCTCTGTGGGGGTACGGCTCAGAGTCCCTGATCGCCTTGGCGCCGTGGAAACGGGGAGGGGACTTGCATTGCAGCTCTCCGTGGGTCTCCTTCCACTTCTTCAGCTGGATCAGGTGCTCACGCTCGATGTGGCGCTCCGTCACTGGCAACTCTATGACCTAGGAGGAACAAAAAGAATAGGTGAGCGTCCAGGTGGTTCCCCCAAACCTGGACAGACACCAGAAGCACTGATGCCAGCATATAAATAACCTCAGGGTGCCGTCCGCCAAGCAATGTCGGCTGGCGGCCCCCAGGGGAAGGGCCTTCTCTGTGGGGGCTCCCACCCTCTGGAACGAACTTCCCCCAGGACTCCGACAACTGCCTGACCTTCGGACCTTCCGCCGGTCCGAAGACATACCTATTTATTTGCGCAGGACTGGCATAGAAATTTTTAGTAGCTTTTAATATTTTGATGTAAATTTTATAGGGTTTTAATGGTTTTAATTTTGGCCTGATATTCAATAAGTTTTTTAATTATTGTTTTTATTGTGTACATAATTATTGTTTTATTCTGGCTGTGAACCACCCTGAGTCCTTCAGGAGAAGGGCGGTATAAAAATCTAATAAATCTAAATCTAAATCTAATCTATCCACCCCAAGCTTTCTTCGGCCTCCCAAAATTTGTCCAGTACCCTATTCTTCTAATAATTTAGAATCATAGAATCCTAAGGCTGGAAGAGACCTTAGAGGTCTTCTGGTCCAACCCCCCTGCTCAAGCAGGAGACCCTATGATATTTCAGACAGTTGGCTGTCCAGTCTTTTCCTAAAAACCTCCCTTGATGGAGCAGCCACAACTTCATTACACAATGGCTGTGTGTTGCGTTAATTTTGAGGGGACCGCACATTTACACGGTTATACAAACTGTACACTCACTACTTTACACTGCAGCCAAGTGTCGTTTCTTCAGTGTTGTCACATGAAAAGATATGCTTAAATATTTACAAAATGTGAGGGGATGGTGTAACTCACTTCTGTGATATACTCTGTGTGTGTATGTGTGTATGAAAAAAACAATGGCTACCAACCTGCCTTCCATTGAGGACCTGTATACTGCACGAGTCAAAAAGAGGGCTGGGAAAATATTTACAGATCCCTCACATCCTGGACATAAATTGTTCCAACTCCTACCCGCAAAACGACGCTATAGAGCACTGCACACCAGAACAACTAGAAACAAAAACAGTTTTTTCCCGAACGCCATCACTCTGCTAAACCAATAATTCCTGCTAAACAAATAATTCCCTCAACACTGTCAAACTAGTTACTAAGTCTGCACGACTATTACTATTAATCTTCTCATCGTTCCTATCACTCATCTCCTTCCACTTATGGCTGCATGACTGTAAATTGTTGCTTGTATCCTTACGATTTATATTGTTTCCTAGTAGGATTCGATTGCTTATTTGTATCCTATGACTATCATTAAGTGTTGTACCTTATGATTCTTGATGAATGTATCTTTTATTTTTATGTACACTGAGAGCATGTGCCCCAAAGACAAATTCCTTGTGTGTCCAATCACACTTGGCCACTTTTATCTATCTATCTATCTATCTATCTATCTATCTATCTATCTATCTATCTATCTATCTATCTATCTATCTATCTATCTATCTATCTATCTACCTATCTACCTACCTACCTACCTACCTACCTACCTACCTACCTACTTACCTACCTACCTGTATATGTATATCAGGGGTGAAATCCAGCAGGTTCTGACAGGTTCTGGAGAACCGGCAGCGGATATATTGAGTAGTTCAGAGAACTGGCAAATACCATCTCTGGCTGGTCCTAAAGTGGGGTTGGAATGGAGACTTTCTCCCAGGAGTAGGGAGGAAATGGGGATTTTGCAGTATCCTTCCCGCCACGCCCACCAAGCCACACCACGCCCACCAAGCCACGCCCACAGAACCAGTAGAAAAAAAAATATTTGGATTTCACCATTGGTCCAGAGATATTTTTTAAAGTGTCCTGACGATCCCAGCTGAGTTGCCTGATCGCCAGAACCTTTTGAAAGCATTTTTTTTTTACAACCTCTTCGGGTTCGAGGAAAAAAAGAATTCTGACAATCCCAGCTGAGCCGCGCGATCATCTGAGCCTTTTTTTTTTACTTTTAAAAGCATTTTTTCAGCCGAAGACATACATATGTACACACACACACAAACAGACACACACAAACACACACCCTATCCCAGCTCCTGGCTGTCTGCACCTGACGTCTGCCTGCCTACAGCAGAACATATAGCAGAGCATCCGGCTGAACCGGTTTTACCTCTTGCACAAGGAATGTCTCTTGCATGATTTTAGGGTTCAGGGCCCTCAGCCGCTCCATCGTCTCGTACTGCCCTTGGCAGGATCTCAGCTTCTCCGAGGAACCCAGGGTATATTTCAGGAGGACGAGGCCCACTCTGAAAATGATCTTGACGCCTGTGAGAAGAGGACGAGAATTGAAAAGTAATTACACAGGGGTGAAAGGTAAAATTGGTTACTACCGGTTCTGCGGGCGTGGCTTGTTGGGGGGGGGTGTAATGTGACTGGGTGGGCGTGGCCAACTTTTTTTTTTAAACTTTTAAAAGCATTTTTTTCTACAACCTCTTCGGTTGAAGAGGTTGTAGAAAAAAATGCTTTTAAAAGGCTCCGACAATCCCAGCTCAGTTGCCTGATCGTCAGAGCCTTCGGTAAAAAAAAAAATGCTTTAAAAAAAGGCTCTGGAGATCCCAGCTGAGTTGCCTGATTGTCAGAGACTTTTGTTTTAAAAGCATTTTTTGTTTTTTGCCTTTGAGAAAGAAGAGAGAGAGATAGAAAGGGAGAAGCAAATTAGAACAACATTAAAAAAAAGAAAAATCATCTATCCATCATCCCTTGCCCGCTTCAGTAGTTTAATAGAATAGAATAGAATAGAATTTTTTATTGGCCAAGTGTGATTGGACACACAAGGAATTTGTCTTTGGTGCATATGCTCTCAGTGTACATAAAAGACAAGATACCTTCATCAAAGTACAACATTTACAACACAATTGATGATCAATATATCAATATAAATCATAAGGATTGCCAGCAACAAGTTATAGTCATACAGTCATAAGTGGAAAGAGATTGGTGATGGGAACGATGAGAAGATTAATAGTAGTGCAGATTCAGTAAATAGTCTGACAGTGTTGAGGGAATTATTTGTTTAGCAGAGTGATGGCCTTCGGGAAAAAACTGTTCTTGTGTCTAGTTGTTCTGGTGTGCAGTGCTCTATAGCGTCGTTTTGAGGGTAGGCGTTGAAACAGTTTATGTCCTGGATGTGAGGGATCTGTAAATATTTTCACGGCCCTCTTCTTGATTCGTGCAGTATACAGGTCCTCAATGGAAGGCAGGTTGGTAGCAATTATTTTTTCTGCAGTTCTAATTATCCTCTGAAGTCTGTGTCTTTCTTGTTGGGTTGCCTTCAGGTTCCTCTCTTAGATCTTTATCTCTATCTACGTTGATCCTGGAACATCTTGCGTTCCTCACAGGGCTGGGGTCAGGAGCCAGCAAGCTGCAGTACAAATTGCTTGATTTATGACCGGTCATTTAATGACCGTTTGAAGTTATGACGTGAATCACATGGATTCCCAGCCCCCTGCTGGGCATTTAAGAATCAAAAGAAGATTCTTAAATGCCCAGTGGGGGTCAAGCTATTCTCCAAAGCACCTAGGAAGGCAGGACAAGAAGCAATGGATGGAAACTAATCAAGGAGAGAAGCAACCTGGAATTAAGGAGAAACTTCCTAACAGTGAGGACAATTAACCAGTGGAACAGCTGGCCACCAGAAGTTGTGGGTGCTCCATCGCTGGAGATTTTTAAGAAGAAAGTGAACTGCCATTTGTCTGAGCAGGGGGTCGGCCTAGGAGATTTCCAAGGTCAAAGATGATGAGGGGACCAGAGGCTAATCCAATTCTACAGAGGAATTATTGAGTCTGTCATTTGCACCTCTATAACTGTCTGGTTCGGTTCTGCAACCCAACAAGAAAAACACAGACTTCAGAGGATAATTAGAACTGCAGAAAAAATAATTGCTACCAACCTGCCTTCCATTGAGGACCTGTATACTGCACGAGTCAAAAAGAGGGCTGGGAAAATATTTGCAGATCCCTCGCATCCTGGACATAAACTGTTTCAACTCCTACCCTCAAAACGACGCTATAGAGCACTGCACACCAGAACAACTAGACACAAGAACAGTTTTTTCCCGAAGGCCATCACTCTGCTAAACAAATAATTCCCTCAACACTGTCAGACTATTTACTGAATCTGCACTACTATTAATCGTTTCATAGTTCCCATCACCAATCTCTTTCCACTTATGACTGTATGACTATAACTTGTTGCTGGCAATCCTTATGATTTATATTGATATATTGATCATCAATTGTGTTGTAAATGTTGTACCTTGATGAACGTATCTTTTCTTTTATGTACACTGAGAGCATATGCACCAAGACAAATTCCTTGTGTGTCCAATCACACTTGGCCAATAAAATTCTATTCTATTCTATTCTATTCTAAAATATACGATGAATGGTTGCAGGAACTGGGGACGGCAAGTCTAGTGAAGAGAAGGACCAGGGGAGACATGATAGCAATCTTTCAGTATTTGAGGGGCTGCCACAGAGAGGAGGGGTGTGTGTGTGTCAAGCTATTTTCCAAAGCACCCAAAGGCCAGACAAGGAATAATGGATGGAAATTGACCAAGGAGAGATTCAAGCTAGAAATAAGGAGGAACTTTCTGACAGTGAGAACAATCAATCCATGGAACCGAAGTTGCCTTCGGAAGTGATGGGAGCTTCATCACTGGAAGCCTTCAAAAAGAGACTGGACTGCCATTTGTCAGAAATGGGGTAGGGTCTCCTACTTGGGTGGGGGATTGGACTAGATGACCTACAAAGTCCCTTCCAACTTTGTTAATCTGTAAAAAAATGATTGGGTGGGCCACTCAACAAATCTAGAAGATGGCTTCCAGCCATGAGTTGCTCTTGAGTAGAGATCTCTGTACTGAAGGATGTCATATCCTTGCCTGAACAAAACAGTCGGCGAAGGCCACCTCATTTATTTATCACAGTTCTGGGCTGCATAAACAGAGGGATAGAATCAAGATCACGTGAAGTGTTAGTGCCACTTTATAAGGCCTTGGTAAGGCCACACTTGGAATATTGCATCCAGTTTTGGTCGCCACAATGTAAAAAAGATGTGGAGACTCTGGAAAGAGTGCAGAGAAGAGCAACCAAGATGATTAGGGGACTGGAGGCTAAAACATATGAAGAACGATTGCAGGAACTCGGTATGTCTAGTTTAATAAAAAGAAGGACTAGGGGAGACATGAGAGCAGTGTTCCAATATCTCAGGGGTTGCCCCAAAGAAGAGGGAGTCAAGCTATTCTCCAAAGCACCTGAGGGCAGGACAAGAAGCAATGGGTGGAAACTAATCAAGGAGAGAAGCAGCTTAGAACTAAGGAGAAATTTCCTGACAGTTAGAACAATTAATAAGTGGAACGACTTGCCTGCAGAAGTTGTGAATGCTCCAACACTGGAAATTTTTAAGAAAATGTTGGATAGCCATCTGACTGAGATGATGTAGGGTTTCCTGCCTGGGCAGGGGGTTGGACTAGAAGGCCTCCAAGGTCCCTTCCAGCTCCTGTTATTCTGTTTGAAAACTGCAATTGCAACGCCATCCACCAGGGGGCAGCCAAGCGGCGTGAAGCCGCTGCCCCAAAACTTCCTGCTTGCCTGCTCAAGTCGGAGCCCCCATAGCATCATCAATGCTTTGCTGACCTAGATTTTTGCAGCTCCCAGGGATTTACTTTCTAGACCGGGATGATGCCCTATGCACGGTCACTTATGCTCTCGTGACATTCGTCTGGATTACTGCAATGCTCTCTACATGGGGCTCCCCTTGAAGAGCACCCGGAGGCTCCAGTTAGTCCAGAATGCGGCTGCGCGGGTGATAGAGGGAGCCCCTCGTGGCTCCCATGTGACACCTCTCCTGCGCAGACTGCACTGGCTACCTGTAGCCTTTCGGGTGCGCTTCAAGGTTTTGGTAACTATCTTCAAAGCGCTCCATGGCATTGGGCCGGGATACTTACGGGACCGTCTGCTGCCACCGATTGCCTCCCACCGACCCGTGCGCTCTCACAGAGAGGGACTCCTCAGGGTGCCGTCAGCCAGGCAGTGCCGACTGGCGACACCCAGGGGGAGGGCCTTTTCTGTGGGGGCTCCCACCCTCTGGAACGAACTTCCCCCAGGTCTTCGTCAACTTTCCGACCTTCGAACCTTTCGCCGCGAGCTTAAGACACATCTATTTATTTGCGCAGGACTGGACTAGAATTTTTAAATTTTAATTTGGTTTTAATAGGGTTTTATTATTTTTATTGTAATTTTTAATATTCGGCCTTATTTAATAAGTTTTTTAAATTGGTGTTTTATTTTGTATTCATATGTATGTTTTTATTAGGCTGTAAACCGCCCTGAGTCTCTCGGGAGATAGGGCGGTATACAAATGTGATTAAATAAATAAATAAATAAATAAATAAATACGTGTCTGAGCGCGACCAGCTGGGCAGAGGGAAAAAGCCAGCACTGCCACTAAGAAGGGCAGAGTCACAACTATTGGAATCTGTCTGGGCACTCAGGACAGCAGCTGAGCTCATGGAGGGGAGGATCGGCAGAGGAGACAACCTTGGAGACAAGAGGTAGGGCGTGGTGAAATCTGAACCGGTTTACTACTGGTTCGCTGGCTGCGCATGCGCAGTGCGCACCAAATGTGAGGTTCGGTGCGTGCGCGCGGCGCATGCTGAAAGGAGGCATGGGGTAAGTAGAACAGCGCGCAGGGATGGGCGGGTGATCAGCTGTGGCATACGATCTTTTTTTTTTTTTACTTTTAAAAGCATTTTTTTTACAACCTATTCAGCCGAAGAGGTTGTAAAAAAAAATGCTTTTAAAAGTAAAAAAAAAAAAAGGCTCTGACGATTAGGTAGCTCAGCTGCGATCGTCAGAATCTTTTTTTTTTTACTTTTAAAAGCATTTTTTACAACCTATTCAGCCAGAGGTTGTAAAAAAAATGCTTTTAAAAGTAAAAAAAAAAGGCTCTGACAATTAGGCAGCTCAGCTGAGATCGTCAGAACCTCTTTTTTTAAAAAAAAAATCTTTTAAAAGCATTTTTTTAAAAGAAGCGGCAAGTGGGGAAGTGATCGTCTGGACATCGGATGGGTGGGTGGGTGGGTGGGGAGCCAGGGATTTTTTGCTACCGGTTCTCTGAACCACCTGCCGCCATCAGCTACCACAATCGCCGAACTGGGCCGAACCGGGAGCATTTCACCCCTGGGGCAGTGTCACAACCCACTGGAATCTTTTCTGGACACCCAGGACAGCAGCTGAGTTCAGGGAGGGGAAGATTGGCAGAGGAGACAACTTGCGTCTCTGGGACACCTAGAGACAAGAGGTGGGGCGTTCCGGAAGACTTCTATCCCGCTAAGCAGGAGGATGGTTGAGATGAAGGGGTGAGATCATCACAGGAGCCGAGACTGAAGCTAAAGCAGTTCTCGTCTTATAACCACAACGGAGCCCAAAATTTATCTTGCTAAACGAGTCGGTTGTTCAGGTAAGTTTCCCCCCCTCTCCCAGTCTTACGACCTTTCTTGTCCCCGCCGTTAAGGCAATCGTTGCCGTTTTTAAGTTGGTAAGCACGGTTGTTAAGTGAATCCGGCTTTCCTGCATGGACTCTGCTCGCCAGAAGGTCACAAGGGAGGATCACGGGACAGCCTCCCCCACCACCACCCCGCCAAGACATTGCAACAGTCACAAGTACACACCAGTTGCCGAGCTTCTGAATATGGATCGAGTGATTGCAGGGAGGTGGTCAGAAGTGGGAGGTTTGGTTGCTAAGTCGCTTTTCTCAGCGCAGTGGTAATTTCAAACAAATTGAAGAGCAAAGACCTTGACGTCCCGATGCAAAGCCTCGTGGGATATCAGAAAATTTGTTTATTCCTCCAAATAGCAAACCTACTTGTTTAGTGTTCTGACCCAGCTCCGACAAACCCTCTGAAGTGAACTCAAAAGATTCCTTTATTAGGAACGCCGGCAGCCCCGCAGGCTAACAAGTCTGTCTGGCAAGGAGCTGTCTATTCATCTCCGCCCCCTGCCTTTTTATCCCCAGGGCTAGGGTAGGGCTTCGCTAGCAGCGGTGGCTCTTCCGTCCCGAGGACCGGCCCATAGATTTCCACTGTTCTCCTCTCCTCTGCTTTCTGCGCATCAGGCACTGGACCCAGCTGTTCCTCTTCTTCCTCATCAGCCACCTCAACACCTGGTGGCTGTTGACTCTCCATCTGAGGGCTGACGGACAGCCCAAGCTCCGCCTCTCTCTCTCTCTCTCTCTCTGCCAGCTCTATTCCCCTTCCCCTTTGGAGCTCTCAGGTTGCCTTGCTGCTGACCCCACCTCCACCTCCTCCTCCTCCTCCTCGGCTGCTGGAGGGGCCGGTGGCCAACAGACCACAACAGTCTCATTACGGCCTTCCAGATGCCATGACTCCCGTGCAGAACGGCAAGGAGCAACCTCCTCCAGAGGTATCCCCCCAAATGTGGCCGGCACACGTAGCCCCCACACCACCACCACAAAGAGCAGAAGAGACAGCACCAGTACCTTCGCAGAAGAACATATCCCAGACCCTCAGCACGGAACTCCAGGGCAGGGTCCTGGAGAAGGCACACATGAACCACTCCGTCATGTACAAGATGGGGTCGATCTTCTGCTTGCTGAGATGCTTGTAAGCCAGCGGGGAGACCCTCTGGAGCAGAGAGAAGAGTATCTCGCCATCCAACTGGATGGCCTCCTGCGGGGAAGGAAAGAGAGGAGGTCTTGGGGTCAGGCTGAGCAGGAGGGCTGGCTGTCCCTCGGCCACTGGTCCGCATTCGCTAGCTGTCTGCCTGCCATGAACTATGGGTGGGTGGCTGGGAGGGAGCCGGATCGGAGGGGAAAGTGAAACTAATGGCGTTGACGGGAAGAAGCGAGAGGCAAGGCCTCAAGGTCGTAAACCTAGGAGAAACAAGCAAGGCAGTTTGCTCAAAAATGGTACTAGCCCTGATGATGTTGCCTAGTTAGGGTCATGAAACGTCTGCAGGAAAACAAGCACGCTCAGAGAGAACCAAGGACCCCCTCATTTCAACCCTGAGCTACAACTCTTCTCTTTTATAGGTTACTCAAATTATCATTGGACAATACGGGGCCAGGGGAGGAGAGGAACTGGATGGGGAAAGTTAACCGGATAATTTTGGCGCGCGAACTTCAGTTCCGGCTTTGCTATATTGTATTCCACTTGGCTTTTAGTAAAAAGTATGCCTTTCACTACAAATGGAGTCGAGGGTCTTCCTTTGCTATGGGATCACGTTGGGGCAGGTCTGACACAACCCATTCTTCCTTCCTTGGGGCTGCACTGTTTCCTTGCTCTCCTGAAACCGGCAGACCTCCATCAGGGTCCAGAGCAGGGGTCTCTCAACTTGGCAACTTTAAGACCGGTGGGACTTTGTTGTTAGGGAATTCTGGGATTTGAAGTCCACAAGTCTAAAAGCTGCCAAGATGGGAGACCCCTGATCTAAAGGAAACACTCACCAGCTTCTCGCTGTAGTAGCCAGGAAGGTATTTCTCACATATTTGCACAAGACACCAGAAAGCTTGCTAAAGACAGAGAGAGAGAGAGAGAAGAAAATATTATTAGCCCAACATAATTAAGTTTGTCCTGAAGAAGGGGAGAGGAAAGAGAGTGATTCTCAAACTTGACAACTTGAAGATGCGTTGACTTCAACTAAGTGGTAAGTCTAACTTCCCTTAACAATGCAAATGCTGAGCTCAGCTGTGGTTCTAAGTTGAGGACGACTGTGGATAGGGTAGAGTAGAGTCAAGGAGAGGAGCCGAGAGGAGGAAGGAGAGGAGAGGAGAGGAGGAAGGAAGGGAGGAGAGGAGAGGAAAAGAGAGGAGAGGAGAGGAGGAAGGAAAGAGAGGAGAGCAGAGGAGGAAGGAGAGCAGAGGAGGAAGGAGAGGAGAGGAGAAGAAGAAGGAAGGAAAGAGAGAAGAGGAGAGGAAGGAGGAGAGGAGAGGAGGAAGGAAAGAGGAGAGGAGGAAGGAAGAGAGGACAGGACAAGAGGAAGGAGAGAACAGGAGGAAAGAAGGAAAGAGGAGAGGAGGAAGGAGGAGAGGAGGAGAGAGGAGGAGAGGAGAGGAGAGGAAGGAAGGAGGAGAGGAGGAAGGAAAGAGAGGAGGAAGAAGAGAGAGGAGGAAGGAAGAGAGAGAGGAGGAAGGAAGGAAAGAGGAGAGGAAGGAAAGAGAGAAGAGGAGGAAGGAAAGAGAGGAGGAAGGAAGGAAAGAGAGAAGAGGAGAGGAGGAAGAAAAGAGAGAAGAGGAGAGGAGGAAGGAAAGAGAGGAGAGGAGAGGAGGACGGAGAGAGGAGAGCAGAGGAGGAAGGAGGAAGGAGAAGAAGGAAGGAGAGGAGGAGGAAGGAGAGGAGAGGAGGAAGGAAAGAGGAGAGGAGGAAGGAAAGAGAGGAGGTGACAAGAGGAAGGAGAGGACAGGAGGAAGGAAGGAAAGAGAGGAAAGGAGAGGAGAGGAGAGGAGGGAGGGAGGAAGGAAGGAAGGAAAGAGAGGGAAGGGGAGAGGAGGGGACAGGACAGGACAGTAGAGTTGGAAGGAACCTTGGAGGTCGTCTAGTCCAACCCCCTGCTCAAGCAGGAGACCCACTCCAGCGATGTTTATTTTTACAGCAGGAAATCCAGTCCCGGCTATTTTTACCCTCCACGGAGAGAACGACTACTGGATATATGGATTATAGACTAGCTGAGCCAGAGGAAGCAGCCTCCGGAGAGCAACAGGAAGAACCCGGCCAACTCCAGAGGGAAGCGTCCGTTAAGAGGAATTTGAACGCACCTCGGCTGGCATGTGCATCAAGAGCACGGCGGCAATCGGAGCCTGGGCCTGGCAATATCCTTCCTCCGGCCGATACAGAGTATAAGCTTTCAGGACCCGGAATAAATCTTGTTGCCTGTTGAGGGGAGAAGACACAACAAAACAAATTTATTGAAGAGAAACGAGGGAAAATCATTCACGAGCTGAGTTCAGACTGTTTTCAGTTCAGTTGACTTCGTCGTCATGGCACCTCGTACAACGAAATGAAGTGTTAATCGAACTCAAGTAAAAATTAAAAGAGTTGGTGAGGAACAGAAGACTCCCTAGGGCTGGAAGGGACCTCAAGAGGTCTTCTAGTCCTACCCCGTGCTCAAGGCAAGGAGGCCTTATACCAGGGATGGTGAATCTTTTTTTCCTCACATGTCCCCACCCATAATTCAATACCTCCCCCACGCATCGCACAACCCCCTCACGCTGTGCATGCGCACACGAACACCCCCACACACACACGCTCTCTGTACATGCGCACACGACACACACACCCCGTGCCCTGTTTTGGGCCTAGCAGGCCTCCCTGAAGCCTCCAGAGGCCGGAAATAACCCATTTCTAGACTTCCCTTCCCCAGGCTCCAGAGCCTTTCTTGGAGCCTGGGGAGGGTGAAAACATCCTCCCCTGCCCCCCCACCTCCTGGAGGCCAGAAATGGCTCGTTTCCCAACTTCCGATGGGCTCAGAAGGCCCGCTTTTCGTCCTCCTCAGACTCCAGAGACTTTTACAACCTATTCGATCGATTCGGCCGAATAGGTTGTAAAAAAAAAATGCTTTTAAAAGGTTAAAAAAAAAAGACTCTGACGATCACAGCTGAGCCACATGATTGTCGGCGCCTTTTTTTTTTAAATTAAATTTTAAAATGCTTTTAAAAGTATAAAAAAAAAAGATCGCGCGCCACAGCTGATCACCCCACCCACCCCAGCTATTCTACTTACCCCATGCCTCCTTTTGGCGTGCGGCCCTTGCATTTGGTGCGTGGCACGCATGCGCAGCTAGTGAACCGGTAGTAAACCGGTTCAGATTTCACCACTGGGTCTCACCATTTAAAGTAATTGGCCAGCTTGGGAAGTTCTGGGTTCAAGCCATGCAGCCGCCCCGCAAATTCCCTTTTGAGAGAATGAAGCCCATTCCACTCACAAACTTGGGATGAGGTCAAGCTTGCCTCAAAGACGCCTCTCACAAAAGGAGCATTGATCGGAGCTGGACAAAGCCTGGCTCAGAACAACTTCCCATCCATCAGAATCCAATTGCAGGATCAAATGTTCCACCACAGGGAACCAAAAAAACTTTCCCTTCAGTTCAACAGTGTCATGGGCTTGCACATTGCCTGAACACATGTTTCCATCCCTGTTTATTTATTTGTCTGTCTGTCTATCTATCGTATCTTTCTTTCTTTTTCTTTTTCTTTCTTTCTAAATACTCTATCTATCTATCTATCTATCTATCTATCTATCTATCTATCTATCTAACTACCGTATCTTTCTTTCTTTTTCTCTTTCTTTTTCTTTCTTTTCTTTCTCTGTCTGTCTGTCTGTCTGTCTGTCTATCTATCTATCTATCTATCTATTTATCATCTATCTATCTATCCATCTATCATCTATCTATCTATCTATCATCTAAGGATTTCTAAGGTTGCTTTGACATGGTGACTGCATAAACACACAATGAATCAAAAAGAAGAGGAAAAACAAAAACGAACAAAGCCATATAATAACAAACAGACAATATAAACAAATCTAAAATCCGGAACAAGCAGACAACAAGAAAACACAGGGGAGGGAATAACAATTTGACTCCAAAAAGCCAACGTAATCCTAGGCTGCATCAACAGAGGGATAGAATCAAGATCACTTGAAGTGTTAATACCACTTTATAATGCCTCGGTAAGGCCACCCTTGGAATACGGCATCCAGTTTTGGTCGCCATGATGTAAAAAAGATGTTGAGACTCTAGAAAGAGTGCAGAGAAGAGCAACAAAGAAGATTAGGGGACTGGAGGCTAAAACATATGAAGAACGGTTGAGAAATTGGGTCTGTCTAGTTTAATAAAAAGAAGGACTAGGGGAGACATGATAGTAGTCTTCCAATATCTCAGGGGTTGCCACAAAGAAGAGGCAGTCAAGCTATTCTCCAAAGCACCTGAGGGCAGGACAAGAAGCAATGGGTGGAAACTCATCAAGGAAAGAAGCAACTTAGAACTAAGGAGAAATTTCCTAACAGTGAGAACAATTAACAGGTGGAACTGCTTGCCTCTAGAAGTTGTGGGTGTCCAACACTGGAAGTTTTTTTTAAAAAAGTGGAGAGAGCTATTTGAACAGGATGTATAAGGTCTCCTGTCTTGAGCAGGAAGCTGGACTAGAAGATCTCCAAGGTCCCTTCCAACTCTGTTATTTTGTTAAGCAACAATTTGAACCAAGACACTAGGGACACAATCGCACACCTTCACTTGGCCTTTCTAAAACGGACACTAAAAGACTTGGTGCCTCCGGTCTTGGGAAGGAGATTAGCAACCCCGGATAGGCTGAGCAGCCATGAATTTGCATAAGTTGCTTTCTAAACCTTCGGCTTGTCATTTCCAGTGCTTGATTATAAGCTGGGCAAAGCCGTCTCTCTTTTATCTGTCCTGGATTGCCCCAGGTTAAAGGACACCATCAAGGAAGGCAGGAAGAAGGAGATTGGAGGGAGGGAGGAAGGAAGGAAGGAAGGAGATGAGAATGGGAGGGAGGGAGGGGGAAAGAAGGAAAGGAAAGGAAAGGAGGAAAGAGAAGAAGAAAGAAGATTGGAGGGAGGGAGGGAGGAAGGAAGGAAGGAAGGGGATAGTAATGGGAAGAAGGAGATTGGAGGGAGGGAGGAAGGAAGGAGATGAGAATGGGAGGAGGAGGGAGGAAGGAGGAAGGAGATGGGAATGGGAGGGAGGGAGGAGGAGGAGGAAAAGGAGATGGGAATGGGAGGGAGGGAGGGGGAAAGAAGGAAAGGAAAGGAAAGGAGGAAAGAGAAGAAGAAAGAAGATTGGAGGGAGGGAGGAAGGAAGGAAGGAAGGGATAGTAATGGGAAGAAGGAGATTGGAGGGAGGGAGGAAGGAAGGAGATGAGAATGGGAGGGAGGGAGGGAGGAAGGAGGAAGGAGATGGGAATGGGAGGAGGGGAAAGAAGTGAAAGAGGAAAGGAAAGGAAAGGAAAGGAAAGGAAAGGAAAGGAGGAAAGAGAAGAAGGAAGAAGATTGGAGGGAGGGAGGGAGGGAGGGAGGGAGAGGATAGTAATGGGAGGGAGAGAGGGAGGAAGGAGATGGGAATGGGAGAGAAGGAGGGGGAAGAAGGAAAGGAAAGGAAAGGAGGAAAGAGAAGAAGGAAGGAGACTGGAGGGAGGGAGGAAGGGAAGGAAGGAAGGAAGGAAGGAAGGAAGGAAGGAAGGAAGGAAGGAAGGAAGGAAGGAGATGGGAAAGGGAGGAGGAGGAGGAAAGAACTAAAGGAAAGAAAAGGAAAGGAAAGGAAAAGAAAAGAAAAGAAGGAAGGAAAGAGAAGAAAGGGAGGAAGGAAGGTGATGGGAGGGAGGGAGGGAGGGAGGAAGGAAGGAAGGAAGGAACACAGACAGCTCTATGTTTGCCGCATCATGCTGGAGTCAGTTGCAGCTTGGACAGCCGTCTGCCACGCAGACAGAAAAGCTCAAGGTCCAGCCACAGCCCTGTGGTCTCAAGAAGAGGCCACGATGCTAGAGTGGAAAGGACCACCTGCAGTAACCCAAAAGGCAGGGAGGGGGTGGGCAGAGCCACTTACCCGTGGCCTCCTCGAGCAGCAAACATTTCGTGGAACGGAAACTGGCGGTGGAGATCTCGCTCAATCACGTCCAGCCATTTGGGCTCCCCTACAGCCATGTCCAGCTCCTGCAAACCCAAATAAGTGCTTTATTTATCCGTTTATTCAATTTATGGGCTGCCCTTCTCACTCTCAAACGACTCTGGGAGGCCTACCGTGCCATAAATAACAGTAGGAAAGTATTTAATGATTAAGAGCATTAAAACATTAGGCATGGGAAGGAAAACATTGATAAAAAGTAAGTAAAACACTACTAAAATTTTAGGGCAGGAAAGTACAGAACAAATAGAATAGTATAGTGTAGTATAGTGTAGTGTAGTGTAGGGTAGGGTAGGGTAGGGTAGAAGAGAAGAGAAGAGAAGGAGGGAAGAAGGAAGGAAAATTAGAATAGGATAGGATAGGATAGGATAGGATAGGATAGGATAGGATAGGATAGGATAGGATAGGAAAGAAAGGAAGGAAGGAAGGAAGGAAGGAAGGAAGGAAGGAAGGAAGGAAGAAGGAAGGAAGGAAGGAAGGAAGGAAGGAAGGAATGGAATGGAATGGAATGGAATGGAATGGAATGGAATGGAATAGAATAGAAGGAGGGAAGGAGGATAGGATAGGATAGGATAGGATAGGATAGGATAGGATAGGATAGGATAGGATAGGATAGGATAGGATAGGATAGGATAGGATAGGATAGGATAGAAGAAGGAAGAAAGAAGGAAGAAGGAAGAAAAGAAGGAGAATAGAATAGAATAGAAAAGAATAGAATAGAATAGAAAATATGGAATGGAATGGAGTAGAGGGATAGGATATGATGGGATGGGATGCGATGGGATGGGATGGGATGGGAGAGAAGAGAAGAGAAGAGAAGAGAAGAGAAGAGAAGAGAAGAGAAGGAGGGAAGAAGGAAGAATAGAATAGAATAGAACAGAATAGAATAGAATAGAATAGAATAGAATAGAATAGAATAGAAAATATGGAATAGAATGGAGTAGAGGGATAGGATGGGATGGGATGGGATGGGATGAATAGAATAGAATAGAAGGAAGGAAGAAAAGGAGAATAGAATAGAATAGAATAGAATAGAAAATATGGAATGGAATGGAATGGAGTAGAGGGATAGGATAGGATAGGATGCCGAAACTTTTCCCCGTCTTCTTTTCGTTCATTCCTCTTACATCAAACCTGCCGGTGTTCTGATCCAGCTTGACTTTGCCCCCTGACAGGTACTGCCACGCCCGGCCACGTAGAGAAGGTGGAATTCCTTTCTGACACCTCAGGCGGATCTGGCAAAGGAGAGAAGGGGCACGCATGAGAGGCATGGCTGAAACACACACACACACACACGGTGAGTTTCAATTTTTTTTTTAAACTACCGGTTCTGCTCTGAGACAGAGCAAGGATGAAGACCCAGACAAGCAATCCGGGGCGCCCCAGAGGAGAGGGGAGGAAGGGTGGCCGTGGTTGCGCGACGCTTTCAGAGTTGTGGACTTGCCTTCTTGTGCTTTTTCGCCATCCACTTGTCCCAGTTGTTCAGCATGTCCAGCCATTTCGACTCCCTCTGCCTCAGCACGTCCAACGGCAGTTCCTCCACCAGCCTGCGGGACAACGGATAAAAAAAAGTTACGCCTTGGAGCGAGAGCCTCGCTCTTTAAGAACGCAGAGACTGAGCCGGGAGACAGTTAAAACACAGCTTGTGGAAGATCCAGAACAAGCAGACAACAAAGAAAACGCAGCGGAGAGAATAGCAATTTGCCTCCAAAAAAGCCAACGTAATCCTAGGCTGCATCAACAGAGGGATAGAATCAAGATCACACGAAGTGTTAATACCACTTTATAATGCCTTGGTAAGGCCACACTTGGAATACTTGCATCCAGTTTTGGTTGCCACGATATAAAAAACGATGTTGAGGCTCTAGAAAGAGTGCAGAGAAGAGCTAGAAAGAGGATTAGGGGACTGGAGGCTAAAACATAGGAAGAACGGTTGCAGGAACTGGGTATGTCTAGTTTGATGAAAAGGAGGACTAGGGGAGACATGACAGCAGTCTTCCAATATCTCAGGGGCTGCCCCAAAGAAGAGGGAGTCGGGCTGTTCTCCAAAGCACCTGAGGGTAGAATAAGAAGCAATGGGTGGAAACTAATCAAGGAGAGAAGCAACCTAGAACTAAGGAGAAATTTCCTGACAGTTAGAACAATTAACCAGTGGAACAACTTGCCTCCAGAAGTTGTAAATGCTCCAACACTGGAAGTTTTTAAGAAGATGTTGGACAACCAACATCTGCCTTGATGGCGAACCAATGGCATGCGTGCCACAGGTGGCAGGCAGTGCCTTCTCTGTGGGGCACGCGAGCCGTCACCCCAGTTCAGCTCCGCTGGGCATGTGTGCGCGCCTCCCGCCAGCCAGCTGGTCGTTGGGTTTCTGCCGTGCATGCGCAGGGGTTTGGGCGTGCGCAGGGCGCACGCATGCTTGGGGTGGGGCGCACACATGCGGGGGTGCATGAGCTCAGGGGGGGCGGGGCGCATGCACGGGGGCGGGCACGCATTTCATTTTGGGGGTTCAGGCGTGCCAGAAAAAGTTAGCCTATCAGTGGTATAGGGTATCCTGCCTAAGCAGTGGGTTGGACCAGAAGATCTCCAAACTCCGGTATTCTATTCTACATAAAGGACTACACATTTAATACAGCAAGAGGGATTTGCGCGCTTCCCTTCCCCGCCCGTCGCTGTTACCTGGCCCAAGGTAAGATTAAAAGAGCAAAGCACCAGCCGGCAGAAAACTAAGCGGATTCCAGGGACGCTAAGCCCATCTCGTTCCTACGCAATCTCCTTCTAGTTATGTTTTCAGAAGCCGAAGACATAAAATGGGAAGGGGTTTTAAAAAAGGAAAAGAAAAAAAAAAGGAAATACGAGGAGAATTCGACTTACAACCGTTCGCTGAGTGACCATACAAAGTCGCAACGACACTGAAAAAAAAAGTGGCATATGGCTATTTATAATATAACAACAGAGTTGGAAGGGACCTTGGAGGCCTTCTAGTCCAACCCCCTGCCCAGGCAGGAAACCCTACATCATCTCAGTCAGATGGTTATCCAACATTTTCTTAAAAATTTCCAGTGTTGAAGCATTCACAACTTCTGAAGGCAAGTCGTTCCACTTATTAATTGTTCAAACTGTCAGGAAATTTCTCCTTAGTTCTAAGTTGCTTCTTTCTTTGATCAGTTTCCACCCGTTGCTTCTTGTCCTACCCTCAGGTGCTTTGGAGAACAGCCCGACTCCCTCTTCTTTGGGGCAACCCCTGAGATATTGGGACACTGCTATCATGTCTCCCCTAGTCCTTCTTTTTATTAAACTAGACATACCCAGTTCCTGCAACCGTTCTTCATATGTTTTATCCTCCGGTCACCTAATCCTCTTTCTTGCTCTTCTCTGCACTCTTTCTAGAGTCTCAACATCTTTTTTACATCGTGGAGACCAAAACTGGATGCAAGTATTCCAAGTGTGGCCTTACCAAGGCATTATAAAGTGGCATTAACACTTCACGTGATCTTGATTCGATCCCTCTGTTTATGCAGCCCAGAACTGTGTTGGCTTTTTTAGCAGCTGCTGCACACGGCTGGCTCATATCTAAATGTTTATCCACTAGGACTCCAAGATCCCTCTCACAGGTACTACTCACAGGTATTTTGCGCGCTTAGAGTAACGAAGATGCAACAGCTTCTACAAGCTACGTTTTAACTCTATCCTGGCTTAGGGTAACGGAGTGGCGCTTGGCCGCCGGCGTGTATTTTTTGATGCACTATTCGTAACCTTCCCCGCTGGCTTCTGACAAGCAAAGTCAATGGGGGGGCGGGGGAGGAGCCAGAGTCCACTTAACAGCTGCAGTGGTTCGCTTAACAACCGTTGGCCAAAAAGGTGGTAAAATGGGACACAGCTCACAATAACTGCATTTGCTTAGCAATGAAAATTTGGGGCTCTTGTTTTAGCTGTAAATCAGATTTAACAGGTTAACAGAGTTGGAAGGTTGCCTTGTAGGTCATCTAGTCCAACCCCACCCCTGCCCAAGCAGGAGATCCTACACCATGTCTGACAAATGGCAGTCCAGTCTCTCCTTGAAAGCTTCCAGTGATGAAGCATGCTTTCGAGCTGCTAGGTGGGCAGGAGGTGAGGCGAGGACGGGCGCTCGCCCCGTCGCGCGGCGCTCGGACCTCGAACCTTTCCAGCCAACGAGCCCAGATTCTTGCGCCAAGCATCACATTAAACGCACCTAATCTTGAGTGTGAAACTAGAATTGACCTACATGCCTGCACCTGTTCACACATACCAGAACACTGTAGCAGGTACACAGGTGAGCTAATTTGATTTTCTTAGGCTCAAGGTCACACACACACCTAGGTTTTTATAAAACCACTACGCCAGGATGTAACCAACCCGCAACCTTCCAACGATCCTGTTAAAAGTTTTAAATAGGGTTACCAGGACCTATGGGGCAGAAGTTTTGACACCCCCCCCCCCACCAAAAAAAAAGTCAAACAAAGCCACACACAGACAACTCTTTCGCAGCAAGCTTGCCTTCAAACGGAACCAGCCGGGCTTCCCAAATTACTGCCAAAAAAGGAGATGCAAATCTGGAAGGCAAGAATGCTGCCAAACCAGAACCGAAATAAAAGTGCGGGGCAGTCAGGGGTATGCATTCCATAGATTTTTGCACTCGGTCCATTCTGATCAAGGGTGCAGCCAGGATTTAGGATGTAGTTTTCCAGTTCAGAGGCCTGGAAGGAGTATCGAAACTGATACTCGAGCGGTAAACAAGAGAGTTTTATCCGGCTCAAACATTGCCCGGTTGGGAGCCGGGTTATTTATTTATTTATTTATCTCTTATACACATGTTGTAAATACTACATTCTCTTGTCCATAAATAATCATACCTACTTTTTCTGAAGAAAGCACAGAAATAAGACATTTTAATTACACTTGGGGTTGCTCATCCACCCTTTCTTTCCCCTCCTTTCACAACAATCCTTCTTCTCCTCTTTCCCGTCCATCTCCTACTTTCTTCCTCCTCCTCTCCTTCCTCCTTCCCCTTCCTCTCCCCCACTCCTCCCCTTTCCCCCCTTTCTCACCTTCTCTCCTACTCTTGTCCCCCATCCTTTCTTCCTCTCCTTCCCCTTTCTTCCATTCCTCTCTCCCTCTCCCCCATCCTTTCTTCCTCTCCTTCCCCTTTCTTCCATTCCTCTCTCCCCCTCTCCCCCTATCCTTTCTTCCTCTCCTTCCCTTTCTTCCATTCCTCTCTCCCCTCTCCCCATCCTTTCTTCCTCTCCTTCCCTTTCTTCCATTCCTCTCTCCCCTCTCCCCTATCCTTTCTTCCTCTCCTTCCCTTTCTTCCATTCCTCTCTCCCCTCTCCCCATCCTTTCTTCCTCTCCTTCCCTTTCTTCATTCCTCTCTCCCCTCTCCCCATCCTTTCTTCTCTCCTTCCTTTCTTCCATTCCTCTCTCCCCTCTATCTTACCTCTCTTCCTCTCCTTCCCTTTCTTCCTCCTCCTCTCCTTCCTCCTTCCTCCTTCCTTCCTCTCCCCTCTCCCCATCCTTTCTTCCATTCCTCTCTCCCCCTCTATCTTACCCTCTCTTCCTCTCTCCTTTCTTTCTTCTTTGTTCTACAATATTTCCTTTACTTGGTACCCAAGCAACTCCGATTTTCTAATAATATATACTTTCTTTTCAATTTCTTTTCCATTTTACCCAATTTATCATTTCATAATTGTACATTTATATTTATAATCTTCTTTCTCCCCTCCCCACATCCTCCTTTTCCATTCACTCTGGCGATATCTGGATTTCTATTTCTTTTTTTTTTTGCCATTTCCCTTATTTAGCTTTCCATTACTTAAATTGTTTACCTATCATCTTTTATTCATCTCTCTTTTCAAACCGTACAGAGAATCTTTCCCATGTCCTGAAATACACCGATTCCTCTTGGTCTTTTGAACTTTAGGGCTTTCCAAACACTGATTTGGTGTTTTGTTTTGTTTTTGTCTTGTTTTTTTGCCCAGCTGGTAGAATCACCCTTCCTGGGAATTCCTGCCGATGGAAAACAGACACCGAGGTCTGAGTCATCTCCTCTCACCCCACCCAAAACCTCAAAGCCATCTGAAGTCAAAATGGAGAAGTTATACAGGATGCTTAAAGAAACGGAGCGAGGTTTCAGCTCTAAAAAACGACGACAGCCTTGTTGTTGCGACTGCCACGCCCGAAGTGAAGGTTTCTGGGGTAGGTAGTTCACCAACATAAAGGTAAAGGTTCCCCTCGCACCTATGTGCTAGCCGTTCCCGACTCTAGGGGGCGCTGCTCATCTCCGTTTCAAAGCCCAAGAGCCCAGCGCTGTCCGAAGACGTCTCCGTGGTCAGGTGGCTGGCATGATTAAATGCCAAAGGCCCCCGGAAGGCTGTTCCCTTCCCACCAAAGGTGGTCCCTATTTTTCTACTTGCAATTTTTTTTTTACATGTTTTCGAACTGTTAGGTTGACAGAAGCTGGGACAAGTCACGGGAGCTCACCCCGTTATACGGCGCTAGGGATTCGAACCGCTGAACTGCCGACCTTTCGATCAACAAGCTCAGTGTCTTAGCCACTGAGCCATTGTGTCCCTTCACCATCATACCAAGAGCCAAATTTATCCCCACTGCTGGAGGGGAATTGGTCAATGGTCAATGGGTCCAAGCAGCCGTCCGAGAGGGATTTGGCTGAAGCACAAATACAGCAGGACAGCCCAAAAGATTTCGACAGGGAAAGCATGTAGCTGGAGCCAGTCAATGAGGAGGAGGAGGAGGAACTGCCTGCTGTACCTAATCCAAAAAACACGTAGGGCAGAGAAAAGGCAGAGCAGAGAAGGTCAGCCAGATTACTCGCGAGGAGGCAGCCTTGCCCCTCTTGGGGCGCCGCACCACCAGAAGCTGGCTATTTAGCACAGAAGAGAGAGATGGAGGCGATGCTGGGAACAATGTGTTCATTTCCTAGCTGTGTGCGGGGGCGCGGGATCCAACCGGTTGAACAACTGCTTCGCTGAGTGTGCGCCGAACCGGTCCGAAACGGTAGAATCCCACCACTGGCTGTGTGTTTCCCAGCCATCGTGATTCTTGCCTGTTTTGGGATTGACAGCGTTGTTGTGACCCAGGCCCAAGTAGGTAGTAGTAAACGCAATCAGTTCAAAAACAAACAGATTTTATTAGAACAGCTGAGAATTAAACTCATTCTCAGCGTCGTCCAAACTACATCAAAGCAAATTCTTCCCAACACAATCCTTCAGTCTTATCACCAACCTTGGTCTAATTAGGCAAACTGCCAAAGGCTTTTCTTGGCAAAAGTTCAAAAGCAGAAGAGGCCGACAAGAAATAAATGCAGCAAGACAAGGAGCAAGTCTATCAACGTTGTTTTCCGGCAAAGAGCCCAAACGTCGTTGCTGGTCTTTTTAAGCCTTATGGGAGGGGCCAATCATCTCTTGGCCTTACTCCCAAGTCGTCCTCTTTGCTTGAGCTGCTCTTGCCTTCTGGCAGCTCTTCTCATGAGTGCATTACGAACAGGCTCCTCCTGTTCCTCTGCCTCACTACTATCAGTCTCTGGAGGCTCTGGAGTCCGCACCTCACTCCCCGATGGCCCTGGCCTCACCTCAGCCTCTTCGCTGTCCGACTCCGTTGCCAGCTCCGTAGGCCGCTGGCAGACCACAACAGTGGGCTCCTTGGCCATTGTTCTGTGAACTAACATCTGTCTGCTGGTAGCTGGTCTTATTTGGGACATTTCTGGGGTTTTGGTGAAGGGAGTTGTCGGGGGAATATTAATAAACCCACTAAACCACCATTACGTGTGTGTGTGTGTGTGTGGCGTGGAACAGCACAATACGTGGCGAATACATAATATATAAGTTCGGTGGTAAATTTGCTTAAAGGAAAGAGATGGGGAATGTGATAAAGTTGCTTTCTCGAGGAAACCCCTGCCAAATTGCCGTTAACGCAACGAAACCCTCGGAAAGAAAGAAAGAAAGAAAGAAAGAAAGAAAGAAAGAAAGAAAGAAAGAAAGAAAGAAGGAAGGAAGGAAGGAAGGAAGGAAGGAAGGAAGGAAGGAAAGAAAGAAAGAAAGAAAGAAAGAGAAAGAAATCAATTGATACCCCTGGATAGAAGCAAAACAAAAGAGATTCTGGGACTTGGGAACACTCCCAAGAATCAGTTTCTTGCCTGATGGCTCTTGGCTGGATCGCATTTCAGGTTTGCCCCAGTGGCAAGCAAGGTCAAAAATTTTGCAACACCAGTTTTGCAGGGGTTGTTTAAGGGGAGAAGGGATCTCCCCGTCCATCGCTGCACAGCCTTGAGTTGAGAAAGAGGAAATGGGGTGGGGGTGGGGTGGAGGGGTGGAGGAAGGTCAATTGAACGCCACGAACTTTCTCAGTGACGTTTGGGTTCAATGCCCGTTGCCTTGCCAATCCGGGCACCGACTGAGCCTCCCAAGAGTTGTGTTTAGCCAAATGTGCCCAATTATTCAGCTGTTGCCAAAATGCAGGTAACAATCCAGTTATTAAAACACCAGTGGTGCTAGAAAATATTTTGCTAGAATTTCAACCCAGCACTCCCAGTGATTAACCTCAAATAGGTCTGTCGGGGAAGACACGTTCTCTGTTATAGTTTGATCAACTATTCATTGATTTTTTTAAAAAGTTTCTTTCTATTGGCATAATTAATAAATGACTCTCTTCTCGGGGGGTCACACAAGGCTGAGCAAAATGGCCGAGCTAAACTAAAGATAAACCAAAATCTTTCTCACTTGCCTCACTTCCCACATTATGCCAAACTAGAGGTAGTTCTTGACTTACAGCCATTCGTTTAGGGACCGTTCGAAGTTACAACATTGAAAAAAGGGACTTAGGACCGTTTTCCCACACTTACAAACCACTGTAGTATCTCCACGGTCACGCGAGCAAAATTCAGTCATGGTGGCTGAGGTCACGTGATTCCCCTTTGGCGACTTTCTGACAAACAAAGTCCATGGCGGAAGCCGGATTCGCTTAACAACCGGGTCACTAATTTAAGAACTGCGGTGACTCACTTAACAGGAGTGGTGCGGTGGCCTAGAGATGGTGCTCTCGCCTCACAATCAGGAGGCTGTGAGTTCGATCCTAGGTAGAGGCAGATATTTCTCTCTCTTTGGGCACAATGAGAATATATCTGCTGAACAAAACTCCGCGCCGGCAACAGGTAAGGCATCCGGCCAGTCAAACACTCTTGCTAGCTCCATTCAGTTGCTCGGACTCCATCCCGCAATGGTGTCGTTAAATGAAGATGATGATGAGGGATTCACTTAACAAACATGGCGAGAAAAGCCGTAAAGCTGGAGCAAACTCACTGAACGCGTTCCTCACTTAATGACATAAATTTCTGGCCTCAATTGCAGCCGTAAATTGAGAACTGCCTGCACTTCAAAGGGATTTGGCCTTTCGTTGTGCATTTACTGATTTCATTATTCCAATAGACTTCCAGTTCCCTTCCAACTCTATCATTTTATGTTTTAACATTAAAAGAGCACCAATTGTAGGATTAAGACCAAACAAGCATGCGCAGAGTCCCAGACATTAAGGCTTATTCTAAGATGTTAAATGGTTTTGCCCGCCGGTAATTATGAACTGGCTCAGGTACAAAACGTCAGCACTCAAGCCTGACACACTAATCTTTGTTCCGCTGGACTAGCATAGCAAATTCTTTGTTTTATTTTTTTTTATTTTATTTTATTTAAAAAGAAAAAAAAAACAGACGGGAAATAAGACACCAAGTCACACGGCTTATTTCTCTTTGGGATTTAAAAAAAAAAAAAGTTTCAGAGCCGAAAAGCAGAAAAAGCATTCCTCCTTCCCTATTTTTTAAATTGAAGTTTATCTCTCCCGGCCACTAAATCATAAATTCCGTGAATTGAATCCTGCCCTCTTAAAACCTTATTTCGAGAGGCAGATGGGCATCCTGGCTTAAGTTTTTAAGCCTCCGTTCACCCTTTCGCCCGCCCACGTCTGCACCCAAAGGCTCAACGGTCATAGTAAAAGGTTAAGTGTGTTTTTCTCCCCATCTGCTAACACAGAACACAGGAAGAGAAACTGCTGATAGATTCCCATTTAAAAACACACACACAATTATTGACATGGAAAACTATGCAAGCGCTGACAAAGCTTGTGGGAAGGACGGACCCGCAGGGTAATAATTAAAATGACAGGTGCCCAGTAAGGTGAATTTTCTCTTGCTCCGTCTGCCTCCAGGCCCAGCAAGGAAGGGTGACCCCAAACCAGGGCCTGAGTCTTATTATAAACAACCATGCATGAGTAATTACTTGACCTGAAAACTTTGCGAGAAAACAGATTTCTGCTAGGGCAGAGTTTTGTTTCCTTATTTTCAGTTCTGTTTACAGTAAGAATCCGTATAAACTCCTAACAGTTTTTGCTGGAGGCGCCCTTTAAAAGGGAAGGCTTAGAAAAGGGTTCAAGAGAAGACACGGATAGCTGCAAATAGTATCATAGAATCTTGGAGTGGAAGGGAACTTGGGAGGTCTTCTAGTCCAACCCCTTGATTAAGCAGGAGACCCCACGTCGTTCTGGACAATTGGCTGTCCGGTCTCTTCTTGAAGGCCTCCAGCGATGGAGCATCCACAACTTCTGGAGGCAAGTTGATTAATTGTTCTCACTGTTAGGAAATTTCTCCTTAGTTCTAGATTACTTCTCTCCTTGATTAGTTTCCATCCGTTGCTTCTTCTCCTGCCTTCAGTGGCTTTGGAGAATAACAAGAGCTGCAAGGGGGACCTTGGAGGTCTTCTAGTCCAACCGCCTGCACAAGCATTCCTGGGGAAGGATACTGCAAAATCTCCATTCCCTCCCCACTCCAGGGGAAGGTTACTGTAAAATCTCCATTCCCTCCCCACTCCAGGGGAAGGTTACTGTAAAATCTCCATTCCCTCCCCACTCCAGGGGAAGGATAATGCAAAATCTCCATTCCCTCCCCACTCCAGGGGAAGGTTACTGTAAAATCTCCATTCCCTCCCCATTCCAGGGGAAGGTTACTGTAAAATCTCCATTCCCTCCCACTCCAGGGGAAGGATAATGCAAAATCCCCATTCCCTCCACACTCCAGGGGAAGGATATTACAAAATCCCCATTCCCTCCCCACTCCAGGGGAATGATACTTCAAAATCCCCATTCCCTCCCCACTCCAGGGGAAGGATACTACAAAATCCCCATTCCCACCCCACTCCTGGGGGAAGGATACTGCAAAATCTCCATTCACCCCCCCCCGACTCCTGGGGAACGATATTGCAAAATCCCCATTCCCTCCCCACTCCAGGGGAAGGATACTGCAAAATCCCCATTCCCTCCCCACTCCCGGGGGGGGGGAGAAGGATACTGCAAAATCCCCATTCCCTCCCCACTCCAGGGGAAGGACACTGCAAAATCTCCATTTCCACCCCACTCCCGGGGCCAACCACAGGTGGTATTTGCCAGTTCTCCGAACTGCTCAAAATTTCCACTACCGGTTCGCCAGAACCTGTCAGAACCTGCTGTTATTCCACCCCTGGTATTCGCGAGGCTGCCCATCTCTCTCTCTCTCTTTCTCTTCCTTAATCCTGTCGCAAGTTCAAGCTTTCAAAGGTCTCCCAAACTCCAGGCAGGCAGCCCTCCAAGCAGGATGTATTTCGCTTCGCCACAATGGCCTCTGCTCAGTCCCCTATAATCTCTTGTTTTGCTTTTGTCACTGTCTTTCCTGGAAACAAAATACACAACCGGGAGCCAAACAAGTATTTCAAGTGGAGATGTCCCGGCATCTGGAATGGAATCCCTTCCGGTTTAGGGATGGGAAGCAGCAGCTGTAAACTTCAGGCCTGACCTCCCTCTCCCCACCAGTCTTCTACAGCAGACAGGAAAGGGATAAATACTGTGTGGTGCATGGGAATGCAAATGAAACCAATTAAGGTCAGGGAGAATATATTGAATTTCTCCCGGGCGCGAGAGAGGCACTGCTAAACCATTCAGCAGTACCAGAGGCCTTTGAGCTTGAAAAGGGAAAATAATTAGCCATTAAAAGGGAGAAAACGCCGCTAGGATGCAGCTTTGCAATTTCATCCAATTGGTTCAAAAGATGCTTTTTATCAAGAGGGAAGAGGAAGAGGAAGAAAAGGAGGAAGGAAGGAAGGAAGGAAGGAAGAAAAATGGTTAGATACATGAATAGGTGGATGGGAAGAAAAGAAGGAAGGAAGGAAGATGGTTAGATAGATGAATAGGTGGATGGGAAGGACGGGAGGGAGGGAGGGAGGAGGGAGGAGGAGGGAGGGAGGAGGGAGGAGGGAGGAGGAGGAAGGAAGGAAGGAAGGAAGGAAGGAAGGAAGGAAGGAAGGAAGGAAGGAAGGAAGGAAGATGGTTAGATAGATGAATAGGTGGATCGGAAGGAAAGAAGGAAGGAAGGAAAATGGTTAGATACATGAATAGGTGGATGGGAAGGAAGGAAGGAAGGAAGGAAGGAAGGAAGGAAGGAAGGAAGGAAGGAAGGAAGGAAGGAAGGAAGATGGTTAGATAGATGAATAGGTGGATCGGAAGGAAAGAAGGAAGGAAGGAAAATGGTTAGATACATGAATAGGTGGATGGGAAGGAATTTCAGCTGACGAAAAAATGCTTTTAAAAGTAAAAAAAAAACAAAAACCTCTGATGATCGCGCGGCTCAGCTGGGCATGGGGGAGGGCCAGGGATTTTTGCTACCGGTTCTCCGAATCACCCACCACCATCGCTACCGGATCGGGTGATCCGGTCCGAACCGGGAGCATTTCACCCCCGGATTATGGGGTCATTAAAAGAGGACGCTTATGCTGAGATGGCTGTGTGAAAAATGATTATAAGTCCCTTTTTTGGGGGGTGTTGTTGTAACTTCGAGTAACTAAATGGCGGTATAAAAGTTTAAATAAATAAATAAATAAATAAATGAAAGATCGGAAATTGTAAATAACTGCCTGTATTTGAGGGGGGGGGGGAGAGACTGGCCATCATCTATCCTGGTTGAGAAAACAGCCACAAGCTGGTTTAGCCTTTAAACCTGAGCTCTAATTGCAGCTAAGTCAGCACTCCGAACGGTAGAAGGAAGCGCTATGATTAATTTTTGTTTTGTTTGATTGTTTCCAGGGTATTTAACTGAAGGGAGCACTACAGAAAAGCTTGAATTTGTCTTGCCAGCAGCAGGTGAGATGGAAAGAATGAAATAAACACATCCGGAAAAACGGCAGGAAAACACGCAACCTTTAATCAAACTCTGATAATACAAGAGGCTCCTGAAAGCCGGGGCATGCAGTTGGCACCTGGGCGGGTTTCATAAAAGCTTCCAAAAACACGTCAGAAGGGAGGAGAAGCCAAGGTTAATGTTTGGAAACGGACGGTGTAATTTTACCCAAATGCCTGCTTTTAAAAAAAACATCTTCTCCAACCGGGAAGAAGCTCTTTTTAGGCCTTGACTTACGACCACAATGGAGTCCAAGGTTTCTGTTGCTAAGTGAAACCTTTACAGCTTATGTGGCATGTTATTCAATGTTCCCCTTACTCTGGCTTTAAGTCTACTTTTTAAGTTTTGTATAACAGTCCTTCCTTCCTTCCCTATTTTCTTCTTAAACGCCAGGCCTTCCTTCCTTCTCTTTTTCCCTTTCCCTTTCTTCCTTCCTCCTTTCCTTTCTTCCTTCCTTCTTTCCTCCCTATCTCCTTCTCTCCCTCCTTCCCTTCCTTTCCTTCTTAAACTCCAGACCTTCCTTCCTTCTCTTTTTCCCTTTCCCATCTTCTTCCTTCCCTCCTCCTTTTCCTTCCTTCTTTCCTTCTCCCTTTCCTTCTTAAACTTCAGACCTCTCTTCCTTCTCTTTTTCCCTTTCCTATCTTCTTCCTTTCCTTCTAAAGCCGAGTTTTCTCTGTAAGATACAGTCATAATATAGTTTATTCCAGCGGTCACCAACCAGTGGTCCGTGGTCCGCGAGAAAATTTTGGTGGTCCGCAGAAAAATTATTTGCATTTTTTATATTGCACTAAATAGTATTTATCGTTTTAAAAAATTCATATTAGTGGTCCTCGGGATTTAAAATTATGAATTTAGTGGTCCCTGAGGTCCGAAAGGTTGGTGACCCCTGGTTTATTCAGCATGAAACGGAGCTGAGTTACGTAGCGTGAAGCTGTATATTCTACAATATTGGGACTGTCGGTGAGTCAACAGCGGGTCAGAGGTGGAACCGCTGCAGGACGGAGATAACAGCTGCTCTTTAAAAATTATGATTTAAACCAAGCTGATTTAAATCAAGCCCTTTTTAAAAAAACTAGAGATTTAAATCACGATTTAAATCGATTTAAAATCAAATCCAGCCTGAGAGCAGCATTAACAAAACACACAGCCTGGCTAGGTGGCTCAGCGGCTAAGTCTCTGAGCTTGTCGATCAGAAAAGGTCGGCAATTTGGCGGTTCGAATCCTTAGTGTAGGTTTCCTGAGTGAGCACAGGGGGTTGGACTAAATGACCTCCAAGGTCCCTTCCAACTCTGTTACTCTTTAAAAATAACAGCCGGAACCTTCAATTTCCCTTTCATAACAACAGCCATCCAGATCTTGGATAACAGCAGGCAGGGAACTAAAAAATTAAGTAAAATAAAAATCACCTTATTCTGTTATTAAGAAGGAAAGCATTCCTAAACCGGCCGAATTCCTCAATCCTCCATTCCAACAACAAGGCCCAATGGATTTACACCCCCATATGCCCCAAGCTAGCAAAACCAGAGAGTTGATTTTAAAGAGAGGAAGGACTGGAAAAAGAAAGTTGAAACGCACAACTGTTTTTTGCACAATCGCACAAGGGCTCCAACAGAACAGGTATACCTAGTTCCTCGTGTGATTAATCTTGGGGAAGAAAAAAAACACCCCTATCCTACATATGCCAATGGAATATTAACCATTTCCCACGCCTGCCTCTTCAGGAATGGGTTCTTCCTGCCAAAAACTACAGCAAGGTTTACTCAAGAGTAAGCCCAGTTGCTTTCGAACGGAAAGGCTGGGAAAAAAACAGAAAGCATTTTTTTTTCCATAGCAAAGCTCCATATGCTTGAAAATCACAGCTTGCAATGATGAAAAAACCATGGCTACCAACCTGCCTTCCCTTGAGGACCTGTATACTGCACAAGTCAGAAAGAGGGCTGTGAAAATATTTACAGATCCCTCGCATCCTGGACATAAACTATTTCAACTCCTACTCTCAAAACGACACTATAGAGCACTGCACACCAGAACAACTAGACACAAGAACAGTTTTTTCCCGAAGGCCATCACTCTGCTAAACAAATAATTCCCTCGACACTGTCAAACTATTTACTGAATCTGCACTACTATTAATCTTCTCATCGTTCCCATCACCCATCTCCTTCCACTTATGACTGTATGACTTTTGCTGGCATCCTTATGATTTATGTTGACTGTATCTAATACGATTTGATTGCTTATTTGTACCCTATGACTATCATTAAGCGATGCATCTTATGATTCTTGATGAACGTATCTTTTCTTTTATGTACGCTGAGAGCATATGCACCAAAGACAAATTCCTTGTGTGTCCAATCACACTTGGCCAATAAAAATTCTATTCTATGAGCCCCAAAATCAAAAATTCACTCAAAATGTTTTGAGTGAGTTTCATAAATCAGTAAGCTGTTAAAACTCAACCTCTCGTTCTCTCAACACACACAACAAATAAAGCACACAGACAAGGTTTAGTTTGCACTCATACACACACACACACAACCTTGCTAAGCAAAACAATCATTTTTGCTTAAAAGACAAAAATTTGAGACTACAAGAAAACTTCCTTTCTTGGCTATCTTGGAAAACTAACTTTGTTTTTTTCTTCTTCTGTGTTTTGTTTGTTGAGATTGATTTTTCCTTTTCTGTTTTTTAATTATTTAATTTAGAAAAAAGAAAGAAATTGAGATTGTTTTTTACGTACCACATTTCACATTAGGGGAGTTGCTGTTAGAAATAAAATAAAATAAAAAACCCGGCTAACTTTGGAAAGGCTAGAAAAGACAGATTTAATAGTCCCGCTTGCCTTCCTTAGCGTTATCTCTTTTATAACCAGGTTACCAAATTCACCCATTCAAACAACATACTCAACCTGTTGAGTTTAATATCAAGCAATCCAAGTTTCCACGCTTTTCTTGATCTCAGGAAGTAGCAAAGAGTTTTAAACTGAGGCTGAGAAAGAAGGGAGAATGCACCTGAGCATGTGAAGAGTGCCTTCGCCCTACTTTTAAGCCAGGGGGTGTCCGACTTTGGTCATTTTAAGACTTGGGGACTTCAACTCCCAGAATTCCAGAGCCAGCATGTGGATTTGTGGCTGGCTAGCTGAAAGACTGGGGAATTCTGGGAGTTGAAGTCCACCAGTCTTAAAGTGACCCAGGTTGGACATCTCTGGTCGTGCTCCAGAAAGGAAGCTGGGGGGGGGGTGTTTGAGGCCCCCCCCTCCTCCGAAGACAGCTACTATATTGACCCAATAATACACCATATCGGGGGGGGGGTGTCATTCCCACGTGGAGCTGTTGCAAATGGGGGGGGTTTTGGTCTCTCGAGGTTCTGGGTTCAGGTCCTGCGGCTAATTTATTAAGGGGGTTTCGAGAGCAGGAAAGAGTTTCGACAATCCAACCAACAATCCCCTAAGCCAGAGGTCTCCAACTTCTGCGACTTTTTAGGCGGTGGACTTCAACTCCCAGAATTCCCGCTGGGGAATTCTGGGAGTTGAAGTCCACCCGTCTTAAAAGTCGCAGACGTTGGGACCCCCCCTGATCTAAACTAACCCAACGGTTAAAGCCGGTTTGTGGGATTCGGAAGCAACCGAAGGGAAAGGCAGAGGAAGGCGGCTCAGGCCGGGTATGGAAAAAGGGGCCAAAGTCCATGTCAAGAGTGCCCTCCTGACCCTGGGTGGCTTTGCAAAATGTTCTCTCCTGCAGGAGGGCCTCTGCCCATAGAAAGAGGGCCCAGTATCCCCTGCCCCTATTCGGATCTCTTAGAACCCCTCCCCCCTTCCTTTAAATGCCAGGAACCGCACTCACTGCTCACCCCCAGTGCTACCCCGTTCCCCTCCCCAGCAAGAGCCCCCCCATCCCATAAATCTAATCCACAGCCCTCCCCCAAAAAACAGCCCTCCTGCCCAGAGCAAGACTCTCACTCCTCTCTCTCTTGCTCTCATTCTAGCAAGAGCGCCCCTGCCCATAGCAAGAGTGCCACTCAGTCTAGTCCCTGAAGAGCAGCCCTGATGGCCAGAGTGCCCCTCCGGCCCCCCCAAGAGAGCCCCTGCCCAGGTCAAGAGCACCACCCTCCCCAAGGAGCAGCCCTGCTGATGGCGAGAGTGCCCCTGGCCATGTCAAGAGTGCCACTCAACCCTCCCCAAAAAGCAGTCTCGACAGCAAGAGCGCCCCTGCCCATGGCCAGAGTGCCCACCTCCCCTCCCTGCCTCAAAGTGCAGCCCTGACCTATGACAACAGCGCCTCTGCCCATGGCCAGAGTGCCACCCCTCCCTTCCCCTCCCCTCCCCAAAGAGCAGCCTTGCCTACAGCAAGAGCGCCTCTGCCCATGGCAAGAATGCCACTCAACCCTCCCCAAAAAGCAGTCTCGACAGCAAAAGCGCCCCTGCCCATGGCAAGAGTGCCTCCCCTCCCCAAAGAGCAGCCCTGACCTAGGGCAAGAACGCCCCTGCCCATGGCAAGAGTGCCGCCCTCCCTTCCCCTCCCCTCCCCAGAGAGGGCGAGAGCGCCCCTGCCCATGGCCAGAGTGCCACCCCTCCCTTCCCCTCCCCTCCCAAAGAGCAGCCTTGCCTACAGCAAGAGCGCCCCTGCCCATGGCCAGAGTGCCACTCAACCCTCCCCAAAAAGCAGTCTCGACAGCAAAAGCGCCCCTGCCCATGGCAAGAGTGCCTCCCCTCCCCAAAGAGCAGCCCTGACCTAGGGCAAGAACGCCCCTGCCCATGGCAAGAGTGCCGCCCTCCCCTCCCCTCCCCAAAGAGCAGCCCTGCCCATGGCCAGAGTGCCCCTCCCTCCCTCCTCCCAAAGAGCAGCCCTGCCCATGGCCAGAGTGCCCCCCTCCCCTCCCCTCCCCTCCGAGGGCGAGAGCGCCCCTGCCCATGGGCAGAGAGCGCGCCCAGCCAGCCACTCACGGCGCCTCCGGAGCCTCCCCGGCGTCCTGCCCGTCGGCCATCAGGAAGCCGAACTTGTCGACGCGCCGCTCGCCTCCGCCTCCCGCGTCCCCGGCCGAGCTCCGCGAGTCCAGCTCGCCGCCTCCCTCCTGCTCCGCCTCGGCCGCGGCGTCGTCGTCGTCCTGGGCGGCCAGCGGGGCTCGGGGCTCCGGCGAGCCCATCCCGTCGCCGCGCAGCCTCCCGGCCCCCCGTCAGCCCCGCCGCCGCCGCGGCTCTGAAGCCCTCGCCGCCCCCTCAGCCACGGCGGGGGCGGCCCCGAGCGCGCCCATTGGCCGAGCCGCCGCCGCGCCCGCCCTCCGCCGCCGACATTGGCCGAAGCGCCCCGGACGCCGACGCGCCTTAGGCCGGCCGCGCTGCCAATCCCAGGCTTGGCTCCCGCCCCCTTCGCTGAATGGCGGGGCCCGCTGGCCAATGGCGCCTTCTCTCCTCCGCCCCTCCCCCTCTGGAACTTCTGGACTGCGGAAAAGTTGGCAGAAAGTCTCCACGTTTCCAGGGGGCGCTAAACTCCCCTTCGCCTTAACCGTGGCTTGTTGAATAAACCATGAACAAGCTACGAATCGTAGTTAGCAAGCCGTAGTGTCCCCGTTCACCCGACATGCTGAGCCAAAGCAAAGCAGCTAAACTGCAGGTCTAATGAGACACTAGTTTAGAATAGAATAGAATAGAATAGAATAGAATAGAATAGAATAGAATAGAATAGAATAGAATAGAATAGAATTTTTTCATGTCAAACTTGATGCAACTTGTTGACTTAATCATGATTTATCAGGGGGGCAAAAAAGGCTCCAGCAGCAGAGTCTGCACTAGGCTACAAGGTGAGCTTTCAACCCCTTGAATGACCGGAATCCAGCCATGTATCTGGGCTGCAGATTTCACTAGCCAGGTTCTTACAAACCAAGATTAAAGCAGGTTTTCATAATTAACCTTGCACTGTGTAACAGCACACATTTCTGGGGAAGGTGGGGAATGCAGGTAATCTTAAGAAATTTCTGTAATATTTCAGTTTCTTTAGTTTGTATCGAGTGAGGTAAAAAAAAACAGATCGCTTGTTGTTTACGTAACACATTAAACCACAAACAATCCAGGTTTGAAAATCTTCTGTTACCTACAAATGTATTACACAATAGCCACTTATGTTAATTAATTATTAGTTGTGTTAATATTAATTTATCTCCCAAATGAGACTCGAGGCAGTGCACCTAATTTAAAGCCAAACCGATACACACGATAAAAAAAATAAGAAAAGTAATGATGGCTAAAACCAAAGCCAACTTCAATCATTAAAACAAGAAACTCATAATGATGACCTCAATTAGCTTCCAAACCCCAGGATTGATGGCCAGATTATGGTTTACTCTGCGAATCTACAAAGTGTGGTTTTGTAAATCGTAGATTAAGCAACAATAGGTTTAATAATAACATATGTTCTACCATAAATAGCTTTTAGCTTATCTGGACTCAAACGTTTTATCTTGTTTTGTCTAAGATTGATGACATAAATCCATATTTTTCAAACCTGGCAACTTTTAAAATATGTAGATGTTCTCCCAGAATTCATGCTGGCTGGGGAAAATTCTGGAGATTGAAATCCACACATCTTAAAGTTGACAAATTTAAAAAATAGTGACATGGAACAACTTTGATTGTGCTGGCTGTGGATGACTGAAGATATCTGGAGGGGTTGTATTGAATTTTATACTGTAGATTTATAATTTACACTCTGCTCCGATGCAGCCCCACCCAAAGCAGACCATGGTTAAAAAACATAATGCCTAAATCAGTTAAAATCCAATTTAAAAAACATGTGAAAAACATTAAGAATTGCCCTCAAAAAACCTCAATTGAAGAGAAAAGGCTTAGCTTTTAATGAACGCGGAATAGGAACGATGTGCAAGAGACATCACCGCATTTAGCTGCTTTTGGGGTGGTGGTTTCTTTTTAATTGGGCAGGCGGGGCACATTTGGGGGCTGTTTTTCATTTCAAGCCAGGCTCTGTCCTTTTAAATGCAATTTTTGCTTTGCAATTTATTTATTTTTTTTCCAAAAGAAAAGCTTGCCGATGCTGCCACCTGCTGGCCAACATAGTCCTTCAAATTGGCAGACGTTCTAATTTATATTATTTTATATATCTTTAATATCTTTTATATAGGTATTATATAATATCTAATAAATTAGGTGGCTCGTTTAATCATCATTTACTGAATCTACCCATTTGCCTCAAAAGAAAAGCTTGCAGATGCTGCCACCTGCTGGCCAACGTAGTCCTTCAAATTGGCAGACGTTTTAATTTATTTCTTTATTTAATCGAATTTTTATACCGCCCTATCTCCCGAAGGACTCAGGGCGGTTTACAGCCCGATAAAAATACAAATATAATACAAAATAAAAACTAATTAAAAAACTTATTTAAATAGGCCAAAATTTGAAATTACAATTAAAATGATAAAACCCCATTAAAATTAAATGTAAAATTGAAATTCTAGTCCAGTCCTGCACAAATAAATAGATGTGTTTTAAGCTCGCGGCGGAAGGTTCAAAGGTCAGGAAGTTGACGAAGTCCTGGGGGAAGCTCATTCCAGAGGGTGGGAGCCCCCACAGAGAAGGCCCTTCCCCTGGGCGTCCCCAGTCGGCACTGCCTGACAGACGGCACCCTAAGGAGACCCTCCCTGTGAGAGCGTACGGGTCGGTGGGAGGCAATCGGTGGCAGCAGACAGTCCTGTAAGTAATAGGTGGCCCGTTTAATCATCATTTACTGAATCTACCTGCTTGCCTATCGCTGCACAAAATATGGGCTGTGAAATAAACCAGATAGAAAAGGATTCTAGTTTGTTGTAAAGGCTGCGCGTGACAGAATCTTGCAAGCCTCAAAGTACAATTCTATTTCAGGACCTCTTAATGACAACCTGAGAAACTTGGGTGGGTCCTTTCTGAGTCTCTTGCCCATACACACACACAACTGCTATCCAGTTACAGCTATGCCAACGGTCCCTAATCCTGTAGACCAGTGGGGGTGAACCTATTGTTGTGGTCCGCCAGCAGCCTGCAGAGCTGGCAACGGAGTCGGACAGCGATGGGGCTGAGGAAGAGCATGGGCCAGTCCTGGAGGCTGGGGAAGGCCGAGATGAGGGCTCTGCGTCGGAGGCTGAGGTGGGGCCAGAGCCATCGGGGAGTGATGTGCAGACTCCAGAGCCTCCAGAGGCTGACGGTAGTGAGGCAGAGGAACAGGAGGAGCCTGTTCCTAATGCACTCATGAGAAGAGCTGCCAGAAGGCAAGAAAAGCTCAAGCAAAGAGGGCGACTCAGGAGTAAGGCCTGGAGATGATTGGCCCCCTCCCATAAGGCTTAAAATAGACCAGCAACGGCGTTTGGGCTCTGTCGGAAAACAACGTCGATAGCGAATAGGTAGTAAAAAAAATGTGTTAAAAAGTAAAAAAAAAAGGCTCTGACGATCCCGTGCCACAGCTGTGATCGCGGGAGCCTTTTTTTTTTTTACTTTTTAAAAGCATTTTCTTACTACCTATTTGGGTGAATAGGTAGTAAAAAATGCTTTTAAAAGATTTTTAAAAAGGCTCTGAGCCACAGTTGTGATCGTTTTTTTTTTCTTTTTAAACCATTTTTAACTACCGGTTCCAGAGAACCGGTAGTAAAACAATGCTAAAAAAGTAAAAAAAAAAAATTCCAACTATGGCGCATCGCTCAGCTGACTGTCAGACTTTTTTTTTTTTTTTTACATTTTTCACTACCGGTTTGGCGAACCTGTAGTCTTTTTTTTAACCACCGGTTCGGGCGAACCGGACTAAACCGGTAGCATTTCACCCCTCGTCTTGGTAGTATTTTTCTCACCTGCCTCGCCCCATGTTTACCGGAGGGTGGTTGAATTCCTTCTTCAAGGCCTCTCCAGGTTTCCTTCCCTCCAAAGGGAAAATTCCCCCCTTGTCCCGGATGGCTTCCTTCCCCCTCTCTCTCCCCCTCTCAACTCCTCCAATGGCAATGAAGTACCCCAACTCCCATCAGTAAGTAAAAGCAAACGGACGCCGCGTAATAGCAGATCGATTTCTAGTTCTCTAGCCGGCTACGCCAGCTTCTCAAAGTGCTGTTTCCAGAGAGGGCACGAAACCGATGCTTCACTCTGTATTCCCTTGATAGAGTTCAGATGCAATCCGTGCCCAGTCTCCGTTGGCAGTGGGTCATGTTGGCATTTCCCCCCCCTATCTAACTCAAAGCCTTGAATTGCAAGCTAACCTTCCCAGCGCCACTGAAAATGTCGGGGTTGGTGCAAATGTGGTTAAAGTACCAGCTCAGAGACCCTAAACCAGGGGTCCCCAACCCCCAGTCTGTGAACCAGCCCTGGGCAGCAACCGGTCCACGCAAACAAGCGAAACCCCCGTTGGCAGGATGCAGGCAGAACACAAAACGCCCCCTCTGGTCAGCGGCAAAACCTCGGTCCATGGAACCGGTCCCTGGACCCAAAAGGTTAGGGGCCATTTCCCTAGACTGGTTGTTTATTTAGTGTATCCGCCTCCTCCTCCTCATCTCCTCCTCCTTTCCACAAACCACACTCTCTTCTAGCACTGATGCTGTAACCTAGTTTGGTAATGAAACGTCTGCAAGAAAACCACCAAGTTCAGAGAGGACCAAGGACCCCCTCCTTTCGCCCCTGAGCTACCGATATTCCCCTTCAGAGTTAATAAGTGCTCGGAAAGGCATTTCGAGAGATCCTGAAGGTCCTTTTCAGATTGCTTCCCTCGCTTCGCCATGGAGGGTTCTATAAATCTTTTGGAAAAAGCGAGCGTCTTAACAGCAAAAAAAAATATGGAGATGATTCAGCACAGTGGGACCCAAGTGAGAATCCAGCCAAGGGTTTCTACCCTGGGAGAAAGCACATTAATGGCATTTTCTCTGCAGATTGATTCATGAGACTTGTCTTTTGGGGAAATTCTAAAAAGCCTTCAGCTGCTGAATCGGAATATTTACAGCCCGGGCTGAGATTCTTTTGCAAGGGAAGGGCTCCCTCCAATTCAGCTTAAACTTTTTTTATTTTTTATTTAGATGGAATTTATACGCCATCCCTCTCACGAAGGGGCAACTTCCAGATCCTTTGCCAAACCCGTTAGGTATATAGATGACGCTCAAAAAATCACAAAAGGTATAATTCACAAATTTTGGTTGATTAGGAAGGTTAGGTATATAGATGACGCTCAAGAAATCACAGAAGGTATAATTCACAAGTTTTGGTTGATTAGGAATTGACCTTCATCCTTGGATATTCTTCTCCTCCTCTTCATATAACAACAACAACAACAGAGTTGGAAGGGACCTTGGAGGTCTTCTAGTCCAACCCCCTGCCCAGGCAGGAAACCCTACAACATTTCAGACAAATGGTTATCCAACATTTTCTTAAAAATTTCCAGTGTTGGAGAATTCACAACTTCTGGTCGCAAGTTATTCCACTGATTAATTGTTGTAACTGTCAGGGAATTTCTGCTTAGTTCTAAGTTGCTTCTCTCCTTGATGAGTTTCCATCCATTGTTTCTTGTCCTGCCTTCTGGTGCTTTGGAGAATAGCTTGACTCCTTTTTCTTCGGGGCAGCCCCTGAGATATTTGGAACACTGCCGTCATGTCTCCCCTAGTCCTTCTTTTCATTAAACTAGACATACCCAGTTCCTGGAACCGTTCTTCCTATGTTTTAGCCTCCAGTCCCCTCATCCTCTTGGCTGCTCTTCTCTGCACTCTTTCTACAGCCTGAAGTCCCCAGGCTTAAAGTTGTCAAGGCTGGAGACCCCTGTTCTAGATTTTTCACATCTTTTTCTTCTTCTTGTCATTCCCGGCCTCGCCAAGCCAAAAAAAAAAAAAAAATCGAACCAAAAGAAAAAGGCTCTGCTAAAAAAGCCCAGCATCACCTGCAGGCCTAGAACAGGGGTCTCCAACCTTGGCAACTTTAAGCCTGGAGGACTTCAACTCCCAGAATCCCTCAACCAGCAAAGCTTTGCTGGCTGGGGGATTTTGGAACTTGAAGTCCTCCAGGCTTAAATAGAATAGAATAGAATAGAATAGAATTTTTTATTGGCCAAGTGTGATTGGACACACAAGGAATTTGTCTTGGTGCATATGCTCTCGGTGTACATAAAAGAAAAGATCCCTTCATCAAGGTACATTTACAACACAAATGATGGTCACTATATCAATATAAATCATAAGGATTACCAGCAACAAAGTTACAGTCATACAGTCATAAGTGGAAAGAGATTGGTGATGGGAATGATGAGAAGATTAATAATAGTGCAGATTTAGTAAATAGTTTGACAGTGTTGAGGGAATTATTTGTTTAGCAGAGTGATGGCCTTCAGGAAAAAACTGTTCTTGTGTCTAGTTGTTCTGGTGTGCAGTGCTCTGTAGCGTCATTTTGAGGGTAGGAGTTGAAACAGTTTATGTCCAGGTTGCGAGGGGTCTGTAAATATTTTCACAGCCATTTTTTTGACTCGTGCAGTATACAGGTACTCAATGGAAGGCAGATTGGTAGCCATTGTTTTTTCTGCAATTCTAATTATCCTCTGAAGTCTGTGTCTTTCTTGTTGGGTTGCAGTTGCCAAGGTTGGAGACCCCTGGCCTAGAAGACCTCTGAAGTCCCCCTCCTCCAAGTTTCCCATTGGGGGGGGTTCCCCGCCCCACCCCAGCCTTCCTAGGGTGGTCCTCCACCCGTCTCCCCGCCTTTCCACAACGCTGATTGGGTCTCTTCGGCCAATCAGCTCTCTCTCTCTCTCTCTCTCTCTCTCTCCCCCGCCCCCCACCAACCTCTGCTGGTGCGGGGGCGCTCCAGGCGGTGCGGAGCTCCAGGCGCGTCTTGGCACAGTCTTGGCGTGCGCGTCTTCTCTTCGCTCCGAGAGAGAAACCTGAGCGGTTGTCCGGAGGGAGCTGAGCTCGGCTGGGGCTTTTTTTGGCCAGCAGAGCCGTCGTTGCCGGGCAAAGAGAGGCGAAAGGAAAGAGATGAGCCGGGGCTGAACCAGTTTCCCACGCTTCTTTCTCCCAACTTGCCCTTGCGCTCCCGTCCAAACTTTCGCGTCTTCTCCGGATTCCTTTCCCCCACACGACCATGGCGGGCTCGTCGCCTCCCCCGGCTTACTCCGACCTCAAGCGGGGCTTGGAGAAGAGCGGCAGCGGGGCCGAGCTCCAGCTGAACGGTGACCAGGAGATCCCCGGCCCCGAGGAGGAAGAGGACCAGCGCCCCGCGCCCAAAAACTATTTGTGGCTAAGCATTCTGTCCTGCTTCTGCCCCGCTTACCCCGTCAACATCGCCGCCTTCGTTTTTTCGGTCATGGTGAGCCGGGTCGGGGGGGCGACCGGGAGGAGAAGCCAGGGACCCGCTGACACTCTGCGCCCTGCCCCAATGTTGCCAGGATCCTCTGTCCAACGTAGCCAGGACCCCCTGTCCAATGTTGCCAGGATCTATCCAGGACTCTGCATCTCCTGGCCGTCGGGGAGACATCCCATGCGCCAGGGCACCCCTGCAAACGGAGGCTGGGTGGAGGGAAGGGAGGAGGAGATCCCACACGGGTCCACCCCACTCGTGTTCCCTTTCTCCGCTTCCCAAGCGACCCCCACCCGCCTCCGCCGTCCCCGTCCCTGTCCCACCCTTTTTCTCTCTTCCCTTTTGCGCAAAGGCGCGTGTGCGCTTTTACGCACGAATCGCTCCATCTGGGTCTTAGAGGGGTCTTACCCCTCTAAGTGAGGGGTAACCGCATGGAAAGGAGATTTGGGGGCGCGGGGGGGGGCGCTAGGGGGTCGGCTTCTCGGGGAGCCAAGAGACGGGGCTCCCCAGGTGCTCTGGCATCGGTTGATAGTAAGGGGGAAACCGAAAGGCGCGGCGGCGGGGACCCGTTTTTGGAGGCGACAGACGCCGGTAGCTGCTGCGCGGATCCTGCCAGGAGTTGCTTAGGAAAGGGTTGAAGTGCGGAATCCCGCGAGTTGTTGCAGCTCGGTGCGGGCTCTAGTTTTCGCAAATGTGCAACGGTTAACCCGGTTTGGGTCTCGAAAGCTTGCTTCCAGTCTCCTCTCCGAAATACGCCCGGTTGGTTTGCTTGGTTACGCTTGAACAGCCAGGGTGGGGTGGGATGGGGCGGTGGGTGATTTTACACTTAAGTGTGGTTCGGGATTAAAATAAGGGATCCTTGGTGCTCTCTGAGCTGGGTGGTTTTCTTGCAGACGTTTCATGACCCAACTAGGTAACATCATCAGTGCTGGAAGGGAGTGGGGCTTGCAGGGAGGAGAAGAAGAGGAGGAGTAGAAGTAGAGGAAGAAGGTGGAAGGAGGAGGAGGAGGAGGAGAATAAGAGGAGAAGGAGGGGAAGGAGAAGGAGGAGGAGAAGGAGGGGAGGAAGGAGGAAGGAGGAGGAGAAGAAGGAGAAGGAGAAGAGGAGGAGAAGGAGGGGAAGGAGGAAGAGGAGGAAGGAGGAGGAGGAGAAGGAGAAGAAGAAGAGAAGAAGAAGGAGAAGGAGAATGAAGAGATCCTTGCTGTTCTCTGAGCTTGGTGGTTTCCTTGCAGGCGTTTATCAGTGTTAGCACCGATGATGTTACCTAGTTTTGATGATGAAACGTAGCACCAAGGACCCCTAACTTCCCTTATCCCAGCCGTCATGGCCAGCAGTGGGGGTGGGGGGTGGGGGGCTGCTATCCCAGCAGCAGCAGCAGCAGCGAAATCTGGACCTCCAATTTCCACTTGCTAATGCATGTTCTTAAATGGACACAAACCACCGGAACACGGAATTGTTATGCAAGTACCCTGTGTATTATTTATCAGAACAACCCCCGTGGCCCGCTGGGTCAACATTTCAGAACTATTCCCTTATCAGATTCCACAGCGCCTTCAACAACGGCAGAGCTTCTAACGTACCGGAACGATTTCTTAAAAATTCATGGATACTCTATGGAAGGCGATTTCTCCATTGGATGGATGGATGGATGGATGGATGGATGGATGGATGGATGGATGGTTGGATGGATAGATAGATAGATAGATAGATAGATAGATAGATAGATAGATAGATAGATAGATAGATACCACCCAGGGATGGGACCTGCCTTGAAAATAGCCCATCTTGAAGCTGTATAGCTCGGTCCAACGTCAGCCCAGGAAGTCTTTCTACAACATTTTATATTATGTCATGAAATGTTTGATAAAATTTGCCAAATTCCAACACCCCGTGAGGTCACAGGCCCTAGGTTTTGGATGCTTTCTGTAAGTCAGCCCGTTTAACCAAGGAATCTTAGTTCAAAAAATCATAGTTCAGTGGTGAAATCCTTTTTTTTTTTTACTACCGGTTCTGTGGGCGTGGCTTGGTGGGTATGGCAGGGGAAGGATACTGTAAAATCTCCATTCCCTCCCCACTCCAGGGGAAGGCTATTGCAAAATCTCCAGTCCCCCCCCCCCACTCCTGGGGGAAGGATATTGCACAATCTCCATTCCCACCCCTCTCCTGGGCAAAGGATATTGCAAAATCTCCATTTCCCCCCACTTCTCGGGGAAGGATACTGCAAAATCTCCATTCCCTCCCAATTCCAGGGGAAGGATGTTGCAAAATCTCCATTCCCACCCTACTCCAGGGGAAGGATATTGCAAAATCTCCATTCCCTCCCCACTCCAGGGGAAGGATACTGCAAAATCCCCATTCCCATCCCACTCCTGGGGGAAGGATACTGCAAAATCCCCATTCCCTCCCCACTCTAGGGGAAGGCTATTGCAAAATCTCCATTCCCTCCCCACCCCTGGGGGAAGGATATTGCACAATCTCCATTCTCACCCCTCTCCTGGGCGAAGGATATTGCAAAATCTCCATTTCCCCCCACTTCTCGGGGAAGGATACTGCAAAATCTCCATTCCCTCCCAATTCCAGGGGAAGGATATTGCAAAATCTCCATTCCCTCCCAATTCCAGGGGAAGGATATTGCAAAATCTCCATTCCCACCCCATTCTCAAACCCTAGAGGTAGAAATAGCAAATGCATAAGATTATTTTTTTACAAATAATAATTATTATTTCAAATCACCTAGAAGCCATTTTGCATTCTTCGTTCTCTCAAAGCAACATCGCTTAGAAGCCCCCCAAAAACCAGTCTGTGTCCTTTTCTTGTAAACGAGAAGTGGTTTCTTCTTCTTCTTCTTCTTCTTCTTCTTCTTCTTCTTCTTCTTCTTCTTCTTCTTCTTCTTCTTCTTCTTCTTCTTCTTCTTCTTCTTCTTCTTCTTCTTTTTTGCACTGGTTTAATTCTCAGTCTATCGCTCTGGGGCTGACCTGACAGTTTTCTATCCCCATGCCAAGCAAGGTATGTCCCAGTTCTAAAGGCGGACGGTTGAATCTCCATTTTAGGGTATATTGTTGTTGTTCCACAGCTCGATGAAAAGGAAAGAAAGAGGGTTTCATTGACGTTCCTATTTTGGGAGATGTTAAGATTAAAGAGAAACAATTTTTAGGGGGGAGGGAAATGACAAAGCACTAGGTTTTGCAGATCAAAGTTGTACTTAGGGGAAAAGGCCATCTTTGTTGTACCAATCGTAACTGAAGCCCTCAAAGTGACGCATAAAGGATTTCCTCCATATCTAGAAATACTGAATTTAGCAAATATTGAATTTGTCAGGCCTGCGCCTCCTAATTTTACACCCCCAAAAAAATCCCTTTTCGAGCTGCCTAGATTCTTAGATGCTACCTTAATCAATTTTTAGGTCTCTCGTTGAGGGTTTAGTTTAGTTTAGCTTGAAGAGAAGAGAATAGAATAGAATAGAATAGAATAGAATAGAATAGAATAGAATAGAATAAGGAAAGAAGGAAGGAGAATGGAATGGAGTAGAGTGGAGTGGAGTGGAGTGGAGTAGAATAGAGTAGAGTAGAGATAGAATAAGAATTTAGAATAGAATAGAATAGAATAGAATAGAATAGAATAGAATTCTTTATTGGCCAAGTGTGATTGGACATACAAGGAATTTGTCTTTGGTGCATAAGCTCTCAGTGTACATAAAAAGAAAAGATACATTCATCAAGAATCATAAGGTACAACACTTAATGATAGTCATAGGGTAAAAATAAGCAATCAGGAAACAAACAATATCAATCGTAAGGATACCAGCAACAAAATCATAAGTGGGAGGAGATGGGTGATAGGAACGATGAGAAGATTAACAGTAGTGCAGATTTAATAAATAGTTTGACAGTGTTGAGGGAATTATTTGTTTAGCAGAGTGATGGCCTTCGGGAAAAAACTGTTCTTGTGTCTAGTTGTTCTGGTGTGCAGTGCTCTGTAGCGTCGTTTTGAGGGTAGGAGTTGAAACAGTTTATGTCCAGGATGCGAGGGGTCTGTAAATATTTTCACAGCCCTCTTTTTGTCTCGTGCAGTATACAGGTCCTCCATGGAAGGCAGGTTGGTAGCCATTGTTTTTTCATGAGGGGGGTTGGACTAGAAGACCTCCAAAGTCCCTTCCAACTCGGTTAATCTATTATTCTTGCAAGGGACTTGAATTCCTAAATTTCCCACCACTCTCTGGTGGCTCAGACTGCTAAGACAGTCTGTTATTAACACAGCTGCTTGCAATTACTGCAGGTTCAAGCCCCACCAGGTCCTAGGTTGACTCAGCCTTCCATCCTTTATAAGGTAGGTAAAATGAGGACCCAGATTGTTGGGGGAAATTAAGTTGACTTTGTATATAATATACAAATGGATGAAGACTATTGCTTAACATAGTGTAAGCCGCCCTGAGTCTTCGGAGAAGGGTGGGATATAAATGTAAATAAATAAAATAAAATAAAATAAATAAATAATCTCAGACTGAATCTGGCTGGAGTCATCATCCCACTTCCTCAAAATAATCCTAGATTCTTGAGAAGAACCTGCTATGCATGAAGGCTGACGCCAGCTAAAGAACTAGCAGTTGTGACATCAACACACTGTTGAGAATAGACAACAATGAGGTTGCAAATACGGGGAAATTCAGAATAGATAGATGTTAGATGATCGTCAGCTGCCTTTTCCAGTGTCCAATGCGTCACTCATGAGCTGGAAAACGTTTGAGCCACATTACGTATTTCTACGCCCCTCCTGACCCTGATGCTCTCGAGATAGTAAACTACAGTTCCCAGAATTCTCAGCCAGCTTAGGCACATGTACTTTGGCTGGTATCCCATTTGCACTTCCTAAAGCTGCCCTCCGTGAAAAGGAATGGGTGAACTGTCTGGTTTGGTTCTGCAACCCAACAAGAAAGACACAGACTTCAGAGGATAATTAGAACTGCAGAAAAAATATTTGCTACCAACCTGCCTTCCATTGAGGACCTGTATACTGCACGAATCAAGAAGAGGGCCGTGAAAATATTTACAGACCCCTCGCATCCTGGACATAAACTGTTTCAACTCCTACCCTCAAAACGACGCTACAGAGCACTGCACACCAGAACAACTAGACACAAGGACAGTTTTTTCCCGAAGGCCATCACTCTGCTAAACAAATAATTCCCTCAACACTGTCAAACTATTTACTAAATCTACACTACTATTAAACTTCTCGTCGTTTTCATCACCAATCTCTTTCCACTTATGACTGCATGACTGTAACTTTTTGTTGCTATCATTAAGGGTTAAATTGCAACCTATGACCATCATTTGTATTGTAAATGTTGTACAAAGGTGTTTTTTTCCCTTTTATGTACACTGGGAGCATATGCACCAAAACAAATTCCTTGTGTGTCCACTCACACTTTTTTTAAAAATTTGCATTTATATCCTGCCCTTCTCCGAAGACTCAGGGCGGCTTACACTATGTTAGCAATAGTCTTCATCCTATTTTGTATATTTATATATAAAGTCAACTTATTGCCCCCAATAATCTGGGTCCTCATTTTACCTACCTTATAAAGGATGGAAGGCTGAGTCAACCTTGGGCCTGGTGGGACTAGAACCTGCAGTAATAGCAAGCAGCTGTGTTAATAACAGACTGTCTTACCAGTCTGAGCCACAGAGGCCCCTAAATTATTGGCCCCACTTGGCCAATAAATTCTATTCTATTCAAAATGCTGGAGAATTGGGGGAAAAGTTGGGAGCAAAATGCTTTTAAGTGCTTCAAGAAAGTATTGAACTCCAGACACCCAAGAGTCGTCCTAAACCGAGGACTATCTCTAATAACAACAGTCTTCCAGGAGTTGAGGGGCTGTCACAGAGAAGGGGGGGGGGACTGGCTCGTTCTCCAAAGCCCCTGACGACAGGACAAGAAGTAACGAGCGGAAGTTTGCTAAAGAGAAATCCAACCTAGAAATCAGGAGAGATGTCCCAACAGTAAGAACGATTAATCATTGGAATAGCTTGTCTCCTGGAGGTTTAGATTGATAGATAGATTAACAGAGTTGGAAGGGACCTTCTAGGCCATCTAGTCCAACCCCTGCCCAAGCAGGAGACCCTATACCGTTTCCGAAAAAAATGGCAATCCAATCTCTTCTTGAAAGCCTCCAGTGATGAAGCTCCCGCAACTTTTTTTTTTTAATTTGCATTTATATCCCGCCCTTCTCCGAAGACTCAGGGCGGCTTACACTGTGTTAAGCGATAGTCTTCATCTATTTGTATATTATATACAAAGTCAACTTTTATTGCCCCCAACAATCTGGGTCCTCATTTTACCTACCTTATAAAGGATGGAAGGCTGAGTCAACCTTGGGCCTGGTGGGGCTTGAACCTGCAGTAATTGCAAGCAGTTGCTGTTAATAACAGACTGTCTTACCAGTCAGAGCCACTCAAGGACCTTTCCAAAGGCAATTTCTGTCGCATTGGTTGATTGTTCTCACTGTCAGAAAATTCCTCCTTATTTCCAGGTTGACTCTCTCCTTGGTCAGTTTCCATCCATTCTTCCTTGTCTGGCCTTCGGGTACTTTGGAAAATAGCTTGACCCCTTCCTCTCTGTGGCAGCCCCTCAAATATTGGAAGATGGCTATCCTGTCTCCCCTGGTCCTTCTCTTCACTAGACTAGCTGTGCCCAGTTCCTGCAACCGTTCTTCATATGTTTTAGCCCCCGGTCCCCTAATAAGTGAGTTGTGGGTGCTTCATCACTGCAGGTTTTCAAGAAGGGATTGGACAAGGAATCCTTTCTTAAAAACTTCCAGCGATGGAGCACCTAAAACTACGATTAGTTATTAACAGCAGCTGCCTGCAATTACTGCAGGTTCTAGTCCCACCAGGCCCAAGGTTGACTCAGCCTTCCATCCTTTATCAGGTAGGTAAAATGAGGACCCAGATTGTTGGGGGCAATAAGTTGACTTTGTATATAAATATACAAATAGGACGAAGACTATTGCTAACATAGTGTAAGCCGCCCCGACTCTTCGGAGAAGGGCAGGATATAAATGCAAATAAAAAAAACAACGACGATGTGATGTAATATCAACAGTGAGCCCTGGTGATCTAGAATTCGAGATTAGAACCTAATTCTTCCCAATTGCTTGGATTATAATCACCCTTTTGCTGAGAGTGACCCAGTGGGGGTTACCTTGCTGGCTGGCGGTCGCCTTTCTTGCATAGAACAACTGAACAGGAATAACCGAGTTGGAAGGGACCTTGGAGGTCTTCTAGTCCAACCCCCTGCTCAGGCAGGAAACCCTACAGCACTTCAGACAAATGACTGTCCAGTCACTTCTTGAAAACCTCCAGTGGTGGAGCATCCACAACTTCTAGAGGCAAGCAGTTCCACCTGTTAATTGTTCTCACTGTTAGGAAATTCCTCCTTAGTTCTAAGTTGCTTCCCTCCTTGATTAGTTTCCATCCATGGCTTCTTGTCCTGCCCTCTGGTGCATTGGAGCATAAGTTGACCCCCACTTCCTTCTTCTTTGTGGCAGCCCCTCAACTATTGGAACACTGCTATCATGTCACCCCCTAATCCTTATCTCCATTAGAAAGTCCCAGTTCCTGGAACTGTTCCAACCACCAGCCCAAGAAGGAAACCCTACACCACTTCAGACAAATGGTTGTCCAATCTCTTCTTAAAAATCTCCAGTGATGGAGAATTTACAACTTCTGGAGGCAAGTTGTTCCACTGATTAGCTGTTTTCACTGTCAGGAAATTCCTCCTTAGTTCTAAATTGCTTCTCTCCTTGATGTGTTTCCACCCTCGTCCTGCCCTCAGGTGCTTCGGAGAATAGTTTGACCCCGGTCCTCTCTGTAGAGGCAGAAGCTCCTTGGGGGTGACCAGGAGAAGTTCAGGTTGTGGTTGCCCGCCCTCTGCAGCAAAAGTCACACCCTTTCTCTATTGATTCCAGGCAGGGAGAAGGAATCTGGGCCAAAAGGCATTTAGCAGCCTTAATGGACTGCGGTCCATTACTTAGAAAAGACAATTGTCTGTTGTTGTTGTTGTTTTTTTTGGAAGCTCCAGGAGATATGCAGGGAGCCGGGCCAAACCCTGCCGAGATATGAGGAAGGCTCCTTCAAGCCAACAGGATGTGAGAGGAGGAAAGGGAGATTGGTGAGATGCTCGCTTGCTGACTGCAACGGCTCCGAAGATTTGGGAAGCCCTTCCAAGGCGGGTAGACCACACCCAGCGTGCTATTTTTCAGGCTGGGATTTAAATCTGTCCTGCCTGGGAGGAACGGATGGTGAAGAAGTTCCACGTGGTTGGATGTCCCCGATTAGCAGTGCTTTATGGCTGAATAGAGTCATAGGACCGGAAGGGACCTTGGAGGTCTCCTAGTCCAGCGGTCACCAGCTAGTGGTCCGTGGACCGCTGGTAGTCCACAAGAAAATTTTGGTGGTCCGCAGAAAAATGATTTGCATTTGTTTATCTTGCACTAAATCAGAGGTCTTCAAACTAAGGCCCCTGGGACGGATACGTGCAATGAACGGTTGTGTTGCTGCAGACAGTCTCCCCCTTCGGGGTCTTTTTGGGGGGATAGAGGGGGGCAGAAATTCTAACTTGGGGTCTGCTTTGGCCTCCAGGTGTGGGGCTTTGGGCAAAGGCTGGAGGGAAGAGCCGCTGGTGGCAAAGAGCCGGAGGGCCTCGTTCCAGTGGGATTGCATCATGGCCTGGAACTGGCTCACCATCTCAGCCCTGCTGGAGCCTCCAGGCGCCGGTACCTGGCCTTGCACTCCCGCAGGTCTTCCCTCTGCTTGAAAAATCTATGCTCCTAGTCCTCAGTGAGGTACTTCTGCCGAGCCTCCTTCTCGGTCAGATCCAATTTGAACTGAGCTGGTTTGCCAACTCTTTCTCCTGGTGGCTGCTTTCTCCAACAACTGCTTCCTGTTGGGGCCCTAAGGAACCCAGGCGAGGAGGCGAGGAGTGGCTGAGAAGGGAGGGGCAAGTAGAGGCTGGCGAGGCGCCCCTCGACGCGAGTGACATCGAGCTGGCCACGCCCACCCAGTCACAGGACCACCTAGCCACGCCCACCCAGCCGGTCATTAGGCAGATCATATTAGTGGTCCGCGGGATTTAAAATTATGAATTTAATGGACCCTGAGGGCCGAAAGGTTGGGGAACCCCTGCTCTAGTCGAACCCCTTACTCATGGGCAGGTGACTTAATCCCATCAAACGGTCAAATAGTTGTCTAGTTTCTTCTCGAAAACTACCTGTCCACGTGGACCTCGACTTAACAGCACTACAGTGGCTGTGGATGCCGGCATCCCGGTACAGTCAGCTGAGTCCTCGGCTGACTGTCGGGGGCGAGTCATTGGCCCCGATGGAGAGGGTGCACAACTTGGGCGTCCTCCTGGATGAACGGCTGTCTTTGGAAGATCATTTGACGGCCGTCTCCAGGAGAGCTTTTTACCAGGTTCGCCTGGTTTGCCAGTTGCGCCCCTTTCTAGATCGGGATGCCCTATGCACGGTCACTCACGCCCTCGTGACCTCTCGTCTGGATTACTGCAATGCTCTCTACATGGGGCTTCCCTTGAAAGGCATCCGGAGGCTGCAGTTAGTTCAGAATGCGGCTGTGCGGGTGATAGAGGGATCCCCTTGTGGCACCCACGTGACACCTCTCCTGCGCAGACTGCACTGGCTGCCTGTGGCTTTCCGGGTGCGCTTCAAGGTGCTGGTAACTATCTTTAAAGCGCTCCATGGCATTGGGCCGGGTTATCTTTGGGACCGCCTGCTGCTACCAAATACCTCTCACCGACCCGTGCGCTCTCACAGAGAGAGACTCCTCAGGGTGCCGTCGGCTAGGCAGTGCCGTCTGGCGACACCCAGGGGAAGGGCCTTCTCTGTGGGGGCTCCCACCCTCTGGAACAAACTCCCCCCAGGACTTCGTCAACTTCCGGACCTCCGAACCTTCGGCCGCGAGCTTAAAACATATTTATTTGTCTGCGCAGGGCTGGATTAGGTTTTTTAAATTTTTTAAATTTAGATTTTAAATGGGTTTTATATATATTGTTTTAATTATCGGGCTATATTTAATAAGTTTTTTAACGGACATTTTATCTTGTATTTATATGTATTTTAACTGCCTGTGAACCGCCCTGAGTCCCTAGGGAGATAGGGCGGTATACAAATTTGAATAAACTAAACTAAACTAAACTAAACTAAACAGCAGTTCGTTTAGTGACCACTCAGACCAGTGGTGGGTTACAAATTTTTTTACTACTGGTTCGGTGGGCGTGGCTCGGTGGGCGTGGCAGGGGAAGGATACTGCAAAATCCCCATTTCCTCCCGATCAGCTGAGACTCGGGAGGCAGAGAATAGATTGGGGGTGGGGGTGGGGTGGGACCAGTCAGAATTTTTACTACCGGTTTTCCGAAACTACTCAAAAATTTCCGCTACGGGTTCTCCAGAACTGGTCAGAACCTGCTGAAACTCCACCTCTGGCTCCGACTCACAAACGGCGCTGAAAAAAAGGAACTTTTGACCCATTTTCACACTTATCACAATAGTCACGTGATCAAAATTCGGATGCTTGGCAACGGGTTCATATTTATGACAGGGGCGGGTCACGGGATCCCCATTTGCGACCTTCGGACAAGCCAAGCTGACGGGCAGAGCCAGACCCCCTTAAACTAACTTCAGCACAGGGACTAACTGAACCCCTGCGGGTGATTCGCTTAACAACCATGGCGAGAAAGGTCGTAAAATCGGGCAAAGCTCCCTTAAAAAAATATCTCGCTTAGCCCTAGTCATTCTGGGCTCCGCTGTGGCCGTAAGTCGAGGACTACCTGTATAATGGCAGTGGGTTGTTGTTGTTGTTTTTTTAAGCGTTTCAGAAATTTTTCCCAGGTCAAAATCAAACGCCTCCCTCGCTATCCCAAACTCTTTGTTTTTTCAAGAGGCAACTGGATTTTCTTCTTGTTGTTGTTTTTTTCCTTTGAAAGATGTTTCGCTTCTCATCCGAGAAGCTTCTTCAGCTTTGACCGGATGGTGGGGAAGGGAAGGATTGATACTCCTTGCAGACAGCCGGTCATTTGTATCCCTTTTAGAGGGTCATTGAGGCCTCTTGGAGAGGTTTATCTGTGTCCTCAGGGTCACCTAAGTAGTGCAATACACTACCTAAGTATTGTAGGACACAGGAAAACCTCTCCAAGTGTCCTCAAAGACCCTCTAGAGCAGTGGTTCTCAACCTTTATAGTGCTGCGACCCCTTTAATACAATTCCCCACGATGTGGCGACCCCAACCGTAAAATTATTTTCGTTTTGAATTTATCGCGCCCGAAGCCGTCTTGGCTAGCGATCTGAACTGCTTGCGATTGCCTTGAGGACGGAGGCATTAAAGCGGAGACTCCTCCCCTATTAAGTTTATGGCGCCTGAAGACAGATAAGACTAGCGATTGGGAGTGATTGCAGCTGGCTTGAGAGGGAGACATCAGAGCAAAGATTTCTCTCTTTTTTTTAATTCATCGCGCCTGAAGCCGAATTCGGCTAGCGATTCGAAGAGCCTGCAGCTGGCTTGTGGAGTCAACCATTGGAGGGCGATTCTTCGACTCGCAGGTATACTTCCCATATTTCCGACGGTCTTAGGCGACCCCTGGCAAACCGTCATTCGACCCCCAACGGGGTCCTGACCCACAGGTTGAGAACCGCTGCTCTAGAAAGAATGCAAATGACCAGCTGTTTGCAAGGAGAATAAAACCTTCCGTTCTCCACCATCCGGTCAGACCTGAAGAAGCTTCTTGGATCAGAAGTGAAAAACCAGAAAGTCCAGTTGCCTCCTGAAAAATGCACCTTTGGGACAACCATGACCTAGGGTGAATGAGGTTCTCCCTAGACATTTTATCCTGGTTATGTGGGAGCCGAGACATGAGACATGATGAAGCCGATGAAGCCCCTTGGAATGGTGTGGGAGTAGGAATGGATTTCCAGAGGGGGAAAAAAAACTGCAGACTCCAGCAACCAGGAACAGAACTCAGGTGACCCACTAACAGTAACAGAGTTGGATGGGACCTTGGAGGTCATCTAGTCCAACCCCCTGCTCACGCAGGAGACCCGTACTAGGGATTCGAACTGCCAAATTGCCGACCTTTCTGATCGACCCCGAGGACACAGATAAACCTCTCCAAGTGGCCTCAACGACCCTCTCACAAATGGATGCAAATAACCGGCCGTCTGCAAGGAGTATCAGTCCCTTCCATTCCATCCAGTCAGAGCTGAAGAAGCTTCTCGGATGAGAGGCGAAACGTCTTTCAAAAGAAAAAGAAAAAAAACTCCTGAAAAAAAAAATTGGGGGGGGGGGACAAACCGTGACCTGGATGACTGAGAATCTCTACGGACTTTTTCGCTCCCTCGCTGCTATTTCTTCTCAGGCTCATCTTACTCGTGACATCAGAGAGAGCCAAGATTTCAGGCCTGGCCCTTGAGACTCGAGTTGCGTAGGCTTCGGTATCCCCTTGCTGTAACGGGATCTGTTTGCGTTGAGCGACATCTTCACGTTGGGCAGAAGAGCAAGGATCGCTTGCCCTCAAAGGCCCTGCCTTTGTGCTTTTGGGGGGGTGGCATAATTGCCTGTAATTATATTTCTATAATTATAATGGTATAAATTTAATCAGTTATACGTTACATTTGTATAAGTTTATAATTACGTTATAATCATAATTGCAAGGGACGCGGTGACTTGGTGGCTAAGACGCTGAGCTTGTTGATCGAAAGGTCGGCAGTTCAGCGGTTCGAATCCCTAGCGCTGCCACGTAACGGGGTGAACTCCCGTGACTTGACCCAGCTTCTGCCAACCTAGCAGTTCGAAAGCAGGTAAAAAAAAATGCAAGTAGAAAAATAGGGACCGCCTTTGGTGGGAAGGGAACAGCGTTCCATGCACCTTTGTTTCCCATCGCACATACAATACGTGCTAGTCGTTCCCAACTCTAGGGGGTGCTGCTCATCTCCGTTTCAAAGCCGAAGAGCCGGTGCTGTCCAAAGACGTCTCCGTGGTCACGTGGCCGGCATGACTCAATACCAAAGGCTGCAAAATCTCCATTCCCACCCCACTCCTGGGGGAAGGATACTGCAAAATCCCCATTCCCACCCCACTCCAGGAGAAGGATACTGCAAAATCGACATTCCCACCCCACTCTGGAACCAGCCAGAGGTGGTATTTGCTGGTTCTCCGAACTACTCAAAATTTCCGCCACCGGTTCTCCAGAACCTGTCAGAACCTGCTGGATTTCACCCCTGGTCTTAACATCCTCGGGTACAAAGTGGGTACAGATTTCATGTTGGGATTTTTAACCCTGGATGCAACTGCCTCCTCTTTCCGCTTCTTTCTCCCCGCAGGCGCTAAACAGCTACACTCAAGGAGACATCGAAGGGTCGAGAAGGCTGGGCCACACGGCTTTGGTGGTCGCTATCGCATCCATTCTCATTGGGATCCTGATGATTGCAGTCCTCTGTATTGTCCATTACACTACGGTAAGGCCCACCTCGGTTGCCACGCGGCTTGTATTGAACTGCCCTCGGCCTGGGGTCCTTCCCAGGTAGCGGGACTACAGCGCCCATCCCCAGCCTCCAGCCTAGAGGAGGGATGGGCAATGGAGTCCCAATGCAGCTGACGAGTTTTAGATCTCCCAACACAACAGACCGTTTCTGGTTCTCCAGAGGTAGACAATTTAAATGTCGATACCTTTTCTCAAGGACCCGAAGACTCGTTGGGTTTTGCCAACGGGCCTGGGGACCCCCAGAGTGGGATGGAGCCCATCAAGTGGCTTATTTGATTAATCGATTGCGGTCACCAGGGTAGGGTGAGGTGTTATTGCTTTTTTTATTGCTTTTTTTTTTATCAGGTTTATTTTTATAAGCTGGCTAGTCACTGAAAGTGAGTTGGAGCGCCATATAGCCCTGAAAACAGACTGGGTGATCCTGGGCCAATCACCAGGAGACGGGGAGTTCTAGTCCCATTACTGATGGCCTGTTTGACAAAGTCAATGTACTGTACGTAGCGGCCCATTTCCTAGCAGTGACTTGGGAAAAGTGCACAAAAGATTAAAACCACAGTTTTAAGTTCTAAGGATAGAATCAAGATCATGTGAAGTGTTAATACCACTTTATAATGCTTTGTTAAGGCCACACTTGGAATACTTGCATCCAGTTTTGGTCGCCATGATGTAAAAAAAGGTGTGGAGACTTTAGAAAGAGTGCAGAGAAGAGCAACCAAGAGGATTAGGAGATTGGAGGATAAAACATATGAAGAACAGGTGCAAGAACTGGGTATGTCTAGTTTGATGAAAAGAAGGACTAGGGGAGACATGATAGCAGTGTTCCAATATCTCAGGGGCTGCCCCAGAGAAGAAGGAGTCAAGCTATTCTACAAAGCACCTGAGGGCAGGACAAGAAGCAACGGGTGGAAACTCATCAAGGAGAGAAGCAACCTAGAACTAAGGAGAAATATCCTGACAGTAAGAACAATTAAGCAGTGGAACAACTTGCCTCTAGAAGTTGTGAATTCTCCAAAACTGGAAGTTTTTAAGAAGAGGTTGGATAAGCATTTGTCTGAAGTGGTGTAGGGTTTCCTGCCAAAACAGGGGGTTGGGCTAGAAGACCTCCAAGGTCCCTTCCAACTCTTATTCTATTCTATTCTATTCTATTCTATTCTATTCTATTCTATTCTATTCTATTCTATTCTTTTCTATCCTATCCTATCCTATCCTATCCTATCCTATCCTATTTCTTTTCTATTCTTTTCTATCCTATCCTATCCTATCCTATCCTATCCTATCCTATCCTATCCTATTTCTTTTCTATTCTTTTCTATCCTATCCTATCCTATCCTATCCTATCCTATCCTATCCTATTTCTTTTCTATTCTTTTCATCCTATCCATCCTATTTCTTTTCTATCCTATCCTATTTCTTTTCTATTCTTTTCTATCCCATCCTATCCTATCCTATCCTATCCTATCCCATCCTATTTCTTTTCTATTCTTTTCATCCTATCCATCCTATCCTATCCCATCCTATCCTATCCCATCCTATCCTATCCTATTTCTTTTCTATTCTTTTCTATCTATCCTATCCTATCCTATTTCTTTTCTATTCTTTTCATCCTATCCATCCTATTTCTTTTCTATCCTATCCTATTTCTTTTCTATTCTTTTCTATCCCATCCTATCCTATCCTATCCTATCCTATCCCATCCTATTTCTTTTCTATTCTTTTCATCCTATCCATCCTATCCTATCCCATCCTATCCTATCCCATCCTATCCTATCCTATTTCTTTTCTATTCTTTTCTATCCTATCCTATCCTATCCTATTTCTTTTCTATTCTTTTCATCCTATCCTATCCTATCCTATTTCTATTCTATTCTATTCTATCCTATCCTATCCTATCCTATCCTATCCTATCCTATCCTATCCTATCCTATCCTATCCTATCCTATCCTATTTCTTTTCTATTCTTTTCTATCCTATCCTATCCTATCCTATCCTATCCTATCCTATTTCTTTTCTATTCTTTTCTATCCTATCCTATCCTATTTCTTTTCTATTCTTTTCTATCCTATCCTATCCTATCCTATCCTATCCTATCCTATCCTATTTCTTTTCTATTCTTTTCTATCCTATCCTATCCTATCCTATCCTATCCTATCCTATCCTATCCTATCCTATTTCTTTTCTATTCTTTTCTATCCTATCCTATCCTATCCTATTTCTTTTCTATTCTTTTCTATCCTATCCTATCCTATCCTATTTCTTTTCTATTCTTTTCTATCCTATCCTATCCTATCCTATTTCTTTTCTATTCTTTTCTATCCTATCCTATCCTATCCTATCCTATCCTATCCTATCCTATCCTATCCTATCCTATCCTAAACAGATGTAATGCATTGATTGAACAGATGTGGAGACAGGATACCCATCCCTAGAGAGCACGGTCTTAAGAGAGGGAAAGGAAGACAGACATAGAAATAATCAATACAATTTGAGGTGGGTGATGAGCTATTTGGGACCAATTTTATATCATCCCCATCTCCATCGGTGGACCAGTTTGGGAAGGTCGGGGCTGTCTTTGATGGCGGGGGGATGGGAATCCAAGCCATCTGAAGAGACAGCGGGTTGGGAGGTGATACATCGATTGTACACTTGCATTTTGCTTTTTCTTGGAGAGATTAATGTGGTTCTGTTGGGTGTTTCTGCTTCTATCATATCTACAACAACAAGATGGAAGAGATGGGCACCCCTGAGCATCTGTTTTGGTTCTTCTGAGCACCTGCCCAGCCCATAAACTTTCTCCTACTCTGGTCTATTTGTAATCGCTATCCAGGGTACTGAATGTGCTTGCTTTAATAATAATAATAATAATAATAATAATAATAATAATAATAATAATAATAATAATAATAATAATAATATCAGAGTTGGAAGGGACCTTGGAGGTCTTCTAGTCCAACCCCCTGCCCAGGCAGGAAACCCTACACCATTTCAGACAAATGGCTATCCAACATTTTCTTAAAAATTTCCAGTGTTGGAGCATTCACAACTTCTGCAGGCAAGTCGTTCCACTGATTAATTGTTCTAACCATCAGGAAATTCCTCCTTAGTTCTAGGTTGCTTCTCTCCTTGATGAGTTTCCATCCATTGTTTCTTGTCCTGCCTTCAGGTGCTTTGGAGAATAGCTTGACTCCCTCTTCTTTGTGGCAGCCCCTGAGATATTGGAACACTGCTATCATGTCTCCCCTAGTCCTTCTTTTCATTAAACTAGGCATACCGAGTTCCTGCAACTGTTCTTCATATGCTTTGTTTACTTGCCTGTCTATATCGATATCACCTATAACTATATCGTTTATATCTGCATCTATCTATCCACCCTGTTACCATTCCGGATGAATGGCTAATGCAGGGACTAGAACTCACGGTCTCCTGGTTTCTAATCTAGCACTCTAACCACTAGACCAAACTGGCTCTCTTACAGTTAGAGATCAGGGATGATGGAAGTTGTAGTTCAACAGCTCAGAGCAGCTTTCCCTTTCCCGTTATCTCTTCTTTCAAAATAAGATCGGATGCAATTCTTCTCTGCGGAAAGCTAAAAACTCTCTGGCAAAGAGGGCACGGTTAGGATCAGGGGAAGAAATGAAATTAACATTATTTTTTCCATTAAGCTGGACAGGGCTTGACGATTAATGCAAAATTTCAGCAGCCAAGGGAATTGAAAGAACAGCTAAGAACCCTCCAGCTTAGCCAAAGAGGTTTTTTTTTTGAGTGCCCTCCTATCAAATTATCACCGTTTTAAAGCAAGAAGCCTCCATTCACCTATAACATCATCACAAGAAGAATGGAAGAGGAATGCAATATTTTAGGAAGTTAAAAAAAAACACACAAGGCTATCAGGGGATTAAAAAAAAAAACCCTTACCAAAATGAACCATTCCTTTGCTATAATAACCGTCCACAATTCTTTGCGTGATCTTGATTCTATTCTTCCGTTGCATTAGCGGAGGTATAAGATCAATATCACGTGAAGTATTAATACGGCTTTATACAAGCCTTTTAGTAAGATCACACTTGGCATACTGGATCCAGTTTTGGCCACCATATTATTAAAAAGATGTGGAGACTCCAGAAAGAGTGCAGAGGAAGAGCAACCAGGAATGATTAGGGGTCTGGAGGCTAAAACATACGAAAAATGATTGCAGGAACTAGATATGTCTAGTTTAATGAAAAGAAGGACTAGGGGTGACATGATAGCAGTGTTCCAATATTTAAGGGGCTGCCCCAAAGAAGAGGTGGGGGGGGGCGTCAACCTATTCTCCAAAGCACCTGAAGGCTGGATAAGAAGTGATGGATGGAAACGAATCAAGGAGAGAAGCAACCTGGAATTAAGGAAAAATTTCCTAAAAATAAGGGCAATTAAAAAATAAAAATAAGGGCAATTAACCAGTGGAACAGCTTGCCACCAGAAATTGCCGGCGCTCCATCACTGGATATTTCGAAGAAGAATCTAGACAGTCACTTATCTGAAACGCTTTAGGGTCTCCTGCTCATGCAGGGGGTCAGACTAGAAGACCTCCAAGGTCCCCCTTGCAACTCTCGTTATTCTCCAAAGCCACCGAAGGCAGGGTAAAAAGCAACGAGTGGAAACTAACCAAGGAGAGAAGCAACCTAGAACTAAGGAGACACTTCCCAGGAGTGAAAACAATTAACCAGTGGAACAACCTGCCACCAGAAATTGTGGGTGCCCCATTCACTGGAAATTTTCAAAAATAAGACTAGATAGTCATTTGTTCAGAATGGTGGAATGGTCTCCTGCCTTGAGCAGGGGGGGTTGGACTAAATGACCTCTCAGGCTCCCTTTCGGGCTCTGTAATTCTAAAGGGCTATCTTTAAACCCTGATGTCTTTTCCACACGAGACAAAACCATTCGTCCCCTTCTCAGTCTCCTTTTTCGTTACGTTGACATCCGCTGGATTGAAATTTCCCTTCTAATCAGAGATAAAGGCTTTTCCGTATGATTTTATTACTTGCCTTACTCCACTGCCTTGTGCTGTTGTTGGGGTTTTCTTTCTTTTTTTCCCCCAGAGTTTGGTGCCCATCTGTGTTTTGCGCTTTTAAGGGTTTTTTTTTGCTAGCTTTGCAATCCACCTGGTGAATTTCTGAGGCAAACGAGAAGAGCGAAAATGAATAATAGATGAGAAAGTTAGAGGGATGGGATCACGTTTCTTGGCTGGATTATGCCGTTGTATTTTTATTTTGGAATTTTTACTGCTTATGGCATTTTATTCAATGTTCCCCTCACTTTGGCTAGCCTTTAAGTCTACTTTTTTTGTACAACTGTCCTTCCTTCCTTCCTTTCCTTCCTTCCTGCCTTCCTTCCTTCCTTCCTTCCTTTCTTCCCTCCTTCCCTTCTGGTTAGAATGCAGTACTGCAGGCTAGCTCATTGCCAGCAGTTTGATCGTGACCAGCTCAAGGTTAATTCAGCCTTCCTTCCTTCCTTCCTTCCTTCCTTCCTTCATTCCTTTCCTCCCTCCCTCCTCCCTCCCACTTTCCTTCTTAAACTCCAGATGTTCCTTCCTTCCTTCTCTTTTTCCCTTTCCCATCTTCTTCCTACCTTCCTTCCCCTTCCCTTCCTCCACTCCACTTCCCCTTCCTTCCTTCCTTCCTTCCCTCACTTTTCCTCTTTTCCCTTCCCTTTGCCTTTCCTTCCTCCTCTCCTCTCCACTTCTTCCTGCCTTCTTTCCTTCTTAAACTCCAGATGTTCCTTCCTTCCTTCTCCTTTTCCCTTTCCCATCTTCTTCCTTCCTTCTCTTCCCTCTCCTTTCCCTTTCCTCTTTCCCCCTTTGCCTTTCCTTCCTTCCTCTCCTCTCCTTTCCCCTTCCTTCCTTCCTTCCTTCCTTCCACTTACAACCGCAACTGAGCCCAAATTTTCTGTTGCTAAACGAGACAATCATTAAGTGACTTTTGCCCCATTTTACAATCTCTCTTGCCTGGGTTGTTAAGTGAGTCACTGAAGTTTTTCAATCAGCCTCACCATTGTTAAGGGAATCCAGCTTCCCCATGGACTCATCTTGTCCGAAGGCCACTAAAGGGGGAATTACGTCACCCCAGGACAAGGCCACTGTCATACATTCCAGCCAGTTGCCCAAGCGCCTGAATTGTTATCACGTAACCATGGGGACTCTGCAACGGTCGTAAGTGCGAAACACGGCCGTACGTCAGTGTTTTCTGGGCCGTTTTAACATCGGACGGTCCCTAAACGGACTGTTGTAAGTCAGGGAGTGCTTGTATCTGCTTCACATTACTACAGATGTAGACTAGAATGAATGAGCTGGAAGGGACCTTGAAGGTCTTCTAGTCCAGCCCGCTGCTGACGCAGGAGATCCGATATAATCGCAGACAAATGGTTATCCAGTCTCTTCTTAAAAACCTCCAGTGTTGGAGCACCCATGACTTCTGGTGGCAAGCCATTCCACTGGTTAATTGTCCTCACTGTTAGGAAGTTTTTCCTTAATTCCAGATTGCTTCTCTCTTTGATGAGTTTTCATCTATTGCTTCTTGTCCTGCCCTCAAGTGCTTTGGAGAATAATTTGACACACACCCCCTCTTCTTTGGGGAAGCCCCTCAAATACTGGAAGACTGGTATCATGTCCCCCCCACCCCCCAATTCTTCTTTTCTTTAAGACCCAAAGAGCCTGCAGCTCTTCTTAATATGTTTTAGTCTCCAGGCCTTTGATCATCTTAAGTCAAGGACCGCCTCTATGTGCTTCCCATCATTTAATAGCAGACGGAGGAGAATTCGGTCGAGCTCTGGGGATGAACGAGCGGCCAATTCTGGTTACTTTTCCCTCTCCAGCCCGGAGGGAGACAGATCCATCTGGCCGACGTCTGTAGCTTTTGCCCAGCTGTCCCCGCCAAAGGATCGGGTTACAGGATGCCCCAAAGCAGGTTCACAGAAGCGCGTGGGGCCAGAGGGACCTGTCCTAAGATCCCAAACACACGGAGAGGAGCACAAACTGCCAGCAGTTCCCCCAAAAATAATAATAATATAATAATAATAATAATAATCACATTGGGAGCCTGGATTTTTCGATTCTCATAAAAAATTGGGTGGAGCTTTGCGCTCTGCAGGAGACCCCTGCTAGTGTCAGGAGGCCAAACGCAGCATCGCCCTGTGAGCTCCATCCCTTTCCTTCATAGAACGCTCAAGAACGGTTGCTGGAACTGGATATGTCTAGTTTAATGAAAAGAAGGACTAGGGGTGACGTGGTAGCAGCCTTCCAATATCTCAGGGGCTGCCTCAAAGAAGAGGGAGTCAAGCTATTCTCCAAAGCACCTGAGGGTAGGACAAGAAGCAACGGGTGGAAACTAATCAAGGAGAGAAGCAACCTAGAACTAAGGAGGAATTTCCTGACAGTGAGAACAATTCACCAATGGAACAACTTGCCTCCAGAAGTTGTGAATTCTCCAACACTGGAAGTTTTTAAGAGGCGATTGCATAACGATTTGTCTGAAGTGGTGTAGGGTTTCCTGCCTGAGGAGCGGGTTGGACTAGAAGACCTCCAAGGTCCTTCCAACTCTGTTATTCTATTCTATTCTATTCTATTCCTATTTTCTATTCTATTCTGTATTCTATTCCATTCCATTCCATTATTCTATTCTATTCTATTCTATTCTATTCTATTCTATTCTATTCTATTCTATTCTATTCTGTATTCTATTCCATTCCATTCCTTTTTTCTATTCTATTCTATTCTATTCTATTCCTATTTTCTATTCTATTCCTATTTTCTATTCTACTGTATTCTATTCCATTCCATTCCATTCCATTCCATTCCATTCCATTCCATTCCTCTATTCTATTCTATTCTATTCTATTCTATTCTATTCCATTCCATTCCATTCCATTCCATTCCATTCCATTCCATTCCATTCCATTCCATTCCTTTTTTTCTATTATTCTATTCTATTCTATTCCTATTTTCTATTCTATTCCTATTTTCTATTCTACTGTATTCTATTCTATTCCATTCTATTCCATTCCATTCCATTCCATTCCATTCCATTCCATTCCATTCCTCTATTCTATTCTATTCTATTCTATTCTATTCTATTCTATTCTATTCTATTCTATTCTCTCTTCTCTTCTCTTCTAATTCTATTGTTATAATAACACAATGATACCCATAGAAAGGGGAGGAGGTTCACATGCATTGCTGTATTCATGAATTGACCCCTTAGGAACGGTTATGTGTGGGGGGAGGCACACCTGCAGCCTGATGGGATAGCGACTTGAGGAGGGGGCTTCTGAGTTCGGCGATGCTCCAAGCCTTATCCACCCCCTCAATGAACCTTAGTAGAGACGGAGGAAGCTCTTGCGCTCTTAATCCACATTTAATTAGCTTTCTTTTTTAAAAAAATTGTATTTTCATTCCATTCTTCTTTGGGGGCCAGTTGTCTTGAGCGCCCTCTGTTGGTGCTGAGGGGGAAAATCGCACCCAACAAGCCAAATTAGCCCCCCCCCCCCAAAAAAAAAAAAAAAAAGGAGATTGAAGCATTGTTGATACCGGCAACCTAACATTGTCCTGAAATCCTGTTTCCTAACCAGCATCTTTTGAGGCGTGGCGGGGGCGGCCTGCAGCAGCCCCTTCCAGCTGGGGGGAACCAACCACGTTAGCGGCAGCCGGATGCCCAGCAACGCCTATCACAAGCGATCAGGGGAGGGCTTCAAATTTTTTTAGCAAGGGGTTCTCTGCCCGGTTGCTATGTGGGCGTGGCCATGGTGGGCGTGGTTTAGTCGGCCTTCTGCACCAATGGGGAGGCGTTTTTGCCCTCCCCGGGCTCTGGAGGCTTTTCTTGAGCCTCCAGGAGGGCGAAAACAGCCTCCCCAGGCTCCGGAGGCCCTTCCCGAACTTCCAGTAGGCCCGTTTTTTGCCCTCCTCAAGCTTCCGCATGCGCCTTGCACTTACCTGCAACAATTAATCAGCGGAACGACTTGCCACTAGAAGTTGTGGGTGGTCCTCCATCGCTGGAGGCTTTTAAGAAGAGATTGGACAACCGTTTGTCTGCAACGGCGTCGGATCTTCTGCATCAGCAAGGGGTTGGACTAGAAGACCTTTGAGGTCCCTTCCAACGCCGTTATTCTGTTATTCTCTTCGCCAAACGATTCAACTGCTTGGCCTGGAACTTCCAACTGGCCCAGATATGCATCTTATCCTAGCTGTTCAGTGATATGAGTACCCTCCCTGTTGCTGCAGGTTCTCCATCTTTGCAGCTTTTAAGAAGAGGGGGCAGCTATCTCTCAAGGACAACTAAATTGATTTTCCTGCACATTCCAGAAGGCTAAAATAGATCAGTGTTTTTTTCAAACTTGGCAACTTTAAGATGTGTGGATTTCAACTCGCAGAATTCTGGGAGCTGAAGTCCAGCCATGCTGGCTTGGGAAATCTGGGGGTTGAAGTCCAGCCGTGCTGGCTAGGAAATTCTGGGAGTTGAAGTCCAGCCATTCTGGGGTTGAAGTCCAGCCATGCTGGCTAGGAAATTCTGGGAGTTGAAGTCCAGCCATTCTGGAGTTGAAATCCACTCATGCTGGCTAGGGAATTCTGGGAGTTGAAGTCCAGCCATTCTGGGGTTGAAATCCACTCATGCTGGCTAGGTAATTCTGGGAGTTGAAGTCCAGCCATGCTGGCTAGGGAATTCTGGGAGTTGAAATCCAGCCATGCTGGGGTTGAAATCCCCTCATGCTGGCTAGGTAATTCTGGGAGTTGAAGTCCAGCCATTCTGGGGTTGAAATCCACTCATGCTGGCTAGGTAATTCTGGGAGTTGAAGTCCAGCCATTCTGGGGTTGAAATCCACTCATGCTGGCTAGGTAATTCTGGGAGTTGAAGTCCAGCCATGCTGGCTAGGTAATTCTGGGAGTTGAAATCCAGCCATGCTGGGGTTGAAATCCCCTCATGCTGGCTAGGTAATTCTGGGAGTTGAAGTCCAGCCATTCTGGGGTTGAAATCCACTCATGCTGGCTAGGTAATTCTGGGAGTTGAAGTCCAGCCATTCTGGGGTTGAAATCACTCATGCTGGCTAGGTAATTCTGGGAGTTGAAGTCCAGCCATGCTGGCTAGGTAATTCTGGGAGTTGAAATCCAGCCATGCTGGGGTTGAAATCCCCTCATGCTGGCTAGGTAATTCTGGGAGTTGAAGTCCAGCCATTCTGGGGTTGAAATCCACTCATGCTGGCTAGGTAATTCTGGGAGTTGAAATCCAGCCATTCTGGGGTTGAAATCCACTCATGCTGGCTAGGGAATTCTGGGGGTTGAAATCCAGCCATGCTGGGGTTGAAATCCCCTCATGCTGGCTAGGTAATTCTGGGGGTTGAAGTCCAGCCATTCTGGGGTTGAAATCCCCTCATGCTGGCTAGGGAATTCTGGGAGTTGAAATCCAGCCATTCTGGGGTTGAAATCCACTCATGCTGGCTAGGGAATTCTGGGAGTTGAAGTCCAGCCATTCTGGGGTTGAAATCCACTCATGCTGGCTAGGTAATTCTGGGAGTTGAAGTCCAGCCATGCTGGCTAGGGAATTCTGGGAGTTGAAATCCAGCCATGCTGGGGTTGAAATCCCCTCATGCTGGCTAGGTAATTCTGGGAGTTGAAGTCCAGCCATTCTGGGGTTGAAATCCACTCATGCTGGCTAGGTAATTCTGGGAGTTGAAGTCCAGCCATTCTGGGGTTGAAATCCACTCATGCTGGCTAGGTAATTCTGGGAGTTGAAGTCCAGCCATGCTGGCTAGGTAATTCTGGGAGTTGAAATCCAGCCATGCTGGGGTTGAAATCCCCTCATGCTGGCTAGGTAATTCTGGGAGTTGAAGTCCAGCCATTCTGGGGTTGAAATCCACTCATGCTGGCTAGGTAATTCTGGGAGTTGAAGTCCAGCCATGCTGGCTAGGGAATTCTGGGAGTTGAAGTCCAGCCATTCTGGGGTTGAAATCCACTCAAGCCCAGCTAGGGAATTCTGGGAGTTGAAGTCCACTTGTGCTAGCTAGGGAATTCTGGGGGTTGACGTTAGCTTAGACAACGGGCAAAGGATTGCATAGGGGTGGAGGGAGCCGCGAGAGCAGCATACAAAATGATGCGTGCAGTTTTCCATCAAGTCAGCATCAAGTTACCAAGAAAGTTGAAGGGCCGGGCGATGACAGACGAGACTCTCTAGAGTGCTAGCTTGGGAAGAATCCCCGATTGAAGAGGATCGTGACTTACCAGAATAGCTTTGGGGGGGTGGGGGTGGGGGGGTCCCCAGAGACGTGCTTGTAAATGAAAATGAGCAGCTGCGAACAAAAAAAAAACAAACCCTCTCTTTGGGGGGGAAAAAACCCGCCCATTTGCAAAAAAAGAGAGAAGGCAGCAGTTCAAATGCCCCGTTCGCAGTCTTGGAAGAAAGTCGTTCTTGGCATAGGAGCGATTTGGGGCCCGTCTTTTTGGGTCCGTTGGCAACCCCAACCGACCCAGAGACTACAGGAAATTCTCGACCTGCAACAGTTCTTTTAGTGACAGTTTCGAAGTTACAACATCCCGGGGCGAGGGGGGGGGGGAAGCGACTTATGAATGTTTTCCACGCTTATTACCATTGTAGCATTCCCCCCGCGATCATGTGATCAAAATTCAGAGGCTTTGAGATCATGTGATCCCCCAAGAAAAGAAAAGAAAAGAAAAGAAAAGAAAAGAAAAGAAAAGAAAAGAATAGAATAGAATAGAATAGAATAGAATAGAATAGAATAGAATAAGGAATGGAATGGAATGGAATGGAATGGAATGGAATGGAATAAGGAATGGGATGGAATGGGATGGAATAGAATAAAATAGAATAAGGAATGGAATGATAGAATATAATAGAATAGAATAGAATAGAATAGAATAGAATAGAATAGAATAGAATAGAATGTGGAGTGCAGTAGAATATGGAATGGAATGGAATAAAATACAGAATAGAATAGAATGGAATGGAATGGAATGGAATGGAATAAGGAATGGGATGGAATGGGATGGAATGGGATAGAATAAAATAGAATAAAATAGAATAAAATAGAATAGAATAAGGAATGGAATGGAATGGGAATGGAATGATAGAATAGAATAGAATAGAATAGAATAGAATAGAATAGAATAGAATAGAATAGAATAGAATAGAATAGAATAGAATGTGGAGTGCAATAGAATATGGAATGGAATGGAATAAAATACAGAATAGAATAGAATGGAATGGAATGGAATGGAATGGAATAAGGAATGGGATGGAATGGGATGGAATGGGATAGAATAAAATAGAATAAAATAGAATAAAATAGAATAGAATAAGGAATGGAATGGAATGGGAATGGAATGATAGAATAGAATAGAATAGAATAGAATAGAATAGAATAGAATAGAATAGAATAGAATAGAATAGAATAGAATAGAATGTGGAGTGCAATAGAATATGGAATGGAATGGAATAAAATACAGAATAGAATAGAATAGAATAAGGAATGGAATGGAATGGAATAAGGAATGGGATGGAATGGAATGGAATGGAATAGAATAAAATAGAATAAAATAGAATAAGGAATGGAATGGAATGATAGAATAGAATAGAATAGAATAGAATAGAATAGAATAGAATGTGGAGTGCAGTAGAATATGGAATGGAATGGAATAAAATATAGAATAGAATAGAATAGAATAGAATAGAATAGAATAGAATAGAATAGAATAGAATAGAATAAGGAAAGGAATGGAATGGAATGGAATAAGGAATGGAATGGAATGATAGAATAGAATAGAATAGAATAGAATAGAATAGAATAGAATAGAATAGAATAGAATAGAATAGAATAGAATAGAATAGAATGGCAGAGTTGGAAGGGACCTTGGAGGTCTTGTAGTCCAACCCCTGTTCAGGCAGGAAACCCTACAAACGATTGTCCAATCCAGTGGCAGTCAACCTGGTCCCTACCACCCACTAGTGAGCCTTCCAGCTTTCATGGTGGGCGGTAGGGGTTTTGTCCGATACTGAAGCACTTTCCTTTTTTTTTAATAGATTTTTAAAAAAAAAATTCACAGCATTATTTAAAAACATTTTCATTAGGTTTTCATAAAATTCCCCGTGACAATTTAAATTTCTGAAAATAGACTATTTGTATCACCCACGCATAAGTTTAATTCACGTCACCTAAGTGAAACTAAACGGCGCGATAGTGCGACCGCAAACAAAAGAGCCTCGTCTCAGAATAGCTCTTGCATCTCCCCCCACACCACCCAGCTGTAAAAAGACAAGCAGAGCGGGTAGCCGGCGCCCCCACCCCCAAACCCAATCCACGATGCACAAGAGGCATGCACAGACAACGATACACTTTATAAATCACCATTACCGTGGAACCAGTGGGCGGTTAGAAAATTTTACTACTAACAGAGATACAAAAGTGGGCGGTAGGTATAAAAAGGTTGATTACCCCTGGTCCAATCTCTTCTTAAAAACTCTCAGTGTTGGAGCATCCACAACTTCCAGAAGCAAGTTGTTCCACTGATCAATTGTTCTCACTGTCGGGAAATTCCTCCTTAGTTCCAGGTTGCTTTGGGGACCTTTTGATAAGCCAAATCTGCAGGGAAGCCAAGATCGACTTAACAACCGCGTCCCTTACGTTAACACCTGCAGTGGTTCCCTTAACAGATGCGGCAAGGAAGGTCGTACCGTGGAGCAAAAATTAAAAAAAGCTCCACTTCGCAACCATCTCACTTAGTGGGGGGAAATGTGGAGCTCAGCTGCGGTCGTAAGTCAAGGACTTGCCCGTAAGCTTCTCCAGAGTCAACCGTTGCCATGGGTTATCTTTGATGCTTCCACATTCACCCTGTAGCACCTCCCCCCCAAAAAAAAGCCTTAAGGGAGAACCCGGTGGCGCATTCCCAGGTTCAGGACGGAGGGATTTGAATGAAAACATGAAAACCCTCCAAGAAATGGCTCCGACGTTAGCCAACCTCGAGCCATTTCCTGACAACCGGACTGGCTATTGATTCATTTTAAGATTATCCTGATGGGTAATTCAGCTTTTAGCGTTGGAAAGGTGACATCCGTCAATGGGAATTTAATGCTTTTGAATTCAAAAGGGCGCCGAGCTGCTAATGCAGAAGACTTGTTTGTTTAATGGGAACACGAACCATTAAATAATGTGTCCATTAGGCCCGGCGGATGAATAATTTACGATGTCAAACTTGCTCAATTTCTCTGCCTCTCTCTCTCTCTCTCTCTCTCTCTCTCTCTCTCTCCCCTCCTTTCCTTTCTTCTGGATTTTCCCATCTTTCTTTTCTTCCCTTTCTTTTTTCCCCTGCAATGCAGCACACCATCTGAATTTGGAGACGCGGGATGTGAACGCTTCCCCGTTCTTCCCAAACCCACCAAGAAATGAAAAAAACACGGAGGCTGCTCAACACACCACAAACATCTGGGTTTGTGCGGTTTTTTTTCCATCCCTACAAACCTGGTTCGGAGGCAATCGGGTGAAAAACAAAAAAAAATCTCCGGGGGGGATTTTTTCCGCTGGTCGTGGGACTCGGTGTCCAGATTAGCCGTTCCCTCCTCCCTCCCTCCCCACAAAAAACTGAAAACAGGAAAAAAGGAGGAAAAAACAACAACAACCGACTTGTCTTTCTTACAAGAATGTCTTTACGGAGCTCCATTTTGCAACTCGCGACTCCCTTTTCCATGCACGCCAGAAGTGTAACGTGTAGCTCGCCCGCCTTCTTCCTACCTAGCCTTTTTTGCATTTCAACTCGTCCGTTGGCTGTTTTCCCAGGCTGGAGATCTTTGCTGGCTGAATTTTTCTGGATCGGGGATGGATGTCGAGACCTCCTGACCCGCAAGGATGTTAGATGAAGTGGCGTTTCCTTGGACTTCTGACTTCCACCCATGAACCTGGTGTAGCAGCACTTCAAGGGCACCAGGGATGAAGGCACCCATAAGGCACATCCTCACCAAGCATGGGTGGAAACTCATCGATGGAGAGAAGCAACCTAGAACTAAGGAGACATTTCCTGACAGTTAGAACAATTAATCGATGAAACAACTTGCCTCCAGAAGTCGTGAATGCTCCAACACTGGAAATCTTTAAGAAAATGTTGGATAACCATTTGTCTGAAATGGTGTAGGGTTTCCTGCCTGGGCAGGGGGTTGGACTAGAAGACCTCCAAGGTCCCTTCCAACTCTGATATTATTATTATTGTTATTATTATTAAGAGAAGCAACCTAGAACTAAGGAGAAATTTCCTGACAGTTAGAACAATTAATCGATGGAACAACTTGCCTCCAGAAGTCGTGTATGCTCCAACACTGGAAGTTTTTAAGAAGAGGTTGGATAACCATTTGTCTGAAGGGGTGTGGGGTTTCCTGCCCAGGCAGGGGGTTGGACTAGAAGACCTCCAAGGTCCCTTCCAGCTCTGTTATTCTATACTATTTCAAAGATTGCCTTCTCTGCTGGCCATCCCTGACAATGTTCTATTTTGCAGTTGTGGTGGCATTGCCAAGGTCTTGACTCCATCCTAAAATGAACCTTTTCTGCTCCTTGCATTACCTTCCTACTCGTTGGACGATAAAAAAACTAGTTCCACGTATTCTCTCTCTCTCTCTCTTGGGCAGGAATGAGCCTGGCCTTCCTTTACAGCATCTGTAATTGCATCTGTTTTAATTGTGCCTCTCTTTCCCATGGCTGTTACCATGCCTCTGTCTGCAGAGTTGCATGAAACATGCATGATCCAGAGAAAAACGGAGGGCTTTGAAAAGCATGTGGGGGGGGGGGGATAAACCCACCAGTTTATCAGTGTCTTTTGGGAGGGGCTCGCCCCCTCAGAAATCGAAGTTACCTGCCTGCTCCTTGGACTTCTGCGAAATACACAGTTGTAGCGGGGAATGACACCCACCCACTCCCGAGACGCCGAGAAATCCAAATAACAGAAAAAGTGGCGTTGAAATTGAGCATGTTGTTAACCACGATGGAAATATTAAATCTTCGCTGTGGCCGGATCCAGGCATTCTTGACCGTGGCAGCTGGGAATGTTAATTTTTTTTTTTTTTTTAGCCTCTTTCGTCGAGGAGCAGGGCTAGAGGAAAAGATTCAGCTATGCCACCTAAAATTTCTGGTTTTTTTTTTTTTTAAAGCGATCTAGCGGTCAAGAGGGGGAATTCAAGACCCCCGGGGTCAGGTTGCAGAATTCGAAGGGAAGCCTTGCTTGTTTAAGGAAATGGAAGAATAAACTTGCATTGGTTTGTACGTGCGTTCCTTCCATCGTTTCGGGACAGGGGTGGACAGCTGCTGGCGGTTCGCAGGGTGTTCGGGAGAACCTTTAACTAAGATTCTGTGCAGTTCGGAGGAACCCCCCCCAAATCCCACTCCTGGCTGGCCCCACCCACCCCGCCCCTCCCAGGAGTCCCCACACAGCCCGTTTTGGTTGCAGGTAAGTGCAGGGTACGCGCAGAGGCTTGGGGAAGCCAAAAATGGGCCTAGCGGAAGTTTAGGAAGGCAGGAAACAGGCCTCCAGAAACGGCCTCCAGAGCCCTCCCGGAAGCTGAAAAGAAAGCCTCTGGAGCCCTTTTAAACCTTTGAAAAGCTTTTTTTTTTTAACCTTTAAAAGAAAAAAAAAGCCTCTGATGATCAGGAAACTCAGCTGGGATTGTCGGAGGAGCCTTTGAAAAGCATTTTTTCAACAACCTCTTTGGCCAAAGAGGTTTTAAAAGCCTCTTTTAAAAACCTTTAAAAGTTGTTTTTTTAAAAAACTTTTAAAAGCAATTTTTTTGGCCGGAAAAAAAATGCTTTTAAAAGTAAAAAAAAAACAAAAACCCTCCGATGATCGCGCAGCTTGCTGGGCAGGGGGGGGGGGGCGGGCAGGGATTTTTGCTACCACCCAAAAAGCCGAACCTCCGGGTTCTGGCACACACACACACCCGACAATCACCTGACCGGTGCCCATTTGCACACCAGTTTTTGGCAGTGCCGCACGGCGCAAAGGACAGCTGATTGTCATGCGCACATGCATGCCAGAAACAGGGAAGGCTGTGCATGCCGGGGCGACATGGCTTGGCGTGCCTCTTTGGCCATGCGTGCCATAGATTCGCCATCACGGGCTTAACGGGGTGGCCTGGTTCACGCTGCACGCAAGCACAACCTCCTTCCCCAGATGGTTATTTCAAACGTCAGGGCCTTCTAGGTTCTTTTGAGCTGTGATTAGCAATTTCGACGCTATTTTGTTGTCCGAAGAGTGGGGACTTCGAGAGTCTTCTGGCTTCAGTCCTCAGCTGTCAAATTCTCCCTTACCATCCCGAGCAAGATGCCTGCCCCACCTCTCTCTCCCCTCTTGGCAGGGTTTACAGGCAGAGACAGATGGGGTGGGGTGGGGGGGACAGAAGATTGACATCTCGCCCGTCCCTGGATCAGGTTAGCCTCCTTCGGGGTCTTAAGGACAGCTGAGCTGCAAAACCGCAGCGACTGCATATCCTGGTCTGTAATCCTAGAGAAGGCCCTGCTAAATATACCCAGGTATCTACAGTAGACGAGGTGACGACCCGGCAGATATTTCAACCGGAGAGAATTTAGTTCCAACGAGTCGCAAAGCTCCTGGACCCGGTTGCCTGGAGGGCTAAAAATCAGCCCATGCTTCGAGAGGTTCGCTTGAGCTCTCCGTGGCAGCATGTGAACCTGGACTGATGCTCAGTTAAATATGAGCTGGACGTGCGTGGCGGCAGCCGAAAAAGCCAACGCCATTCTAAGTGGCATCAACGGAGGGATACAATCAAGATCAAGGGAGGTACTAATACCACTCTATAAAGCCTTAGTAAGACCACACCTAGAATCCTGCATCCAGTTTTGGTCACCACACTATAAAAAATCTGCAGAGACTCTAGAAAGAGTGCAGAGAAGAGCAACCAAGAGGATTAGGGGACTGGAGGCTAAAACATACAAAGAACGGTTGCAGGAACCGAGCATGGCTAGTCTAGTGAAGAGAAGGACCAGGGGAGACAGGAGAGCAGTCTTCCGGTATTTAATAACAGTTATAACAGTAACAGGGTTGGAAGGGACCTCGAAATTCATCTAGTCCAACGCCCTGCTCAGGCAGGAGACCCGATACTAGGGATTCGAACCGCCGAACTGCCGGCCTTTCTGATTGACAAGCTCAGTGTCCGAGCCACTGAGCCACCTAGCCAGGCTAGCCACAGAGAGGAAGGGGGTCAAGCTATTTTCCAAGCCACCCGAAGGCCAGACGAGGAAGAATGGATGGAAACTGACCAAGGAGAGATTCAACTTGGAAATAAGGAGAATTTTTCTGACAGTGAGAACGATCAACCCATGGGACAGAAGTTGCCTTCGGAAGTTGTGGGAGGTTCAACACTGGAAGCTTTTCAAGAAGAGACTGGCCATCTGTCAGAAACGATGTAGGGTCTCCTGCTTGGGCGGTGGGTTGGACTAGATGACCTACAAGGTCCCTTCCTCTGATAACTCTGTTATTCTATTCTATTCCATTCCATTCTAGGATCACATGACCCCAAGACACTACAACTGTCATAAGTACATGCTAGTTGCCAAACCTCTGAATTTTGATCACACGATTGTGGGGATGCTACAATGGTAATAAGCGTGAAAAACACACTCGTGAGTCCCTTTTTTCCCAGCGGCGTTGTAACTTCAAACCGTCACTAAACGAACTGTAGGTACAAGCCTAGGTTTGAACGAGACTGAAACTGGGTTTGCTCAAACCTAGATTTGGGGTTTCCCACAGGACACCAAACCAACACGAAACGAATCGCGTCTGTTTCTAGTTTTAATACTAATAATTTAATTCTGTTAATTAATTTAATACCCTTGAATACTCTTTGCCTCTCTCGGGTTTTGGGGAAGGCCTTAACTGGTGGAAATAAACGCCCAATCCAGTTGAAGCTTCTGACAGATCGTGCAACCATCCACACCTGGAGACAATGGAACGGAACAGAATAAAACATCATAAAATACGAACTAGAACAACGGCGGCAAAAGGAAGCAGGACTAATAACCTATAGGCAACTTGGGTGCCATCCCAAAACATCTGCAGCACCACTTCAATACCATCGGCATTGACAAAATCCCCATCAGTCAATTGCATAAGGCAGCTTTTACTCAGAATAGTATAGGGACCTTTTAACACCATCAAATCTCTCTCTATATATATAAAAAAGCGAAAACCACTCACGCTATAATCACGAAATCTCCAGAACCGTAAAGCCTACGAACTTGACATTTGCCACGTATGTTCCTCTTGGCTTCTAGGTGCTCACTAAGAAAGGATTTTTCGAAATGACCAATCAGAGCATTAGTATTTCCTATATTATGATTAACACGCTGTGGTGCTAAGGAGTTCGAGTCCCCCTCCCCACCGGAAAAGAAATCTGTTCCAAATGCAAAACACAAGCAGAGGAGAGGAGTTTCAGTTTTGCTTTCACAGCAGCAAGCAGGGGATAGGATAGGGGAGGCTTCTGTGGGGCAAGCCTGAGGGAGAGAAGGGGATAGGATAGGGAAGGCTTCTGTGAGGCAAGGCTGAAGGAGAGAAGGGGGATAGGATAGGATAGGATAGGATAGGATAGGATAGGATAGGATAGGATAGGATAGGATAAGATAAGATAAGATAAGATAAGATAAGATAAGATAAGATAAGATAAGATAAGATAAGATAAGACAGGCTTCTGTGGGGCAAGGCTGAAGGAGAGAAGGGGGATAGGATAGGATAGGATAGGATAGGATAGGATAGGATAGGATAGGATAGGATAAGATAAGATAAGATAAGATAAGATAAGATAGGATAGGATAGGCTTCTGTGGGGCAAGGCTGAAGGAGAGAAGGGGGATAGGATAGGATAGGATAGGATAGGATAGGATAGGCTTCTGTGGGGCAAGGCTGAGGGAGAGAAGGGGGATAGGATAGGATAGGCTTCTGTGGGGCAAGGCTGAAGGAGAGAAGGGGGATAGGATAGGATAGGCTTCTGTGGGGCAACGCTGAGGGAGAAAAGGGGCTAGAAAGCCTGAGGAAGAGAAGGGGATAGGATAGGGGAGGCTTCTGTGGGGCAAGGATGGGGGAGAGAAGGGGGATAGGATAGGATAGGATAGGATAGGATAGGCTTCTGTGGGGCAAACCTCATGGAGAGAAGGGGCTAGAAAGCCTGAGGAAGAGAAGGGGATAAGATAGGAGATGTTTCTGTGGGGCAAGGCTGAGGGAGAGAAGGGGAGAGGAGAGTAACTACTCATTCATTTTCAAGCTTTAAGTGTCAATTTATCAAGCTTCGGGGTTCAGCTTGGGGGCAAAATGCTGCTTCTCCCCAGTCTGGATAGTCCCTTGTCTGAAATGTGCTGTTTGAGCAGGGGATGGGGGGCTGGACTAGAGGACCTCCAAGGTCCCTTCCAGCTCTTTGCTGATTGGGAGTCAAAATTAAGAGCCTGGTTTCTGGTTGGGTTTTGTTTTTTTTAAAATGCTGGTCAATATAATAAGGGCAAGACTGCAAGCCCCCTTTTTTGTCCTTTTGATCCTGGCTGCCCCCCCACCCCCACCCCAATTCTCAGACACGCGTGAAAAGCCCTTTTCAAATTCCTGCCCCATTAAGAGACAGAGTGGACTTCAACTCCCAGCATTCCCCCCAGCCGGCGTGAAACTTCCCCCCCCCACCAACCCACTCCTCCACCTCTCATTCTTTGCTGCCCCCTCCTGGCCGCCTGTGTGTCATTGCAAGCCCAGGAGCCGAGAGCGAAGCAAAAGAGTCAGCAAAAGGGGAGGGAGGGAGGGGGGGGATTTACCTCCGGACTCTGCCGCGCATGCGCGCTCCTACACGTGGTCTTTACAGGAACCGGAAGGAGAGGCCGCGGCCGGAAGTGAAACCCGGAGGCGGAGTCCGGAAGCGAGTGGTTTGGCGACCTGCACCGGCGGCTGTTGCTCTTTTTAACCGGTTTGCGGGAAGGAGGAGAACGGCGTGAACCGCGAGGCCTCTCTCCGGGCTCTTCGGATGTGGCCGGGTGGAATTTACAATCGGCGGGGCTCATCGGGGCGCAAGGTGACCGCCGGGGTTCCTGAGCATGTGCAGAGTGCGGCGCCCGATCCCTCCCGATGGGAGGCCGGGTTTGCAGGGCTGCTTCATTGGCGCCTCCTTTGGTCCAGCGAGGGTGTATTGAATTGGCAGCCCTTTCCTCCCCCCCCGCCCCGCCCGCTTCCCAAGCTTGGGCTAACAACAGCCCCGCGAGGTAGGACAGGGCAGGACCTCAACAGCTTCTTCCTAATGGCTCTTGAGTCTCTTTGGCGCCCCCTTTCCCCCAATTAGGTTCTCTCTCTCTCTGGGATGCCCGGGTTTTAATACAGGGGGTCCTCACACTTACGACCACACGTGTATTGGTCGTTAAACGAGACGTTGGTTGAAAAGGGACTTTGGCTCCGTTTTACGACCTTCCTTCCCCGCCGTATAGTTTTTTTTAAGGGAATCCCGTGCCGTCGTTAAGTCCGTTCGCCCGGTTGTTCAGCGAACCCGGCTTCCCCTAGCGACTCGGCTGGTCGGCTGGTCGTAAAAGGGAGGAATCGCGTGAACCTGGGACACTACGGCCGTCGTCAATGCGAGTCATTGACTAGGCGGCTCAATGGCTAAGGCACTGAGCTTGTCGATCAGAAAGGTCGGCAGTTCGAATCCCTAGTACGCGTCTCCTGCGTGAGCAGGGGGTTGGACTAGATGACCTCCAAGGTCCCTTCCAACTCTGTTACTGTTAAAGATGTCCAGCGCCCGAATGTAAATCACGTGACCACAGGGGATGCTGCCCATGGTCTTAAAAAGTGTGGGGAAACGGTCGTAAGTCACTTTGTAACTTTGAACGGTCACTAAGTGGCACTGTATGTATATTATGATTATCATTATTACTATATCTACTGAACTTTGATGGGGCCCTGCAATGGTTGTAAGGCTGAAAAACGGCCATAAGTCCCTTTTTTCCCCAGTGTCGTCGTAACTTCGAATGGTCGCTAAGCAAACCGTTGTAACTCGAGGTCTAACCTGTCTGTTCACATCGAGACATCGGATTGTTTTCTTTATCTAAAGTCTGTTTCCTTCTTTTCTGGGGTGCTTTTTTTCTGCCTTTTTTTACAAGGTCGACTAAGCCAGCGAAAGAAAAGATTGCCCGCACCTGTCTGTCGCCATCCCCTGACCCTCTCCCTGACAGCCATGGGGAACACCAGCAGCGAACGGTCCGGAGTCGAGCGCCAGGGGGGTCATAAGACCCCTCGGAGAGACAGCCCCGGGGGATCGAAGGATGGAGACAGGCCCAAGATTTTGATGGACAGTCCCGAAGACGCTGACCTCTTCAATGCGGAAGAAATGAAAGTAAGTGAATTCTTGCTGGGTAAGAAATAGCCTAACGCCAAACGTTACCATCTCAAAACCCACTTTTCCCCCCCCTCACCCACCGTTTCTGGCAAAGATGTCATAAATTGGGGGTCACGTAAATTGTGGGCACAGCAAAAATGTCCATAAATGCAGGCTGGTTGCTGAGTGCCCACATTGTCACATGACTATGGGAAAGGGATGTGGGAATTTTTGAACCCAGGTCATCGGTAGCTTTTGGGGAGTCCATCGTTAACTTTGAAACGGCCATTAAGGCACCGGTCGTAAGTTGAGAACCACCTATAGTAGCCAGACCACCAAGCTGTCAGTATAGACAGCAGGCCCTGCCTTGAATCCCTTCTGTCTCCTCTTTAGGGGTCCATTAATTATGCTTTTCTTCAAGAGGCAACTGGACTTTCTGTTTTTTCTTCGAAGACATTTCGCTTCTCATCCGAGAAGCTTCTTCAGCTCTGACTGGACGGTGGGCAATAGAAGTCAGAGCTGAAGAAGCGTCTTGGATGAGAAGCGAAACGTCTTCAAAGAAAAACCAGAAAGTCCCCTCTACTTGATATACAGTAGACCAGCGGTCTCCAGCCTTGGTCCCTTTAAGACTTGTGGACTTCAACTCCCAGAGTCCCTCAGCCAGCAAAGCTGGCTGAGGAACCTGGGAGTTGAAGTCCACAAGGAGTCTCTTCCGCCTCCTGCTTTAGGGGATGGGACACACAGAAAGGCCTCTGACACTACCACCGTCTTTCACAAGCTATGATCTCTCCAAATGATCCTGGTCTGTTGTGGCCGGCCAGTGGAGCTAGCAGCCGATTCGGACAGTGAGGAGGTTGGGGAGGAACATGGGCCAGTCCTGGAGTCTGGGGAAGGCTTTGATGAGGGCTCTGCGTCGGAGGCAGAGAGGGGGTTCTATGCCATTTATCTTCAGAGTCGGACATCAGTGAGGCAGAAGAACAGCTGGAGCCTGTTCCCAGTGTGCGCATGCACAGAGTTGCGAGACGAAGGGCACAGCTAAAGAACAAGGGTCGACTCAGGAATAAAGCCGCGGGTGGACGGTGAATGGCTTCTCCCATAGGGAATAAAGAGGAAGGGGAAGCCTAGGTCAGAACGCCTGCTTCTTGAAGTCTGCTGTTTTCTAGGCTCCGATGGAGAAAGACGAATTCCTGGCTTGGCAACACGATCTGGAGGTGAGCGACAAGGCTCCCACCCAGGCTCAGCCGACTGTCTTCCGGTGGACCGGTGGAGGCAAAGAAGTTTATTTATCGGGCTCCTTCAACAGCTGGAACAAACTCCCGCTTACTCGGAGGTAAACGTGGAGTTTGGGAGCTGCTTATCCCGCGGGGAAAGAATCGGTTCGTACATGAGCTGTTAAATCGAATGGATCTGTAGAGACAGAAGGCCACTTTTATCAATCCCATAAACATGCAGTGGAAAAACGTTTGGATTTTTTGGGGCGCCTGGTGTTCCCAAACTGCCCTTTCGTCTCGATTATGGAAGATATTGTTTCTTCCCGTTTTATTCCTCCCTTTTGTTTTAGTTTCTGAAGGAAAACAAGTGCTGGAAGTGAGGTCCATTAACGATGAATATGTAGTCTTGAGTCATTGGTTTATTTTGATTGATTAGAGTTTTATATGCACCAAAGACAAATCCCTTGTGTGTCCAATCATACTTGGCCAATAAAAAATTCTATTCTATTCTATACCTAATTTCTATTCTATTCTATTCTATTCTTTTCTGTACACTGAGAGCTTATGCACCAAGTCAAATTCCTTGTGTGTCCAATCACACTTGGCCAATAAAAAATTCTGTTCTATTCTATTCTATTCTATATCTAATTTCTATTCTATTCTATTCTATACCTAATTTCTATTCTATTCTATTCTATTCTGTACACTGAGAGCTTATGCACCAAGACAAATTCCTTGTGTGTCCAATCCAATTTTATTTGGCCAATAAAAAATTCTATTCTATTCTATATCTAATTTCTATTCTATTCTATTCTATATCTAATTTCTATTCTATTCTATTCTATTCTATTCTATTCTATTCTATTCTATTCTATTCTATTCTATTCTGTACATTAAGAGCTTATGCACCAAGACAAATTCCTTGTGTGTCCAATCACACTTGGCCAATAAAAAATTCTATTCTATTCCTATTCTATTGTCCTGCCTTTATTACTTTGAGTAGTCCCCAAAGGTGCTTTTTTTTAATTCTTCAAGAGGAAACTGGTTTTTCTGTTTTTTCTTCGAAGACGTTTTGCTTCTCATCGGAGAAGCTGCTTCAGCTCTTGACTGGACGGTGGGGGATGGAAGTCAGAGCTGAAGGAGCTTCTTGGATGAGAAGCGAAATGTCTTCGAAGAGAAAACAGAAAGTCCAGTTGTCTCTTGAAAAAGCACCTTTGGGACAACCATGAACTGGATGACAGAGCATCTCCATAGACATTTACTTTATAAGTAGATCCAGGGTTGGGCTCCTGTGGGGAGGTTTGGCCAATCCTCTAGCCCAGGGGTCTCCAACCTTAGTAACTTTAAGGTTTTTGGACTTCAACTCTCCAGAGTTCCTCAGCCAGCAAAGAGTTGGGAGGATGAGTATGAGGAACTATGGGAGATGCTTCAAATGGTACGAGAATCCTTTAAGGGGAATAAAGAAGCAGAGAAGTGGCTTAAGAATTAAAAAAAAACGATGAAGCAAAGCAAAGCTGGCTGAGAACTCTGGGAGTTGAAGTCCACAAGCCTTAAAGTTACGAAGGTTGGAGACCCCTGCTCTAGCCAAGGACCTCCGGAGTTCAGCGAAAAACTCCCAAATGCCACCCCTGGCTGGCCACACCCACCCCGCCCCTCTCAGGACTCTCCACGCCTCCTGCTCATCATTCCAGGTAAGTGCAAGGGCTGCATGGAGGGTATGGGAGGGCAAAAAACAGGCTTACTGGAGGCTTGAGGAAAGCCTCTAGAGCCTGGGGAGAGTGAAGAACACCCCCTCCTCGGCCATGGTGCAGGCGGCCAACAAGGCCACGCCCCCCCCAGCCAGCAACGGGGCAGCGAACCCGTTGCTAAAGGATCTGCAGCCCACCCCTGAGTAGACTGCATCTAATACTCCTTTGCTCTTTATTGTTCCCACAACAACGAGGTGGGTTGGACTGGGAGGGAGGGACCGGCCCCAAGTCATCCAGCAAGATTGTCGTGCTTACGTTATTCTGTTGCGAGTCCTCCCTCTGAGTCGGTTTGGGAATTGAATGACTGAATTTGGCCTTCTGGGTGTTAACCGCTCGTGCCTTTCCTCCCTCCCCTGCTTAACGCAGCCACAACAATTTCGTAGCGATCCTCGATCTTCCGGAAGGCGAACACCAGTACAAGTTCTACGTGGACGGTCAGTGGACTCACGATCCTGCAGAGGTGAGGCGTTTGTTTTTTTATTTTATTTATTTAAATTCGGCGATCTGGTTCATTTTGTGCCCTGGGAATGAATGAATAAATGGATGACTTTGGCATTTGATGGCTGGCAGTTCAGCATCTTCCCGGCTCTCCAGCTCTTCCTTAGCTAAAGTTTCTTGTCATTTTGGTTGGGAGGGGAAATAACAACTGTGGTCCGTCTGCTCCTGAAAGGGCTGCCCGCCATTTCTATATCCATAGCAATAAATCACAGGGGTGTGGTGACTGCCCTAAAGTTATAGGGGACGCGGTGGCTCAGCGGGTAAGACGCTGAGCGTGTCGGTCGAAAGGTCGGCAGTTCAGCAGTTCGAATCCCTAGCGCGTAACGGGGTGAGCTCCCGTGACTTGTCCCAGCTTCCTGCCAACCTAGCAGTTCGAAAGCAGGTAAAAAAATGCAAGTAGAAAAATAGGGACCACCTTTGGTGGGAACGTAACAGCGTTTCGTGTGCCTTTGGCATTGAGTCATGCCGGCCACATGACCACGGAGACGTCTTTGGACAGCGCTGGCTCTTCGGCTTTGAAACGGAGATGAGCACCGCCCCCTAGAGTCAGGAACAACTGGCACATATATGCGAAGGGAACCTTTACCTTTTTAGCAATAAATCTGTAAAGGTCTATTCCGGCACAAAAGTTGTAACCTGATGGGCTTTCATAAAGTCGCAAGGAACCGAGTCAAACGGTGAAGATTGTTCAGAAAAGATAACCTTGATTTCAAGAGACCGCCCCTCCCTTCAAAGCGAAGAATACTTATAGAGTTATAGGGCTGGAAGGGACCCTGGAGGTCCTCTAGTCCAACCCTCTGCCCAAGCAGGAGTCCTTATATCATCCTGGACAAATGGTTGCCCAATTCTTTTCTTGAAAACTTCCAGTGGTAAACCATCCAACTGATGAATTATTCTCTTTGTCAGGAAATTCCTCCCTCGTTCCAGGTTCGAACTGTCTTTAACCAGCGTCCACCTCTTGCTTCTTTTGTCACCTTTTCGATATACGTAGAGAATCTTAAGCTGAGCTTTCTATTTGAAAGGCTATTATTTGGGGAGGGAAACATAATCCCCCCCCCCAAGTAAATATAGGGCAACTTGAGTGGTGCGATGGCCTAGAGGTAGAGTTCTTGCCTCACAATCAGGAGGCTGTGAGTTCGATCCTAGGTAGAGGCAGATATTTCTCTCTCTCTGGACACACTTGAGAATATATCTGCTGAATATAACTCCGCACTGGCAACAGGAAGGGCATCTGGCCAGTAAACACTCAGCTCCATTTAGTTGCCCTGCAAGGGATTATGGGGTCATTCAAAGAGAAAAACAGAAGTAAATATAGGGCAACGTTCTGTTTGATCTAACAAACTTTCCTGCTGGATCTAACAAACTCTCTTCCTAGCCTGTTGTCACCAGCCAACTAGGAACCGTCAATAACGTGATCCAAGTGAAGAAGACCGACTTCGAAGTCTTCGATGCTTTAATGGTCGATTCCCAAAAATGCTCCGAGGTGTCAGGTAAGTGGCGCGTGCAATAATCTGAAAGGGAAGCGAGGACAACACTTCTGTTTATTGCGAGATCTAATCTGGGTCGGTCGCTTGGACCAGAGGTTTACTCGTCCGAGCTTTCGGACTCGTGCTGGAACCCATCCTCGGAATAGGCGCTTTGGTGTCTTTTACGAGTTTGTATTTATGTGGTGGCTTCCTATTGGTTGATTGGTGTGTTGATGGGCACCGATTGGCTGCGGTTTCCTTGTGCTACCAAGCCCTTGGCTCCTAAATGCCTGATAAACTGGTGGTAAATCAGCATTCCTGTTGACTTGGCAAGAGGCTCATTTCCCTGGCTGTTTTTTGTACCTGCTCGGCCAACAATTTTAATAGCTGCAAAACTGAATGTCCTTGTTCATTGCAGCGTGAGGTTCCCAATGAGTTCAGGTCTCCTCGTCTAACTGCTCGCTTGCGTTCTTGCAAAATCTGGTGGCTAGCTTCCTCTCCATCTGTTGTGACCCAGGCCCAAGTAGGTAGTAGTAGATGCAATCAGTTCAAAAACAAACAAACTTCATTAGAACTCAGTAATCGCATGCCGGTGGGTGTCGCATATTGGCAGTTGTGACACATATTTTGAGTGACAGGGAGCTGCAGCAGAGTTGCCGACTCCTGGTTTTCATCGGTTTTCCCTCCACAGTGTAGAAACATGTCCCTGCTTCTCGGCCATCATATTCTCCTTTATCTAGCCCAGTGTTGCTCAACCGTTCCCAGAATTCCCCACCAACTTTTGAGACTTGTGGACTTCAGCTCCCAGAATTCCCCCAGCTGGCCAGAATCCTGGGAGTGGAAGTCCGCAAGTTTTCAAGTCGCGACACCCTCTTGATCTAACACGCTCTTTCTTTCGGTCTCTCCAGAACTGTCGAGCTCGCCCCCCGGGCCGTATCACCAGGACCCCTACATTGTCAAGCCGGAAGAGAGGTTCAAGTCACCCCCAATTCTTCCCCCTCACCTGCTGCAAGTCATCCTGAACAAAGACACTGGGATTTCCGTAAGTAGAAAGTAAAGGAGGCCAAACATGTAACCTCCTTTGGCTTTCTCCAGTTGCGTTGAGACTACAGCTCCCAGCATTCTCTGGGGCATGAAACAAGGGAAGCCTATGCTAAGCAATTTGTGGGCTGTGTGTGTGTGAGCTACTTCAAAGAGGACGCCCGACACAAGGAGAGCTTTTTCAGACCCTTAAGGAGGCTGCCTGCTCTTCTCTTCAAGGGGCTTTAAAACCTGAGAGGACGCAAGTCTGGAAGACGGCTTCATGAATTGATGCTCGTTCTTCTAACACCTCTTTTAATGCAGGCGGTCCACGACTTTATGACTCTAATTGGGACGAGAAGTACTGTTGCTAGACGTTAAGGGAGTCTCTTACACACACACACGATTTACAGCCTACTTGTTTTTAACAATTGAGCCCGAAACTGATGTTGCTAAGTGAAGCATTTGCTAAGGGAGTTTTGTTCCACGTGACGAATTTTCTCGCCACATTTGTTAAGCGAACCGCCGGTTGGTTGGTCGGTCAGTCAGTCACACTTGTTAAGCGAATCCAGCTTCCCCCCCCCCCCCCCGTTGACTCGGCTTGTCGGAAGGTCGCAAAAGAGGATCACGCAACACCGGGATTAACGTGAACCCGTTGTCAAGCATCCGAACGTATATCACACAACCCTGGGGATGTTGCAACGGTCATAAGTGTGGGGAAAAATGGTCCCAGGTGGCTTTTTTTGAGTTGACCGTTGTTAACTTTGAACAGTCACTAAATGAACTGTTGTACGTCGAGGACTACTTGTACTGGAGTTTTAGGAGGTGGGGGGAGGGCAGGAAGAAAGCCTAGCATCTGGCAGGGAGAACATCCCGGTCCTTTTTGAGGTCGAATCCCTAACCTGGGTGTCAGCAACCCGTGGCTCCAGAGCTGCATGCAGCCCTTTGGACCTTCTGTTGCGGCTCCCTGTCCCATCACTGGCTGGCCCCGCCCCTTGTCCTCCCCTCCCAGTCACTCCTCGCCTGGATTTGGAAATCCGCGAGATAAAGAGAGGAGGAGAGAGGGGAAGAGACAGAAGGGGAGAGAAAGATACTGAGGGGAGAGAGAGAGAGAGACATAGAGATATACAGGGAGAGGGGGAGATAGAGGGAGAGATACAGAGAGGGGGAGATACAGAGGAGAGACGGGAAGAGAGAGAAGGGGAGAGAAAGATACTGAGGAGGGGAGAGAGAGACAGAGATACAGAGAGGGGAGATAGAGAGGGAGAGAGAGACAGAGAGGAGGAGAGAGGGAAGAGAGAAGGAGAGAGAGATACTGAGGGGAGAGAGAGACATAGAGATATACAGGGAGAGGGGGAGATAGAGGGAGAGATACAGAGAGGGGGAGATACAGAGGAGAGACGGGAAGAGAGAGAAGGGGAGAGAAAGATACTGAGGAGGGGAGAGAGAGACAGAGATATACAGAGAGGGAGAGAGAGAGGTGGAGAGAGAGAGAGGAGGAGAGAGGGAAGAGAGAAGGAGAGAGAGATACTGAGGGGAGAGAGAGAGACATAGAGATATACAGGAGAGGGGAGATAGAGGAGAGATACAGAGGGAGAGAGGAGATACAGAGGAGAGAGGGAAGAGAGAGAAGGAGAGAAAGCTACTGAGGAGGAGAGAGACATAGATATATACAGAGAGAGGAGATAGAGAGGAGAGATACAGAGGAGGAGGAGAGGGAGAGAGAGAGGAGGAGAGAGAGAGACTGAGGGGAGAGAGAGACAGAGATATACAGAGAGAGGGGAGATAGAGGAGAGATGCAGAGAGGAGATAGGAGAGGAGATACAGAGGAGAGAGGGAAGAGAGACATAGAGATATACAGGAGAGGGGAGATAGAGGAGAGATACAGAGAGGGGAGATACAGAGGAGAGAGGGAAGAGAGAGAAGGAGAGAAAGATACTGAGGAGGAGAGAGAGACAGAGATATACAGAGAGGGGAGATAGAGAGGTGGAGAGAGAGAGAGACAGAGAGGAGGAGAGGGAAGAGAGAAGGAGAGAGAGATACTGAGGGGAGAGAGAGACATAGAGATATACAGGAGAGGGGAGATAGGGAGAGGGGAGATACAGAGGGGAGATACAGAGAGAGGGAAGAGAGAGAGGAGAGAAGAGAGAGAGACTGAGGGGAGAGAGACATAGATATATACAGAGAGGGGGGAGATAGAGAGGGAGGGAGAGAGAGAGGAGGAGGAGAGGGGAAGAGAGAAAGGGAGAGAGATACTGAGGGGAAGAGAGAGACAGAGATATACAGAGAGGAGATAGGGAGAGGGGAGATACAGAGAGAGATACAGAGGAGAGAGAGAGAGGGAGAGATACTGAGGAGAGAGAGACATAGAGATATACAGAGAGAGGGAGAGAGGAGAGAGATACAGAGAGCGGGAGATAGGGAGATACAGAGAGGAGGAGGAGAGAGGGGAGAGGAGAGAGATACTGAGGGGGGAGAGAGAGACAGAGATATACAGAGAAAGGGGGAGATAGAGGGAGAGATGCAGAGAGGGGAGATAGGGAGATACAGAGGAGAGAGGGGAAGAGAGAGAAGGGGAGAGAAAGCTACTGGGGAGAGAGACATAGAGATATACAGAGAGAGGAGATAGAGAGGAGAGAGATACAGAGAGCGGAGAGATAGGGAGAGAGAGGGAAGAGAGAGAAGGAGAGAAAGCTACTGGGGAGAGAGAGACAGAGATATACAGAGAGGGAGAGAGAGAGGGAGAGAGATACAGAGGCGGAGAGATAGGGAGATACAGACAGGAGGAGGAGGAGAGGAGAGAGGGGAGAGATACTGAGGGGAGAGACAGATATACAGAGAGGGGAGATAGAGGAGAGATACAGAGAGGGGAGATAGGGAGAGGGGAGATACAGAGGAGAGAGGGAGAGAAAGCTACTGGGGAGAGAGACATAGAGAGAGATACAGAGAGAGGGGAGATGAGGAGAGAGAGGAGGAGAGAGGGGAGATAGAGAGAGAGAAGGAGAGAGAGAGATACTGAGGGGGGAGAGAGAGAGACATGGAGATAGAGGAAGAGATACAGAGGAGGAGAAAAGGGAAGAGAGAGGAGAGAGAGATACTGAGGGGGGACAGACAGACACAGATACACAGGGAGAGGGGGAGAGAGAGAGAGATACATAGAGGGGGGAAGAGAGGGAGAGATACAGAGAGAGAGAGGAGAAAGAGAGAAAAGGGTTTTGTGGTTCCCACTGTTTTTTAACAACCGGTTGGTTCTCTTCCCTAATGACTGGCTGGGTAGGCGTGGCTGGGGGTGTGTGTCATGTGACTGGGTGGGAGTGAGTAACATGGAGTTGACCACGCCCAGCCAGGTTTTGTGACTCCCGGCGTTTTGCTTCGTTTTCTGCGGGAAACGGGTCCCAGTGGCTCTTCCGAGTGTTTTTAAGGGTGGCGGAGACTCCTGCCCTAACCCAAAGCTCTTGGTTTTTTTAGTGCGATCCGGCGCTCCTTCCCGAACCCAACCACGTCATGCTCAACCACCTCTACGCCCTGTCCATCAAGGTAAGAGAGAGAGGCCTCTCCGCTCCCCCCCCATCCTGGGCCGCTACGGGGGGGGGGCTTCTTTTGGTGGCTCCTCCTCCTCCTGAACGTCTCTCTTCGTCCTCTCTTTAGGACGGCGTGATGGTTCTCAGCGCCACCCACCGTTACAAGAAGAAATACGTGACCACGTTGCTGTACAAGCCCATATGAAAGAGGGCAGGGAACGCGGACTCGTCCGAGAGAGAGAGAGAGAGAGACAGAATTGCCATCACAAGTCACCCCAGCACCATCCTTGCCATTAAAACCGTCACCATCCGTCCCCCACAAAGGAGAGAAAATCCCGTTTGGGTTGAACCGGTTTTCTCGCTTTCTCCTCGCCTGCAGCTTTGACTCCGGGTTCGTTTGTTGTTGTTGTTTTTTCATCCGTCAAGCGCGAAACTTGCCTGCGAGAAAACACGGGAGGATATCCAAACCGCGCAGGCCCGAATTAACCATGAGAATCCGATTCTTCCAACGCTTCCTAGCCCAAAAGCCAGAGGGTGGCTTTTCTTTTCTTTTCTTTTCTTTTTTTTAACAACAAGCCAAAGAAGGGACGAGGACGGTCTCGAAATCAATTTTGTTTCTGGAAAATCTGTCTCCGTCCTACACTTGTGGCGTCCCCGTAGGGGCCAAACCTGCCGTTTTGTTTTCAATTTTTTTAAAGAAAAAAAAACACGTTTGGAGTTCACAATTACAGCAGCAATAAGGACCAAAGAAGGGGGAAGGAGCCCGCCCCTTTCTCTCTCCTTGGGCAGGAGAAGTTAGCAAGCCTCGGTGCTTTCGACGGTTGGGTGAGTCCTCGGCCGTCCCGACAGCTTTATTCCTCCGGAGGATCAGCTCAAAAGGCAGCATCCAGAACCAGTATTTTAGGTCCGCCCGGTCTTGTAAGTTTGGTATTTTACCTCTGTTCGGAAAAGGGGGTTTTAATAAATAAAGGCACCGTGGGAGGAAAAGAAAAAAAAAAAAGAGGTTGCGCCTTTCTTCCTTCTGCCGGCCTGCCTCCAAAATTCGAACGGTTTTCGAAGTGTTTTTTATTGCTCACGTTGAGAGATTTGGGTATTGAGAGATTTTGAAGGTAGAGCTAAACACTCAAAAGAGCCATTTGGACCCGTTTCCCACCGAAAAGAAAACTCCGGGAGCCACAAAACCCTTCCCGTTGCCTGACTATTTCCTGAGAGGCCACAAAACTAGCATATATAGTTGAGTTAAACGTTCTGTTTTCTTCTGAAACTTTTCTTTTCTTGGATTTATCCATGGTTGGCCTACCGGGGGTTGAAAAAGCTCAATAAATCGCGTGCCGGCCGGTGTCGCATATTGGTGGTTGTGACGCATATTTCGAGCGACGGAGCCGCAGCAGAGGGTTGAAAGAGCCACATGCGACTCCAGAGCCGCAGGTTGCTGACCTCGGAGCTAAGATAAGAGATCTAGGGACAGTTACTTCCCGATCTTTGGGGCCGGGCGAACCCATCTTCCCTCCCTGTAGGAAAGCAAAGGCGGTTTGGCTAGTTTTTCTAAGCTGGGGAAATTTAGGCTGCAAGGAAGCGTGGGAATTGCTAGGGTGGAATTTCAAAGGGCAGAAGGTGAACTGCGAAGGGAAAGGACTGAGAATAACGGCCAAGGAAAACCTTCCGCTCCGTCATGATTTTGTGCTTCGGGGGAAATAATACAGATACTCCTCGGCTTAGGGCCACAATTGAGCCCAAACAGTTTTGTCACTAAGCAAGATATTGGTGGAGTGAGTTTTGCCTTACTTTGCCAAATTTCCTGCCGCCATGGTTAAGTGAATGGCTGCAGTTAGTAACCCGGTTGTTAAATGAATTTGGCTTCGCCGTTGACGGCTCGGCGGAAGGTCGCAAAAGGGGATTCACATGTCCTCGGGACACTGCGACCGCCATAAATGTGAGTCAAGCTGCCCAGCGTCTGAATTTTCGATCACGTGACCGCGTAGGATGCTGCAACGGTTGTTAAGCGCGAAAAACCGTCCCTCCCCCCAAGTCACTCCTTTTCAGTGCCGTTGTCACTTCGGTCACTAACCGAACCGTCGTGAAGTCGAGGACCACCTATCATCGAAACCTGAGGGCAGGATATGTTTTGAGGGAGAGGATGACAAACCTTCGGGACGGGGCAGGAACGAAGCCACGAATTCTTCAATAAGTGTATTTTGGTTTTTTTCTGCGCACATCCAAAGAGAAAATAAAAGAACATTTTGGAAAGGAGGCTTTGCCGTTCATTTTATACATTCAAGATTAGGCACAACAGAAAGTCAGAAAGAAGGAGTCTGGTCCTTTTTAACGCTATGAGCTGGATGTCAATCTAAGGGCGGGGGGAGGGTCCTTACTGGTTACCTGCCCAACAGGTGGTTAGGTACACCCTGCAAAAGATGCCATTTTGGGGCAGAGGGGGACTCCTTGAAGCTGACTTGCTTGCAGTTAAACCAGTGTCGATCAATCTTGGCAGCTTTTAAGATGCGTGGACTTCCAACTCCCAAGAATTCCCCAACCAGCCTTGGGAGAATTCTGGGAATTGAGATCCACCTACAATGGCTGAGGTGGGTGGGAATTCTGGGAGTTGAAGTCCATGCATCTTGGAAGTTGCTACGGTCGGGGGGGGGGAACCCCTGGATGAGACAGACGGACAGGCACATAAAAGAGAAACGCTTCCCTGTAGAAGACGTTCCGTCAAGACCCTGCATAACAGGGGTCTCCAACCTTGGCCACTTTAAGACTTGTGGACTTCAACTCCCAGAATACCTCAGCTGAGGGATTCTGGGAGTTGCAGTCCACAAGTCTTAAAAGTGGCCAAGGTTGGAGATCCCTGCTGTACAAATTAGCTTTCTTTTTTTTTAAAATAGAGCTATGTACATGAGAAGCTGAGCTTTTCGTCCCCTCACCAAGCCTGGCTTGTTACCCAGGTGTGTGCATCCTGAATTGTTGTCCGAGGAGGAAAAAAAAAATAAGAAATTGAAGCACCAGATAGGACAAGAGGAAGGGTGGCCTCACTGCCAGAGTTCGCTTGGCTGGCTGGAAGAGAAGACAAATTTTGAGATTTCAAACGGGCAGCCTCTTCGTGCGACTGGCCAACAGGCTGCAGGATTGCCAAGCCTGTAACTGAGAAGGTAGCACAACTCCAACCAGGCAACAAAAGCCCATTGCTGAGCAACTTTAGAGAAATGATAAAAAGGTTCCCCTTGCACATATGTGCTAGTCGTTCCCGACTCTAGGGGGCGGTGCTCATCTCTGTTTCAAAGCCGAAGAGCCAGCACTGTCCGAAGATATCTCTGTGGTCATGTGGCCGGCATGACTAAATGCCAAAGGTACACGAAACACTGTTCCCTTCCCACCAAAGGTGGTCCCTATTTTTCTACTTACATTTTTTTATGTGCTTTCGAACTGCTAAGTTGGCAGAAGCTGGGACAAGTCACGGGAGCTCACCCCGTGACGTGGCGCTAAGGATTCAAACCGCTGAACTGCCAGCCTTTTGATCGACAAGCTCAGCATCTTAGCCCCTGAGCCACCACGTCCCAATTCAGTTGTCAGGAAGTGAAAATTACAAGAGGGGATGGGTTAGACGCTTGTCGGAGAAAGATCCAGCCTGGACATATGGAGGAATTTCCTGGACAGTGAGAACAATGAACCAGTGGAACAGCTTGCCACAAGACGTTACGAGTGCTCCGTTAAGAGTGCTCCATCACTGGAGGTTTTTAAGAAGAGATCGGGCAGCTATTTGTCTAGTTTTGTTTTGTTTTTTAAAACTTAAAACGAGGGCAACTGGACCAAAGTATATTTTTGGTCATTGACCTATTTGTCCAGCTTGGTAGAAAGATTCCGGCTTTGGGCAAGGGGGTTGGACTAGAAGACCTCCGAGGTCCCTTCCAATTTCACAATTCTATGAAATCATTAACAATTCAACACTTTTTTTTTTAAAAAGGCAGTGGGTGACATAGGAAGACTCTAGGATAAGTTTGAAAAAAAAAAAAAAAGATTCCAGCTGGAAGGAAAAAGCCCGTCGCATCCGTGCCAGGCCATAAGTGAAATGTCTTTTATTTGTTTTATTCTCTCGACAAGAAGTTCCATAACATTTCAAAGGAGGTGTTGTGACTCCAGCCCCCGAACCTGGCCCCATGCCCGAAAGTGAGGGGAAAGGGCCGGTAAGGCTTACCTCGGGAGCACCGATTCCTTTGGCTCGGCTCCAGGAGCCAAAACCAGACCAGTCGGAGGACGTAATGAGGCCGTCATCCCCTGATTCCTCCTTTCCCCAGGCTACGCCTTCAGACCCAGCTGATAATAATAATAATCAAGCTTGGCTTGACCCGCGCTTCAGAAGATTAGAGAGGCGGCGTCATCAAAAGGAAGGGTGGGGCAGGAGCCCCACTCCACAGGATATATAAGGAGCTTTGGGACTGCTCTCACTCCACGGGAAGCAAAAGTTTAGCTGAACCGTTTCAAAGAGAGCTGAAAGTCTTGCTACGCGAGTCATTTGTTTGAACTTTGGCAGGCAGCTGCGATTTCTCTGCCAGGACTGATAAGAGCCGTGAATCCACTGGCTGAAGGCCAGCTCGTGGGTCTGAAGTGGGGAAGGGGACAGAACAGGAGGGGTGCGAGCTTTTTCCTTTTTCCTGGTCTGGGATAATAAAAAGGCAAAGTAAAAAGCTACGCCGACCTGGTGGACACGCCTTAAAGCCTTCTTTGACGTTCCTACCGAGCGGTGGCTTGCCAAGAGAAGGGAGGGTATTTTGCTGGTGGGAACCCGCCAGATTAAAGTGGGGGGACGGGACAGCTTCGGGGTACAGCCCGAGACCCCTTTCCAAAATTTTCAAAGGTCTAGTGGTTTGAGGAGGACACCCTCCCCCCCAAAAAAAACAACAGAAAAAAAAAACTCCACGCTTTTACAATAAAAAAGTAGAAACTGATTTGATTCCTTTTTTTTTCTTTTTTACGAATATAAAGTTTCTTGTAAATATGTACAGTGTTCAGAAGCTATTCTATAGCAGGAAGCATTTTCACAAACAAGACACGCAGTATACACTTTCGAGGACTCGACAAGCCGAGTTTTCAGGTAATGAGGGATTATCATTATTAAGTAGTAAGTAGTAGTAGTAGTAGTAGTAGTATTAACCAGGAGGAGTGGAGGTTTTTTTGTTTGTTTGTTTTTCTTTCCCCTTGAGATGCAAAGGCCTTAAAAGAGCTCTCGGGACTTCCAGTGGTCGGAAATCCCGGCACGTTTCCTGACAAACCGCCGGAGAATCCAATCGTCCTGACCCTGTTTCTCCACAGCAGCGCCCCCCCTTCCACAAAACCCGAAGGGCACCGATGAAGCGGGAGAGATGGGGGGGGGCTCTCCGTAGGGCGGCACTGGGAAGGAGGTGGTGGTGCCCAAAGGAACCGGCGGAGGCACATGTGAATTTGTTCTGGCCAGCTGGGAGCAAAAAAAACAAACAGCAACCCTAGAACACTAGAAAGCAAATTTGCGGCTCACAACGGTGTGTCGGTACTGAGCGAGAGCCGAGAATGAGAAGCGAGAAACGGGACTGTGGTGGCAGAAGGAAGAGCCACAGCTGGTTTGTTGCCCGCATCCTTTTTCCCAAAAGTGAGGAGTCGGGGGGGCTGGCTCTCCTCTGGATGGCACAAAGCCCCCCCCCTTCTCTTTCTGTGACGTTCCTCGCTCCTTTTGGCCACGGCTTTTCGGCTCTTTCTTTCCCCGCCGATCCCGGTGTGTATGTGGGGGAAAGGCAGCATCTCCTCCGCTGGGCCGTTGGCTGGCATCTCATTCAGCGGGTGGGCCTGAACGATCCTCCTGTGCCGGCTTCGGGGGTGGGTGGGATGATCCACCCTGCCTCGGTGGGCTCAGTTGCAGCGGTGGTCTCGAGAACCGTCCCATTTCCTCCGGTGCCAGTTTCTCTCCCCACCCCCACCCACCCCGCACCTCCCCGTCTCCCCCACCCCACCTCCCAGGTCCACAAGGAATGGTTCTCGGTTGCAGCATCGTCTCGAAGAAGAAGAAAAAAAAGCTTCGGTATTTTCGAACACGGGAAAATTACGAGCTATACAATATCGAGCAAAGCAACTGAAAGAGGAGGCTGCGGTCAAGTTGACGGCGGCGCAGGAAGCATGCGGGGGGGAAATCGCCATGCAGGAAGCCTGGGGAGAGGGCGGAGGCCTGGCTCTGTGCGTTTGTGTGGGTGGGTGTCTGTGTTTGTGGACGGGGCAATCGAGACCCCCCCCTCTCCCCGGGAGACTTTGAATGCAGAGGGCGAGAGACCAAGTGGGCAGGTTTCATCGATGGCGGATGTGTGTGTGTGAAATCATTAAACATGTCATTTCTTTTCCCTGCAACCCGGCAAAACCACAAAAGCTGCGCTGACAGCTACGTTATCTTGGTGTCGTGTTCAATTTGGATTTGGAACGGTCAAATTCCCCCCCTGCAAAAAATATCTTATCTATCTATCTATATACTGTATAATATTCTGGGAAGCCACGGATTCACTCCGTCGCCTGAAAGATTTTGCTAGAGCTCTGCAGCGGAAGAGAATTGAACACTGGGGAGCAGACAAGAGACACCCGCGGACCGTTGCTGGCTATATAAGGCTGTTTTCCCCCCAAAATAAACGGACAGCCACGTTTTTATCGTTTTGTTTTTCCTCAAGTCTTGGGGCAAAAAAGCCCCCATTCCCCGTCGGGACGACCGATGGGTAAAAGAGAAATAGAAAAATCAAGGAACTGCTTTGAAAGGAGCAGTTAATACAAAGTGACCCTTCCCCGCCCCCCCTCCCCAAGGGACCAGGATGGGGGGGGGGAGAAAGAAAAAGGAGACACCCTCCCCCCCCAGGGCGGGACAGGAAGGTGGAAGTGGGAACATCCCACTGAAGTGCAAGGCGATCCTTGCCGCGAGCTTCAATCCTCCAGGATTGAACGTCGTTGCCGGAATGAATTTGAGCCCAGTGGAGTTACTTGGGGGGGGGGGGGAGGTGAGGGTGGATTGGGTGGTGCACCTAATTCTGGATATTTTTTGTGTTGTTCTCCTAGGAGTTCCGGGTGGGAGGGTGGAGGCTTGTGACGTTTATACTGAAGATTGGTCCCAGACCTGTTGAGGGGGAAAAAAAAAAGGCACATTAAATTCAGGAAGGGAGATCCTGTTTGCAAATGTCCAGAATTAAAGACTGAGCCTCACAGTGCGCTCTTCCCTCCACCCCCTCTCTTTCTCTCCATCTCTCTTCTTTCAAGAGATGACATTGCTTAAATTCACTCAACCTTCAGCGTGATGTCTGGGAGCTGTGCGAGGCTGTCCCAGCTGCACAATTTGCTGCCGCCCGAGCCGCCACCCGGCTGGCCATAGCTCAGCTGTTCCTGCCACCTCACTCTCCCAGTCTCCCCAGTCACTCCAAGGTATGGTGAGCCGGATGGGTTTGACACTAAGAGCATTGCTAAGTTATTGGGACTAGAACTCACCGTCTCCTGGTGATTGGCCCAAAGTCACCCAGCTGGCTTTCATGCCTAAGGCCGCACTAAAACTCACAGTCTCCTGGTGATTGGCCCAAAGTCACCCAGCTGGCTTTCATGCCTAAGGCCGCACTAAAACTCACTGTCTCCTGGTGATTGGCCCAAAGTCACCCAGCTGGCTTTCATGCCTAAGGCCGCACTAAAACTCACTGTCTCCTGGTGATTGGCCTAAAGTCCCCCAGTCGGCTTTCATTTCTAAGGTGGGACTAGAACTCGCCGTCTCCTGGTGATTGGCCCAAAGTCCCCCAGCCGGCTTTCATGCCTAAGGCTGGACTAGAACTCACCGTCACCTGGTTTCTAGACTGTCTCTCATTTTCCCCAATGGCCGGGGATGTAGGAGAACCACTTTCCCCCCTCACATGTAGGGTGGGAGGTTTGGGGAGAGGGATGTCCCCATCGTGCTTTACCTTGTTGACCTGGGCGAGGGGGGTCCGGGCGCCCCCCACTTGTATTCGCCCCCTACTGCTCTCCTCAAACAGTCTTCCTGGGGACCTTTCTCGGCGGGTGCTGAGCACCCTTCCGGGAGATTTCTCCCTCTCCAGGGGTCGCCCTGGGGATTTGTCCCTCCGTAGCTCTGTCCGTCCTTCTCGGTAGCGGTGCGGTGTGCTTGGCTCGCGAGGGTGGCTGGGAGCTTCCGGGGGTCCTGGGCTCGACGCTACCCGCTTGGTTATGTGCTCGTTATACGTGGGCGGGCCTCTCTTGTTTGGGCTGCTGTCAATCAAAAAACAAAGGTTGGCAAAAATGTATAAAGACAGACCTGCTAAATGTTGCAAGCGTCATCAAACCTCTGGTTCATTTTATCATGTGCTGGACAGGCCCGAAAGCGAGAAAATATTGAATGAAAATACACAAATGGCTGGGGGGAAAAAATGATAAAACGACATATAGATCTGAAACCAGAGAGATTTTTGTTGGGCGTCCTACCAGAAAAATACGATAAAAAGACTACATATTTGATTTTGCAAATGCTGACTTGCAGCCAAGAATTGTATTTGCGCAACACTGGAAAAACGATGAGATCCCGTCCGAGGGGAATGTAAATATTTCATCCTTTATAAGGTAGGTAAAATGAGGACCCAGATTGTTGGGGGCAATAAGTTGACTTTGTATATAATATACAAATAGGATGAAGACTATTGCTTGACACAGTGTAAGCCGCTTCGAGTCTTCGGAGAAGGGCGGGATATAAATGCAAAAAAAAAATTAGATTGTGCAGAAATGGACAGACTAACACTTGCTGTTAAGGATAAAGAAGCAACTGAATATTTTTTGATACAGGACATATTCTATCGATGGCTAGATAACAGAAACAGAAGTTAGAAAGGGGGAGATATAAATGGAGGAAATGGCATAGAGGAGAGTTATTGAAGATTATGTCAAATGTTACGTATTAATGTTATTATATTATTATGTTATTATATTACTAGCATGACGGCAATTAATCATCACAATGAAGATGTACAATATGACTATTTAAACATGAATTGTATCCAGAATTGACACGGTTTGATGCAAATTGAATGTTATATAAATAAAATAAATAAAACATGAAAAACAAAACAAAACCAAAGGACAGCAAACATCTGGTTAGATTGCGACTGGCAGCACTGCCTGTATTGTTCGGCGCACGCTGGAGAATAGGGCCGTGGTGGCTCAGGCTGTAAGATAGCCTGTTATTAAAACACAGCAGCCTGCAATTACTGCAGGCTCGAATCCCACCAGGTCCAAAGTTGACTCAGCCTTCCATCCTTTATAAGGTAGGTAAAATGAGGACCCAGATTGTTGGGGGGGGCAATAAGTTGACTTTGTAAATATATAAATAGAATGAGACTATTGCCTTATACACTGTAAGCCGCCCTGAGTCTTCGGAGAAGGGCAGGATATAAATGTAAATAAAAAAAAAAAAATAGAGGGAGGCAAAGCACATCCAAAGATAAACATCTGTAGAGATTCTTCAGCACTGACAGGATGGAAGGGAATGGAAGGATTTATACTCCTTGCAAATAGCTGGTCATTCGATAGCCTTGCTCCTTGGCTTGCCGCATTTATTTCTTGCCGGCGTCTTCTGCTTTTGAATTTTTCCCAAGAAAAGCCTTTGGCGGTTTGCCTAATTAGACCAAGGTTGGTGATAAGACTGAAGAGTTGTGTTATGAAGAATTTGCTTTGATTTAGTTTGGACGACGCTGAGAACGAGTTTAATTCTCAGCTGTTCTAATAAAATCTGTTTGTTTTTGAACTGATTGCGTTTACTACTACCTACTTGGGCCTGGGTCACAACACCCTTCCCATCCCACCCCTCCGGGATCACCTGCCCAATTGTAGAGCCCCTCTCAAGCCACGCCCCCACTCTCCCTTCCTTAGCTAGAAAGCATCCCAGATTCTCCCTCGAAGCTGGAAGGTCTCTTCCTACCTGCGAGTGGTGGAGGAGCCCCGATGATGCTCGTTGTTGGATTCTTTCACCAAATTCCCTTTGCAGCAAATGACTCTCAGTTTGTCCTGATACGAAGAGGCCAGGTAAATAGCTCCGGAAGAGATTGCCGGGCCCAGGTAACGAGGGCTCGGGATGTCCAGGTGGGCTCGGGCCGGGATGCTGGCGGCATGGGGAGGAAAGACACTCTTTAGAGAGGGTAATACCCCCCTCAAATCTTCTCCGAAAGGCACAGGAGCCACTTGGCACTTGGCGCCCCCGAAGGCTACGGCTAACTTACCCGAGAGAGGCACGTGCTTGGATTTCTATCACCTCCAGGGAGTTGAAGTGGGTCACGAACAGGTACGGTTCCCGATAGGCTGTGGCCGCGCCCAGGAGAGAAAAGCCAGGTTAGAGAAAGTCAACGGGGGACAGACTGTTTTCTGTCCAAATCCACGTTAAAATGTCTGAGGTTGAGGAAAAACTGACCTAAATCCTACAGGTATGGTAGAATGAATGGGAAAGGTAAATTATGATCGTTTTTCACACTTATGACTGTTGTAGCCCGCCAGCAGATCTGGTGGCAGACTCAGATAGTGAGGAGGTTGGGGAAGAACATGGGCCAGTCCTGGAGTCTGGGGAAGGCTCCGATGAGCGCTCTGCATCGGAGGCAGAGATGGGGCCAGGGCCGTCTTGACAGTTGTCAGCTGCCTTCGGAGTCGGACATCAGTGGGGCAGAAGAACAGCTGGAGCCTGTTCCCAGTGTGCGCATGCGCAGAGCTGCCAGGAGAAGGGAATAGCTAAGGAACAAGGGTCGACTCAGGAGTAAAGCCACGGGTGGACATTGAATGGCCCCTCCCAGAGGGAATAAAAGAGGAGCGAAAGGGGAGTGGAGTTTGCAGGAGACAATTAGTTCACTTAATTGGTTTGTTTGACTCTCTGAGACTCCTTGCCAAGTTTTGAAGATATCGGCCTGGCAGCTCTCCAAGCCAGATAGAGTCTGTGATTATAAATTCTCCCTTGAAAGACTTTGCTGGATGTAAATGAGAGGAATTCACAGTCACTTAATAAAAAGGGTTTTTTTGTCGGGACAAGGAGTCTGCTTCATGCTCTTGGGAAGCCTAGGTCAGAACAGTATCCCTATGGCAAGTGATCAAAATTTAGATGCTTGGCAACTATTTATGTTGGTCACAGCATCCTGGGATCACGTGCTCTCTTTTTGTGATCTTCTGGCAAGCAAAATCAACGGGGGAGCCAGATTCACTTAACAACCGTATTACTAACTCAACAACCGCAGTTGTTTCATTTAACAACGATGTCAAGAAAAGTCATGAAACGGGGCAAAACTCAACAAATATTTTATCTAACAACAGATTTTTTTGGGGGGGGGACGGATTATGGTCCTGAGTCAAGGATTATCTGTCATTTTTAAAAGCTAAATCTCTAAAGAATATGTATTTTCCTAATTTTTCAACCCTCCGCATTAAAAAAAAAAAACCAGTTAGAGATAAAGCCTAAACTCACCAAATGCCAAAGGCAGGCGGCTCCATTTCAGGTCATCCGAGCGGCTGCGTCTTCCGTAGGAGTCTACAAAAATGCCAAATTCTGCAGGGGAGTGGCAAAATAACAACAATAATAGTTGAAGTGGGATATTTAGGAAAGAAAGAAATACTGTAACAGTCTGCCCAGAGTCTAGAAATTCAATTGTCTTTAACAAATCAGCGATTAGTAAATTGTCAGTATAGGAAATTTCTCTTTTTTTCTAGAAAGAGTGAAGAGAAGAGCAACAAAGAGGATTAGGGGACCGGAGGCTAAAACGTACAGAGAACGGTTGCAGAAATTAGATGTGGCTAGTGGAATGAAAAAAGGAAGTGGGGAGACATGATTGCAGAGGCAAATTCCTTGTGTGTCTAATCACACTTGGCCAATAAAGCTATTCCACTCCGCTCCGTTCTGTTCCGTTCCATTCTATTCTATTCCACTTCATTCCATTCCATTCCACTTCATTTCATATATTCCATTCCATTCCACTCCATTCCATATATTCTATTCTATTTCACTCCACTCCATTCCATATATTCCATTCCATTCCATTCCACTCCATATATCCCATTCCATTCCACTTTACTCTTCCATTCCATATAATCCATTCCTTTCCACTCCATTTCACTCCAATCCACTCCATTCCATATATTCCATTTCACTCCACTCCATTCCATATATTCCACTCCACTCCATATATTCCATTCCATTTCACTCCACTCCACTCCATTCCTATTCCATTTCACTCAACTCCATATATTTCATTCTATTTCGATTCCATTCCATTCCACTCCACTCCGTTCCATTCTATTCCACTCTACTTCACTCCATTCCATTCCATATATTCCATTCCATTTCACTGCACTCCATTCCATTCCATTCCACTTCACTCCATTCCATATATTCCATTCCCTTTCACTCCACTCCATTCCATTCCATATATTCTATTCCACTTCATTCCATAAATTCCATTCTATTTCACTCCACTCCACTCCATATATTCCATTCCATTCCATATATCCCATTCCATTCCACTTTACCCTTTCGTTCCATATAATTCATTCCGTTCCATTCCACTCCATATATTCCATTCCATTCCTTTCACTCCTCCATTCCATATAATCCATTCCTTTCCACTCCATTTCACTCCAATCCACTCCATTCCATATATTCCATTTCACTCCACTCCATTCCATATATTCCACTCCACTCCATATATTCCATTCCATTTCACTCCACTCCACTCCACTCCATTCCTATTCCATTTCACTCAACTCCATATATTTCATTCTATTTCGATTCCATTCCATTCCACTCCACTCCGTTCCATTCTATTCCACTTTACTTCACTCCATTCCATTCCATATATTCCATTCCATTTCACTGCACTCCATTCCATTCCATTCCGCTTCACTTCATTCCATATATTCCATTCCCTTTCACTCCACTCCACTCCATTCCATTCCATATATTCTATTCCACTTCATTCCATATATTCCATTCTATTTCACTCCACTCCACTCCACTCCATATATTCCATTCCATTCCATATATCCCATTCCATTCCACTTTACTCTTTCGTTCCATATAATTCATTCCGTTCCATTCCACTCCATATATTCCAGTCCACTCTTCACTCCATTCCATTCCATATATTCCATTCCATTTCACTCCACTCCATATATTCCACTCCACTCTACTCCATATATTCCATTCCATTCCACTCCACTCCATTCCTATTCCATTTCACTTCATATATTTCATTCCACTCCATTCCTATTCCATTTCACTCAACTGCATATATTTCATTCCACTCCATTCCACATATTCCATTCCATTCCACTCTCCCACTCCACTCCACTCCAACTCCATCCCATCCCTTTCCATCCCATCCTCTATAGCAGGGGTCTCCAGCCTTGGTCCCTTTAAGACTTGTGGACTTCCGCTTTGCTGGCTGAGGAACTCTGGGAATTGAAGTCCACAAGTCTTAAAGGGACCAAGGCTGGAGACCCCTGCTCTATAGTCTATTACACCAGTTCCCCCCTTCCCATCCACCATCGCTCACACCAACTTACCATGGAAGCACAGCAGATACTCTTCCCGCTGCCCTGCTGGGTTCACCTGGATGATGTTGATTGGGAAACTATTGTTGGAGGATGCAAACACAGCGGATGCCAAGGTGTGGTCATTCTTATCCAGGAATTCTAAAACGACATATTTCAGTTTCAGTAAAAGCGGGACGTTGCCTGCTTCCTGCTACACTAGGAAGCCGTGGTGGCGCAGTGGTCAGAATGCAATATTGCAGGCTGACTCTGCTCGCGGCCAGCAGTTTGATCCTGACTGGCTCACGGTTGACTCGGCCTTCCATCCTTCCAAGGTGGGTAAAATGAGGAGCCAGATTGTTGGGGGCAAGAGGCTGACTTTGTAAACCGCTTAGAGAGGGCCGGAAAGCACTATGAAGCGGGATATACGTGCTATTGCCCTTCCTTCCTTCCTTCCTTCCTTCCTTCCTTCCTTCCTTCCTTCCCAGTAGTTAGAAAGCAGTATACAAGCTAACTCTGCCAACTTCCAGGAGTTTGATCCTGACCGGCTCAAGGTTGACTCAGCCTTCTGTCCTTCCAAGGTCGGTTAAATGAGGACCCAGATTGTTGGGGGAAAGAGACTGTTAACTGCTTAGAGAGGTCTGGAAAGCACTATAAAGCGGTCTATAAGTCTATTGCTTATAGTGCCTATTGCTATTGCTCTTTCTCTTCAGCTCTGCTACCTTCTTGGCCTCTTGGACTGACCCTCCACCTCCCTTCCCTGTGAGCCCCTCATGTCTCCACCCCCCACAAAGCCCCGCTGTCTTTTTCTGCTGACCAAACTTTTTTATATATATAATTCATTTTATTTTATTTTGGTACAAATAATCCATCTTCCACTAAACAGTCGTACAAATGCCTGTGCAAAACAGTTAAAATCTACAATCATATTCATTATTTAATCTATTCTTAGCTTAATACCAATACATTAAATATCTAATCCTTTACATCCTCTTCTTAATTTGCTTAACTCTGTTAACTATTTTCTGTATTTTACTCATCTACTTTTATTTCTAATTCTTATATTTGTCCTCTAACCGTCGATAAAACGTTTCCCGTACTGCATAATCGCCGCTTTGTTCTTTCTCTTTAATTGCCAGTGTTAATCTATTCGCTTCTGCACGTTCTAATATTTCCCTGATCACGTTCTCCACTGTAGGAATCTCTCCGCTTTTCCAGTTTTGTGCAAATACCTCAATCGGAGGGAGGGACGCCCCTACCATCGCCACTCCCTCCGCAGCCTTTGGAACGTCCGCCCTTCAAAGCCGGCCGGGGTAAGAAGAAATTCCTACCTTCTAGGGTGTACTGCTTCATCTCGATTTCGTAAAACTTATTGGTCCCGATGAGGATGCTGTAATTGGTGAAATGGATACAGCTGCACGGCTCGGAGGTTTCGATCTCCTGCAAGAGCAAAAACAACGAAGCGCACATGCTCGGTCACCGAAGTTCTCCCTTCATTGATAACCACCTGCCTGGCTGAAGAACTTCTCCAGAACTTGCCTTGGGTGTGGTCACACAAGGCAACTGAGGTCTAAAGCAGTGGAGGGTTTCAAAAATTTTTACTACCGGTTCGGTGAGCGTGGCTTGCTGGGCGTGGCAGGGGAAGGATACTGTAAAATCTCCATTCCCTTCCCACTCCAGGAGAAGGATACTGCAAAATCCCCACCTCCTCCCGATCAGCTGGGACTCGGGAGGCAGAGAATAGATGGGGACGGAGCCAGTCAGAGGTGGTATTTACCAGTTCTCCGAACTACTCAAAATTTCCGCTACCGGTTCTCCAGAACTGGTCAGAACCTGCTGAAACCCACCTCTGGTCTAAAGCCTATGGGACGGGAATTTGTGACTTTAAGATTTGTGGACTACAATTTGATGGAATATATGGCAGTAACTTGTGGACTGTTGGACATAAGAAACTATTAGGAAATATTGTGATTGACTTTTCAAAAGGAGTAATGAAGGAAAGACAGAGACTAATGCATCCAAAAAAAAATAAAAAATGCAGATGTTATAAATTGTTGTAGTCCGCCAGCAGCCTGCGGAGGTGGCAGCGGAGTTGGGCAGTGAGGAGGCTGGGGAGGACAATGGGGCAGTCCCGGACTCTGGAGAAGGCCCGGACGAGGGCTCTGTGTTGGAGGTGGAGATGGGGCCAGGGCCATCTGGGAGCAATGTGCGGATTCCGGAGCCTCCAGAGGCCGACAGCAGAGAGGCAGAGGAACAGGAGGAGCCTGTTCCTACTGCACGCATGCGAAGAACTGCTAGAAGCCAAGAGCAGCTGAAGCAAAAAGGGCGACTCGGGAGTAAGGCCAGGAGATGATTGGCCCCTCCCATAAGGCTTAAAAGAGCAGCAACGAGCCGTTGGGTTCTTTGTGGAAAAGCAACCTTGATTCCATTGCTTCTTGTCAACAACTAAGGGATTATAATGTAGGCGTTCATGCTGCAGGCAGGTTGAAGAGAGGGACGGTGGGCAGACATGGTCCGATTCAATTGATCTGACGGAGGTGCCACCAGACTTTCACTGGAGACATTGTTAGGGGTCCATGGACTCAGAAGACACTTTACCTTCCTGATGCAGTACTTGCTGAGGCTCTCGTTGTAACGCAACACCACGACTTTGCTGGGCATGGCCGCACAGATGCACAACCCATTGTCGATCTGCAAAGGAATCCAACAGAAGCACCGTTTGGGAAAGAGGCTGGCAATATCGGGGATCGGATTCAATCGACAGGAGGCCGCACACCTAAATAACAAGTCATTTGCTTACACGGAATGAAAGTTTAAGTCGGGGTCTTTGAGGGTCGGGCTTGCTTGCTTGCTTAACCTCACATCAGGGAGCTACAGGTAGTCCTCCACTTACAAAGGTTCATTTAGTGACTGTTCGAAGTTACAACGGCCCTGAAAAAAGTGACTTAGGACCATTTTTCACACATATGACTGTTTTTGTGCCTGCTCGTCCAGCAATCTTAATAGCTGGCTGTTTTTGTGCCTGCTCGTCCAACAATCTTAGTAACTGGCTGTTTCTGTGCCTGCTCGTCCAACAATCTTAGTATCTGGCTTTTTTTGTGCCTGCTCGTCCAACAATCTTAATAGCTGGCTGTTTTTGTCCCTGCTTGTCCAATAATCTTAGTATCTGGCTTTTTTTGTGTCTGCTCGTCCAACAATCTTAATAGCTGGCCTGATCGTCCAATAATTTTAGTAGCAAAAACAGCCAGGGAAGTGACTGAAGCCTGGGAAACAGGCCCCTCATTGGCCAACAGGCATGCTGATTTACCACCAGCCTATCAAGTACTTAGGAGGCGGGGGTTTGGCAGCACAAGCAAACGACAGGCAATGAATGGCTCCAGCACGAATCTGAAAGCTCGGAAGACGAAACCTCTGGTCCCGGCGACCGACCCAGATTGGAACCTGTGACATTACCCTGGGACACGTGGATTTGCCTTCATCCGTGTCCACGGATTGTTCCGTGAATGACTGAGAGCTTGGCGGGTCTTACCTTGCCAGCCGCAAAAAGATGGCAGCCTTTCACGGCCTCAAAAATATTGGGCGACACGTCAGGTTGAGCCGGGAGGTGGGATTGAGCGAGGGACTGCTTCACCTTTTTCACATCCACAAGGCACAACGCCCTTTCGTCTCCTGGGGAAACCATGCCACGGAGAGATAGAATTCCTTTATTGGCCGAAGTGTGACTGGAGACACAAGGGATTTGTCCCCGGTGCTTAAGCTCTCAGCGTACATAGAAGCCACAAGTGGTAAATCAGGATCGTAATCATAAAGTACCATCATCATAAATCGTAACCTACAGCACGCAGTGATGTTTAGTGGGATACTAAATATGCAAACAACATAAATCGTAATAGGATCCTAAATTAAGGGCAACCTACATAAACTATGAGATGCTAACAACCCAGTTATAGTCATAAGATGCTAAGGAAACCGGAAAGATGAAAAGACGAGAAGGATAATTAGGTGGTTTGACATTCTAGAGCAGTGATGGTGAAGCTTTTTGGAACCAAGTGCCCAAACTGGAACGCGCCCAGGTGCGCACACCAGAACACTGGAAACCCAAAGACCAGCTGGCTGGCGCGCGCATGCCTGTTTTTCAGACCGGGTCCAGAAACAGCTTGGAAAACAGCCTGAGTTTTGGCTGTTTTCAGGCGCTCCAGCACCCGCGAAGACCAGCTGGCCGGCGAGCTGGAAACCAGAAGAGCAGCTGGCGACAGCACACGTGCCCGCGGAGAGGGCTCTGTGTGCCACCTCTGGTATGTGTGCCATAGGTTCGCCATCACAGTCCTAGAGCGTAGACAGTGTTGTGGGAATTTTGTTTAGCAGAGGGATGCCATGGGGGGGGAGGGGAAACTGTCTTTGCGTCTGGTTGTTTTGGCATGCAATTGCTAGACTAGAGCATAAACAGCAATCAAAGGAGGCTGGACTTAATTCCTTTGTGGCTACGTAGGGATTCTCGGCTGATCCCTCTTTTCACTCCACCCTAGGTTCTGCCACTCCTTCTCCTATACACAGAGGACAACTTCAAATCCTCCGAGGGCAACAAAACACACACCTATGGAATAATTGCCGGGAAATGCAGGAGAGCCAACAGACATGAGTCCCAGCAGCCAGCTTGTTTTCAAAAGCAAGTTTCTAGCCCTCATGGTTCAGATAGATCTGAAAGCAGGTGCGTAGATTCAAAACCTCACGTGGGTTGACCCTTATTTCAAGTAGCAAAGAGGGAGGGGCAGGGGTGAAATTCAAATTTTTTCCCCTACCAGTTCTGTGGGCGTGGCTTGGTGGGCCTGGCAGGGGAAGGATACTGCAAAATCCACATTCCCACCCCACTCCTGGGGGAAGGATAGTGCAAAATTTCCATTCCCTCCGCACTCCTGGAGGGGAAGGATACTGCAAAATCCACATTCCCTCCCCACGCCTGGGGGGGAAGGATACTGCAAAATCTTCATTCCCACCCCACTCCTGGGGGAAGGATACTGCAAAATCCCCATTCCCTTCCCACTCCTGGGGGAAGGATACTGCAAAATCTTCATTCCCACCCCACTCCTGGGGGGGGAAGGATACTGCAAAATCCACATTCCCACCCCACTCCAGGGGAAGGATACTGCGAAATCCACATTCCCTTCCCACTCCTGGGGGAGAGATATTGCAAAATCTCCATTCCTACCCCACTCTGGGGCCAGCCAGAGGTGGTATTTGCTGGTTCTCGGAACTATTCAAAATTTCCACTACCGGTTCTCCAGAACCTGCTGAATTTCACCCCGGGGGTCGGGGGTGGAGTGGGGGAAAGCAGAGAGATATTTTCTTGCGAGTCTTGCTGTTTTGTCTGCGCCCCCCGAGCCGGGCCCCCTGCCAGAAAATGAGGGGGAAGGGCCATCAGGACTTACCCCGGGAGCACCGGCTTCCCTGACTCAGCTCCAGGAGCCAGAGGCAGGCCAGGTGGAGAAGATAACGAGGCCTCCGTCCCCTGACTCTTCCCCCCCCCCCGACTATGCCTCCAGACCCAGCTGATGGCAATCAGGCCTGGCTGGACCCTAGGTTTCGTAGGCAGGAGAGGCAGGAACAACAGAAGCAGGGATAGGGCAGGCCTAGGAAGTGCTGAGTCATGGAGCCACACCCCACAGGATATAAAAGCAGCAAGGGCTGCTATGCCTCTTCGTAGCAGGCGAATCAACTGCTTGACTAGAGCTGAAGTACTGTTTGTTGACTCATCGGCATCCAGGGAGATAACAAAGACACTTGGCAGATGCTTGCTAGTTTGCTGCCAGAGCTAATAGTGTCGGCTAATTAAGTCATCGCTCGGACTGAGGCGAGGGGGACAGAACACTTGCGTTGAAAACGAAGGCATCCTTTCCAACTTCCTTACCTGCAATCATGAGCAGTTTCTCTAGGTCCTTGATGAGGTGGATTTGAAAGACAGCACCAATCCCGGGGACGTGCGTTAAGGAATTCTTTAGCACGTTCAGGGCGTAAAGTCCTTCCTCAGCGCCCACCAGGACCACCTGTCCCAACCGGATTGACAAACACATCCATGCATCAAACAAAGGCATAGAAAGGAGGCCCAAAAGGTCAATGCAAAACATTTTGACCCAGCAAGGAAATTGGACTATTTTAGACACCTGTTGGGGTCTGCCAGCAACCTGTGGAGCTGGTAATTGAGTCAGTGATGAGGCTGAGGAAGAGCATGGGCCATTCCTGGAGGCTGGGGAAGGCCCAGATGAGGGCTCTGCATCAGAGGCAGCGGTAGGGCCAGGGCCATCTGGGAGTGATGTGCGGACTCTGGAGCCTCCAGAGGCTGACAGTAGTGAGGCAGAGGAACAGGAGGAGCCTGTTCCTAATGCATGCATGAGGAGAGCTGCCAGAAGGCAAGAGCAGCTCAAGCAAAGAGGACGACTTGGGAGTAAGGCCAAGAGATGATTAGCCCCTCCCATAAGGCTTAAAAGACCAGCAATGGCGTTTGGGCTCTTTGCCGGAAAACAACATTGATAGCTTCGTCTTCTTGCATTTCTTTTGTATCTGTGTCTTCTGAACGTTTGCCAAGAAAGGCCTTTGGCAGTTTGCCTAATTGGACCAATGTTGGGGATAGGACTGAGGAATTTGTGTTGGGAGGAATTTGCTTTAATTTAGTTGGACTACGCTGAGAATGAAGTAATTCTCAGCTGTTCAAATAAAGTGTCAAGCAGCAAATTTAATACCCTGTTTCCCCCAAAATAAGCCCCAGTTAAGATTGTCAGCCAGATGGATGCATTTAGTACCATATTTTCCCCAAAATAAGACCCAACCGGAAAAATAAGTCCTCGCATGATTTTTCAGGATGCTCGTAATATAAGCCCTACCCTCAAAATAAGCCCTAACTAGAAAATAAGCCCCAGTTAAGATTGTCAGCCAGATGGATGCATTTAGTACCATATTTTCCCCAAAATAAGCCCCAGTTAAGATTGTCAGCCAGATGGATGCATTTAGTACCATATTTTCCCCAAAATAAGCCCCAGTTAAGATTGTCAGCCAGATGGATGCATTTAGTACCATATTTTCCCCAAAATAAGACCCAACCAAAAATAATTCCTAGCATGATTTTTCAGGATGCTTGTAATATAAGCCCTACCCTCAAAATAAGCCCCAGTTAAGATTGTCAGCCAGATGGATGCATTTAGTACCATATTTTCCCCAAAATAAGCCCCAGTTAAGATTGTCAGCCAGATGGATGCATTTAGTACCATATTTTCCCCAAAATAAGACCCAACCGGAAAAATAAGTCCTCGCATGATTTTTCAGGATGCTCGTAATATAAGCCCTACCCTCAAAATAAGCCCCAGTTAAGATTGTCAGCCAGATGGATGCATTTAGTACCATATTTTCCCCAAAATAAGCCCTAACTAGAAAATAAGCCCTAATGTATCTTTTGGGGCAAAATTTAATATAAGATCCGGTCTTATTTTCGGGGAAACACGGTACATAAATAACATTTGCCAGTTATTCAAAACTTAAATGGTCTTCACTGTTCAGGAGCCACAAAAGTTGCCGCGGGCATTAAAGGTGAGCTGAAGCCGGAGACCCCGTTACCTGATCGCTGAAGGGTAAAGTGCAGTTGATATCCAAACGGTCTTCGCCTTCCAGCTTCAGGAGAGAATTCCCAAGGAGTTTCTGTGCAGGAAGGGAGAATGGGAAGAGGTGGAGAAAAAAGATCAGTGGCTGGTCACAATTGCAATAATAATTCTCGATTTACAATCGTAGCGATTGCCCAAAATGATCACAGCATTGGAAAAATGATCCTGTAGCTTACAATAATAAAACACTAATCTCCACTCCTGTGGTGACAACCATCAATCAGATAAGCCAGAGTGGGATGGGCTCCAGGCCTGTTGGCAAATCCAGATCTTCAGCGCCATGTGAAAGGATAGAATAGCAAAAGCACTTAAGTCTTAAATACCGCTTCACAGCGCTTTCCAGCACTCTCTAAACGGTTTACAGAGTCAGCACCTTGCCCCCAACAATCTGGGTCCTCATTTTACCTACCTTATAAAGGATGGAAGGCTAAGTCAACCTTGGGCCGGGCTTGAACCTGCAGTAATTGCAGGCTACTGTGTTCTTAATAACAGGCTTTTACCAGCGTGAGCTAAACCGGCCCCTTGGGGATAGGGTTGGGGATAGGACTGAGGAATTTGTGTTGGGAGGAATTTGCTTTAATTTAGTTGGACTATGCTGAGAATGAAGTAATTCTCAGCTGTTCAAATAAAGTGTCAAGCAGCAAATTTAATACCCTGTTTCCCCCCAAAATAAGACCCAACCGGAAAAATAAGTCCTCGCATGATTTTTCAGGATGCTCGTAATATAAGCCCTACCCTCAAAATAAGCCCCAGTTAAGATTGTCAGCCAGATGGATGCATTTAGTACCATATTTTCCCCAAAATAAGCCCTAACTAGAAAATAAGCCCTAATGCATCTTTTGGGGCAAAATTTAATATAAGATCCGGTCTTATTTTCGCGGAAACACGGTACATAAATAACATTTGCCAGTTATTCAAAACTTAAATGGTCTTCACTGTTCAGGAGCCACAAAAGTTGCCGCGGGCATTAAAGGTGAGCTGAAGCCGGAGACCCCGTTACCTGATCGCTGAAGGGTAAAGTGCAGTTGATATCCAAACGGTCTTCGCCTTCCAGCTTCAGGAGAGAATTCCCAAGGAGTTTCTGTGCAGGAAGGGAGAATGGGAAGAGGTGAATAAAAAAGATCAGTGGCTGGTCACAATTGCAATAATAATTCTCGATTTACAATCGTAGCGATTGCCCAAAGTGATCACAGCATTGGAAAAATGATCCTGTAGCTTACAATAATAAAACACTAATCTCCACTCCTGTGGTGACAACCATCAGTCAGATAAGCCAGAGTGGGATGGGCTCCAGGCCCGTTGGCAAATCCAGATCTTCAGCGCCATGTGAAAGGATAGAATAGCAAAAGCACTTAAGTCTTAAATACCGCTTCACAGCGCTTTCCAGCACTCTCTAAACGGTTTACAGAGTCAGCACCTTGCCCCCAACAATCCGCGTCTCCTCATTTTAACCGTCCTCGGAAGGACGGAAGGAGGAGTCAACAACCATGAGCTGGTCAGGATCGGACTGCCGGCAGCCGGCAGTCAGCAGAAGTAGCCCGGGGCGCTGCATTCTAACCACGGCGCCACCACGGCTCATAATAAAATAAATACACGTCTCTAGCCGTTATTGAGGGACACGGTGGCTCAGGGGCTAGGACGTTGAGCTTGTTGATTGAAAGGTCGGCAGCTCAGCGGTTCGAATCCCTAGTGCTGCCGTGTAACGGGGTGAGCTCCTGTTACTTGTCCCAGCTTCTGTCAACCTAGCAGTTTCGAAAGCAGGTAAAAAATGCAAGTAGAAAAAATAGGGACCATCTTTGGTGGGAAGGGAACAGCGTTCCGTGTGCCTTTGGCGTTGAGTCATGCCGGCCACATGACCACGGAGACGTCTTCGGACAGCGCTGGCTCTTCGGCTTTGAAACGGAGATGAGCACCGCCCCCTAGAGTCGGCAACGACTAGCACATATGTGCGAGGGGAACCTTTACCTTTAGCTGTTATTGGAAAAATAGCTAAGCAAAGGTAACAACAGAAAATAAGGATGTTTGGTTCTTTACAGGTGGTTTGGTTTTGCAGCGGGACGACATTTTGCTGCGAGACAAGCAGAGGCTGGATTTGAATCCTGAAGGAGATGGTTCGCGTAGACATATCGGCTCTCCCTAGGAATCTCCCTAATAGAGGGAGAACATAGATAGATCTAACGCCGACTTGCAATGCAATAGGACATGTGGGATATCTTTAGCTTCCTCATTGCCACGTGTACACACTCGTTTAGCTATGGGGGTGTTATCGTACCTGCCCCGCAGGAGTGCCAGAGTGAGGATATTAAGCCTGGCTCTAAAAAAACCCCGTAATAATGCTATTTTACTCTTAGGAAAAGCCAGGTCTTTCCGATACTTTGCTGGTTCCCGCCTCCACCCATATAATCCGATTTCTGCTGCCTGGAGAGATATCTTGTAACGTTCTAGCTGGAACTCCACGTCTCTTATTAGCCCAGGTTAATAAGCACCAACGGTCTGTTGGAAATCTCCAGATGTACTTGGAAGGCCCGTTGGAAATCATTTCTAGTTTTTTTAGTGCTCGGAGACGGGAGCGTAAAAGCTACAGAGGCTCAGTTAATTTTTTTGATAAGCCTGTTGAGCAACGAAGGCCCTACTAAGAAGCGGAAGGATTATATATGCACTGCTGGGCTTCCAGAAAAGCCTGGGTTTCATCTGCGCCGGAGATCCATCGCAGTCAATCGAAGTCGCTGTAATTGCATTTTTTTTAAAGCCTGCCTGAGCTCTTCGTTTGTGAGAAGTGCACTTGACGTGAATCGACAGAGCTTTTTTTCTGCAGAAGGCATTCAGGAACAGGAAATTTTGACTGCATATTTTTTTTTTCTTTGGTTTCGGAGATGAAAAGTCATCCGTAGGGAACTGAATCTGAGCCAAGGATTTTGATTTAAAAAAAAATCGCTCCCGGCTGAGCGATCAAGGACCGGAGAGCCATTTGCAAAGAGAGAGCCCACTCCCCGATTAAGAATTTCACCTTAAAATCCAAGTTTGCCTCACTCTCTTGGAATTGAGGTGGGGGGGACATGGGCTAGGCAGCCATCTCTGCTTTGGCTGAGTCATCTTTTCTTTCTTTCTTTCTGTATTTCTTGAAAGGATTCCAACTGACCCATCCCACACATTTCCTTCCTTCCTTTTTTCTCCCCCTCTCTTCTTTCCCCTCCCTCCCTCCCTCCTTCTTCCTTTCTTCTTTCCTTTCTTTCTCCTTCTCCCTCCTTTTATTTTCTTTCCCTTTTTCCTCTCCCTTTCTCTCTCCATTCTCCCTCTTTTTTTCTTTCTCTCTCCCTCCCTTTTTTCTCTCTCCTTCCTTCTTTCCTTTCCTCTCCTCTCTCCCTCTTCTTCTCCCCTTCCCTCCCTTTTCCTATTTCCCCCCCTTTTCTTTTTATTTTCTTTCTCTTCCTTCTCCTCCCTCCCTCCTTCTCTCTCCCCTCCCTTTTCTATCTTTTCTCTTCCTGTCCCTTCTTCCTCCCTCTCCCTTTTGCTTTCTCTCTCCTCTCCTTCCTCCCTTTTTCTCTTTCCTTCTATCTTGATCTTTCTCCCTTTCTCCTTCCTTCCTTTCTTCTTCCCTTCCTTCCTTCTTCCCTTCCTCCTCTTTCTCTTTCTCCTCCTTCCTCCTTCTTTCCTTCTTTCTTCCCTTCATCTCTCTTTCCCTTCCTTCTTCCCTTCCTCCCTCTTTCCCTTCCTTCTTCCCTTCCTCCCTCTTTCCCTTCCTTCCTTCTTCCCTTCCACTTTCCCTTCCTTCCTTCTTTCCTTCCTCCCTCTTTCCCTTCCTTCCTTCTTCCCTTCATCCCTCTTTTCCTTCCTTCCTTCCTTCTTCCTTCCTCCTCTTTCCTTCCTTCCTTCTTCCCTTCCTCCTCTTTCCTTCCTTCCTTCTTCCTCCTCTTCCCTTCCTTCCTTCTTCCCTTCCACTTTCCTTCCTTCCTTCTTCCTCCTCTTTCCTTCATCCCTGTTTTCCTTCCTTCCTTCCTTCTTCCCTCCTCCTCTTTCCTTCCTTCTTCCTCCCTCTTTCCTTCCTCCTCTTTCCTTCCTTCCTTCTTCCTTCCTCCCTCTTCCTTCTTCCCTTCCTCCCTCTTTCCCTTCCTTCCTTCTTCCCTTCCACTCTCTTTCCCTTCCTTCCTTCTTTCCTTCCTCCCTCTTTCCCTTCCTTCTTCCCTTCCTCCCTCTTTCCCTTCCTTCCTTCCTTCCTTCCTCCCTCCCTCCCTCCCCGTTTCTCACCTCCCTCTCCTTCCCCTCCCTCCCCTTCCCTCTTCCCCTCCTTTCTACTTACAGCATCGGCTTCTGCCTTTTCTCTGGAAACTCTTCCTCCAGCCACGGTAGATTCTAGGGCGTTCACCCAACGCTGCTTATCCGGAAAAGTGGGCGTCAGCAAATAGAGCGTCCGGCCAGGCCAACAGGTGGTGTGGGGATGAGATTCCAGCTTCAATATATATGGCACATCTAGGTGGCCAGCAGGCAGAACACACAAGAGGCAAACTGGATTAGGGAAGACCCAGCCTTCTTTTGCTGGCTCCTTTCTCTGCTGGTAGAGCAGAAGTGCACCAAGCAAGAGGTCGAAAAACTGAAAAAGTTTAACCCGAGTAGACAAACTTCAGCATTAATTGCCCCACCCACGGCGCTAAGGACCCCACAATCCTCCTCCTCGCACTGATGATGTTACCTAGTTGGGTAATGACATTTCTCCAAGAAATGCACCAAGCTCAGAGAGCACCAAAAACTCTAATAGTTCAACCCTGATCTACAAATATTTTCTACTGATATACCCTCATTGCGCCCAGAGAGAGAAATATCTGTCTCTATCTGAGATCGAACGCGCAGCCTCCTGATTATGAGGCGAGAGCTTCGCCTAGTGGTGGGATTCAAGTAATTTAACAACCGGTTCTCTGCCCTAATGATTTCTTCCAACAACCAGTTTGCCAAACTGCTCAGACAGTTAACAACCGGTTCTCCCGAAGTGGTGCGAACTGGCTGAATCCCACCACTGGCTTCACCCCTAGGCCGCGGCACCACTCTCTCTCTCTCTCTCCATCAAGATCCTCCTCTCTTATTCTCTACACCGCTTTCCTGTTCTCAAGGCAGCTTCCGCAGACCCTGGATTTTCCCATCCAGCCTCACCTGTCTTGGCTGTATTTAGAAGCTCGGTCGCTCCCACGGCTCCATGGACAGTAACGTCTCCATCTGGAAGGCACAATTCAAACTCTTCCACGGGCCGTTGTCCAGCTTTGGAAAATGATAAAAAAAAAAAAAAGGGGAGAAATGAAAGGGCAAAGGAAGCGTAATGAGGAGAGGGTCTTTACCCGGTAAAAGGCTTCAATCTTCAGGTCGCTGGGAAAAAGGGGGAGGCGGCTTAAAACTCAGGCGTGGCATCGCCGCGGGAAAAGAGCCTGCCGATTGCTCAGTAAAGGAAATTAGCAACAGCAGCACATCGTCCCTGAAAGGCAAGCTAGCTTGAAATGGCCCAAACGGCAGGTGGTCCTTGACTTACGACCGCAATCGAGCCCAAAATTTCTGTTGTTAAGTGAGAAATTGGTTAAGTGAATTTCGCTCCATTTTGTGACCTTTTTTACTTATTTTTTGGCCACCTTTGTTAAGTGAATCCCCTGCAATTGTTAAGTTAGGGTTAGGGTTGTCACCGGGTCACAACATGGGATCACGTGACTTTGGGTAGAATGGGACAGGTCAACTCCGCATGGCCAACTCGCTGCACGAGTTCACAACAGTTCAATTTAATTCTTTTAAACAGTTCGATTTAATTCTTTTAAAATAGTTAAAAGATATGGAACATTTTGGCTGTTCACATTTTCATTCCGTCCCTCCTTTAACATCCTTTTAATGATTGAATTCCGCTATTTTTTGGATATTATTCTAACTCTTGTCCCGTTGATGGGTTGGCCGTGGCGGGTTGGCCACGTGGCGAACTGTCCCATGGGGAGCTGGCTGGGGCGAAGTATCGCCGACCCGATCCTGGGACGCCGCATCTGTCATATGAGTCAGTGGCCAAGCGTCTGACTTTTGATCACGTGACCACGGGGGGCACGCGGCAATGGTTGTAATTGTGAAAAACGGCCATTAAGTCACTTTGTTCAGGAGTGCTGTGGTCAATTCGGAAGGACACTAAATGAATGGCCGTAAGTCGAGGAACTTTGTTGTATTTCATCCATGCTCTGCCTTTCGGATGCAACAAAAATCAGCAGTTATGGAATCCAGAATGCCCCCAGAGGGGTTTCCCCTCCCCCAAGATGAATGAATTAAATATATTATGATGGAAGAGGAAGTACACAGCGTACCCCTTGTTGACCATGTTGACCGTTGTTGAGCGTGTGCAAATTAAAGCAAAATACTGCAAATAATAAAAGGAAGCAAAATAGTGCAAAATAAAAAAACAGATCCCCTCTTCCTCTCCCCTGTGCATCCTGCTCCCCCCACCCCACCCATCTCTTAATCAATGTTTTCATTGTTTATTGTTAATGTTCCACTGTTTTATTCTCATTAGATTTACATTTTTTTAATAATTTGAGTTTTTTAAAAAAATAAATAATCTAAGTTTCGATTGTTGTAAATAAAACAACTGAATTGAATTCATTGGGTGGCAAAGGAATTCCGTCAATAAATAATAATTGAATGACTCCCCCCCCCAAAGGTGAAAGCATTTTGAAGAGAGACATCCTACATTGTTATAGGGGGAAAGCTTGTTCATTTAAAGGGCCCCCCAAAACCATAACCACAGGGATTCAAGTAGCCTCTTTTCTAACCAACCAATTTGATTAAGTGTCGCAAACTTTCATGAGTTGGCAGTTCACAAGTGGTATTCAGCCGGTTTAAACAGGTTCGGACGAACTAGTAGTGACAACCTGCCCACCCACCCAGGCGCAATCCCGTCTTATATCACTGTTGTGGTCCGCCAGCAACCTGCGGAACTGGCAACGGAGTCAGACAGCAATGAGGCTGAGGTGAGGCCAGGGCCATCGGGGAGTGAGATGCGGACTCCAGAGCCTCCAAAGGCTGATAGTAGTGAGGCAGAGGAACAGGAGGAGCCTGTTCCTAAAGCACACATGAGAAGAGCTGCCAGAAGGCAAGAGCAGCTCAAGCAAAGAGGACGACTCGGGAGTAGGGCCAAGAGATGATTGGCCCCTCTCATAAGGCTTAAAAGACCAGCAATGGCGTTTGGGCTCTTTGTCGGAAAGCAACATTGGTAGTTGCATCTTCTGCTTCGTCTACGTCTTGCGTTTATTTTTGTGACTTCTGAATGTTTGCCAAGAACGGCCTTTGGCAGTTTGCCTAATTGGACCAAGGTTTGCGATAGGACTGAGGAATTTGTGTTGGGAGGAATTTGTTTTAATTTAAGTTGAAAGATGCTGGGAATGAAGTAATTCTCAGCTGTTTGAATAAAGTTTGTTTGTTTTTTCACAGACTGAGTTTCCTACTACCCACTTGGGCCTGGGTTACAACAGCTGTGTTTTTGACACTGCACACATGTGCAGACGGCGCAAGCGAGCGAGCAAAGCCTACATGCTCACATTTCCGGTGCTGGGTGAAACTGGTTGCTACAATATGTGAAACCCACCTCTGTTGCAGTTGGTTCGCTGGAAAAGATGCTACCAGAATCTGTTGTGACTCCGGCTCCCGAGCCTGTCCTCATGGAGGAGGATGACTCTGAGAGTGAGGGGGAGGAGCCGACAAGGCCTCCCTCTCCAGATCCCTCCTTTCTGGCAACGCCTCAGGTGCCAGTTGAAGGCCAGGAAGAAGGTGTGTCGGAGCCCCCACCAACAGAGGGTGAGGAGGATCAATCTTGGATTGATCCCAGGCAGCGTCGGAAGGAGAAGCGTGCGCAGCAAAGGAAGAGGTGTGGCAGGCCCAGAGAGTGCCGAGTCACTGAGCCACACCCCACAGGGGATAAAAGCAGGTGGAGTTGTTTTGTAGCCCCTGTGACGGACAAAAACTACAAAGCATGAACTTCGGATTGGTTGTTTTTGAGTTAAGGCCTGGACTGTGTGAAGGAATTAATCTGTGTACTCTTGGCTGCCCTGGCAACGGCCTACAGACAAGTGGACTCCCGTCTCTGACAGTGATAAGGAACTTGGCAGGCATTTGAACTGTAGCTGCCAAGTCTTTTATCCACAAAGGAAATCCAGGTCGGTTGTAGAATAAATGACTGTTAGACACTTGTTCCTACGTTCTTCTGTGTGAGGTGGGGAGGGGGACAGAACAGGAATCCTTTTTGAACCTATAGTAGAAAACGGTTTCCCCGCTCTCCCGAAGTAAGAGGTGGATGGATGGTTGCGTCAGGGAATACAGGGAAGCTCAGGATGGAGGGGAAATTTATATATATATATATATTACCTTCTCTCGTTTCCGTGTCGTAAACAAGGACTTTAGTTCCTTCTAGAACGACGTACTTCCTATCCCAGCCTTGCTGGCCACGTTTATTATTTCTGAAAACAGAGACGGGACAAGGCTCGGTTAGAAGTTTCACGCCAAGATTCTGGATCGAGCTGGAAGTTGGGACGACGCTACGGGGGGAAAAAAAGTCAGCGAGAGAAAACAGTCCTCCGCGGCTTCAGCCTGTTCAGCGCAGAGACTCACGTTTATACCTGGGCACCTTCATCCATCCTTCCAGCCGTAAAGCGCTGCCGGGTTCTTTTAGCTGCAGGCCAGGAGAATTCAATTTATCCCGGCAGAAGACTTCAGAGAAGTGGGCGGCATATTCAGCCGGCAAGCCACAAGTGGCCGGCAAGCAGGCGGAACATTTGGGATGGCACATCATTTGGCATTCTTAAAAAGAAAAAAAGAAAAAAAGGGGGGGAGGGGGAGAAGGAAGATTAACAGAGTTGGAAGGGACCCTGTAGGCCATCTAGTCCAACCCCACTCCACCCTGCCCCAGCTGGAGACCCTAAACCCATGATGGTGAACCTATGGCACGCAAAACCATGTCTCTTGGCACCCATGGCCTTGCCTGTTTTGTCTTCCGGTTTTCTGGTGTGCATGCACACACAACGATCAGCTGTCCTGACACGCATCAGTGCTGAAAACCGGCGCACGCATGTGCGCCAGCCAGCTGATTGTCGGGTTTTGATACGCGTCAGAACCCAGAAGTTCATCTTTTCCGGAGCGCAGCATCAATGAGGGCGCGTGCGCACACATGGGCAATGTTTCCGTGCGACCTTTTCGGCACTCAGTGCTGAAAAGGTTCACCATCACTACCCTAAACCATTTCTGACAGGTGGCAGCCCAGTCTCTTCTTGAAAACTTCCAGTGATAAAGCTCCCACAGCTTCCAAAGGCAACTTCTGTTACATTGGTTGATTGTTCTGTCAGAAAATTCCTCCTTATTTCTATGTTGAATCTCTCCTTGGTCAGTTTCCATCCATTCTTCTTTGTCTGGCCTTCGGGTGCTTTGGAAAATAGCTTGGCCCCCTCCTCTCTGGGGCAGCCCCTCAAATATTAGAAGGCTTCAGCCCTCAGCATGTGAGGACTTCAACTCCCAGGATTCCTCGGTCACCACGTATCAGGCCCCAAACCAGGAATGACTCATGGTGATTCTTCCAAGCTGAGTTCCTTTATTGTGTCACTCCTGTAGACAGAATCTTGCCAGACTAAGGATTCAACTTCATTCTGGGGAATTCTGAGAATTGAAATCCACACACCTCAAAGTTACCAAAGGTTGAGAAACAGATCTACTAGCCTCCACAAGAATCAGCTGAGATACTCGGGGATCAGTAAGGCCAAATGAGTCCCAATTAGCTCTTGCTTCAGCTATAGACTATTACCGTATTTTTCAGAGTATAAAATGCACTTCCCTCCACAAAAAAAAGGGTGCGACTTATATATCAAATGTAGCCCCGCCCACCTGGAAAATGAGGCGTGCAGAGGTGGCAATAGGCTATGGCAATCCCTGAACCCTGAAACAGCTGATCTTCAGGAGGCCGATCCAACCGACAATCAGCTGCTTGTGCTAATCAGGCTGTGCTGAAGCTGAAACGGGCTGTTTGCTGCAAGGAGGCAAGTTGCTGGGAGGCAGATTTTTTTTTTCTTGTGCTAATCAGGCTGTGCTGAAACTGAAACTGAAACAGGCTGTTTACTGTTTGCTGCAAGGAGGCAAATTGCTGGGAGGTAGAGGCAGATTTTTTTTTTCTTGTTTTCCTCCCCCAAAAGGTAGATGCGTCTTATAGTTTGAAAAATACGGTAATACGCATTCCAGATTCCCTGTATTTTTTAAAACTGGGCACCAAAACGATGTGGAAATACACAGGACTTATTTTCAGGTCCATACAAAGCCTCCCATCCCTCCTCCTCCTCATGACATCTTTCCTGATAAAAAACATCTCTGGATCACCTGCTCAGGTACCCTTCTTCAGCTCGCCATTCCTGCTTACCAAGACATTTCGAAGCCTGGCGTCCAAAGTGCACAGTGTCTAAGCAAACGGCACATTTGGTAGCTCTCATGTTCAGTCCCACGTTGAAACGGTGAGGAATATTGTGATGCATGCGTTCTTTAAGGCGCCGATTAAACTCTAGGGAAAAGAGCGCGCTTTTATTAATCGGGAAACCAGACAAAGGTCCAGTTTGCATGAAAAGATGGTTTGGCAATTCTCTCTCAGACCCTCCATCTATCTATTATCTATCAATTATCTATCTTCAATTACCTATCTATCTAATCCATCAATGATCTATGTATTATCTATGTATTATCTATCAATCTATTATCTATCAATCTATTATTTATCTAATCTATCAATTATATATGAATTATATATCAACCTTTTATCTATCTAATCTATCAATTATCTATCAATCCATCTAATTATCAATTACCTATCTATTTATCTATTATCTTTCTATCAATTATCTATTATCCATCCATTATCTATCTATCCTATCTATCTATCTAATCTATCAATTATCTATGTATTATCTATCAATCTATTATCTATCTATTATCTATCAATCTATTATTTATCTATCTAATCTATAAATTATCTATCTATTATCTATTATCTATCAATCTATTATTATCTATCAATCTATTATTTATCTATCTAATCTATCAATTATCTATCAATCTATTATCGATCTAATCTATCAATTATTTATCTATTATCCATCCATTATCTATCTATTCTATCATCTGTCATCCATTTATCCATCTATCTATCCATTTCGACCTTTATCCGTCTATCTGCCCATTCGTCCATCCTTCCATCCAATGGTGCTTGGGTTTCGAACTGCCCACTTTCCGGTCGACAAGCCCAGCATCTTAACACCTAGGCCCCGTCATCCCTCCTGCCTACCCTTAAATGCAAATAATTCCGACGGTATCTGAATTTTGTTTTCACAGTAAAATACCCTCTTGTCGTCAAAAACAATTTATAGCTGAGGTCTGCCCTTGCTTTGGAAATAATGAGGAAAATCTACTTTGGGTAGCTTGGAAATGGGGTGTCACATTTTGGGGGGGGCACTTTTTAAAGCAGCTATGTCTCCCCCACCCCACCCCCGGAAACCGCCATGAGATCCTGAGAAAATATAGCGCTGCCTTAAAGAATCGCAGAAGGACCTTCCCAGCCTGACTTCCTAACAGGGCTTGGAAAAGCCAACCCAGGCAAATCAGAAATTTGAGAAGTAAATGGGAAATAAAGGTGTTTATTGTGGGGGGGGAAACCCCTTCTATAAAGAACAATGGAGGTGTGATTCAAGAGCAGCAGGACTCAAACAGGACTTTACTTTGGCAGCTGATGCAAAGTTTGGTAGAGAGTTAGTTAACATGTGGATATTGTTCAGATTTGGAGAACTCTGGAATTAAACGTCCTAGACCTGCCAGTTAGTCATTTAACACCTCTACAAACAAAAATCGTGATAATTGGTGCTTAAACAAAGCTCTGGGAGTTCTCACAATTTCAAATTAAGGGCCTCTGTGGCTCAGACTGGTAAGACAGTCTGTTATTAACATAGCTGCTTGCAATTACTGCAGGTTCAAGCCCCACCAGGCCCAAGGTTGACTCAGCCTTCCATCCTTTATAAGGTAGGTAAAATGAGGACCCAGATTGTTGGGGGGCAATAAGTTGACTTTGTATATAATATACAAATGGATGAAGACTATTGCTTGACATAGTGTAAGCCGCCCTGAGTCTTCGGAGAAGGGCGGGATATAAATGCAAATAAAAAAAAATATAATTATCTCAGTAACGGTTAGCACTCCTGTAAGGTAAACCTTCATTAGTTCCCAACAGAAGCCTTTCAGAAAACAATACAATGAAGTCGTAACTCGGGGGGGGGGGGGGAGGGGTGTACGGGACTGAAAACTGGGGTGGGGGGGTGGGGTCTCCCGTTCGCACTCCTGGGCAGAACAGGACAAAAGGTCTTGGGTCACATGACTGAATCACATGGACAGATAGGGGAGTCAAAGTCAAAGACGTTCGCTGGGACATTCAGGTCTTGGTCACATGACCGAATCACATGGACAGATAGGGGAGTCAAAGTCAAAGACGTTCGCTGGGACAGGACGACACCCAAACCCTACAAGGAAAGACGGAAGAATCACACAGAGAAAAAGATACGTTGGCGATGGCGTAGGGATTCTCGTCCACCTGCGTTGAGGATCTGAGCACTATGTGGCTTTTGGAGATCAAGCATTATGAGCCACAGTGTTGTGCCTCGCCTGCCCCCCTCTCCTCAGCCGGGCCCCTCCCATCTCCTGCTATCTGAGCCAGAGACTGATAGTGAAGAAGAATGGCCTGGCATGCCTCCAGCCCCCAGCCCTGGCACCATGCCCGGACAGACTGAGCAAAAAAACCTCCCTACAGCGTGTGAGCATGAAGCCAGCCACGAGCTAGAATTGCCGGCAGCTGAGGACAAAAAGACACAGTGGACAGATCCCCGCTTCCGGAGAATGGAGGTGCGACGTCAGCAAAAGGAAGGGAAGGGCAGGCCTGGATAAGTTGCTGAGTCATGGAGCCACACCCCATGGCCTATATAAAGGATCTGCTTTTTGGCATTCCTTGAGTCAGGCAAAGTCTCATCTGGTTGCTGAAGTCACACCTTGGATTCCTGCCTGCCCTGAGAACTCTGACAGGAATTTGACAAAGCTGCAGAGGCTTCGTGGCCACGCTTGATACAGACTTCCCAGACCCGGCCGTCAGGAGGAGTGGGACACGACACACAGTGGCATCAGTGATGCTATTCAGCAAGTTCAGACCAGTTTGGGCAAACCGGTAGTGGTGACCTGCGGGTGGGCCGGACCACCGGCCCCGGCGCTCTGATGTCCTATTTAGCCATGTTTTCTAAGCCGCGCGCATGCGTGCAAGCCATGGAAGGCCGCGTGCGCTCACATTTTCAGTGTGCGGCAAACCGGTGGTAAAATTATGTGAAATCCACCTCTGGGTGGCCTACTGGTTAGAGTGCAGTACTGCTGTTTACTTCTGCCGACTGCCTGCAATTTGGCAGTTCGAATCTCACCAGGCTCAGGGTTGACTCAGCCTTCCGTCCTTCCGAGGTCGGTCAAATGAGGACCCAGATTGTTGGGGTTTGCAAGAGGCTGACTCTGTAAACAGAGCGGGCTGTGAAGCACTGCGAAGCGGTATATAAGTCTAAGTGCTATTGCTTGGAATCTACGGAGGGAAGGGGAGCTGATCTTGGAATTCGGATCCTAATTGGGCTTTGAAACTCATTCCAGTCTGAAGCTGTTTCAGCTCTGCTGATGTTTCTCTATTTTCAAGCAACCAACCGATTGCCACCTTTAGGGACCTCCTAAACTACAGTTTGTTTATACTATAGGCCTGCAGCGCCCAACCTTGGCAGCTTTAAAGACTTGTGGACTTCAACTCCCAGAATTCCCCAGGCCGGATGGGGACAATTTCATCCAATTGCATTGCCAGGTGCTCCCACCCACCTCAAGGACCCCAAGCAGCTGTCACCGTGTGGATGCCTGGTTCCCATAACAAAATCGACAGAAGTGATTGGTGGACGTAACGAACTGTGGGCAGCCCTTGGGGGAAAAGGGAGGATTAACTGTGCTTGCTTTTGCACAGGGAATCGCAGAGCTGGCTTCGCTTCTTCCGTGCCAATGTGGATTTATTCAGTAAAGTTTTATATGCTCTTGGTAAAATAATGTTTCCGGAGTTTCTTTTTCCGGGTTCGCCAACTAGACAGCTGACGTTAAGCCAGCTCAGAATAAACCCAGGTTTATGTGGCAAATGACTTGCATTTATGACGCTTCAAGTGTCCCAAGGTCATGCGATCGATCCCCTTGTGCGACCTTCCGACATGCAAAGTCAAGAGGGAAGCCAGGTTCATTTCACAATTACTAACTTAAAAACCGCAGCGATTCACTTAACAACTGTGGCAAGAAAGGTCGTAAAGGCGGGGCAAAACGCACTTAAACAACTGTCTCGCTCAGCAACGGAAATCCGGAGCTCCATGGAAGTCGTAAGTCGAGGGCTACCTGTATTTGGTTTTTTTATATCTAGGAATTTTTACGATTAGCCTGGCTTTTGTCTGTTGCTAAACCAGGGGTCTCTAACCTTGGCAACTTTACGACTTTTGCGAAATTCAACTCCCAGAATTCCTCAACCTGGCTGAGGAATTCTGGGAGTTGAAGTCCAGAAAGTCATAAAGTCACCAAGGTTGCAGACCCCTGTGCGTAAACAGTCCACGTTTTCACGACCTGCTGGCTACACTTCGATCCCACCTCGCTGCTATGAGGAAGCCGGGTGCCATATGCAGTCGGAAGGGGTCTCCAGGTTGTCTTGGGCCAGAACCCCTCCAGAAGCCAACCTCAGCCCCCACCCCAAGCCTTACCCTCTGGCGTGGAGGCCTCCTTTCTGCGGCTGGAGGGAGGTGCCAGCAGGCTGATGGGCGTGGGCTGGTGTTCTGGTGACCGAACTATGGCAGACATGATGATCTGCTGCCTGGCCGTGGCAGGCGTAGATGGGTGAGGGTGGTCTGTAATTTTCCTATGGGCAGCTACGGACACACATAAATAGTTAGTTAACTCCTCCTCCGAGCGGGACCAGGAAGAAGAAGAAGAAGAAGAAGTAGAAGGAGCAGCAGCAGCCGTGGTTCTACGGAACCGTTAGAATGACAGCATGCAGCCTTGTTTCTTATTTTTAAAGTTTTGGATGGTCAACAGCCAACGAGGGGGTGGCGGGGAAAGGGGGAGAAGAGAGAAAGAGAGAGAGAAACAAAAGACGTCAAGGACGAGACGGAGTGGGGGGGTGGGGGCGCTCGGGACTGCGAAGGAAAACCAAAAAGACCCCTCCTCTTGCTCGAGGCGACTTTTCAAGCGTTTTTGTCCCCCCCCCCCCCGTACCTTCCTCCCGAGCCGATCGGAGCTCGATGCGCGTTTTCTGCAGGGCTTCCTCCAGCTCCGCCGAGCGGGCTTTCTCTTTCTCCAGCGCCACCTTCAGCTCATTGTACTGCAGAGGAACCTGTGTGGGCAAAGAAGGGTCCTCTTTCCGTCGACTAAACAGGCCCTAGCAACAGAAACACACAGACAGCTCCTAACTCCTGGTCAGTGATGGTTGCCTCTGAGGGGGAAGGGAAAGCTCGCTAATTTCAGACCAGAGGGTCTCAGGGCCTCCTCTTCCTCCCCTCCTCTTTCTCCCCCTCCTTCTCATTTCCTCCATTTCTCCCCTCTTTCTCCTCCCTTCCCTTCCCCTCCTCTCCTCCCCTTTTCCTTCTCCCCTCCTCCTCCTCTCCTTCCCTCTTCTTTCTCCCCTCCTCTTCCTCCACTTCTCCCCTCTTCCTTCTCCCCCTTCTCCTTTCCTCCACTTCTCCCTCTTTCTCCTCTCCTCCTTCTCCTCTTCTTTCTTCCTTCTCCCTCTTCCTTCTCCTCCCTCTTCCTTCTTCCCTCCTCTCCCTTCTTCCTTCTCCCCTCTTTCTCCCCTCGTCCTCCCTTCTCCTTCTCCCTTCCCCTCTTCCTTCTTCCTCCTTCCTTCTCCCTCCTCTTCTCCTCTCCTCCTCCTTCTCCTTCTCCCCTCCCCTCTTCTTTTTTCCCTCCCCTTCCTCCACTTTTCCCCTCTTTCTCCTCCCCTCCGCCTCTCCCCTCCCCTCTTCTTTCTTCCCTCCTCTTCCTCCACTTCTCCCCTCTTCCTTCTCCCCCTTCTCCTTTCCTCCACTTCTCCCCTCTTTCTCCTCTCCTCCTTCTCCTCTCTTCTTTCTTCCTTCTCCCCTCTTCCTTCTCTCCTCCCCTCTTCCTTCTTCCCTCCTCTCCCTTCTTCCTTCTCCCCTCTTTCTCCCCTCGTCCTCCCTTCTCCTTCTCCCTTCCCCTCTTCCTTCTTCCCTCCTCTCCCTTCTTCCTTCTCCCCTCTTTCTCCCCTCGTCCTCCCTTCTCCTTCTCCCCTCCCCTCTTCTTTTTTCCCTCCTCTTCCTCCACTTTCCCTCTTTCTCCTCCTCCTCTCTTCTTTCTTCCTCCCTTCCTCCACTTCTCCCTCTTCCTTCTCCCCTTCTCCTTTCCTCCACTTCTCCCTCTCTCCTCTCCTCCTTCTCTCTCTTCTTTCCTCTTCCTTCTCCCTCTCCTTTCTTCCTTCTCCCTCTTCCTTCTCTCCTCCCTCTTCCTTCTTCCCTCCTCTCTCTTCTTCCTTCTCCCCTCGTCCTCCCCTCTCCTTCTCCCCTCCCCTCTTCCTTCTTCCCTCCTCTACCTCCACTTTCCCCCTCTTTCTCCTCCCCACCGCCTCTCCCCTCCCCTCTTCTTTCTTCCCTCCTCCTCCTCCCCCCAATTGCTTGGTCAAGCATTTTAAAAGATAATTTCTCCCCCAGCTTGGCCTGTCTCACAGAGATCATCACCCAGGCTAACAAGAAGAGGAAACCGGACAGCCACTTGTCCGGAATGGTACAGTTAGTCCTCAACTTATAACTGCAATTGAGCCCAACTTTTCCGCTGCTAAGCGAGACAGCTGTTCAGGGAGCGTTGCCCCATTTTAGGACCTTTCTTGTTGCAGTTGCTAAGTGAAACATTGCAGCGGTTAAATGAGCCACACGGTTGTTAAGCAAATCTGGCTTTCCCATCAACTTCACTTGTCCGAAGGTCGCAGCAGGGGATCACATGACACCCCCGGGACGTAAGTACAAGTCTGTTGCTAAGCATCTGAATTTGGATCATGTTACTCTTCATAAGTGTGAAAAACGGTCATAGGTCACTTTTTTCACTTTGAATGGTCACTAAGCAAACTGTTGTTTAAGTCAAGGATCACCTGTCCACAAGGCAACTATAGAGGCCAGGGTCCAAAGATAGAATTTAAGGAACTTTTGAGGGGTGGGGGGAAATCCAGTGGGATTTGGAGGCCATCTGGAAGCCCCCTTCATTCCCCCCGTCTTAGAATTTCAGACAGCAAGCCACTGCCTCCTGCCTGCTAGTTTTTTGGGGTTTTTTTTTGCGTTCATATATTTTCCACACCTTTTTCTTCTTGGCTGGCTGGTCCATCTTCGCTTGGAGGAAATCTATAAGCTTGGTTTGTTGGGAAATTGTGCCTTCCATTTTCACTTTTTCGTGGGAATACAGGACCTTTGCAACACGAAAAGGTGAGGGCAGAAAAAAAACAAAAACAAAACCAGGAATCATCACGAGTGTTCAAATAAACCCGAGCGAAACGGGTTAAAAAGGGAAATCCATAAAATTATCCCCGGGTCTGCACAACACTTTATTCTCTCACCTGAATATTTTCCAGCTGGTATTCCAAATCGCTCCTTTCGGTCTTCAAAAGATCGGCCCGGTCCAAAGCCTCTTGCAGGCCTTGAGTCAGCCGGAAGATGTGGTTCTTCTGCAAATCCATTTGCTGCTGCAGCTTGGCTTGCTGGGAAGGAGACAAAACCCAGGACGGCTATGATAAAATTGTATTTGGAGGGAGGGAGGGAGGATTAAAAGAAAGGCAGAAAGGAGAAGAATCGAAAGAGAGATTATGAGGGAGGGAGGGAGGAGATGGGAAAGGGGGGAAAAGGAGGTAGGTAGGTCTTGAGTTTAAGAAGAAAATAGGGAAGGAAGGAAGGAATGAAAGAAGGAAGGAAGGAAGGAAGGAAGGAAGGAAGGAAGGAAGGAAGGAAGGAAGGAAGGAAGGAAGGAAGGAAGGAAGAAATTGAAAGTGATAAAGATAATTAAAAGAGAAGAAGGAAGGAAGAAGAATTGAAAGTGATAAAGATAATTATAAGAGGAAGGAAGGAAGGAAGATAATTAGAAGGAAGAAAGGAAGGAAGGAAGGAAGGAAGGAAGGAAGGAAGGAAGGAGAATTGAAGGTGATAAAGATAATTATAAAAGAGGAAGGAAGGAGGGAGGAAGGGAGGAAGGAAGGAGAATTGAAGGAGATAAAGATAATTATAAGAGAGGAAGGGAGGAAGGGAGGAAGACAGAAAGAAAGGAGGAATTGAAAAAGAGAAAGAGAAAGTTTATAAGGGAGGGAAGGATGGAAAGGAAGGCGAGAAAGACAGCAATGAGAAGAACTGAAAGTAACACAGAGAACGATTGTAAGAGAGGGAGGGAGGGAGGGGCCATATTTTGGGGTTAGATCAAAATTTAAACTAACGTTTCCCGACTCCAGAGACTTTTAAGATTTGAAGACTTCTATCCCTCCGTCCCCCCCAAAAAAAGTCTTCACCACTCAAAGGCTGCCAATCTGAAAACCAACGCTTGAAAACCCCAGCTGGCAAGGTAAGATCCAGGGGGAAGCAAATCCATTTCGCCAGTTTCAATCTCCCAGAAAGGAGTCACAGACATTCGGGTAGGGAGCAGGGGACTTACCTCTTCCAGAAGCCTCTGTTTGAGTTCGCGTTCCGTTTCAAGCTTCTGCTGTAAGCTCCGGGCATTCATCTCCAGCATAGCGTGCTTCTTCTCCAAGTCGTTTAGCTGGTTAGGACAGGGACGGGTTTAACGGACGCCGCCATGAAACGCCCGTCTTTTCTGAATCTACTCGTTTCTCTTGCCCTCCCACCCCAACTCCGACTTTCTAAATCTTTGACTTACAACTGTTGTGTCTCGTCCGATCTCACCACAGCCGGGGCCTTCTTATCTGCTTCCGAACACGGAGAAATGTCCTAGTATGCCTCCCGGCCCCAGCCCTGGCTCCATGCCCAGACAGGCTGAAGAGGAGGAAGTATCTCCAGCTCCCAGCTCTGGCTCCATGCCCAGGCAAACGGAGCAACTAGACCCCTCCCCCTCCTCCACAGCATGTGAGCCTGAGGGAGGTCAATTGCCAACAGCTGCAGACTGGAGTGACCCTCGCGTCAGAAGACTTGATAGGCGGAGGCAACAGAAGGAAGGGAGGGGCAGGCCTGGATAAGTGCTGAGTCATGGAGCCACACCCCATGGCCTATATAAAGGATCTGCTTTCTGGCATTCTCTGAGTCAGGCAAAGTCTAAACATATCTTGCTGAAGTCACTTTCTGGTCTCCTGCCTGCCCTGAGGACTTTGCTAGGACTTTGGCAGAGCTGCAGAGGCACGCCTGATTCGGATTTCCCTGACCCGGCCGTCAGCGGAGGAGTGGGACACGACAACAACAATAATTCGTTTAGTAACCATCAGCCTCCTGCTTGGGAATGCCTTGCCCGTTAAAAGTGGTGGGCGAAACCCCCCCCGGTACCAAATTGTTTTTGGAATGTTTCTGGTAAAGAAGAAGGTGGAATATTTAGCCTGTCTTCTACCTTTTAGCTGAACTGTGTACACCAGTGGTAGCCAACCTGGTCCCTACCGCCCACTAGTGGGCGTTCCAGCTTTCATGGTGGGCGGTAGGGGTTTTGTCCGATACTGAAGCACTTTCCTTTTTTTAAATTTAATTGACTTTTTAAAAAAAAATTCATAGCATTATTTAAAAACATTTTCATTAGGTTTTTCATAAAATTCCCTGTGACAATTTAAATTTCTGAAAATAGACTATTTGTATCACCCGCACATAAGTTTAGTTCACGTTATGTAAGTGAAATTAAATGGCGCTATAGTGCGACCGCAAACAAAAGAGCCTCGTCCCAGAATAGCTCGGCGTATCTCCCCCCACACCACCCAGCTGTAACAGACAAGCAGAGCTGGTAGCCGGCGCCCCCACCCCCAAACCCAATCCACGATGCGCGAGAGGACGATACACTTTATAAATCACCATTACTGTGGAACGGGTAGAAAATTTTACTACTGACAGAGATACAAAAGTGAGCGGTAGGTATAAAAAGGTTGACTACCCCTGGTGTACACCGTGACTACCGAAGATGAATGAACGATGCTGCTCTTAACAATCGGTTTACAGGGTTGTGAGTGTCCATCATGACAACGGGGGCTTTGCGAAGTTGGGATTAAAAAAAAGGGTACACGCCAAGCTGGGGTGGGCACCAGGGGTGAAATGCTCCCTCTTCTGACCGGATCTTGCGATCCGGTAGTGATCGTGGCTGGTGGTTCGGTGATCCGGTAGTGATTGCCGAACCACCGGCGACACCTGCAGCCCAGGTATCATTACTTCCTGGTTTCCTTTCCACTTATAAATGTTCTTTTTTCCTTTCCACTTATAGAAAACTCTTTTTTCCTTTCCACCTATATCTTGCTTGAGTGCCAAATAAAAGGAACCGAGCTTTCTGGGACAACATCAGCCAATACAAGCAGTCCTTGACTTACAACCAACGTTGAGCCCCAAATTTCTGTGGCTAAGGGAGACGGTTATTCAATGAGTTTTGCCCCCATTTTACCACCTTTCTCGACCAGGATGTTAAGTGAATCACTGCATTTGTTAAGTGAGTCACACGATGGTTAGCTGAATCTGGCTAAGCGACCAACCTTGTCAGACAGACTCTCAGCTTTGAGCTTCTGTTCCTTTAATGCTTGCTGGAGAGCCAAGATCTCTGCTTTATGTTCTTTAACCGCCAGCTCCACGACTTGGCGGGATTCCGTGATTCGCTGGTCGGCTCGCACCCTGTGTGAAAGAGAATAAGCACCGACTTTATACCACCCGTGCGGTCTGCTTCCCTTCCAGGATCCCAAGAAGGATGGAATCAGTAGGAAAGGAGTTTTCCGACAGCCAAACTCTTTCTTTTGAAGGCCATCATTCGATAGATAGATAGATAGATAGATGGATGGATGAATAGAGAGAGATAAATGATAGATAAATTGGTGATAGATAGATAGATAGATAGATAGATAGATAGATAGATAGATAGATAGATAGATAGATAGATAGATATAGATGGATAGGTAGATAGATGGATGGATGGATGGATAGATAGTGTAAGATATAAATGATAGATAAATAGGTGACAGATGATAAGATGATAGATAGATAAATGATAGAGAAAGAGAGAGAGATAAATGATAGATAAATAGGTGATAGAGAGAGAGGGATGGATGGATGGATAGAGAGAGATAAATGATAAATAGGTGATTGATAGATGATAGACAGACAGACAGATGATAGAGATAGATAGATAGATGGATGGATGGATGGATGAATAGAGAGAGATAAATGATAGATAAACTGATGATAGATAGTTAGTTAGATAGATAGATAGATAGATAGATAGATAGATAGATAGATAGAGATAGATGGGTAGGTAGATAAATGGATGGATGGATGGATAGATAGTGTAGATATAAATGATAGATAAATAGGTGACATGATAAGATGATAGATAGATAAATGATAGAGAAAGAGAGAGATAAATGATAGATAAATAGGTGATAGAGAGAGAGAGGGATGGATGGATGGATAGAGAGAGATAAATGATAAATAGGTGATAGATAGATGATAGACAGATAGACAGATGATAGACATAGATAGATAGATAGATAGATAGATAGATAGATAGATAGATAGATAGATAGATAGATAGACAGACAGACAGACAGAGTGGATGGATAGATAGATAAAGTAGATGGATCAATGATCGGACAGACAGGTAGACAGAGAGACAGATAGCTGATAATCTTTGTTGCTTGCTCTCAAATGTGTACACATGCATAACATACACATTCACATGCTATGTACATACATATGTATATATCTATACCCTAATATATAAATACATATAAATATTAATCACGTATCCATCCTGAATACGTAGTCGGAAGAGGAAAACTGAAAGTTCATAAGGTTGATCCTATACCGAACAAAACTGTGCCTGACTCTGGATGTTCTACTTTGGATACCTTCAGAAGGTAACAAGGAAAACAGGTGATGTAAAGAGGATGTGCAGCATCCCAGACAATCCTGGGGACCCTGCTCAAGCATCGCTTATATGCCATCTCCTGGATAGAAGGAAGTGAACTCCCCATAATCTTTTCTGCTGTCCTCACCACTCTCTTGTACAGCCTTCCTGTCCGAAGCAGTTAATACTTCCAAACCAGAATGTATATGCAATAGGACAGGATGCTATCCATCGCCCCTCTGTATAAAAAAGTGGTAAGCGGCAATTCGGTGCTTCTTCCTAGCTTTCGTACATCTTCTCCACACCTGCTCTGCTGAACGAGAACCAAGTTGGCACCGTAAGAATCCGGAAGGAAAAACGAGGGACAGATGGTGGTGGTTATGTGAGGGTGGCTGGCAAATAGTCAGTCTCTGCATCGCGACGTCATGCACTTGCATAAAGTTCTGTATATAGCCTATATGTTAATCAAGAGCCCAAGAATAAACGGGTTTAGAAAGCGAGGCTGGAACAGCCTGGCTTCCTGAAACTCTTTAAAACCTTTCCCCCGTCCCCTGTCCATGTTTCCTTCCTGAAAAAGTGACAGGAAAAAAAAAAAGTACTACACCATAAAGTTCACCCACAGAATGAGATTTTTCATTTTAAAACAGGGTCATGAAACGTCTGCAAGAAAGCAACCAAGCTCTGTTGTGTCTCGTCCTCCCTTCTCTCCTCAGCCGGGCCCCTCCCGTCTACACCCGGGCCTGTTATCAGACTCCGAGTCTGATAATGAAGATGAATGGCCTGTCATGCCTCCAGCCCCCGGCCCTGGCCCCATGCCCGGACAGGATGTCAGGAATGAACAAACAAACTTCACTCCTACAGCGTGTGAGCAGGGAGCCAGCCACGTGCTGGAATTACCGACAGCAGATTCAGCTGAAGAGAATTCACAGTGGGAGGATCCTCGCTTCCGGAGATCTGAGAGGTGACGCCAGCAGAAGGGAGGGAGGGGCAGGCCTGGATAAATGCTGAGTCATGGAGCCACATCCCACAGCCTATATAAAGGACCTGCTTGTGGCATTCCAACCTTGAGTCAAGCAAAGTCTCATCTAGTTTGCTGAAGTCACAACTTGGACTCCTGCCTGCCCTGAGAAACCTGGAAGGAATTTGGCAACGCTGCAGAGGCTTCGTTGCCCCGCTTGATACAGACTTCCTAGACCCGGTCGTCGGAGGGGGAATGGGACACGACAAGCTCAGAGAGCACCAAGGACCCCACAGTCCTCCTCCTCCTCTCCACAAACCCCACTCCCTTCTAGCACTGATGATGTTACCTAGCTGGGTCATGAAACGTCTGCAAGAAAGCCACCAAGCTCAGAGAGCACCAAGGACCCCCCATTTCAACTCTGAGCTACAAATATTCTACTTTATTGAATTCACTGTCTTCCTGAGGGTCTTGTGGATTTTAGCACAACGTTCTGTTTTTCAACTCCTTCTTTTTTCACTGTTTTACATTCACCCAAAACCTGAGCCAAAGAGAACAGGTACCTGCTTTGCTTCTCCGTGTCCAACATTCTCTGGAGTTCCCGTACGCGGCACTCAAACTGGGTCTTCTCGTCTCCCAGAACACTTCTCCACGCCTCCCACTGGCGCTCCTTCTCCAGGAGCTCGTCGTTCAGGGCCTCCAGGTCCATCACTTGCTCCTCCAGCATGGTACAGGTAGTCTTTAAGGCCTCCATGGTCTAAAAATAAATCTCCAGCAGATTTTTTTTTCCTCCCCCGTGAAGTTCAGCTCAAGAGCATAAACATCATCCCCTTTTAACGACCCCATAATCCCCTTGCTGGGTGGAGTTCTGGGCAACTGAATGGAGATGAGTGTTTACTGGCCGGATGCCTTTCCTGTCCCCAGTGCGGAGTTTTGTTCAGCAGATATATTCTCATGGTGCTGAGAAAAGAGAAATATCTGTCTCTAACTGGGATCAAACTTGCAGCCTCCCGATTGTGAGGCGAGCGCTTCAGCGCTAGGCCACCACGCCACTCATAATCGAGAGCCTAATCCTAGTCTAAAATAAATCTCCTTTAGATTCCTTGCAAAGAGGTGCTTAACATTTACTGAACCTCTTCAAGGGAAAAGGCACGTGATAGCACAGTTCTCTGGAGGATGCATGTTAGATAGGAGAGAGGCACAGCGGCGTTAGAAGAATCTGGGGCAGGGCCTTCAAGGTCATAAAATGGGGAGGACTGCCCGTTCTCGGACCAAGTCTTGAATATAAATAGAAATAGAAATAGAATATACAGAGAACATGGAACATAGAACAGAACAGAATAAGAATAATAGAAATTTAGAATGGAATGGAATGGAATGGAATAGAAAATATGGAATGGAATGGAATAGAATAGAATAGAATAGAATAGAATAGAATAGAATAGAATAGAATAGAATAGAAAGGAAAAGAAAAGAAAAGAAAAGAAAATATGGAATGGAATGGAATAGAATAGAATAGAATAGAATAGAATAGAATAGAATAGAATAGAATAGAATAGAATAGAATAGAATAATAAGTAGAATGGAATGGAATGGAAGAATAGAATAGAATAGAATAATAAGTAGAATGGAATGAAATGGAATGGAAGAATAGAATAGAATAGAATAGAATAGAATAGAATAGAATAGAATAGAATAGAATAGAATAGAATAGAATAGAAAATATGGAATGGAATGGAATGGAATGGAATGGAATAGAATAGAAAATATGGAATGGAATGGAATGGAATGGAATGGAATAGAATAGAATAGAATAGAATAGAATAGAATAGAATAGAATAGAATAGAATAGAATAGAATAGAATAGAATAGAATAAACAGAGTTGGAAGGGACCTTGGCGGTCTTCTAGTCCAACCCCCTGCTTAGGCAGGAAACCCTACACCACTTCAAACAAAATAGTTATCCAACATCTTCTGAAAAACTTCCAGTGTTAGAGCATCCACAACTTCTGGAGGCAGGTTGTTCCACCGGTGAATTGTCCTAACACCTAATACGCCTTGTATGGCTGAACCAGAGTCTACCAGAGGCCGGTAAACTTTGTAAACCGAAACGGGGAAGACTTACTTGCTTTTGACTGGTGAGCTGCATCTCCCGTTCCGTAATCTCACGACGGAGATGGTCGACCTCGCTCCGCAACTGAACCACCTCGTTGTTCGCCCCCGAAGCTTCGTCTAACTGCTTGGAGAGGAAGAAATTCTGGTTGTTCAGCTCAGCGTTGTCCTCGGTCAGCTGGTTCAGCTGCTCTTCTAGGTCCGTAATCACCTACGTGAAAAGAACAAGAAGACGGCCGGGTGGTGGTGGGAAACAGAAAAACAAATCTAAGAAAACAGGCGGAGAACTTAAAAGCCGACGAGTCTTCCGACAGCCAACTTCCAAACCTCATCAAACGGCGTTCTGGAAGTTTTTATCATGCAGCTTTGCAAAATAACAGCACATGCTTAGTCAGCCCGAGGGTTGAGGCTTAATCCCATGCCCGGGGTTGAAGATCTGCTGTCCAGTGTTTTGTGTAAGATGCACCTCAAAGAGTTTACTTTTCATGCTACAGCCTCGGGGTTAGTAGTGTGCAAGAGCAACGAGCAACTGGCAGCCCGCGGTTGTCTGGCCAGATCTGCAGGTGTTCAAACGGCGGTATAAAGTAAAATCGATCGATCTCCCCCAACCTGGTGTTCTCTGCGCTGTGGACCACAGACGCTAAGTTCTGTAAGAGGGATACTGATGATAAATTACGGAGAGGCAGATTACCTGTTAGGTGACTCTTTTGAGATTGCTTCAACAAGAGAGGAAAACCTGGGTGAGGTGGCCTGTCGGCCGCCGGGCCCTCCAACAGCCAAATCAGAGGAGGCGGCATGGGAGTCAAGGTCAGCATCAAGGCAACCTGACAGCTCCGAGGGGGAAGAGGGAATGGAGCTGGCAGAGAGAGAGAGACAGAGACAGAGGCGGAGCCTGAGCCATCCGTCTGCCCTCAGATGGAGAGTCAACAGCCCCCAGGTCTGGAGGTGGCTGATGAGGAAGAGGAGGAACAGCTGGGTCCACTGCCTGATGTGCGGATGCACAGAAGACAGAGGAGAGGAGAACAGTGGAAATCTATGGGCTGGTCCTCGGGACGGAAGAGCCACTGCTGCTAGCAAAGCCCCACCCTAGCTCTGGGGATAAAAGGCAGGGGGCGGGGATGAATAGATGTGGCAGACAACCACATCTACCCTGCGGTGAGAGAGAAATGTTTTGCCGGGTCTGCAGACGCTTCTAATAAAGGAATTTTTAAGTTAACTTCAGAGGATTTGTCATGTTTGAGGAGCTGGGTCAGAACACAGGGTGTTGCCAGCAGCTAACCGGCCACCCTCTCCTGTTTAGGGTTCGCCTTGGGGTGAAATATGACAAGCACCAGCCATTCATATGCATTTTAGAGAGACAAAGCTAATATAAGCGCTTCAGACAAAGAACCAGGCGACAATGATTTTACGAAGCAAAGGAAGCTGGGGTCCATTCAAGCAGAATGAAGGTGAAGATGAACTGCTTCGGCTCACCCCAGATAGTTTGAATGCTGCTGGATAGACCAGGCCGGTCAGAAAATAGAGGCAAACGACTGGACGAAGACATACCGCGTGGCTGACGCAGAAAACCCACCATTTTGGAAGGCGACATTAAACCGAGGGCTTCCACACGATGCTCGACTGAGCCAACTAATAACAAATTCACTTCGTCAAAAGTTGTCCTAACCCACACAACTTGCACTCCTGGTTGTGACCAGTGGTGGGATTCAAATATTTTCACAACCGGTTCTCTGCCCTCATGATTTCTTCCAACAACCAGTTCACCAAACTGCTCAGAAAGTTAACAACCGGTTCTCCCGAAGTGGTGCGAACTGGTTGAATACAGTTGTCACTCCCCAACCAAAGGCAATGTCTCAGTTTTCTTCCCAGCAACAGAGGAAGAATCGACAAGAGGAATAAAGCGATGTGAATAGGAATCAACGCCAAATATCGAACAGCAATTAAAAAAAACATCCGGACAATGTGCTTAGATATTGTCCACCTTAAGAGCATCTTCTCTTGGTTCATTGTACCTAGAAGGTTCCATTTTTTTTTTGAAACCCTTTTAGTTTCTTGGTTCAGCTGCGTGGGGAGGGGGACAGGAGGGGAGGGGAAGCCCCCTGCCCCCCGAAAATAAGCCCTCCCCGAAAATATTTAAAGTCATGCGCAGCCAGTTCCCTCCATTTCCTCCGGTTGGGTTTAGGGAGACAGAGATGGAAATCAGGTCAGACGGCAAGAGGAGCCGCGTCTTGCTCCACACGCCCCAAAATAATAAGACATCCCCAAAAAGAAAGTCAAGCGCTTATTTCGGGGTTCAAAAAAATATAAGACAGGGTCTTATTTTCGGGGAAATACGGTAAATACTATAAGTAAGTAAATAAATATTACTTATAAATATTACTTATAAATAAGTAAATATTGATATATTGACCATCAATTGTGTTGTAAATGTTGTACCTTGATGAAGGTATCTTTTCTTTTATGTACACTGAGAGCATATGCACCAAGACAAATTCCTTGTGTGTCCAATCACACTTGGCCAATAAAATTCAATTCTATTCTATTCTATTCTATTCTATTCTATTCTATTCTATTCTATTCTATTCTATTCTATAAATAAATAAAATAAAATCGAAATGTGAATGCAAAAATGCATTGTGATTTTTATCCCCCCCCAAGTATTCCTTGTTTAAATCTATTGATACAAATATCCTTTTATACAAGGATGCAGATATGACTAAACGCTATGAGCAGCTTCTGGTATCAGTCGGAAATGAACATTGTCTGCAAAAAAATAAAAAAAATTGAACGCCCGACACATTCGAATTTCAATTTACTAGTAAAAGTGACAGCGGATGCAAGGACGTAAAAAATAAAAAAATTTCTCCCTACTACCACACCACCCTCTCCATGCTACAGGCTAGTTATAAAACTTGGTTCAACACTCGAGGTTACCTTGGTAACTCAGAGAGGCGGACAGACCAATCAGTATAGTTATTTAGTCATTACAAGTAAAACGCTTTTGCTTATATTTTCAGTGGGACTCCGAGGAGCAGGGGCCAGAGGCAAAAAGCAGGAATATACAGAATTATCATCCTTTTGATGAGCTTAGAAAACCAGGCCATTTGGAATGGAGGCAAACCGTACAGGTGGAAGTTATAGCCTAATCCAGCAAGCATGGATGGTAAGGTACTACCTCTGCTTGGCTTAATGCATCTTCTAGGACAGTGATGGTGAACCTCTTTGGCACCGAGTGCCCGAACCGGAACGCGCGTCCATGTGCGCACACCGGACCACCGGAAACCCGAAGATCAGCTGGCCGGCGCGCACATGCCTTTTTTGGGGCCGTTTTGAGGATGTTTTTTTCAGGATGTTTTGGGGGCGATTTCAAGGCTGTTTTCCAGTAGTTCTGGTGCCTGCAAAGACCAGCTGGCCGGCGCGCTGGAAACCAGAAGATCAGCTGGCCGGCGTGCACATGGCTTTTTTTGGGCCGTTTTCAGGATGTTTTTTCAGGACGTTTGGGGGGCATTTTCGGGCCAAAAACAGCCCTAAAAACAGTCTGAAAAATGGCCCAGGAAACGGTCTGAAGAACAACATGTAAAAGAGCCCATTTTTGGGCAGTTTTTTGGGCCATTTCAAGGGTGTTTTCCAGCGCTTTGGTGCCTGCAAAGACCAGCTGGTCGGCGTACTGGGAAAAAAAAGAGCAGCTGGCAATGGTGTATGTGCCCACATAGAGGGTTCTGCGTGCCACCTCAGGCACGCATGCCATATGTTCGCCATCATGGTTCTCTGATGTACAGCTAGTCCTTGACTTACAACCGTTTGTTTAGTGACCATTCAAAGTTACAATGGCACTGTGACTTAGGACCTTTTTTCACACTTACGACCGTTGCCCCATCCCCATGGTCACCAGGTTGTACGTTGAGGGCTGCCTGTAATTGCTCGCTGTCTCTCCAACATGAGAAGCAAATGTTTAAGAGAAAAAAAAAACCTTCTCCCTTAACCGGAAACCACCTTCTGAATTCATCCCGAAGCGATTTTTTGTTCAGAAATCCATCTCGCAAGGCAAAGATATTGTATTTTTAGCATTCGCCCCAAGCGTCTGATCTTTGCATGCCTTTTAGGAGGAACAAAGAAGGAACTGTTGAAATGTTCTCTTAAGAGCTAATGCTGACGTAGCTGTTGTTGTGGTCTGTCGGCCGCCGGCCCTTCCAGCAGCCGAATCGGAAGAGGAGGCGGCGTAGGAGAGGGGGAAGAAGGAATGGAGCTGGCAGAGAGAGAGGGAGAGAGACAGAGCCAGAGCCTGGGCCGTCAGATGGAGAGTCAACAGCCCCCAGGTTTGGAGGTGGCTGATGAGGAAAAGGAGGAACAGCTGGGTCCACTGCCTGATGCATGGATGCGCAGAAGGCAGAGGAGAGGAGAGCAGTGGAAATCTATGGGCTGGTTCTCGGGACGGAAGAGCCACTGCTGCTAGCAAAGCCCCACCCTCGCTCTGGGGATAAAAGACAGGGGAGCAGAGATGAATAGATGCGGCAGACAACTATTCATTGCCCTGCCGGACAGACTTGCTAGCCTTCGGTGAGAGAGAAACTTTTTGCCGGAGCTCCTCATAAAGGAGGCCTCTGTGGCTCAGCAGACTGTCTGTTATTAACAGTAGCTGCTTGCAATTAATGCAAGTTCAAGTCCCACCAGGCCCAAGGTTGACTCAGCCTTCCATCCTTTATAAGGTAGGTAAAATGAGGACCCAGATTGTTGGAGGCAATAAAGTTGACTTTGTATATAATATACAAATGGATGAAGACTATTGCTTAACACAATGTAAGCCGCCCTGAGTCTTCGGAGAAGGGCGGGATATAAATTCAAATTTTTTAAAAAAGGAATCTTTGAGTTTATTTCAGAGGGTTTGTCGTGTTTGGAGAGCTAGGTTCAGAACAGCTATACGAAAAGCTACCCACAGGCTCCTTCTGAACCAACGCGGATGAGTTATTTAGGAGCTTATTTTTCAAACCTGAACTTCGTAAATAGCTACGCATCTCTGGCAAAGAAACGTTTCCTACCCGGGCTAAGAGGAAAAGAGCAGGTTCATTTCTTTGGCCGGAAACAATGATCGAACAACAGAGTAACAGAGTTGGAAGGGACCTTGAAGGTCTTCTAGTTCAACCCCCCTGCTCTAGGAGGAGATGCCTATGCCATTCCGGACAAATAGTCACCCAATCTTTTCTTTAAAACCTCCGGTGTTGGAAGCCCCCACAACCTCGAGAGACAAGTTGTTCTACCGATTAATTATTCTCACTTTCTTGAGGCCCATGTTTATTTCAAATATGTAGAGGCAGTCCTTGACCTACGATCGCCATTGAGCTCAAAATTTCTCCTGCTAAGCGAGAGAGTTGTTAAGTGAGTTTTGCCCCGTTTCGTGACTTTTCTTGACGCCGTTGTTAAGTGAAACACTGCAGTTGTTAAGTCAGTCACACGGTTGTTAAGTGGCTCCGGATTCCCCGTTGACCTGACTTGTCAGGTCACAAAAAGGGATCATGTGATACCCCCGGGGACATTGCAACCATCATAAATGTGAATCAATTATGTCTTGACTATGGATCACATGGCCACAAAGATGCTACGCCGGTCATTAAGTGTGGAAAACCGGTCATAAGTTATTTTTTCATGTGATTGTAACTTTGAACGGTCACTAAACCTACTGCCGTAAGTCGGGGATTAACTGTATAAGTCTCTACAGGGAACGGACAGAACACGGATGTACCTAATTTCTACAAATTGAAAATTTGAGCAATACATTTCTGACCCACATACTTCCTCCATGGAGCCTAGGGCTGTGTTGGCTTTTTCTGGCAGCTGATTCAGCTCATGCGGTGCTTCCTTATGCCATCTTTGGTCAATTGGTGGCGAGGTGGGAAAGATTTAAGAGGCTGCAGGATTTCTGAAATGAATTTGGTGGAAGAAGTAAAACAGACAGGCAGAATCAGAGAGCAAAGGACGGGGGTGCTGTGGTCCACCAGCAGCCTGCGGAGCTGGCAGCGGAGTCGGACAGTGAGGAGGCTGGGAAGGACAATGGGCCAGTCCTGGCCTCTGGGGAAGGTCCGGATGAGAGCTCTGCGTCGGAGGCAGAAATGGGGCCAGCGCCATCTGGGAGCGATGCACGGACTCCGGAGCCTCCACAGGCGGACAGCAGAGGCAGAGGAACAGGAGGAGCCTGTTTCTACTGTACGCATGCAAAGAGCTGCCAGAATGCAAGAGCAGCTAAAGCAAAAAGGACGACTCAGGAGTAAGGCCAGGAGATGATTGGCCTCTCCCATCAGGTTTAAAAGAGCAGCAACTGCTCTTGGGCTCTTTGTAGGAAAGCAACGTTGCTACAATTGTTTCTTGTCGGCGTCTCCTGTGTCTAAACTTCGTGGGGCTTTGCCAAGAAAAGCCTTTGGCAGGGTGCCAAAGAAGACAAAGGTTTGTGATAAAGCCAAAGGACTTTTTCCGAAGGATTTGTTTCGGACTTAATTTGGACTAAGCTGAGAATGAAGTAATTCTCAGCTGTTCTAATAACATATGTTTTTTTAGGACTGATTGTGTCTGGTAATAACTATTTGGGCCTAGGTCACAACAGGGAGGGTTTAGGCAGAAGATAAAATAAATTTTATTTTCCTTGATCTTTGGCAGGTGGGCTGTTCCTTACTTGGGGAAACGGGATAGAATTCAAGAGATCTAATGCAACATGCTTATTCTATATGTATGTATATATATATATATATGTATGTATGTATGTATGTATGTATGTATGTATATGTATATGTATATGTATATGTATATGTATGTATGTATGTATGTATGTATGTGTGTATATATATATATATATATATATATATATATATATATATATATATTTGTTCTGAGGTTTTCACGGGTGTTTGTATGTAGGTCTTTGGTTGTTCGGGTTTTCTCCGTGTAAAATTGGAAGTGTCTTGGCAGCGTTTGACGAGGTCTCATTCGTCATCTTCAGGCTTCAGGCTTCGTGCTTGCTCCCAGAAGCGGTTGAAGCCTGAAGATGACGAATCAGACTTCGTCGAAACGTCGCCAAGACACTTCCAATTTTACGTGGGAGAAAACCTGAATAACCAAAGACCTATATATATATTTGTTTTCTGAGGTTTTCACGGGTGTTTGTATGTAGGTCTTTGGTTGTTCGGGTTTTCTCCCGTGTAAAATTGGAAGTGTCTTGGCGACATTTCGACGAAGTCTCATTCGTCATCTTCAGGCTTCAGCTTCGTGAACAAATATATATTTGTTTTCTGAGTTTTTCGCGGGTGTTTGTATGTAGGTCTTTGGTTATTCGGGTTTTCGAAGCTGAAGCCTGAAGATGACGAATGAGACTTCGTCGAAACATCGCCAAGACACTTCCAATTTTACGTGGGAGAAAACCTGAATAACCAAAGACCTACATATAAATAAATAAATATATTTATAAATAAATAAATATATATGCAACGCAATCGTGTTTTCATGAATCACGTCCTAGCTAGCATCCTTACGAGCCATAAATACCCTTGGCTGGCCATGTTTAGCATAATATTTCGGCTAAGAATAACAGCAAGCGCCTCCACCCTCCTGTTCTCTGTCAAGAAAAATCACCACGAGAGCAAAAATTCGTCCTGTCTTGAGTTGCAATTGACGGCAGTAAAGCAGCGAGGGGTTTAATGAAAAAGATGCTCTTTTCAACTGCCTAGGAAAGCAATACACCATTTTGGTGAAACGGCGTCCAACCAGAGCAGGGCTTCCCATGAAGGAAACAAACCAAGATCGAAGGCACACCGGAAAAAAAAACCAACTCCGTTCAAGGTTGTTGCCGTAACGGTTATTTTAGCTCTCCAGATTGACTTCTTTGAGTGTCTTTTACATCCTCCTCAAAGCTATTTCTGAATTTAGCAGCCAGTCTGCAGCCTGGCTATTAATACAGTGCAGAAAGAGCCAAGGGGGATTTGGGCTGGAGTTTTGTTTTGGTGTGTTTTTTTTAAAAACAAAACAAAACCTGCCCCTTTGGTACAGATACAGATATACAGGATTATGACAATTCACTGTGGCCAACTCACCACGGGAAAATTCGCTGCGGGACCAGATATTACATTCATAATCAAAGAAACGGCGGGACAGAATCGTTAAAGGAGGCGAAAGGAGGGACAGAACGGAATGTTGAATGGCAAAAAAAAAAATGACAATATTTTTTAAAGATTTATTTTCCCTAACTAAATCGAACGGTTAAAACGTCAGTTTTTCCCATGCCGTGAGGAGCGTGTGCCTTCCCTAAAAGGAAAATCCTCATCTGGCCTGACAGACATCAAGGGATGAATGAGCAGGCGCAAAAGACTGGCTAACTCAGGGGTGTCCTAACTTGGCCCCTTGAAGAGTGGTGGACTTCAACTCCCAGAATTCCCCAGCCAGCATGAGCTATAAATATGAGCAAGTATGCTGGCTGGGGAATTCTGAGAGTTGGAAGTCCACCACTCTTCAAGGGGCCAAGTTTGGACATCCCTGGGCTAAATATTTGTAAATATGAAAAGAATAGAATAGAGTAACAGAGTTGGAAGGGACCTTGGAGGTCTTCTAGTCCAACCCCCTGCTTAGGCAGGAAACCCTACACCACTTCAGACAAATGGTTATCCAACATCTTCTTAAAAACTTCCAGTGTTGGAGCAGTCACAACTTTGGGAGGCAAGTTGTTCCACTGATTAATTGTTCTCACTGTCAGGAAATTTCTCCTTAGTTCTAAGTTACTTCTCTCCTTGATGAGTTTCCACCCATTGTTTCTTGTCCTGCCTTCAGGTGCTTTGGAGAATAGCTTGACTCCCTCTTCTTTGGGGCAGCCCCTGAGATAGTGGAACATTGCTATCATGTCTCCCCTAGTTCTTCTTTTTATTTAACTAGGCATACCGAGTTCCTGCAACCATCCTTCATATGTTTTAGCCTCCGGTCCCTTAATCATCTTTGTGGCTCTTCTCTGCACTCTTTCTAGAGTCTCAACATCTTTTTTATATCGTGGCGACCAAAACTATAGGCAGCATTCCAAGTGTGGCCTTACCAAGGCCTTATAAAGTGGTACTAACACTAATCAAAGTGATCTTTGATTCTACTCCTCTAAACTCAAGAACGGATTGTGATTTGCGCACCCAGCTGGGCAGCGTTATTTGGAGAGGCCCAGTCTTTGCAATGAATTCTCGGGCCTCGTTCTTTTGCAGGAACTTACTTTTAAGAAGTTACAACCGGCAAGTAAGAAGAGGAACAACTTCTTTAAGAAGTAACCGGACATCATCAGTTCTTAACACCACCAAAAGGACAACCATCGACGGCTTTGGAAGCAGGCAGGACTTTTTCTTCAAGTGACATGTAGTTTTTATTATTATTTTTTTTGGTACGTTTTCTGCCCCACTTCAAAAACTCCCCCTGAACTCAGCTGCTACCGAACCAAACGGGCCAACGTGCATTTTTTGAACGACGTCAGCTTCCCTTGCCCCGGGGAAGGAGGGAGGATCTCATTGCAAAACGCTTCTTTCGAGGGGCCCTCCCCACCCACCCACCGTTCGTTTCATGGGCGCGAGATCTGGCGGGCACTGCTCCGCATGCAAGTTGCAGCCTTTGGAGAGCGTTGAGAGATGGCGAGGGGTCTCGCTCAAGATGCTGAGAAGCAGGGCAAGAAAAAGTAGAGGTGAGCATTTGCATGCATGATTTGGGGTCAGGGGGAAAGGGTGGGGCGAAGAGACACCCAGGGATGGCTCGGCTTTTTCCATCCAAGGGAAACCTGCGGCAAACAATGCAGCGAGGCAGCCGTGCATGCAGCCATTCCCCCAGCTTGAAGCAAAGGGCAACCAGCTCGCCTCGCAACTCCAAAAAAAGCGACGGTCACAAAACGTTTCTCCCTTAAGAGAAAAGACGGGGAGGTTGCGTGCTCCCGGTTCAGTCTGCAGGGTGAGGGAGTGTCGTCTTAAAGGGACATCGAAGTTGGCTGGATGCCGACGCCCGAGCATACGAGCTACTTCCTACCCTCTGGAAAGATCGTTACCATACCCATTGTTTGTGGCAGCCGCTTAAACCATTCTTATTAGCTGCACCGAAATGAGATTTATCTATTTTTTTTCCCCCCAATCGTTTTCGCGAGGTTTTGAAGTGGCCAACGCCAGATTGAAGAGCTCCAGAGGGGAGAAATTATTATTATTATTATTATTTTCTGGAGATCTCGAGTAAAGAATTCAGACCAGTCTTGGTTCTGTGCTAGCTCGGGAGGAAAACCCAAGACTCCGTTAGGAAGCCTTCGGCTTTCCAATGAGCAGACAGAGACACCAAATGCGGACCGTTTCCCTTCCTCATCCGCTGGTTTCAAAACAATTCAAGGAGCTCGGCGGAATACTCACTGTGCAGCTATTACGAAGGGCTTCAAATTTACGCTGGATTTCGTCTCTATGGGCCTAGAGGAGGTAAGAATTTGATCATCAATGGTTTGCAAACACATTAGAGGCAGCATCCAACAGCGGTGGCTCAATGAACTAGAGCACAATCTACCAGCAAGCAAAACAACATTTAGGGAGGGAAGATCCTGCAGGTTTGTTAGTCCTGGCTGGGCGAAAACTACGACGACAAGCCAGAGGTGTCGGGCCTCAAGGCATCTTCTGCACCTGGAAGCTAAAGCTTCAGTCGCATCTAAAGGGTCTACGGAGAGGCCGATCCAATTGACAATCAGGTGCTTGTTGCTAATCAGGTTGCGCTGAAGCTGAAAGGGGCTGTTTGCTGCAAGGAGGTAAATTGCTGGGAGGCACGTGTAAAAGACACATCCAAATTTTCACCCTCTTTTAGGGGGAAGAAAAGTGCCTCTTATACTCCGAAAAATACGGTTAAGTCCTTCTTCCAAAGCTTCTGCAAGAAACCAACGGATTATGGCACGCACCTAACCTTTTTCCCCATTGCTCTTTGGGGCAATTTTTACCCGCCGAATTTGAAAGCTAACAGCATCACAACCTATCCGAACTTGGCCAAACTGTCGTACACCAACTCGGATGCATCTCTGAGTCTTACATCAAATCATATAAAATCATCTTCCTGACGTATCCAAGCGTGGATGACTCCAGGGTTCTCCAACTGGATGCTCTCCAGCCAAGCTGGATCACAAAAGCCCAGATTTTTCTGGCTGGCTCATGCAACCAGCAGTGATGCCAGCTGGAAGTTTTAGGGAATGGTAGTTTCAACAGTCTGGAGGGCATTAAGGTTGAGAAAGGATACGGACGTCCAACTAGCCGGGAAGTCTCCAGGGCTTCAAGAACAAAATATTTGCAAAGCCAATTACACAGTTTTTTATATAAAATCACAATACAGTGCAGAAGGACTAACGCTATCCAAACTAATTGGCGCTAAACAATGTCACGCTTTGGCATGGCCGTACGCCGAGCGGTGTCACTTACGAACCCAAGCCCAGGGGTGGGATTCAGCTGGTTCAGATCGGTTTGGGCAAACCGGATGTTCCAAGGATTGGCTGACCCCGCCCCCCCCAGGAGTCTGCCCGCGGCCCATTTTGGATGCCAGGTAAGTACAGGGCGTGCGCGGAGTCTCTGGGAGGGCAGAAAACGGGCCTACCGGAAATCTGGAAAAGGGACTGTTTCTGGCCTCCAGAGGGCTTCCGGTGCCTGGGGGGGACCATTTTAGCCCTCCTGGAGGCTCTAGAAAAGCCTCCGGAGCCTGGGGAGAGCGAAAAACGGGCCTACCGGAAGTCCCGGAAGCGAGCCCATTTCCTGCCTCCGGAAAGCGCATGAAGCGAACCGGTTGTTACAACCGGTGAATCCCACCACTGCCCAAGCTTCAGATACCATGACATCCGTGACTTCTGAGGGTCCTACATGGGAGGCGGACTTTCCCAACTGAAAGAGCGTTATCGCTTCCCCAGTTCTGCTAAGCCCAAAAAATACATATGCAGAAGATCCTTTGACTCAAGACTGGTCAACGTGTTCTGTCCCCCTCGCCTCAGTCCGAGTGATGACTTAATTAGCCGGCAACTATCAGCTCTGGCAGCAAACTAGCGAGCGTCTGCCAAGTGTCTCTGTTATCTCTCTTGATGCCGATGAGTCAACCAGGAACAAACAGTACTTCAGCTCTAGTTAAGCAGTTGATTTGCTTGCCACGAAGAGGTATAGCAGCCCTTGCTGCTTTTATATCCTGTGGGGTGTGGCTCCATGATTCAGCACTTCCTAGGCCTGCCCCACCCCTGCTTCTGTTGTTCCCGCCTCTCCTGCTTATGAAACCTAGGGTCCAGCCAGGCCTGATTGCCATCAGCCGGGTCTGAAGGCGTGGCCTGGGGGGGAAAAGAGTCAGGGGACGGAGGCCTCGGTATCTCCTCCACCTGGCCTGCCTCTGGCTCCTGGAGCTGAGCCAGGGAAGCCGGTGCTCCCGAGGTAAGTCCTGATGGCCCTTCTCCCTCACTTTCCAAGTCACTTTCTGGCAAGAGGCCCGGCTCGGGGCGCGCAGACACAACACAACATGTATCTGGATGGTCGTTCTCTTCCACCAAGCTTGCAGCATCAGGAGGGATACACACGGGGGGAAAGGGGGAGGGGAGGAAGGGGACACCTGCCTAGACAGCCAGATTAGCCGAATCAACCCCGGCGATCAATGTTGCAGCCAGATCGCCCTCTTGTTCTGCAAGAAGTCCTCTTCTGAGTCCTTCAAGCTCCAGCTAGCAGCTCAAAGGTACTGTGAAAACAGGGTTGCTTTTGGGAAGCTTCCGTAATCTCACAATTCCTAGATCTCCCCCCCAAAAAAAATCACAGCTTACTTCAACAAAGAAACATAACCCAGCCACAATACTACACGCTCCACACCTTGGTAAGACCGGATGGGGGAGAAAAAAAATCCAACTTTTGAAAAGCCATTTTGATCCACCAGAGGTTAGAAAGGAAATGGTAACAGGGAACGCTCAAGACCAAAATGGACTTCAGAGTTTATAAGTGTTTTTTTGAAGACCAAATGGAATTCCGTTTTTTTTAAAAAATGCGATGAACGCTGGTACCCAGGGGTCCGCCGTACCGGATTCTTGGCTAAAAGGCAAATATTGCTTTATTTACCAGAAGGAAGGACAAGATTTGACCTCTGGTAAGAATTATAGGCTTTTTTTCGTTACTGACCGATGGGTATAAATCTTTTGCAATCACGCCTGAGAGAATGAAAAAGATTTTCCAGACTTTTATTCATGCTGATGTTGACCAAACTTGTATTTCTACCCAGAAGACGGTGAAAGGATAATAACGTCACAACTGTTCTGGAGAGAGAATATTTTCAACGTCATCATGAAAAACAAGCCGCCCTGATATTTTTGAGATGCAGAGAACAGGGCAGCACGGAAAAGGACGATATTAAAACTCCAGAGTATTTTATGCAAAAATTGGGATTACTTTTTTTTTTTTTGAAAGCTGGTCCAAGGAACTAAATTGAAGCAACTTACCTGTAAAATTAGCCTCTATCCCTGCCTATATGTTAGCAAACTTTCACAAAAATAAAATAAAATAAAGAGTCAGTGCACTTATTAAATCCGGGTAGTCCTCGACGTACGACTGCAATTGAGCGCCAAATTTCTGTTGCTAAGTGAGACACTGGTTAAGGGAATGTTGCCCCCGTTTTACGTTTTTCTGCCACAGTCGCTAAGCGAATCGCTGTGGTTCTTAAGTTAGTAAGACGATCGTTAAGTGAAACTGGCTTTGCTTGTCGGGAGGTCGCAAAAGAGGATCATGGGACATTGCAACCAACATAAATACGAGCCAGTTAACAAACGTCTGAATTTTGATCAACGGGCCATGGGGATGCCGCAACGGTCGTGTGAAAAACGGTCGTTAAGTCGCTTTTTCAGAGCCGTCGTAACGTCAAACGGTCACTAAGTGAACTCTCGTAAGTTGAGGACTACCTGTAATGCATTTGAGGAAAGGCTATATCCCTGCGGGGGGCTCTTTCGAAAGGAAGAGCGCCATTTAGATATTTAGATATTAGGATATGCTTTGATTTACAGAGAATTGAAGACGTCACTGAAGAATTATTCAGAGTTCACCGCCTAAGCGAACTCTCATCCTGCGATCCTAAAGTAGCGCTTTATTAGCCATCGTCAATTGTAAGAGGTGAGCTCGGATGAAAACAAAACACATCTGGATTGTATTTCGAAATCAGAGTGAGATTACGACGGGATTCCAGGAGGACTTTCAGCCACAGCGACTTCAGTCCCTTTCTGAACGCCCTGTGTTGTGGCCTGTCGGATACCGACCCCTCCAGCAGCCGAATCGGAGGAGGAGGAGGAGGAGGAGGCGTGGGAGTCAAGGTCAGCATCAAGGCAACCTGAGAGCTCCGAGGGGGAAGAGGGAACGGAGCTGGCAGAGAGAGAGAGAGACAGAGGCGGAGCCTGGGCCGTCAGATGGAGAGTCAACAGCCCCCAGGTCTGGAGGTGGCTGATGAGGAAGAGGAGGAACAGCTGGGTCCAGTGCGGATCTGCAGGAGGCAGAGGAGAGGAGAGCAGTGAAAATCTATGGGCTGGTCCTTGGGATGGAAGAGCCATCACTGCTAGCGAAGCCCCACCCTAGCTCTGGGGATAAAAGGCAGGGGGCGGAGATGAATAGACGTGGCAAGACAACTATTCATCTCCCGGACGGACGGACTTGTTAGCCTGCGGTGAGAGAGAAACTTTTTTGCCGGGGCTGCCAGCGCTCCTAATAAAGGCATCCTCGCTTCAGCTACAGAGGGTTTGTCGTGTTTGGGGAACTGGGTCAGAACACTTTGCTTTAGGACCCAGATTATCTTTGGTTCAGCATCCAAGGTCCTGCAAGGGCTGTGTCGTGTCCCACTCCTCCGCTGACGGCCGGGTCAGGAAATCCGAATCAGGCGTGCCTCTGCAGCTCTGCCAAAGTCCTAGCAAAGTCCTCAGGACAGGCAGGAGACCAGAAAGTAACTTCAGCAAGATATGTTAGACTTTGCCTGACTCAGAGAATGCCAGAAAGTAGGTCCTTTATATAGGCCATGGGGTGTGGCTCCATGACTCAGCACTTATCCAGGTTTGCCCCTTCCTTCCTTCTGTTGCCTCTGTCTATCAAGTCTTCTGACGCGAGGGTCACTCCAGTCTGCAGCTGTTGGCAATTGACCTCCCTCAGGCTCACATGCTGTGGAGGAGGGGGAGGGGTCTAGGTGCTCCGTTTGCCTGGGCATGGAGCCAGAGCTGTGGGCTGGAGGTACTTCTCCCTCCTCCGCCTGTCTGGGCATGGAGCCAGGGCTGGGGCCGGGAGGCACACTAGGACATTCTTCAGTGTTCGGAAGCAGATAAGAAGGCCCCGGCTGCGTTGAAATCGGACGAGACACAACAGGCTGTTTGCGCAAGTTGAGCTACGCACAGGCACGCACTGGCTTGCTGTTTGCGAGGCCCAGTCCCCCTCTCCCCCCCCCCGCTCACCCAAGCGGACCCCAAGCTACAAATGTTGGGGATCGTTGTCTTAAGTGGGTAAAATTGTCATCGTTTTACAGGAACCGGAGTGGTTCTATGCATGGGATGTGCCTGGTTCCCGAAAAGTTTCTCGACTCTTGAAATCGAAGATGTTGATCGTGGCTACTGCCTTGCTCCTTAAACCCTATGCCACCTTTGCAGGCAACGTAAGTGCCACGGCAAACATGACATCAGTAGAAAAAATTTTTTGTCGCTCAGGGTTGAACGGTGGGGTCCTTGGTGCTCACGGAGCGTGGTGGTTTTCTTGCCGACGTTTCATTAACCTACTAGGTAACGTCATCAGTGCTGCAAGGGAGTGGGGTTTGCAGAGAGAAGGAGGTGGAGGAGGATTATGAGGTCCTTGGTGCTCTCTGAGCTGGGTGGTTTTCTTGCAGGCATTTCATTAACCTACTAGGTAATATCACCAGTGCTACAAAGGAGTGGGGTTTGCAGAGAAAAGGGGGTGGGGGAGGAGGAGGGGAGGGAGGGGAGGGGAGGGGGAGGAAAGCAACGACAACTGGGGTCCTTGCTGCTCTCTGAGCTGGGTGGTTTTCTTGCAGGCATTTCACGAACCTACTAGGTAACACCATCAGTGCTACAAGGGAGTGAGGTTTGCAAGGAGGAGGGGGGAGAAGGGGGAAGGGGAGGAGGAGGAGGGAGAGGACAACAACAACTGTGGGGTCCTCGGTGCTCACTGAGCTTGGTGGTTTTCTTGCAGGCGTTTCATTACCCAACTAGGTAACCTCATCCGTTCTATACGGGAGAGGGGTTTGCCCTGATGCTGTCACCTAGCTGGGTAATGAAACGCCTGCAAGAAAACCACCGAGGTCAGAGAAGCACCAAGGAAGCCCACAAACAGGGCATCTTTCTGCCGCTTTAAATTGGGAGGTGCAAATAATAATAATAATAATAATAATAATAATAATAATAATAATAATAATAATAATAATAATAATAATAACAATAATAATAACAACAACAACAATAATAATAATAAGAAGAAGAAGAAGAAGAAGAGGAGGAGGAGGAGGAGGAGGAGGAGGAGAAGGAGAAGGAGAAGAAGAAGGAGGAGGAGGAGGAGGAGGAGGAGGAGGAGGAGGAGAAGGAGAAGAAGAAGAAGAAGAGGAGGAGGAGGAGGAGGAGAAGGAGAAGGAGAAGGAGAAGAAGAAGAAGAGGAGGAGGAGGAGGAGGAGGAGGAGGAGGAGGAGGAGGAGAAGAAGAAGAAGAAGAATTTTTAAAAAATGCCAGTATACCTATTCCAATAAATGAAAAAATTGGGATAACACTCGTCTCAGGAGTTTTTTTTTATTTGCAGTTAGGTTGTTCTGGAACGCTGAAAAACCTTTTTCATGAGCTTTGAAAGTTCACCGGAGGTTTTTGAACGGGAAACGGGCCGTTTTCAAACCTTCTCCCTCCGCTTCAAGCTCAAGAGCTCCTGACCCCCCCCCACACACACCCACGCCCCGAATTTTCAAAAGCTTACCGTCAGCGCCTGGATCTCTTCTTCGGCTTCAGCCGTGGTCTCTTCCAATTCGGTTTTAGCTTCCCGGAGTTGACTTTCCAGGGCTGACCGGGCCGCCTGCAATCCTGAAATCTGGGATTCCCTCTCCTGGAGGGTGAGCTGAAGTTCGGTAAGCTGTCGCTTCAGTTCCAATTTTTGCTCTTCGTGTTCAAGGCTCACCTGAAAGGAGGGAATTGGGAATGCGGTGAACGCCTGGGCTTTTAAGGCAAGGGTGACATGTAAAATTTGTTACTACCGGTTCTGTGGGCATGGCTTGGTGGTGGTGGTGTTAATGTGATTGGGTGGGCATGGCTTGGTGGGGGGCTTAATGTGACTGGGTGGGCACGGCCAACTTTTTTTTTCTTTTTTACTTTTAAAAGCATTTTTTCTACAACCTCTGGTGGCTCAGCAGACTAAGTCTGCCTGTTATTAACAGCAGCTGCCTTCAATTACTGCAGGTTCAAGTCCCACCAGGCCCAAGGTTGACTCAGCCTTCCATCCTTTATAAGGTAGGTAAAATGAGGACCCAGATTGTTGGGGGGGCAATAAGTTGACTTTGTATATAAATATACAAATAGGATGAAGACTATTGCTTAACACTGTGTAAGCCGCCCTGAGTCTTCGGAGAAGGGCGGGATATAAATGCAAATAAAAAAAAATAAAATTAAAATTTAAAAAAAAACCCTTCGGCTGAAGAGGTTGTAAAAAAAAAATGCTTTTAAAAGCCTGTGATGATCAGGCAACTCAGCTGGGATCGCCAGAGGAAAAAAAAAGCTTTTAAGCGGTTCTGACGATCCCAGCTGAGTTGCCTGATCATCAGAGGCTTTTAAAAGCATTTTTTTTTTTTTAACAACCTCTTCGGTCGAAGAGCTTGTAGAAAACATCTATCTATCTATCAGGACTGAGTCAACCTTGAGCCTGGTGAGACTCGAACACCTGGTAGTCTGCAGAGTTAATCTGCAATACTGCATTCTAACACTGTGGACAATGGATGGATGGATGGATGGAAGGAAGGAAGGAAGGAAGGAAGGAAGGAAGGAAGGAAGGAAGGAAGGAAGGAAGGAAGGAAGGAAGGAGAAAAAAAGGAAGACCACTAGCACTTAGATTTATATACCGCTTCACAGCCCTCTCTAAGCAGTTTACAGTGTCAACTTCTTGCCCCCAACCATCTGGGTCTTCATTTTACCGACCTCTGAAGGATGGAAGGCCGAGTCAACCTTGAGCCTTTCAGGATCGAACTGCTGGCAGTGGGCAGAATTACCTGCAATTCCTCATTCTAACCGCTGTGCCAATAGCACTTAGATTTACAGTATATACTGCTTCACGGTGCTTCCCCAGCCTCTTGTAAGCGGTTTACCGAGTCAGACTGCTGTCCCCAACAATCTGGCTCCTCATTTTACTGGTTAATGCAAATGTGGGAGAAAGGGAACTCCCATATTTCAGCTCACCGTATTTGCTCTAAGCTATCAGAATTAATCTCGGGAAGGCACAGATGATCACAAATGTGCTTGTTGATAAGTTTTGGGTTTTTTTCCTCCACTGCCTTTTGTCTCTGTTTACACCCTGCCAAAACGTGTCTGGCGCTTGAGAAAGAAGACTCGATGCCATCTGATTAACGGGAAACTCAATATGTTTCTTCTGGGGCACAATGCTAGCTTTATGTCGTGTCCCATTCCTCCGCTGACGGCCGGGTCAGGGAAATCCGAATCAGGCGTGCCTCTGCAGCTCTGCCAAAGTCCTAGCAAAGTCCTCAGGGCAGGCAGGAGACCAGAAAGTGACTTCAGCAAGTTATGTTAGACTTTGCCTGACTCAGAGACTGCCAGAAAGCAGATCCTTTATATAGGCCATGGGGTGTGGCTCCATGACTCAGCACTTATCCAGGCCTGCCCCTCCCTTCCTTCTGTTGCCTCCGCCTATCAAGTCTTCTGACGCGAGGGTCACTCCAGTCTGCAGCTGTTGGTAATTGACCTCCCTCAGGCTCACATGCTGTGGAGGAGGGGGAGGGGTCTAGTTGCTCCGTTTGCCTGGGCATGGAGCCAGAGCTGGGGGCTGGAGGTATTTCCTCCTCTTCAGCCTGTCTGGGCATGGAGCCAGGGCTGGGGCCGGGAGGCATACTAGGACATTCCTCCGTGTTCAGAAGCAGATAAGAAGACCCCGGCTGTGGTGAGATCGGACGAGACACAACACTTTAAAAGGTTCTTGCCCGTGTCAATGGAGTCCCTCTAAAAGGACTTCCTCGTGCCCTTAAGCAGGTGCCCAGGCTCCTCCGAAGAGCAAAAGTTCATCAGAAGATTGGGTCTGCCGTGGAAGGAGTCTTTCTAGGCATAGTGTGGATGTCGTGATCCCTCAGATGGAGAGTCAACAGCCCCCAGGTCTGGAGGTGGCTGATGAGGAAGAGAAGGAGGAGTAGCTGGGTCCGGTGCCTGCCACGGCCAAAGAGGTTGTAAACCGGGCTATTTACGAGACCGCCTTCTGCCACCGATAGCCTCCCAATGACCTGTGCGCTCCCACAGAGTGGGCCTGCTCCGGGTGCCATCAGCCAAACAGTGTCGGCTGGTGGCCCCCAGGGGGAGAGCCTTCTCTGTGGCAGCACCGACCCTATGGAATGAGTTACCTCCAGGGCTGCGTCAACTTCCTGACCTCCGAACCTTCAAATGGGAACTGAAGACTCTATTATTTAATCGGGCGGGACTAGCCTAAGTATTTTAATTTAATTTAAACTTAATTTAATTTTAATGTATTAATCTATTTATAATTTTAAATTTTAAGGGTTTATATCGGGTTTGACCGTTTTAGTCAATTTGGCCTGTTAAATATTTCGTTTTAAAAGTATTTTAAATCTGGGATTTATGTGTATTTATGTGTTTTAAATAAGGCTGTACACCGCCCTGAGTCCTTCGGGAGAAGGGCGGTATAAAAATTTAATAAATAAATAAATAAATAAATAAATATTTTTTTTAAAAAAAAATGCTTTTAAAAGTCTCCTCTAACGATCCCAGCTGAGTTGCCTGATCATCGGAGGCTTTTCTTTTCTTTTCAAAGCATTTTTTTTTTGCCTTTCAAAGAAAAAAAAAAGCCTCTTGATGATCAGGCAATTCAGCTGGGATCTCCAGAGGAGTTTTTAAAAGCATTTTTTCCTACAACCTCTTTGGCCCAAGAAAAAATGCTTTTAAAAGGCTCTGACGATCCCGGCTGAGCCGTGCGATTATCAGAGGCTTTTTTTTTTTTACTTTTAAAAGCATTTTTTTGGCCGAAGAAAAAATGCTTTTAAAAGTAAAACAAAAAGACTCTGATGATCGCGCGGCTCAACTGGGTATGGGCCGGGGGGGGGGGAATTTTTGCTACCGGTTCTCCCAATCACCTGCCGCGATCGCTACCGGATCGGGCGATCCAAGTCCGAACCGGGAGCATTTCACCCCTGGTGCCCACCCTATCTGATCTTGTAGAGGACTGGCGGACCATCCTTAAGAAAGGCGGTCCTGCAGAAAATGGTAGTTAATTGGTCGTGCGAACGGTAGGAAGATTCAAACGTTTATTTTTGGTTTACCTCTCTTAACCTCGTCTCCAACTCCAGCAGGCGAGTCTTATCAGTATGGTCCTGGTGACTGATTTTTTCCAATTGTTCCTCCAGTTTATTGTTGTGCGCCTCCAATTTCCCGGCCTGGGTTTCCAAATAAAATTTCTGCTGCCTGAGCTCAGAAATCATCTCTTCTTGGGCTTTCCTAAATAAATAAATATTAAAAAATAAAATAAAATTGGGAGAGGAGAGGGGGCTTGAGGTAGTCTTAACCCAAAGGCCATTTTCATTTGAGGAATGCGGGCGGTCCTCGACTTATGACCACAATTCAGCCCAACATGTCGCTAAGTGAGAAATTTGTTAAGTGAGTTTTGCCCCCGGTTTAATAACTTTCCTTGCCACCATTTTTAAGGGAATCAGTGCGGCGCTGCAGTGGGATCAGAGATCCTTCGGTTGGGCTTCTCTGGCCCTTTCCCGATTCGGGTATTGTTGGCTTGACTGCTGACCAGTTTCACGGTTCTCATACCATTCCTTCTGGAGATATAAAAAGCCAAACTTTTAATCGTGTTTTTTTCCGAGAAGCACTGTTTTCGACCAACTTTGCTCCAAATGATCTAGATCAGTGATGGCTAACTGTTTTGCCATCGTGTGCCAGGAGGGGGTGGGTGGGGGGTTGCGTGTGCGCATGCCCACACCCATAATTCTAGGCGCCCCATCTCCGTGCATACGTGCACGACACCACTACCTCCTGCTCTCCTCGCTCCTGGCATGCGATGGCCCGGTTTCGGCCTCCAGAGGGCCTCTGGGAGGGTGGGGAAGGCCGTTTTTGCCCTCCCCAGACTCCAAGAGAGGTTCTGGAGGCTGGGGACAGTGAAAAACGGGCCTTCCGGTCAGGAAATTTCTCCTTAGTTCTAAGTTGTTTCTCTCCTTGATTAGTTTCCACCCATTGCTTCTTCTCCTGCCCTCAGGTGCTTTGGAGGATAAGTTGACCTCCCCTCTTCGTTGTGGCAGCCCCTCAAATATTGGAAGACCGCTATCATGTCCGCACACACACACACACAAACACACGTCCTTCTTTTCTCTAGATTGGCCCTAGCCAGCCTAGTCCTTGAGAGGTTTCTCCCAGGATAAAAGTAACTGGCCCACAACTTGCAAGATTTTAGATAGAATAGAATAGAATCTATTGGAGGTCTTCTAGTCCATCCCCCTGCTTAGGCAGGAAACCCTACACCACTTCAGACAAATGGTTGTCCAACCTCTTCTTAAAAACTTCCAGTGTTGGAGCATTCACAGCTTCTGGAGGCAAGTTGTTCCACTGGTTAATTGTTCTCACTGTCAGGAAATTTCTCCCTAGTTCTAAGTTGCTTCTCTCCTTGGTTAGTTTTCACCCATTGCTTCTTGTTCTACCCTCAGGTGCTTTGGAGAATAGCTTGACTCCCTCTTCTTTGGGGCAGCCCCTGAGATATTGGAACACTGCTACCACGTCTCTCCCTAGTCCTTCTTTTCATTAAACGATATCGCGTGTAATTTCTGATAAAGATGCCAAGACCGCACACACCCACTTGGCAATCTTTCTGCCTACCGACAGACAAGACAGACAGAGAGAATGCAATTAGGGGAGATTCAAAGATGTTCTCTGCGTTGGCGGTTCGGGCCTCTCTCTGCTTCCAAATTCAAAGGCGCATCAAAAGGAAGGCTCTACACCATGAGTAAGAGGCTTGGTAAACTTCTCCAACTGGGTGTGAGTCAAGACAAGATAATAGCAGCATTTACGCTTACATGTTTCTCTGAGTAAACAGGCTGCTGTTTGCTGCCAGCTTGTTCGCTTCAGACAGTTCCACGATTCTCTGCTCCAGAGATCTAATCTTCGAATCCATGGCATTGATCATCTAAAGAAAGACACATATTTTTCCCCCATTAATACAGCTGTATTACACTGTATTATACAGTGGTGTTCCAACCATGATGGATTTATTCAATTTCTCCTGCCGCCCACTCAACCAATTGAGTCTGGGCGGGTTTAAAAATGCTCGAATTATAAAAACAAGTTTAAAAAACAACCCCATTAAAACGGTAAAAAAAAAACCACCCACGAGGTTAAATAAATACAATCGGGAGCCATAATGATTCATCTACTAAGAGTAAAAGCTAAGACAGGGGGCCCTTCCGAGCCCCAGGGAACACAGTGAAATATTTAAATCAGCTGTGTCCAATCTTAAGACAACTTTAAGACCTGTAGATTTCCAACTACCAGAATTCCCCAGCCAGTGAAGGCTCAGCTCCATCTAGTCGTCCTGACTCCATGAATAATTAAATGTAAAAGTTCCCCTCGCACATACGTGCTAGTCGTTCCCGACTCTAGGGGATGGTGCTCATCTCCGTTTCAAAGCCGAAGAGCCAGCGCTGTCCGAAGACATCTCCGTGGTCATGTGGCCGGCATGACTCAACGCCAAAGGCGCACGGAATGCTGTTCCCTTCCCACCAAAAGTGGTCCCTATTTTCCTACTTGCATTTTTTACCTGCTTTCGAACTGCTAGGTTGGCGGACGCTGGGACAAGTCACGGGAGCTCACTCCGTGACGCGGCGCTAGGGATTCGAACCGCTGAACTGCCAACCTTTCGATCGACAAGCTCAGCGTCTTAGCCACTGAGCTTGATGAAGGTATCTTTTCTTTTATGTACACTGAGAGCATATGCACCAAAGACAAATTCCTTGTGTGTCCAATCACACTTGGCCAATAAAAAATTCTATTCTATTCTATTCTATTCTATTCTATTCTATTCTATTCTATTCTCCATCCTTCTCTTCTCTTCTCTATTATTTATTTGTTCACATTTGTTCACATTTTTCACATTCACATTATTCTATTCTATTCTATTCTATTCTATTCTATTCTATTCCATCCCATTCTAATTCTTTTCTATTCTTATTCTATTCTATTCTATTCCATTCCATTCCATTCCATTCTATTCCATCCCATTCTAATTCTTTTCTATTCTTATTCTATTCTATTCCATTCCATTCCATTCCATTCTCATTCTATTCTATTCTCCTCTCCTCCCCTCCCCTACTTTATTCTATTCTCTATTCTCTTCTCTTCTCTTCCCTTCCCCTCCCCTCCCCTATTCTATTCTCTAATTCTCTTGTTGTCTTGTTGTCTTGTTCTCTTATTCTCTTCTCTTCTCTTCTCTTCTCTTGGATAAAAACCGTCCTACAGGTAACCCAGCCCCAAGGCCAGGTAGGGCTTTCAAGGTGACAAGGAGCACTTCGAACTGCACCCCGCGGATGAAAATATCGGAAGGGTTGTGAGGCCTTTCTCGCCTCTAGAAGGAAACCAAGGCACATTTTCTCGAAAAAGCTGCTTCCCCAAACGTTTCTGAACATTTCCCGAAGTCTTTTCTAGTTTTTCTAGTTTTTCTTTTTCTGAACATTTCCCGAAGTTTGTTCGTGGAAATCACCAGGAGCTCTACGGGAATTGGGGGCCCAAATCTTTTCCAACTCTGCTCAAAAATATTCTACGGGGGATTTGGGCTCGGCGGGCAAGTCGTTGAAGCACACCACGGCTTCCCGACAGGAGGCAAGAATCCTCCACAGCTCTTCCGCCCGAGAAACATCGTTGATACTTTGCAATATTGATATGACAATTATGGATGTTTAGCTCACGCTAAGCCGGGGCAAGTGACAATGTTACGCATCGCGGATGTGACTAAGATCACCTACAAGCAGCCGGGTGAGTCAATATCATTGAAACACAGCGCGCCGTAGCTCAACCACAGCCCCGCTTACCGCTTTCTGTTCGGCAAGGACTTTGCACTTTTCGTGAGCTTCCTCCTCGTGCTTCCTCAGCATGTTTTCCAAAGCATCTTTGTCGGCTAGGTCTTTCTTCATCTGGTTATCCAGCACCTGTGGGGGATTGCGGAAGAGCTGGGGTTTCAGCAGGTTATGACCGGTTCAGGAGAACCCGTAGCAGAAATTTTGAGCAGTTCGGAGAAGTAAAAATTCTGACTTTCTCCCCCCGCATTTATTCTCTGACTCCCGTGTCCCAGCTGATCGGGAGGAAATGGGGATTTTGCAGTAACCTTCCCCTGGAGTGGGGAAGGAATGGGGATTTTACAGTATCCTTCCCCTGGAGTGGGGAGGAAATGGGGATTTTACAGTATCCTTCCCCTGGAGTGGGGAGGAAATGGGGATTTTACAGTATCCTTCCCCTGGAGTGGGGTGGGAATGGGGATATTACAGTATCCTTCCCCTGGAGTGGGGAGGAAATGGGGATTTTGCAGTATCCTTCCCCTGGAGTGGGAGGGAATGGGGATTTTACAGTATCCTTCCCCTGGAGTGGGGAGGAAATGGGGATTTTATAGTATCCTTCCCCTGGAGTGGGGAGGAAATGGGGATTTTACAGTATCCTTCCCCTGGAGTGGGGAGGAAATGGGGATTTTACAGTATCCTTCCCCTGGAGTGGGGAGGAAATGGGGATTTTACAGTATCCTTCCCCTGGAGTGGGAGGGAATGGGGATTTTACAGTATCCTTCCCCTGGAGTGGGAGGGAATGGGGATTTTACAGTATCCTTCTCCTGGAGTGGGGAGGAAATGGGGATTTTACAGTATCCTTCCCCTGCCACACCCACCAAGCCATGTCCACCAAGCCACACCCACAGAACCGGTAGTAAAAAAATCTGAAACGCACCACTGGATTGTGGGAACGAGGACACAAGGGGGCCTCACTTTTAGGCCTGTTGACATTCAACCGAAACTTGGGTTGCCTTAAGCGCATGATGGCGAACCTACGGCACGTGTGCCCAAAAGTTTGCACGCGAAGTGTCAGGGTTCTGATGAAGACGGGCCACCAAACCCCACACCCCTACATGCCTTCTAGATGTTTCATCACAGGAGCAAAAAACAAACAAACATATGATTGAGCTGAGGAGGAGGCTGGCATGCCCAGCTCAAAAGTCAGGGCTACTTAAGAGTCTAATTGTTCAGTTGCCTGGAGCTTTGGACATTATTTGGCGAGAGTTTCATTTGATCCTTTCTTCATATTTTCTGCCTGGGTCAGCCTGACATCGGAATAGCTGCTCAAACAGTTCACCATGGCAATTTGGGCCCCATCCTCCTCCTTAACAATCACTTACAATTTCTTAAAAGCTCTCGCTGGACTTTCCCAAGGATTTCTTAACAAAGTCAGCGAACACAAAAGTGGAGGACGAAGGGGGAAGAATAGATAAAGGTAAAGGTTCCCCTCGCACATCTGTGCTAGCCGTTCCTGACTCTAGGGGGCGGTGCTCATCTCCGTTTCGAAGCTGAAGAGCCGGCGCTGTCCGGAGATGTCTCCATGGTCATGTGGCCGGCATGACTCAACGCCAAAGGCGCGCGGAACGCTGTGACCTTCCCACCAAAGGCGGTCCCTATTTTTCTACTTGCATTTTTTACCTACTTTCGAACTGCTAGGTTGGCAGAAGCTGGGACAAGTCACGGGAGCTCACCCCGTTACGCAGCATTAGGGACTCGAACCGCTGAACTGCCGGCCTTTCCATCGACAAGCTCAGCATCTCAGACACTGAGCCACCGCGTCCTCCCAAATCGTCTGAGTCAGTTTTCTTAGTTTTAGAAGGGATTCCCCTAACATTACTGAGCTTTTCATTTTGCACTCAACCGGGGGGCCAGGGTTGGTTTTCTGCCTGGGTACTGAGGTTGTTGAATGTTTTCAGCCGGACGGCTGCGGAGCGCACAGCAGCCAAACAGTTGCATCAAGAGAAGGACCGCAGCTGAAATCCTCCCCTTGTGTTGTGTATTTCAAGTGTGAGGTTTTGTTTGTCGTTTAGCGCAACAGCTGAGCTAACTGGGCAGCAAAAAAAACCACAACGGTGTGTGGTTGCAATTTACAGTTTGCTGCACAATTTCAATAGGTTACTTTGGGGGAGGCAGTTTTCGGAGGGCTCAAAGAGGAAACTACGTTGTGTGTGTGTGTTTGTGTATGTTTCTGTGAGAGAGAGAGAGACATCTCTGTCCTTGATTCCCATCCGTTGTATGCCACTTCGTTTGTTTTGGAACTCAAGTTCCTCCAAATTTGTTCTAAGAGCCAAGCTGGCGCAGCAGTTAGAATGCAGTAATACAGGGCTAACTCTGCCCCACAGCCAGGAGTTGAATTCTGATGGGCTCAAGGTTGACTCAGCCTTCCATCCTTCCAAGGTTGGTAAAATGAGGACCCAGGTTTTTGGAGGCCATATACTGACTCTGTAAACCGCTTTACAGGGCTGTGAAGTGATATATAACTCTAAGTGCTATTGCTTTTGCGGTAGATGATAGATAGATTGATAGATAGATAGATAGATAGATAGATAGATAGATAGATAGATAGATAGATAGATAGATAGATAGATAGATAGATAGATAGATAGATAGATAGATAGATAGAGATAGATAATTGATAGATAGATGATTGATAGATAGATAATTGATAGATAGATAATTGATAGATAGATGATTGATTGATAGATATTTAGATGATTGATAGATGATAGACAGAGACAGACACTGTGGTGGCACAATGGTTAGAATGTAGTATTGCACGCAAACTATGCCCACAGCCAACAGTTCAATCCTGATGGGTTCAGAGTTGACTCAGTCTTCAGTCCTTCCCAAGGTCAGTAAAATGTGGACCCAGATATGCTGACTTTGTAAACCGCTCGAAGAGAGCTGTAAAGTACTATGGGACAGTATGTAAGTCTAAGTGGTATTGCTTTTATGAGAGAGAGAGAGAGAGAGAGAGAGAGAGAGAGAGAGAGAGATGTTTTCGTAGATTTTCATGGGTATAGGTATGCAAGTCTTGGCGTATTCGGGTCTTTTCCCATGTAAGGTTGAGAGTATCTTGGTGATGTTTTGGTGAGGTCCCATTATCTATCTATAGATACATAGATAGAGATAGATGATAGATAGACAGACAGACAGACAGACAGAGAGAAAGATAGATAGAGATAGATAGATAGATAGATAGATAGATAGATAGATAGATAGATAGATAGATATACATAGATAGATAGATGACAGACAGACAGAGAGACAGATAGAGATAGATAGAGATAGATAGATAGATAGATAGATAGATAGATAGATAGAGATACATAGATAGATAGATGATAGACAGACAGAAAGAAAGATAGAGATAGCTACATAGATACATAGAGATACATAGATAGAGATACATAGATAGAGACAGATGATAGACAGACAGACAGAGAGACAGATAAGATAGACAGAGATAGATAGATAGATACAGAGAGAGAGAGAGAGAGAGAGAGAGAGAGAGAGAGAGAGATCGATAGAGACAGATACATAGAGATAGGTAGATAGGTAGGTAGGTAGGTAGGTGGATGGAAGAGGCTGAGAGAGGGCTGTGAAGCGATCTAGAAGTCTAAGGGCTCTTGCTATTTCCTTTCCTTTCCCAACTCAATGCAGCAGGAGGAGAAACGCAACCTGTCTCCAGGGGATCAAATCCACTTCTTACTTTGAGCCTTTCTTCATACATTTGTTCTTTCTGCTTCAGATGCAGCTCCAGGTGTTGGGCCGCCAGCTGAGCTTCCCTGTGTTTCTCTTCCAGTTCCTAGGAGAAAAGGTATTTTTTTCAGCATCTCGAACTCAAAGGGGGAAACCTGCAGCAGCGCACCTACATAGCCCTACACACACACACACACACACACACACACACACACACACACACAAGCACGCACCAAAGTTCCAATTTTTTCCTCCAGGTCTTTTTCCGTTAGACCCAAAGGGAAAAATAATCTGGTTTCATCTTAGATCTCCAAAACCTCCTGCATTAAAATATGAACTGCGATTCGGAAAGCCGCTCTTGATAAGGGAAGTGGCTACACGCGTCCGTTTCTAACTGACTGCAGGACCCGACAATTCTCCTTCTGCATTGCACATGAATAAATTACAGGCCCGTATTGTAAGGCCGAAGTCTGGATATTGCTCGATGCGAAATCGACGGGCCCCAGGATAAATGTTTTGCGGGATCCAATCTGGGTCGCTAGCTGGAACCAGAAGGTTTTTGCTTTCCCGAGCTTTCGGATTCGTGCTGGAACCCATCCTCGGGGGAACTTTTCCCTAGCAGAGTCTATGCGCTGTTGTGTGTGTGTGTGTGGTTTTTTTTAGAACGGCACACAATCCGTTAGAGAGAAGTTCCCTGAGGATGGGCTCCAGCACGGGTCCGAAAACCTGGAAGACAAAACCTTCTGGCTTCGGCGACCGACCCAGGTTGGATCCCTGCATTCATCTGATTAGCAGATGAACGGAGTTGGAAGGGACCCTGTAGGTCATCTAGTCCAACCCGCCCACCCCACCCAAGCAGGAGACTCTACGCCATTTCTGATAACGGGGGTACAGCCCATAAAGAATTATACGAACACTGTTAAGTTATAATGCCTTGGTAAGGCCACACTTGGCATGCGGCGTCCAGTTTTGGTCACCACGATGTTGAGACTCTAGAAAGAGTGCAGAGAAGAGCAACGAAGATGATTAAGGGTCTGGTGGCTAAAACATATGAAGAACGGTTGCAAGAACTGGGCATGTCTAGTTTAATGAAAAGAAGGACCAGGGGAGACATGATAGCAGTCTTCCAATATCTCAGGGGTTGCCACAAAGAAGAGGGAGTCAAGCTATTCTCCAAAGCACCTGAGGGCAGAACAAGAAGCAATGAGTGGAAACTGATCAAGGAAAGAAGCAACTTAGAACTAAGGAGGAATTTCCTGACAGTGAGAACAATTAACCTGTGGAACAACTTGCCTCCAGAAGTTGTGAATGCTCCAACACTGGGAAGTTTTTAAGAGGTGATTGGATAACCATTTGTCCGAAGTGGTGTAGGGTTTCCTGCCTAAGCAGGGGGTTGGACTAGAAGACCTCCAAGGTCCCTTCCAGCTCTGTTATTCTAATTCAAGTTTTCTTTTTTAATCACAGACTAGCACGCAATCTCTCCGCAATCGGCTTAAACATATATTCGAAGGCAAGCCAGCAGCAGCGGCGGCAGCAACCAAACCCCCATCGTGACCCATTTCCCACAAAACGGATAGATCTTTCCAGAAAGTTAAGAAGTGCAAGTTGAAAGCCGTTGCAGACTCCGGGGCAGAGAAAAAATCACTTGAAATCTTCCTTCTCCGGCAGCTCCTACTCAGCTGCCCCTACCTCTGTTGCCATAGCAAGCTGTCAGCTTCCACCTACACGGCTAAAAGCCCAGGGAAAACATAAAAGACTCGCAGCGCTTTCTCTTGTTTGAGGGCTGTTCTTTCTCCTTTTTTGCTTCTGTTCTTTGAAGTAGATCCCAGCTCGAGCAGTGGCTTCCTTTTGAGAAAATGTTCTCCGGCTGGTTTGGTTTTTATGGATGGATGAAAACCGTTCTCAAACCCCATTGGCCGCTGGCGATTCTCCAGAACAGAGAAGTCTTCAAACTTGACAGCTTGAAGACTTGTGGGACGTCAACTCCCAGAATTCTCCAGCGAGAATTCTGGGAGTTGAAATCCACAAGTCTTAAAGTTGCTAAGGTTGGAGACCCCTGGTCTAGAACATCAGTGCACAACCTTTGCAGCTTGGCAGCCAGGGTTGGGGAGAGAAAGAGGGGAACCGGGCCGCGCGAGAGGCGGCTTGGCCCACGCGGGCACACAGCTCGACTTGTGTGAGCCGCGGCCCGGCACACGCAAACATACAAACGCAGCTTGACTTGCGTGAGTGGAACTGGGCGCACCTGTGCACCCGCGCTAGCACGTTGCTCGTGCACGTTTGGTTGTGCCACGGCCCGCTGCTCGTGCGGCTTGATTTTGAATAGGCCACAGCCCGGACGGGAGGTGGGGGGGGGGTTGGGGACTCCTGATATAGAGAACAAATTAAGGCTCCTTTGACCCAGGATGAGAGGGTTTGCAGGAACCGATGGGCCAAAGAGGGGGGAAAAAAACAGCCAAAGATAGATAGGGATGGTGGCTATGAAGAGGCACAGGGGAAAAACAGATAGTCCTTGACTTACGAAAGTTCGGTTTGGTGACCATTCAAAGTTACAATGGCGTTCGAAAGACTGATGCAAAGTCGCGTTTGCAGGCTTTGTAACTGCGAGGTCGCCAGAAGCTGAGGCAAGAAACGGGAACTCAACCCATCCCATAGCGCGCAGGTCTCAAACTGCCAACTTCCTTTCAGTTGACACGCCCGGCGTTTTAACCGCTGGGACACACCACACAAGAGTTGTGCGGCGGGGGGGGGGAGGGAAGGGGGGATCATGAGGAACTGGACACAAGTTACTTTTTCCCCAATTTCATTGTAACTGGAGTAGCCACACAGCGAGATAGGCGGCAAATTACACTGAAGAAAGGAACAAACTGACTTTGACGGGTCGCTAAAGAAACGGCCGTAAGTCGAGGACCACCTGTACCTGCCTATCTGTGCGCATATAAATGGGTATTTGGGCCACCTATCAACGCGGGGCCGAAGAACTCTAACCAGCTTATCCTTCGTAAGAGCGAGAATCCTAGCAAGCCGCAATTACGGGGTTCGCGTCAGCCGATTATTTCTGGAGAGGAAAGAGTTAAGGTGATTAATTCGGTCCTTCTCCAACACGGGAAACCCAGCAGATTTTCGGGCCACGGGCGAGATTGCCAAGACTTCTCCAGCTTGGCTTTGCAAGGCTTCATTGTCACGTAACTCCGACATATTGGTGGGCAGGGAGTTTACGAAACACCCCTTTGTGGGAGTCGGGAGCGTCTGTTGCGGCATACTGGAAGCCGAGGTTCTTCCGCGGGAAGCAGTAGCACCACAAGGAGCAGCTCGGGGGGGGACGCTGTGGGAAAGGCCCTGGAGGAAATTGGGGGCTGAAAGGGGGGAATTGGAGGACTCCCGGCAGAAGGCACGAGGTTGAACTGGAAGCGTCATTCTTTCTGGCCGGTTCAAGAATTAATTAATTAATTACATAATTCTTTCTTTTCTTTTCTTTCTCTTTCTTTCATTCGTTTTTTCTTCCTTTCTATCTCTTTTCCTCTTTCTTTCCTTCCTTGCTTCTTTCTCGTCCTTCCTTTTCTTTCTTTCTTTCCTTTTCTTTCTTTCTTGCCTTCTGTCTTTCCTTCTCTTTCTTTCCTTTCGTTCTTCTTCGTTCCTTCTTTCCTTCTTTTCTTTCTTTCTTTTTTCTTTCTTTCATTCATTCATTTTCTTTCTTTCCTTCCTTCCTATCACTTTTCTTCCTTTTTTTTTCTTTCTATCCTTCTTTGCTTCTTTCTCTTCCTTCTTTCTTTCTTGCCTTCCTTCTGTCTTTCCTTCTCTTTCTTTCTTTCTGTCCTTCGTTCTCCTTCCTTCCTTCTTCCTTCCTTTTCTTCCTTTTTCTTTCTTTCTTTCATTCATTCATTTTTCTTTCCTTCCTTCCTATCTCTTTTCTTCCTTTTTTTCTCTTTCTTTCCTTGCTTCTTTCTCTTCCTTCCTTCCCTTTTACTTTTTTCTTTCTTTCTTTCCTTCCTTCCTTCTTTTTCTTTCTTTCTTGCCTTCCTTCTCTCTCCTTTCCTTTCCTTCCTTTTTTCTCTTTCCTTCCTTCTTTCCTTTTCTTTCTTTCCTTCTTCCTTCTTTTTCTTTCTTTCTTTTTTTTTCTTGCCTTCCTTCTTTCTTTTTTTCCTTCCTCTCTCTCCTTCCTTCCTTCTTTCTTTGTCATGTTTTCAAGGAAGTCCAGTTGCCTTTTGAAAAGCACTATTGCATCAACAAGCTAGTGTTAAGAGGAGGCAAGACTACCACATATGAATATGAATGTATAAATACGTTTTATTGGGGCGGGTTTTCATGATTTATGGGTGCTGTCAAACCCCCCTGAGAAAACTTGAAGGCTGGTGTCTCCTCTAAAGCAGCAACCACATCATTTTTCAAACGCACGCTTCGCACGGGAAAAGGCGCCATTTGAAGGTAAGTAGACCAGTGAGGGGTAGGGAACAGCTGTGCCGTGTGATTTAGATTCGCTAGAAAGCAGGATTTCCTGCTTTCTAGCGAATATAAATCGCGCAGCACAGCTGATCATTGGAAATACTGCTTCGGACGAACCAGTAGCTTTCATTACTACCGATTCGTCCGAACCGGTGCAAACCGGTAACATTTCACCCCTGCCTCGATAAATATTACCTATCCCCCAGCTGCAGAAGTTTATAATTTGAAACCTTCTGCTTCTTTTTTTGTCTTTTAACACTTCCCACCAAATCTCTCTCACGCCGTTTGAAAACTTTCCTCTTTTTTTTTTTTATTGCTACCCACCAGAATTTTATCAGCCATCTGCTGGATTTGCTGAGATTTTGTCTGGATATCTTCTTTCAGTCGGTTCTCTCGCCGTTCCACCGTTTCCAGCCGTTTCACTTGGTTCTCCAGAGAATGGCGTCTTTCCTAGAGAAAGTTCAGACAAGAAGGCACAATGAACCCCCCACCCACCCACCCAAAAAAAAAAAGATCCAGATAGTCACCCAATGTTTTGCCATCACAAGAAGACTCGGCTCAGAATCTTGGATGATTGAATTTGAGTTTTGTTGTTTGAAAAACAACAAAAAAGTAAAAAACAATATGACGATTCTTTAATGACAACTCTGCCACGCCGTATAAATTTGGCCAGTTTCTTCTTTTTTTTTTAATTGAAAAAGTTTTACAAAATTTTCCCCCCTCCCTTTCCCCAACCCCCCTCACTTCACAAACCACTCTCCCCCCTCCCTCCCCCCCCGACTTCCCGGAACAAACACAAGGTATAGTTAAAAATAAAACAAACTTATGCTAAAAAAATTTCCCTCCCAACTCAATTATACTCCTACAATTCTCATCAGTTCCTAACTTCTCCCAAAAACAATCAAAAATAATACATCCTAATCATTCAAAGGCAGTCTGATAGCTCTTAGTCTGATATCTACTTTGAATATAGTCAATCCATTTTTTCCATTCCTTTAAAATTTGGCCAGTTTCAAATCAAGGAACTGTGGTTTCTCACTACAAGCTCAGGTGACCGCAAACAGCTGTGGCTGAATGGTCTGCAAATTCACTTCTGCCTTTATCTAAGGTAAAGGGAAAGGTTCCCCTCCCACATATTCCGTTCCCGACTCTAGGGGGCGGTGCTCATCTCCGTTTCAAAGCCAAAGAGCCAGCGCTGTCCGAAGACGTCTCCGTGGTCATGTGGCCGGCATGACTCAACACCAAAGGCGCACGGAACGCGGTTCCTTCCCACCAAAGGTGGTCCCTATTTTTTCTACTTGCATTTTTTTAACGGGCTTTCAAATTGCTAGGTTGGCAGAAGCTGGGACAAGTCACGGGAGCTCACCCTGTTACACGGCAGCACTAGGGATTCGAACCGCTGAACTGCCGACCTTTCGATCGACAAGCTCAGCGTCCACTGCCTTTATCTAAACTTCGGTTCAAATTCCCCCCCAAAAAAAACGCCATACTCTTTAAGCAAAAGTTTCAGTCAGCCACACCAGACTTTGGAATCCCGACGCGCCAAAGTTGACAACTTGCTAACCTCGGCTTCCAGCAATTTCTTTTTCATGCTTTCGTTGGAGTCCTCCCGGTTCTGCAATTTCTCCAGCTCTTTCTCGGCCCTCTCTTTGGCTTGGCGGATGTTCTGAAGCAACTCGGTGGCTTCTGAACTGGCTTTCATGGCCTTCAAAAGAGAAATGAGCCGAAGCATTTTCAGGAACCCATCGCACAAGGTTTTTAGTTTTGCGCGTCACGTAATTTGATGCATGGACGGGGGAGGGAGAATTAACAATATACTGCTCTCTACATTAGGAAGGAAGAAAGAAGGAAGGAAGGAAGGAATTCTATGGAGAGGAAGGAAGAAGGAAAGGAGGGAGGGGAGGGAGGAAGCCATTTCACCCATTTCCTCCCACTTATGACTGTATGACCTTGTTACTGGTATCCTTACAATTCATATTGACTGTTTCCTAGTATGATTTGATTGCTAATTTGTACCCTATGACGATCATTAAGTGTTGTACCTTATGATTCTTGATGAACGTATTCTATTCTATTCTATTCTATTCTGTTCTGTTCTGTTCTGTTCTGTTCTGTTCTGTTCTCCATCTTTCTCTTCTCCATCGTTCTATTCTATTCTATTCTGTTCTGTTCTGTTCTCCATCCTTCTCTTCTCTTCTCTTCCTCCTCATTCTATTCTATTCTATTCTATTCTGTTCTGTTCTATTCTATTCTATTCTCCATCTTTCTCTTCTCTTCTCCATCATTCTATTCTATTCTATTCTATTCTATTCTATTCTATTCTATTCTATTCTGTTCTCCATCCTTCTCTTCTCTTCTCTTCCTCCTCATTTTATTCTATTCTATTCTGTTCTATTCTATTCTCCATCTTTCTCTTCTCCTCCATCATTCTATTCTATTCTATTCTGTTCTGTTCTATTCTATTCTATTCTGTTCTCCATCCTTCTCTTCTCTTCCTCCTCATTCTATTCTATTCTATTCTATTCTATTCTATTCTATTCTATTCTATTCTATTCTGTTCTGTTCTGTTCTGTTCTATTCTATTCTCCATCTTTCTCTTCTCTTCTCCATCATTCTATTCTATTCTATTCTATTCTGTTCTCCATCCTTCTCTTCTCTTCCTCCTCATTCTATTCTATTCTATTCTATTCTCTTCTATTCTATTCCTTTCTGTTCTCCATCCTTCTCTCTCTTCTCTTCTCATTCTATTCTATTCTATTCTGTTCTATTCTATTCTCCATCTTTCTCTTCTCTTCTCCATCATTCTATTCTATTCTATTCTATTCTGTTCTCCATCCTTCTCTTCTCTTCCTCCTCATTCTATTCTATTCTATTCTGTTCTATTCTATTCTCCATCTTTCTCTTCTCCTCATTCTATTCTATTCTATTCTGTTCTCCATGCTTCTCTTCTCTCTCTCTCTTCTCTTCTCCATCTTCTCTTCTCCATCTTTCTCTCTCTCTCCATCATTCTATTCTATTCTATTCTGTTCTCCATCCTTCTCTTCTCTTCCTCCTCATTCTATTATATTCTATTCTATTCTGTTCTGTTCTGTTCTGTTCTATTCTATTCTCCATCTTTCTCTTCTCTTCTCCATCATTCTATTCTATTCTATTCTATTCTATTCTATTCTATTCTCCATCCTTCTCTTCTCTTCCTCTTCATTCTATTCTATTCTATTCTATTCTATTCTATTCTATTCTCCATCCTTCTCTTCTCTTCCTCCTCATTCTATTCTATTCTATTCTATTCTATTCTATTCTATTCTATTCTGTTCTGTTCTCCATCCTTCTCTTCTCTTCCTCCATCTTTCTCTTCTCCATCGTTCTATTCTATTCTATTCTGTTCTGTTCTGTTCTCCATCCTTCTCTTCTCTTCTCTTCCTCCTCATTCTATTCTATTCTATTCTATTCTGTTCTGTTCTATTCTATTCTATTCTCCATCTTTCTCTTCTCTTCTCCATCATTCTATTCTATTCTATTCTATTCTATTCTATTCTATTCTATTCTATTCTATTCTATTCTGTTCTCCATCCTTCTCTTCTCTTCTCTTCCTCCTCATTCTATTCTATTCTGTTCTATTCTATTCTCCATCTTTCTCTTCTCTTCTCCATCATTCTATTCTATTCTATTCTGTTCTATTCTATTCTATTCTGTTCTCCATCCTTCTCTTCTCTTCCTCCTCATTCTATTCTATTCTATTCTATTCTATTCTATTCTATTCTGTTCTGTTCTGTTCTGTTCTGTTCTGTTCTATTCTATTCTCCATCTTTCTCTTCTCTTCTCCATCATTCTATTCTATTCTATTCTATTCTATTCTATTCTATTCTATTCTATTCTATTCTATTCTATTCTATTCTGTTCTCCATCCTTCTCTTCTCTTCCTCCTCATTCTATTCTATTCTATTCTGTTCTATTCTCCATCTTTCTCTTCTCTTCTCCATAATTCTATTCTATTCTATTCTGTTCTCCATCCTTCTCTTCTCTTCCTCCTCATTCTATTCTATTCTATTCTATTCTATTCTATTCTATTCTATTCTGTTCTCCATCCTTCTCTTCTCTTCCTCCTCATTCTATTCTATTCTATTCTGTTCTATTCTGTTCTATTCTCCATCTTTCTCTTCTCTTCTCCATCATTCTATTCTATTCTATTCTATTCTGTTCTCCATGCTTCTCTTCTCTTCCTCCTCATTCTGTTCTCCATCCTTCTCTTCTCTTCCTCCTCATTCTATTCTATTCTATTCTATTCTATTCTGTTCTATTCTGTTCTATTCTCCATCTTTCTCTTCTCTTCTCCATCATTCTATTCTATTCTATTCTGTTCTCCATCCTTCTCTTCTCTTCCTCCTCATTCTATTATATTCTATTCTATTCTGTTCTGTTCTGTTCTGTTCTATTCTATTCTATTCTCTTCTCTTCATTCTATTCTATTCTATTCTATTCTATTCTATTCTATTCTATTCTCCATCCTTCTCTTCTCTTCCTCCTCATTCTATTCTATTCTATTCTATTCTATTCTATTCTATTCTATTCTATTCTGTTCTGTTCTGTTCTGTTCTGTTCTGTTCTGTTCTGTTCTATTCTCCATCCTTCTCTTCTTTTCTCCATCATTCCATTCCATTCCATTCCATTCTATTCTTCTAGGAGGGGGTGGGCTTCCCACACCAGGGGAAAAAAAAGATAGAAGTCATAGAATCCATGAGTTATCTTTTGGCACCTACCCCATTCATGAAAACCCGAATCAAATTAAACCTCCGCAATCTGTTGCCATCTCCGCGCTCATTATATCATCTCCAAAGCAAGCCTTGACTCCTGAAAACGCTCACATACCTGGTGCGGGGTGTGTATGTGTGTGTGTGTGTTTGTGTCTGTGTGTGTGCCCGACTTGGCCTTCTCAAGTTTAAATTCCTACCCAATAGTCCAAATTCTGACTCAAACTTTGTTTTTAAAAATAAGCCAGCCCTGACAGGTTGTGAAGAGGAGAAAGCATTGAGCATCACGATTTCCAGGCGCATCCCCCCCCCACATCCCCTCCCCGTCTCTCCTTCCTATCGACCAGCGGGATGACTAACTCTTGTTTTGGAACACCAGACTCTTATTCCGCCCTCCTCTGCATTACAGCTTGCGGGAAAATTATAGGAGATTTATAAACTTGTGTAGGGGGGAAAAAATCAAACCCCAAAAAAACCTGCCTTTCCCACCCACCCCCCATCACCAAGTTTCTCACTCAAAAGCCATTGATTCTCCGGCCACGTCTGGACTTAAAATCTCACCTTGGTCAGCTTCTCTTGGAGTTCTTGAATTTTCACCTGTTGATCTGCATTGATCTAGCCAAGAGAGGGAGAGAAATAAGAACAGAGTGACAAAACTGGACGGGACCTTGGAGGTCTTCTAGTCCAACCCACTGCTTGAGCAGGGACCCTATGCCGTTCTATTCTATTCTATTCTCCTCTTCTCCCTGCCCCTACGCTATTCTGCCCTCCCGTTCCAGTCCCGCCCCTCCTGTACTCTGTTCTCTATTATATTCTCTATTCTACTCTCCTCTCCTCTCCTCTCCTCTATTCTATTCCATTCTCTATTCTAGTCTCTATTCTTCTCTTCTCCTCCCCTCCCCTCCTCTATTCTCCCCTCCCCTCCCCAATTCTCTATTATTCTTTTCTCCATAATTCTATTCTATTCTGTTTTGTTCTGTATACTCCTCTCCTCTATTCTAATCTTTTCTATTCCATTCTCTATTCTTCTCTTCTCCTCCCCTCCCCTTCCCTACTCTATTCTCCCCACCCCACTCCACCCCTCTTCTCTATTCTTCTCTTTTCCATCATTCTGTTCTATTCTATTCTATTCTATTCCATTCCATTCCATTCCATTCCATTCCATTCCATTCTCCTTCCTTTTTCTATTCTATTCTATTCTATTCTATTCTATTCTATTCTATTCTATTCTATTCTATTCTATTCTATTCTATTCTATTCTAATTCTATTCCATTCCATTCTTCTCTTCTTCTGCCTATTCTATTCTACTCTATTCCATTCCATTCCATTCTCCATCTTTCTCTTCTCTTCTCTTCTCTTCTCTTTTCTCTTCTCTTCTCTTCAGGCCTTCTGTGAAATTTCTGTCTTTATTTAGCCGTCCGGTTTCCCCATTCTTTCCTCCTGAACCTTGTCCTAGGCCCAACCTTCCCCAATTTACCTTCTCCCCTCTGCTCACGCAGCTCAACGACTCCTTACTTTCTGAGTCCTTAGAACCTCTAAGCTGGCGCAGGGATATTTTTCCACGCGCTTCAAGTCACAACACTTGAAATCTTATAAGCTGCCTAAGATTGGGAGTTTCCCTTATGGGGATAAAAATGTTCAGGAAGATTCCATATAATGCTAATGTGGTCAAACAGGACACAGTTTCTATCACTACCGCCTGTCCCCAGATCCCAGTTTTAAGTCCAGAATACATTTGATTTTATGATTTTTCCTCTCACAAAACCTAAATCCAGGGAGGATCCTCTAGCTAGTCCCTCACTGCCAATCAAACTGCGGGTCAGCCAACTATTGTATTTATTCTGGGATACCAAAGGTGTTTTTTTTTTCAAAAAGCAACTGGACTTTCTTTGGGTTTTTCCTTGAAGACGTTTCGCTTCTCATCCAGGAAGCTTCTTCAGTTCCCAAAGGCAACTGGAACTTCCTTCATTTTTCCTTGAAGGTGTTTCGCTTCTCATCCCAGAAGCTTCCTCAGTTCCCAAAGGCAACTGAACTTTCTTGGTTTCTCCCTGAAGACGTTTCACTTCTCATCCAAGAAGCTTCTTCAGTTCCCAAAGACAACCGGAACTTCCTTCGTTTTTCCTTGAAGGTGTTTTGCTTCTCATCCGGGAAGCTTCCTCAGTTCTCCGGTTCCAATCCTTCTCCGGAACTGAGGAAGCTCCTCGGATGAGAAGCGAAACGCCTTCAAAGAAAAACAAAAAATGTCCACTTGCCTTTTAGAAAAACATCTTTGGGGCCACCAGGATCTGGATCAGAGGTCTCCAACCTTGGTCCCTTTAAGATTTGTGGACTTCAACTCTTGAGGAACTCTGGGAGTCCACAAGTCTTAAAGGGACCAAGGTTGGAGATCCCTGATCTGGATAATTTGAGAATCCCCATAGACATTTATTCCGGGATGTTATCGCGAAGAATTCCACAAAGAAAACGGGATTTATAAACATACCTTCTCCAGCTTGGAATACAGCTCTCCTACTTCTGTTTTTCCTTGGTCTTTAACCTTTTAAGTGAGAATTAAACATAACGTGCAATTTAGTAATCGGATCCAGATTAAGAGAAAATTACGCAGCTCTGAAGTTTCCATGTTCTTATATCTCACACACAAACACACACTTTTATTGGAGAAATAAAGGTGAAATCTTGCAGGTAATTGTGATTCAAAAAAAGAAAGAGAGGGGATCTTTCTTAAGTAGATATCCTAATCTAATTGCGGTATTGAAAAATAGAATCATCGGAAATTAATAAAAGCAGTTATTAAGGACTAATTTTGACCAGAAAAAGGCAAAAATTGTAAAGGCATTTGTTCTGATTATTTTGCAGCGCACAAAGTAAACAATTTAAAATAGCAAAGTTGGAAGGGACCTTGGAGGTCTTCTAGTCCAACCCCCTGCTTAGGCAGGAAACCCCGCACCACTTCAGACAAAGGGCCGCGGTGTGGCTCAGGCTGTAAGAAGCCTGTTATTAAAACACAGCTGCCTGCAATTACTGCAGGTTCTAGTCCCACCAGGTCCAAGGTTGACTCAGCCTTCCATCCTTTATAAGGTAGGTAAAATGAGGACCCAGATTGTTGGGGGGGCAATAAGTTGACTTTGTAAATATACAAATAGAATGAGACTATTGCCTTACACACTGTAAGCCGCCCTGAGTCTTCGGAGAAGGGCGGGATATAAATGTAAACCAAAAAAAAAAAAAAATGGTTATCCAACATCTTCTTAAAAATTTCCAGTGTTGGAGCATTCACAACTTCTGGAGGCAAGTTGTTCCACTGATTAATTGTTCTAACTGTCAGGAAATTTCTCCTTAGTTCTAAGTTGCTTCTCTCCTTGATTAGTGTCCATCCATCACTTCTTGTCCTGCCCTCAGGTGCTTTGGAGAATAGCTTGACTCCCTCTTCTTTGGGGAAGCCCCTGAGATATTGGAAGACTGCTATCATGTCTCCCCTAGTCCTTTCCATTAAACTAGACATACCCAGTTCCTGCAACCATTCTTCATATGTTTTAGCCTTCAGTCCCTTAATCCTCTTTGTCGCTCTTCTCTGCACTCTTTCTAAAGTCTCCACATCGTTTTTACATCGTAGCGACCAAAACTGAATGCAATATTCCAAGAGTTGCCTTACCAAGGCCTGATAAAGTGGTATTAACACTTCACGTGATCTTGATTCTATCCCTCTGTTGATGCAGCCTAGAACGGTGTTGGCTTTTTGGGCAACAAAGCCATTTCCATCATCCCCTGGGCCCTTAGTATTCTACAGGCTAAGAAATTTTTCAAGTTGCAAGTATAAAACTTTTTTAGAACAAAATCGGATCCTTGGCAGTCAGTCTCCCAACTCCCTTTTCCAAAGACATGCTAAAGAATAACTTCTCCTTTTGGTTTCTGTACCACCTACCAGATAGTCCTCGCCTTACGACCACCCCTGAGCCCAAATTTATTTGCTGCTAAGCAAGACAGTTGTTAAATGAGTTTTGCCCCATCTTACGACCTTTCTTGCCACCGTGAGCTGAAGACTCTGTTATTCCATCGAGCGGGGCTAGCCTAAAAATGTAGTTTCAATGGGGTTTTAGTTTTATTACTATTGTTAGTTTTTTTTAGTATTTCGGCCACAAATTATATTCATTTTATTGTGTTTTTAATTTGTATTTAGTATGTCTTTTATTATTTATTATTTATTTTTATTTATTTGATTTTTATACCGCCCTTCTCCCGAAGGACTCAGGGCGGTGTACAGGCAAGATAAAACATACAATGTACAAATTAAAATGCAATTTAAAAAACTTTATTTTAAAATTAGCCTGAACAAATTAAAATATGCCATGAACTAAAAACCCCATTTAAAATTAATAAAATTTACAAAATTTAAAATTAAAATTCAATTCAAGCCAGCCCCGCGCGAATAAAAAGGTGTGTCTTCAGTTCGCAACGGAAGGTCCGAAGGTCAGGTATTTGGTGTAAGCTCGGGGGAAGCTCGTTCCAGAGTGTGGGAGCCCCCACAGAGAAGGCCCTTCCCCTGGGGGCCGCCAGCCGGCATTGTTTGGCGGACGGCACCCTGAGAAGTCCCTCTCTGTGAGAGCGTACGGGTCGGTGGGAGGCATGTGGTAACAGCAGGCGGTCCCGTAAGTACCCAGGCCCTAAGCCATGGAGCGCTTTAAAGGTCGTAACCAACACCTTAAAGTGCACTCGAAAGGCCACAGGTAGCCAGTGCAGTCTGCGCAGGAGCGGTGTTACGTGGGAGCTACGCGTAGCTCCCTCTATCACCCGCGCAGCTGGTTAAACTGGCTGTTAACTGCCCTGAGTCCTTCGGGAGAAGGGCGGTGTACAAATTCAATTATAAATAAATAAATAAAATAAACCATCATCAAGCGAATGGCTGCTGTCGTTGAGTCACACGGCTGCGAAGCGAACCCGGCTTCCCAATTGGCTAGGCTTGCCAGAAGTTCCCAAAATCGGACCACGTGACCCTGGGGCCTACACCCATCATAAATACGAGTCACTTTGCCGTTGTAACTTCAAACAGCCATTAAATGAACTGTCGTACAGCGAGGACTAGCTGTATTTTCTCTTACTATCAAAAATGAAAGTCTCCAGAACGAAGCCATTGCTGTACATGTACATGCTCACACCCTCTAAAACGGAGTCAAATTTCTCTGTAATTATGTAAAATTATATATTAGGTAAAATTTCTTAAATTGAGTTTTTGCTTGTTCTCTTTTCTCTTTTTTTTTCCCCCTTTGGATTATGGAGAACCATTTATTATTATTATTTTTTTATTGAAAGAGTTTTAAAAAACAAAAACATTTTCCCCCTTTTTCCCCTCCTTCCAAAAACCCTCCCCGGCTTCCCGGGTCAATCACAAGGTATTGTTATACATAAACCAAACATAGAATAAAATTTTCCCTTCCAATCCAAATAACCACATCCAAAGCTTTTCATCTCCCAACCCCCTCCCCATTACATAAAATAACTTTCTAATTATTCAAAGGCAATCTGATATTTCTTAATCTGATATCTGTTTTGTAGATAATCAATCCATTTTTCCCATTCAATTAAATATCTTTCCTGCGTATTGTCTTTTAAAAACTCTGAGATTTTAGCCATCTCAGCCAAATTAATAACTTTCAGTATCCATTCTTCTATTGTAGGTATCTCTTCTTTCTTCCAGTATTGTCCAATCAACAGTCTTGCTGCTGTTATTAAATTCAGAATCAGTTTAGTCTCAATCCCTGTACAATCCGTTATAATTCCTATGGAGAACCATTTATAAATTGCCATTGAAATGTAAAGATACGATCGATGATGATGTTAAGCAGAAGATATAACAGAATAATATATCAAGGGGGGAATAAAAGGGTTTTAAAATAAGTGGGAGTAGGAAAAAAGGGGGGGAAAGAAGTATAATTGGATAAAAGATTAAAGATGAAGGGGTGAAAGGTAAGATTAGACTTTTAAGAGGATTGCAAATAAGGAAAGAAAAATGAGAGAAAATACATTGGTGAGAACATGGAAGGAGGGTTGGAAAATAACCAATTGGGTGTGAACCTCTACCTGGCCGATATTTTGTTCAGAAAAGATGTTTTGTATGCTGTTGTTTGTGTCTAAAATTTTTTTTAAAAAAATTTACAATAAATAAATAAATATATAAATATATAAAACGGAGTCAAATTTCTCTCTTTAGGAGGCGGCTAGATTGGAAATCGACCAGGAAATACTGAAGGAGCTCTGACCTTAACTACTTTCTGGAGCCGGTTATGGCATTCGGTGGCTTTTCGCTTGAACTCTTCGGCGGCCAGTCGAGATTCCCTGAGCTCCGATTCATAAAGATCGCTGCGTCGGCGAGCAGAAATGAGGTCTTCTTCTAGCTGATTCATCATCAATCTCATTTCGTCCACTTGAGCTTGGTACTCCTGAGGGGCCGGGAAAGAGAAGTCAAGACCTCTTGGGAAGTTATGAAAGGGAAAAACGGAAGGGAGGAAAGGTTCTGGGAATCACAGAGATTCATCGTAGTGAAATGTAGTCATCTGTCCATTCGTTCGCTCATAAATTCATTCACTCGAATAACAGAGTTGGAAGGGACCTTGGAGGTCTTCTAGTCCAACCCCCTGCTTAGGCAGGAAACCCTACGCCACTTCAGACAAACGGTTGTCCAATCTCTTCTTAAAAACTTTCCAGTGTTGGAGCATTCACAACTTCTGGAGGCAAGTTGTTCCACTGGTTAATTGTGCTAACTGTCAGGAAATTCCTCCTTAGTTCTAAGTTGCTTCTCTCCTTGATTAGTTTCCACCCGTTGCTTCTCAGGTGCTTTGGAGAATAAATTGACCTCCCTTCTTCTTTGTGGCAGCCCCTCAAATATTGGAAGACCGCTGTCATGTCTCTTTCTCTCTCACACACACACACTAGTCCTTCTTTTCTGTAGACTGGACCTAGCCAGCCTAGTCCTTCAGAGTTTTCTCCCAGGATTAAAGTAACTTGCAAGATTTTAGATAGAATAGAATAGAATGGAATAGAATAACAGAGTTGGAAGGGACCTTGGAGGTCTTCTAATCCAACCCCCTGCTCAGGGAGGAAACCTTACACCACTTCAGACAAATGGTTATCCAACATCTTCTTTAAAACTTCCACTTCCACTAAAACTCACTAATCAGTGAGAACTGATTAATTGTTCTCACTGTTAGGAAATTCCTCCTCAGTTCTAAGTTGCTTCTCTTCTTGATTAATTTCCACCCGTTGCTTCTTGTTCTACCCTCAGGTGCTTTGGAGAGTAGCTTGACTCCCTCTTCTTTGGGGCAACCCCTGAGATATTGGAAGTCTGCTATCATGTCTCCCCTAGTCCTTCTTTTCATTAAATTAGACATACCCAGTTCCTGCAACCATTCTTCCTATGTTTTAGCTTCCAGTCCCCTCATCCTCTTTGTTGCTCTTCTCTGTACTCTTTTTAGAGTCTCCACATCTTTTTTACATCGTGGCAACCAAAACTGGATGCAGTATTCTAAGTATGGCCTTACCAAGGCCTTATAAAGTGGTATTAACACTTCACGTGATCTTGATTCTATCCCTCTGTTGATATAGCCTAGAACTGTGTTGGCTTTTTTGGCAGCTGCTGCACACGGCTGGCTCCTATTTAAGAGGTTGTCCACTAGGATTCCAAGATCCCTCTTACAGTTACTACTACGGGGTGAGGTGCCACCTATACTGTACCTGTGCATTTTGATTTTCTTGCCTAAATGTAGAACCTTCCTTTTTTCACCATTGAATTTCATTTTTTTAGATAGCGCCCAATGTTCAAGTCTGTCAAGATCCTTCTGTATCTGAGCCTATCTTCTTTTGGGAGTGTTGACTATTCCTGCCAACTTGGAGTCATCTGCAAATTTGATGAGTTCCCCATCTATCCCCTCGTCCAAATCAATCAATCATTCATTCATTCATTCATTCATTCAATCATTCATTCCATTCCATTCCATTCCATTCCATTCATTCCAGGGGTGAAATTCAGCCGCTTCCCACCGGATCACGCAATACGGTAGGGCCAACTGCGCAAAGCCCCGCCGACCCACGCGGACGTCATGACGTCCCCTTTTTGCGATGATTTTCAGCCTCTGCCCATGCGCAGAAGGCTTTGCGCATGCGCGGACGACGGCATGTGTGAGCGAAGCAAGAGAGAGCGTGGCGCACACACATTTGCAAACCAGGAGGGAAGGGAAAGGAATTTCACCCTTGATTCATTCATTCATTCAATTTTCTATAGACACCCAACTCACAACAGAACCAAGGGCGAAATCTAAAAATTTTCCTTACCGGTTCTGTGGGCGTGGCTTAATTGGTGGGTGTGGCTTGGTGGTCAGGTGACTGAATGGGCATGGTCAATAATAATAAATAATAAAAATAATAAAGTATACAAAACTTGGGAGACACCGGTCTACCAATTGCCTTTTACTAAGAGGCACCGGTCTACCACGTGTCATTTTTTGGCAGGCACCGGTCTACCTTCTTTAAAAATAGAAGCCCTGGTCTACCAATTGCCTTTTATTGAGAGGTTCCGGTCTACCACGTGCCTTTTTATGGCAGGCACCGGTCTACCTTCTTTAAAAATAGAGGCACCGGTCTACTAGCTGCCTACAGCACTGATCAGCTGTAATGCGGCCCTTTGAAGTGCCGCGGCAGTCATTTCAGGCTGTTTGCAGCTATATTACCACCGAGCGCTTCAGGGACAGAGAAGAGGAACAGCGAGGCGTGGGCAGTGGGGGGGGAGGGGAGGCAGGGATTTTTGCTACCGGTTCTCCGAACTACCTGCTCTCATCACTACCGGATCGAACGATCCGGTCCGAACCGGGAGCATTTTACCCCTGAAGAGAACACACCCCCAGAACCAAGTGAGACGTTTCCCACATTTCTGACACGCCGAACCCAAAAGGTTCGCCATCCCTTCTTCTCAGCGGTCATGATTACATCCTCGCGAACCAGAGTTATCCGTACCTGTTCTTTGATTTCCTGCAACTTGCGACTTTGCTCTCTTATATCGTGAAGGAGCTGCAGTGCCTTGTCGTCCTCTTGAGACACTTCCATCCGCGCCTGTTCCAGACTTCGCTTTAAGCTCTGGAAAAAAATGCAAGGTTGGACACAGAAAGGACCCCTTTGCCTGAGACTAGACCAAAGCAAAGGCGGTCGGCTAAGAGGAAGAAAAAACAACAACAACAACCACCACGCCCAAATTGTGGTGAACAAGAAGTTTTGCGTCTTGGCTTTTTGGGGGGTGCAATTTCCACCGTCCGATCTCAGGTGCAGAAAGAAAGACCTTCTAGAAAGATTCCTCCAGAGCGGCTAAAAATATGCAAGGACACGTTATTTAAGAAGCCCCTTGAAAATGAGACTAAGTAATCCCCATGCAGAATCACAGAGTTGGAAGAGACCTTGGAGCAATAGGGGCGAAATGCTACCGGTTCGCGAGAACCGGTAGTGATAAAAGCTACCGATTCGGGCGAACCGGTAGTAAAAAAAAAAAAAAAAAAATAGCTACCGGTTCATCCGAACTGGTATTTCCGACGATCACCTGTGCCGCATAATTTAAATTCGCTAGAAAGCAGGAAATCCTGCTTTCCAACGAATCTAAATCGTGCGACACAGCTGTTTAATCACCCCCCTCCTGTTCTACTTACCTTGTTAAGCCTCCTTTTTCCACGCAAAGCACATGGTGTGCACCGTGGGTGGCTCAGGTGGGGCCGTGGGTGGCTCAGGCTGTAAGACAGCCTGTTATTAAACACAGCTGCTTGCAATTACTGCAGGCTCAAGTCCCACCAGGCCCAAGGTTGACGCAGCCTTCCATCCTTTATAAGGTAGGTAAAATGAGGACCCAGATTGTTGTGGGGGGCAATAAGTTGACTTTGTATATAAATATACAAATAGGATGAGACTATTGCCTTACACAATGTAAGCCGCCCTGAGTCTTCGGAGAAGGGCGGGATATAAAGGTAAATAAAAAGAATAAAATAAATAAAATAAAAAATAAATAAATGTGCAGGATGCTTTTCACACGCACCGCGCATATTTTTTTATTTTTTTATTTTTATTTGAATTTATATCCCGCCCTTCTCCGAAGACTCAGGGCGGCTTACACAGTGTTAAGCAATAGTCTTCATCCATTTGTATATTATATACAAAGTCAACTAATCTGCGGAGGATTTCACCACTGCCTTGAAGATCTTCTAGTCCAACCCCCTGCTAAAGCAGGAGAACCTGATACCGTTCTGGACAATGACTTGAAAATCTCCAGTGATGACTTCAAAGGGACGACATTCTACTGATTAATTGTTCTCACTGTCTGGAAATTTCGAGGTTGGATCTGTCTTTGATGAGCTTCCATCCATTACTTCTCGTCCTGCCCCCTGGTGCTTTGGAGACCATTAAATGGAGGCCATTAAATGAAATCTACTGGACCATTTCTTAAGAGATGGGCCATAGCTCAAAAGATTAGCACTGAAGTTCCCAGTGTCAATCAATCGGTCATCAGCGGTAAGACTAAGAAAAGATCTAAAACCTTGGAAAACCACAATCATAGGGAAGGCCAACATTTTGGGACCAGATACACCGATTATGGAGGCTTCTTGATTTCTATTTGTTGATACTACACCTTGAGGAAGATCAATTAGAGAGATCCACAGATTTAGGATTGTAACTCCTAAAGAATTGCCTTTAAGCTGACGTTACTCAAGAAGATGCTCAAAAAACAAACAACCCCATCCCTTTAGTTTTTCTCTGCCTTTTTAAGACACAACAGAAATACAGGTAGTCCTTGATTTACAAATGTCTGTTTAGTGATCGTTCAAAGTTACAACAGCACTGGGGAAAAAAAGGTGAAACTTACGACCATGTTTCACAGTTACCACCTTAGCGGCGCTCCCCTCCCCCCGCCCAATGGTCGTGTGATCCAAATTCAGACGCTTGGCAACCGATTCCTACTTACGACGGTTGCAGGGGGTTACGCACTCCCCCTTTTGTGACAAGCTTCTGACAAGCAAAGTCGACGGGGGGAAAATACCACAGGTTCACCGAACCACCGTGCGACTCATTAAACAACCGCCATCATTCGCTTAACAAGCGTGGCAAGGAAAGTCGTCCAACGGGGGGGGGGGGGTTTGGCCCAAACTCGCTTAACAAACGTTTGGCTTAGCCACAGAAACGTTGGGGGGGGGCGCTCAATGGCGGTCGTAAGTCGAGGACTCCCGGCATGCTTTCGCCTCGGTATCGCGATCCAAACCCTCAGGCTCCCGTGACCCCCGATATCCCGTAACGAGACTTCAAAAGGCTTTTCAAACGATAAAACCGTCGGGAGCAAATTTCTTAAAATGGTGCCACCAGCCCTGGGGGGAGGTTGCCAAATTGCCAACTCAAGATCCCTTTAAAGGTCCACCGGGATGAGGGGTTTCAGGGGAGAGGCTCACACTGCATTCTGTGATGTAAGTAGCCAGGTCCTGTTCCAGGAGGGATCGCTGCGTCTCGGAGGCTTTCAGTTCCACCTCCTTTTGGCTGAGCACAGCCTCCACCTCTGACACTCTGCGATGCAGGCGCGTCATTTCCTGCTCCATCTGCAAACAGACATCGAAAGGTTTTTTTTTTAAAAAAAAGGGACGTCCGGCGGGCGCGACGGTGAGAGCGGGAGAAGACAAGGCAAGCCCCCGGGAAGGTTACGAGACGAAAGATGTTTAGTAAGGTGTTTTAAAAAGGCAAATACCATTATTTCTGGTCCTGGGGAATTCACACTTCCTTCTCGGGAGGGAAAAGCAGTAATTCTAAGTCACCCCATTCATTCACGCGGCTTGTTCGCATCCAGTCCCTCTTCGAACCCCGGTTAGCAAAGAAGTCACAATCATTTTTTCACCTGATTGGGTTTGTTTTATTATTATTATTTTTTTTCCTCTCTCTCTTTCGCTCCAGAGATGGGTCACTTTAGCTTTATCCCAAATCCATCTCGGACCAGAAGAGGATTTCCCCCCATATCTTTCCGAGGGATCAGAGATCGACGCGGATCAAAGCAACTCCCACGAAGTTCCTCAAAAGGGGAATGGGAGTTTCCACAGATCCCCACGGAGTTTATTTCCAAGAAAAAGAGTTAGAACACAGTTCGTCGCAAATCAAAGAAGCGGTCACAGTTACGGAAGCGGAAAGAAGGAAAAGTGGGGAAAAAACACCCCCCCAAGATTTTGCAGTACTCAAAGAGAGAATTAGAAGAAGAAAAGCATCAGATGAAGACGGCATGTGAAGTGCTGGAAATCAGAGCTGGGCTGATCAAAGATCTTGGGTGGATCCAGAGCTTCTTCTGGTTAACGGGAGCGGCCCTGGAAAGAGACATGACCTAAGCTCATCTCTTTCTGCACAATGAGGAAAAGTCTATGCTGAAGCCGCCAACCGACGTCAACCTCTGGCAGGTCCTTTAGGCCGGACAGGTTGTGGACTTCTGGAGCAAGGAGGAAGGCCGGCCATGTGAATAAATACCTTGTGACACTTATCCTGGGTGTCTCGTAGCTCTTTGCTCTTAAAAAGGAGTGTCTTTTCCATGGAGCTAATTTTCGCGGGAGAATCCGACCGCAAAGCAGACCTTGAAAAAAAGAGGAAAGAAAATGAATCTCAAACACTGCGTATAAATATATGTGATATTCCAATCTGTAGCCTAAGAGCAGGGGTGAAATCCTAGTGGTTCACTCTGGTTCGGGAGAACCAGTAGTGATAAAAAAAAAAAGCAACCGGTTCGAATGAACCGGTAGTTAAAAAAAGCTTTCTAGCGAAGCTAAATCGAGCAGCACAGCATATCCCCACCTCACTGTTATATATTCCGAAGCCTCCTTTTGGCACGCACAGTGTATGTATTATTTATTATACATTTTATATATTAGATATATTTAATGTATAATATATATTATATTGCTTGGATAAGCCTATATATATATATAAAAGGCCTAATATATAATTATAAGGCCTATATATAATATATAATTAGGCGATATATGCACACACACACACACACATACATAAAGGTAAAGGTTCCCCTTGCACATACGTGATAGTAGTTCCCTACTCTAGGGGGCACTGCTCATCTCTGTTTCAAAGCTGAAGAGCCAGCGCTGTCCAAAGACGTCTCCATGGTCATGTGGCTGGCATGACTCAACGCCAAAGGCACATGGAACGTTGTTCCCTTCCCACCAAAGGTGATTCCTATTTTCCTACTTGCATTTTTTTACCTGCTTTCGAACTGTTGGTTGGCAGAAGCTGGGAGAAGTCACAGGAGCTCACCTTGTTACGTGGCACTAAGGACTCGAATCATTGAGCTGCCGACCTTTCGATCGATAAGCTCAGCATCTTAACCACTGCACCACTGCATCCCTACATCCCTAAGTATACATACATACATAATGCCACCTAATTATATATTATATATAGGCCTAACTATATTTTATATGTATATTATATATATAAGGCCATATATATATATTTTAACTGCTAGTGGGGGTTTGAACTGATTGGGTGGGAGCTTGGCTGTGCTCTGATTGGCTGGGGGTTTTTTTGTGCTCTGATTGGCTGGGGGTGTGTCCTGTTTGGGTGGGGGCTTGGTTGTGCTCAATTTAGTCTGTGTTGCAGGGGAATTTGAGCTGGTGAGCTGCATAGCTGTTGTTTGGCTTTGTGGTCGTGCTACATCTTCATAGTGGGTGTCAGTCTGCTGCATGTATGGATTGGAGGGGTTTGAAATGGCTAATGTTGCAGCTGCAGTCTGGCTTCTGGTCCTTGGTCGTGCTTCATGATCAGTGTGGGTTTGGGTCTGCTTTCCAAGCTCCCACCCAATCAGTTCAAACCCCCACTAGCAGTTAAAAGGAAGAAACAGCTGTGATCACACATTGCTCCCAGAAGCACGAAGCTGAAGCCTGAAGATGACGAATGAGACTTCGTCGAAACGTCGCCAAGACACTTCCAATTTTACATGGGAGAAAACCCGAACAACCAAAGACCTACATATATATATATATGTTTTATATATGTATATATATATATGTATATATATATGTTTTCTGAGGTTTTCGCGGGTGTTTGTATGTAGGTCTTTGGTTATTCAGGTTTTCTCCCGCGTATATATATATATATATATATATATATATATATATATATATATATATATATATAAATATAGGTCTTTGGTTGTTCGGGTTTTCTCCGTGTAAAATTGGAAGTGTCTTGGCGACGTTTCGAAGTCTCATTGTCATCTTCAGGCTTCAGCCGTGCTTCTGGGAGCAATGTGATCGCAGCTGTTTCTTCCTTTTAACTGCTAGTGCACAAAAGAGCACAAAAAAACCCCCATCCAATCAGAGCACAGCCAAGCTCCCACCCAATCAGTTCAAACCCCCACTAGCAGTTAAAAAGGAAGAAACAGCTGCGATCACACATTGCTCCCAGAAGCACGAAGCTGAAGCCTGAAGATGACGAATGAGACTTCGTCGAAACGTCGCCAAGACACTTCCAATTTTACACGGGAGAAAACCCGAACAACCAAAGACATATATATATATATATATATATATATATATATATATATATATATGTACTCCACAACTTACGAGAGTTTAGCCCCAAATTTATGTTGCTAAGTGAGAATGTGTTAAGTGGGTTTTCCCCATCTTACGACTTTTCTTCCCAAAGTTGTTAAGCAAGTCACTGCACTTGTTCAGGTAATAACTTGGCTTTTAAGGGAATCTGGCTTCCGCATGGACTTTGCTTGTCCAAAGGTTGCAAAGAAGGGGAATCCCAAGACTCTCCGGTGACACTCCGACCGTCATAAGTATGAACCAGTCTGCCAAGCATCTGAATTTCGATCACATGACCACGGGGATGCTGGAAAGGTTGTCATAGCGAAAAAACGGTTCTAAAGTCACTTTTTTGTTGTAACTTTGAACGGTCGCTAAATGAACTGTTGTAAGTCAAGGACTACCTGTACAGACAGTCCTTGACTTACAACCAACAATCAGGACTAGAATTTCCATCGCTACGCCGGGCGATTGTTCAGTGAGCCAGGCCTGATTTTTACCATTTTTTTTTTGCCACTGTTGTTAAGTTTTTCAGTTGTTAAGCAAATCAGGCCGTCATTAAGTGAATCCCGCGTCCTCCTTTCGTTTTGCTTGCTGGGAGTCCGTGTGGAACAGTCCCAAAATGGCGACCACGTAATCCTGGCATGCTACGGCCGTTGTAAATACGTACCAATGGCCAAGCACCTGGATTTTTATATCCCACGTGACCAACTGGGATGCCGCGACGGTCGTAAGCGCGAGGATTGGTCGCAAGTCCCTTTTTTCAGTGCCGCTGTAAAGTCCATGAATGGCTGCAGCGTATCATGATAAGTATAACCGGTGGTTTGACTGCATTTTCCTTCTATGAGGATCCAGATTGTTGTGGGGGGCGATTAGGTTGACTCTGTAAACAGCTTAGAGAGGGATGGAAGCGGAATATAAGTCTAAGGGTTGTTGCTATCTGTCTCTCTCTCTCTCTCTCTTTTTCTTCTTTCTATCTTCTATTTACCTATCATCCATCCATCCATCCATCCATCCATCTTCTTTCTATCTTCTATTTACCTATCATCCATCCATCCATCCATCTTCTTTCTATCTTCGATTTACCTCATCCATCCATCCATCCACCATCCATCTTCTATCTATCTATCTTTTATCTACCTATCTTCCATCTAACTATCTTCTATCTACCTATCATCCATCCATCATCCATCCAGCCAGCTGTCTTCTTTCTATCTTCTATTTATCTATCATCCATCCATCTATCTATGTATCTCTATCTAGAATAGAATAGAATAGAATTTTTATTGGCCAAGTGTGATTGGACACACAAGGAATTTGTCTTGGTGCATATGCTCTCAGTGTACATAAAAGAAAAGATACCTTCATCAAGGTACAACATTTACAACACAATTGATGATCAATATAGCAATATAAATCATAAGGATTGCCAGCAACAAGTTATAGTCATACAGTCATAAGTGGAAAGAGATTGGTGATGGGAACTATGAAACGATTAATAGTAGTGCAGATTCAGTAAATAGTCTGACAGTGTTGAGGGAATGTATCTCTATCTATCTATCTATCTATCTATCTATCTATCTATCTATCTATCTATCTATCTTTTATCTACCTATCTTCCATCTACCTATCTTCTATCTACCTAGCATCCATCCATCATCCATCCATCCATCTCTCTATCTATCTAAAGGTTGACTCAGCCTTCCATCCTTCCGAGGTGGGTAAAATGAGGGCCCAGATTGTTGGGGCAAGAGGCTGACTCTGTAAACCGCTTAGAGAGGGTCTGTAAAACACTGTAAAGTAGTATATAAGTTTAAGTGCTATTGCTAGTGCTCTATCATCTATCTATCTATCTATCTATCTATCTATCTATCTATCTATCTATCTATCTGTCTATCTTCTATCTATCTTTTATCTACCTATCTTCCATCTACCTATCTTCTATCTACCTAGCATCCATCCATCATCCAACTATCATCCATCCATCCATCTATCTCTCTATCTAGCTATAGGACGACTCAGCCTTCCATCCTTCCGAGGTGGGTAAAATGAGGACCCAGATTATTGGGGTTTGCAAGAGGCCAACTTTGTAAACCGCTTAGAGAGGGCTGCAAAGCACTGGGAAGTGATATATTCCTCTTTTGCCATTGCTATCTATCTACCTATCTATCACCTATCTATCTAAGGTTGACTCAGCCTTCCAATGTCGGCAAAATGAGGACCCAGATTGTTGGGGTTTGCAAGAGGCCGACTCTGTAAACCGCTTAGAGGGCTGTGAAAGTGCCGTGAAGCGGCATATAAGTCTAAGGGCTTTTGCTATTGCTGTATCTTGGGTCTCATCATCCCTTCAACTTTGCATTATTCTCCTTTCAATGGCCGTCCCTTGTTTTTTGTTCTTGTTTTTCTACCCAAAACTAGGACCCAAGAACAATTTATTTGTTCAAACGGTTAAGACGTTGAAAGGCTCAACCTGGCATATCGCAGTCACAAAGATCGTGCTTTTCGTTCTACAAATGCAAATGCCAAAAAATAAATAAATAAATGCTTTTTCGTCACGCAAGCTATGTGACTTTGGGAGAGATGTTTCACAGCCCTGTAATTGGGCTTGATAATCATAGCTGATAGCTTAAGAGTACTGTGCAAATGAATCCCATGTTTATTCAATAAGCTTTCATTAAATAAAACCCAACCAAAAATAAAATAATTAAATCAGCCAAATGTGACTTATTCAATAAACACTGTTTACAAATGCCACCAGAGAGCTTAAGGTT